>NW_004524581.1:26419329-26421430 GCF_000260255.1 Octodon degus | reverse complement strand
AAAAAAAAAAAAAAAGACAGGTGAAAGCCCTAAGGGGGGAAAAAAAAAGACAGGTGAGGGCCCAATACAGTTCAATGGCTCAGTGCCTGCCTGGGCAGCCCGAAGTCCCCAGTTTGATTCATCACACACACACACACACACACACACACACACAATCCCCAAACCAAAATAAAAGGGGGGGGGGCTGGGGAGATAGCTCAGTAGAATAAGCGCTTGCCTGGCAAGCACAAGGGCCTGAGTTCAATCCCTGCTTCTGAAAAAATAAGTAAATAAAAAAATAAAAGGGAGCCTGGCCCTAGCTCAGTTCTTTAAGTGGCTACTTCCACAAAGCTGTCAGCCTCAGGTTGCAGTAGTTCGATCCCCACAACTCCAGCCATCCAAACCTGCCCTGAAGGCATTCGGAGAAAAAAAAAAATCCTTATTCCATTTTGGGGCCGGGGAGATGGCCAGTAGGATAAGCGTTTCACTGGCAAATGCAAGGATCTGAGTTCAATCCCCGGTTCCGCCAAAATAAATAAAAATAATAAAAAATGGGTGAAACGAGAGGCTGTTTATGTTCTGAATGAGTCAGCCAAAGGGGACCCTGACCGCCACCTCCACCCCGGGCCTGGGCGTGGGGTGAGCAGAGTCCTGGATGTCACACCCACCCCTTCTCGCGCGCACACTACTCGCACGTGAGCTCGTGTCTAGGGCAGGTGCTCGCTTTGGTCCTGCCGGTAGCCGGACACCTGCTTGTTGGAAAACAAAGCAAGCGGAGAGAACAGCGCCCTGTGGGGAGCGGGGCTGGCGGGGGAAGAAGTGTGGGTGTGTCTGGTGGGCACATAGGTGCCAGCCCTGTCTCCTCTGCACCGGAATAACGGGCCCCACAGGGTGGGCGGCCCGAGCCGGGCTCAGGCGACGTCTCGGGAGGAGCCGCCGGCACCCGCCCCCTTGGCCCCTCGGTGGCCGTTTGCAAGCATCCGCCGCGCTCTGATTTCTCAGAAGCCCTGGCGGCCCCAGCGGCGGGCGGGGCGGGTGCGATTATCGCGGGTTTGCAGCTGGGGCTCCCTCCCGGGGTGCCGCGCTCAGGTGTCGCCGCGCCAGCTGCCTCTGGGCTCTGGGCTCCCGCGGGAGAGGCGCAGGCCGAGGGGGCTGCTTCCCCGGGTGACTTGGGTTTTGATCCCAGCGGAGGGGTCCTGGGCTGGGGGCTCGAGACAGTGGCTGTCACCTCCTGTGTAAAATAAGCAAAGTGACAGAGAGGCAGAACACAGCACCCTGCAGAGTACGAGGCATCTAGAAGGGCGACTTCGCCCCATCCCAGTCTCATCTCCGAAAAGGAACGGTGAAGAACTCGGAGCAGGCTCCGGCTGCCTTCTCGGACTCTGCCGGCTCTTCTTCCCCAGCGGAGTCAATCCTTGCCAGTCTCCTGCTTTTCTCTTTTGAAGCTTTGAAGCTGCTTCCTAGGGCAGCGCCCCGCAGACCCCCCACGGCCCCGCAGACCCTCCACGGCCCTGGAACCCCGCGCGAAGATGAAACAACACTGGGATTCCTCTCCCTCCAGAGAGAGCAGCTCCTGTCAAGAAGCACGCGGGGTGGCAAACGGGGAGCAGGCCCACCGACAGGGGCTGCACCATACTGCCAGTGAGAACGGAACCGGCCACGGCCACCGGCATGGCGATTTCTGGAGAAACGAAGCCTGCACCTTGCCCCCTGCTGTTGGCTCCCTTGCCAGGTATCTTTCTGACAGAGTTAAGGACATCAGTTCCGGGGATCCACGCACACCGGTGTTTACAGCAGCACACTCTGCAATGGCTAAATCTTGAAGCAGCCTACATGTCCATGAAGCAGCCACATGGACCCGGGTTCGATCCCCGACACCAAATGCTGCACAGCCCCCAGCTCCCCTGCGCTGAGCCAACTGCCGAGTGGGCGTGGCGCAGGCCTGTAATCCCAGCGCTGGGAAGGCTGAAAACAGGAGGATCATTATGAGTCCAAGCTATAGCAAGAAGACCCTGCACCAAATATATATATTTTTTATTTATTTATTTTTGCGGGGCCAGGGATCAAACTCAGAACCCTACGTTTGCCTGGCAAGGGTTATTCTACTGAGCTATCTCCCTGG
>NW_004524581.1:26414188-26419229 GCF_000260255.1 Octodon degus | reverse complement strand
GGTCCCTGTGCTTTTAGTTTGTTCTAAGTAGGTGCTTTAGACCACTGAGCCATCTCACCAGCCCACAACTCAGATTCTTAGTGATCCTCCTGTCTCAGCCTCCCCAGCACTGGGATTACAAGCATGTGCCACCACGCCCAGACTTGGTGAACACCCCAGGTGGGGCAGATGTGACATGCAGTGCTGGGGGATTGAGCCCTAGGTCCCTGCACTTGCCTAAGCAGGTGCTTAGTCCTCTGGGCTATCTCACCAGCCCTTCAGTCCTCATCTTGAGCATCGCTTCCTGGCTCTGGAGGGGAAGCTGGTGTACTTCTCAGCCTCACGAGGAGCTTGTCGCATTGGCTTTCCTGATGGGAACTCGGCTTTCTTCATCACTGGAGGAGCTCGGGACCTCCCTGCTGCTAAGGACGGCTGTGGTGCTTTCAGGGGAGCTCTGGTGCTTACCATGAGCGTTGCTTTCCGGCTCCGGTGCAGGTCCCTCCGCCTGCTGGCATAGACTTCCTAGCTTCCACACTGACCTTTGGGCCTTCCCAGCAAATTCTATGAAGCAGACCTGCATGAGACTTTGTTGTGGGCTGTACGCCTCCAGCTGGACTCGTGAGAAGCATTGTTATGACTCATGCAGGATATTAGGATCTAGGCCCTCCACTGGAATCATTTTTTATTTTATTTATTTATTTATTTATTTATTTATTTAGTATTTTAGGGAAGGGTCTACAGGGTATTCAGGGTCTCATACTAGATCAGACTCGTAGTGATCCACCTATTTACAGCCTCCCAAGAACTGGGATTACAGGCCCACGCCACCAGGCTCAGTCTCAATTGCCATCTCAGCACACCGCAGAGGCAGGGCCAGCACGGCAGGCCTGGAGATTGAACCCCTGGCCCCTGCACCTGCTTGCAGGTGCTTTAATCCCTGAGCTATTTGGTCAGCCCTTCAGCTGGAATCTTTAGTGTTTATGTGTGTGGACAGATTTCCTGCAGTTCTTGTATATGATTCTTGGGTGATTCCTTATAAAATATTACAAAATGTGTCCTGTATTGTAATGTTCCCCTTGCAAGAACCCCAAGCTTGAGTTCAATCCCCAGTTACACACACACACACACACACACACACACACACACACACATGAACCCCAAGCCATGATACTGTGTATTCCAAGCTGGACTCAGATTCACTGTATAGGGGGCCAGAGAGATGGCTCAGTAGAACAAGCACTTCCCTGGCAAGTGCAAGGGTCTGAGTTCAATCCCTGGTTCCACCAAAAAAAAAAACAACAACAACACCACCAATCAGATTCATTGTGTAGCCCAGGTTGGCCTTAAATTTGCAGAGATCTTCCTGCCTCAGCCTTCTGAGGATTACAGAGGTGTACCACTCCACCAGACTTCTATTTTTCCTCTGGAACAGTCTTCCCACTGCTGTCCCCCTCTGACTCTAGATGTTTAAATAGCCCCCATCATCTAGAATCCATTCTGCTCTGAATGAAAGAAAGAAAGAAAAATAAACACATACATAGTCCATGTCCCTGACCCTGCTGCCCTCCAGTCCTGCCATATGTCCTCACTGTCCCCTCCTCTGGCCATAAGGGGCAAGGTGGCCTCAGCGGGTCATCCCAGCTGACAGGAGCTGAGCTCTCACAAGAGTTGGGTCCTTGTACCCTCCAAACACTGCCTGTCTTCAAGACAAGCCCTGTCTGAGCTGGAATGGTGTCATTCTCACAGGGCCTTCTTCTCTGGATTTCCCCATTGCCCGAAGCCTGTGCATCCTCCTGTTCCTCACAGGACTGCGCAGATCCTGGGGGGGAGGCAGCCACTGCCCAAGGGACTGGGAGGCCCAGGGCTGTCGGACACTGTGTCATTTGCTGCCTTCTGCCTGGGGCATTAGGTGACCCAGGGTGCATCACCACCCCTCAGGACTGTAGCCCCTTATTTCTGGGGAAGAGATCCCCAGTTTAGGAAGGAGGGGCTTCAATCCCGGGAAGGCTCAGCAGCGCCTGCGTGGGCATTGCGCATGTGCGCTGCCACCTTGGGAAGGGTAGGGGTGGTGTCTTCCTGTGCTGCCACTTCAGCACTGAACACAGGCCTGGGTACGAGAAGACCCCTGAAGAGCACTGCAGCTGGGGGGGCCACCTGTGGTCCCAGCACTAGGGAGGCTGAGGCAGGAGTTCAAGGCCAGTCTGGGCTACAAAGTGAGCTCCAGGCCAGCCTGAACTGTATAGTGAGACTCTGTCTCTAAAAGACAAAATTTTAAAAAACAAGCAGGGACCTGACGGTGTTCTGCCTGCTCCGGATCAGCATCAGGGAGCTGGCTGCAGGTGCGTTTGGCCCTTACCCCGGCTGTGGGCTGGATTATTACTATTTTGTTTGTTCTGAGCTAGGGTCTTGCATGTAGTCCAGGCTGGCCTTGAACTCACTGTCCTTCAGGCTGGTCTTGAACTCCCACCAAACCTCCCGCATCAGCCTCCTGAGTGCTGGGACTGCAGGTGATTGCAGGGGTGCGCCCCCAGCCCCCCAGCCCTGGGTCTGTGAGGGGAACTCTCAGGGTGCTCCTGCTTCTCCCCAGTAAGTGTGGGGTTTCCCCTCATGGCTCTGGAATTCTTTACCTTCTGTCCTTTCTGCTATTCCCTACCCTAGACTTAGTCACTCTCCTTGGCTGCTAACCTTGTACCCTAACCTCCCACTCACTGTGGCTTTGCTTCCCTGACTTATTAAAAAAAAAAAAAAAAAAAAAGCCACACCTGTAATCCCAGCACTCAGGAGGCTGAGGCTTTTAAATTAGAGGCCAGCCTGAATTGCCTAGAATGCTTTTAAATTAGAGGCCAGCCTGAATTGCCTAGAAGATCCTGCCTCAAAAATAAAATACAAAAACAAAAACAAAAAAAGAAGAAAAACGGTGGGCTGGCTAGAGCCCACTGTAGGCGCAACAATCCAGGGCCATCTAGTAAGTCACACTAAGGGACTGAACTCAGGCCCTTGTGCTTGCCAGGCAAGCGATTATTCTACTGAGCTATCTCCCTGGCTCCACACTAAGATATACATGACCGAGAAGGCGAGCCTGTTTCCTCTCGCGCGGGTGGAAGCAGCAGAAGCAAGCGGTCTCATCTCAGAAGGATGGCAGTGCAGGCTGTGATTGTGATTCTGGGGTTACGGGTGGGCGGGGTGGGGGCGGGGCATCCCTCTGGCACAACCCCAGGGGTCGCCTTGGGCCTGGCCTGCTGGGCTTCCATCTAGAACTCAAGGCTTGTGGGATAGAAAGAGCCCCGGGTGTGTGGCCAGGGAGGCCCCACCGTCCCCACGCTCCGTGGGGTGTATGTGGGGTGTCTGGCAGTTTCACATCCGGGTTCCAGGTCAGGCCTCACCTGGGCAGGTGTGGAGAGCCAGCTGGAGCAGGTGTCTGGCCCCAGCTGGGAACGTCCACTGGTAAAAAAGGTGTCATTTGGCTTCTGAATTCTCAGAGCAGGCAGGAAACAGTGGCCCCAGCCCATCAGATGTAGCACACGTGTCCCTGCTGTGACCTCACTGTGCTCCGCACCTGTCCCTGGGCCCCTGCGTGGCTTTGTCCCTGGTGGGGTGGAGCACGGGGGCCTCTGGGGACCCCAGGAGCGGCTGAGCCTGCCTCCTGATCTCCTGAGGCCAGAGCTGGAGCCCACCCTAGCTGCTGAGCTGGGGACATAGCTCAGCCGCACAGCGCCTGCCTGGCAAGCAGAAGGTCCTGAGTTTGGTTCCCCACGCACAAAAACAAAATCCCAGCTGGGGGGCTGGGGAGATGGCTCAGTAGAATAAGTGCTTGCCTGGTAAGCAGAAAGGTCTGAGTTCAATCCCCAGTTCCACCAACAAAACAAAACAAAACAAAATCCCAGCTGGGCTGCTCCTAGAGCACCCATAGATGCTGCAGCTGCAAAGGATGGGAGGTGGGTGGTGGGAACAGCCTGTGCTGGGAACAGGGGCAGCAGAAGTGAGACTCGGGGGCAAAGCCCAGTGGGTGCTGACTGTTATGGGCCCTGCTTTTCTTTTCTTTTCTTTCTTTCTTTTTTTTTTTTTTTGCAGAACCAGGGATTGAACTCAGGCCCTTGCACTTGCCAGGGAAGCACTTATTCTACTGAGCTATCTCCCTAACCTCCCTCCCCCCCTTTTTTTTTGGTACTAGGGATCAAACTCAGGACCTTGCCCTTGCCAGGCAGGCACTTATGCCACTGAGATATCTCTCTGGCCCCTGAGCTATCTCTCGGGCCCCAGCTCTCTCTCCAGCCCCTGATTTTCTTTTCTTTTCATTTCTTTTTTTTTTTTTTTTCGGAACCAGGGATTGAACTCAGATCCTTGAGTTTGCCAGTCAAGCACTTATCCTACTGAGCCATCTCCCTGGCCCCTTCTTTTCATTTCTTTCTTTTTTTTTTTTTCTTTTCATTTCTTATGATTTCATTTTATACAGTCACACTTGTAATGGTAAAGGGGATCTGTTAGATTCATCTGGGCCGGGTGGCGTGCGCCTGTCACCAGCATTAGGAGGCTGAGTCCCGAGCTACACTCCGTTTCCCACACCTATCCTCTGACCACTTCCCCTCTCAAAGGGAACCCGAGTTAATTTCCCATGTTGACCGGGGTATGGGAGATCGTGCCAATCAGTGTGTTCATATTATCAGACTCTTTTTAAAAAATTCAGTGGGCCCAAAGAGATAGCTCAGTAGAATAAGCATTTGCCTGGCAAGTGCAGGGTCCTGAGTTCAATCCCTGGTACTGCAAAAAATAAATAAAAATTCAAACTGTAGGGGTCAGGTGGGGGGGTAAAAAAGAATAATAAAATAAAAATTCAAACTGTAAAAGTGTCTGCTGAGGCAGATTCGGGGACAGGGGCAGCACGCTGTGCCAGTCCTGTCCCCCGGGGTGGCTGAAGACGGTGACTGAGACTGGGTGTGGTGGTGCCGTGCCTGTAATCCCAGGTCTTGGGAGGCTGAAAGCAGGAGGATCACTATGAGTCCTATCTACATAGTGAGACCCTGTTGACCCTGTACTAAATACATTGAGAGAGAGAGAGAGAGAG
>NW_004524581.1:26412680-26413788 GCF_000260255.1 Octodon degus | reverse complement strand
TATATATATTCAAATTGTAGCGAGTCATCAGGCAGCAAAATGATCTGGATCTGGTAGCTTTTGACAATTATACTTTATTATAATATAAAGAACATCCTTTAAAAAAAAAGAACACCCTAGATTATATTCATTATTCCTCTCTGGGGCTGGGGAGATGGCTCAGTAGAATAAGTGCTTCCCTGGCGAGCACAAGGGTCTGAGTTCAATCCCCAGTTCCAAAAAAAAAAAAAAAGAATTACTCCATGCTAAGGGTAGGCATTCGTTCACACTGGCCAGCCCCCTACAGATGGCTGGACTTTTAGGGTTTTTTTTTTCCTCAGATGTTTTTGAGATAAGGTCTCACGGCTGGCCTCATGTTGCCCAGGCTGGCCTCGACCTCACGGTGATCCTCCTGCCTCAGCCTCCTGAATGCTGGTCTGACAGGTGTGCTACCATGACCGGCATGTCACAGCATTTTGCAGTGGTCATTCTGTGCATAGCAGCCCTTGTTCCAGCTCTGCATTTGCTTTGCAGACCTCCACATACCTCCTGGAATGTCCAGTGAGGCCTTGGCTCAAAAACAAGGAAGCTCAATTCCGGCCAAGCAACAAGGTGCAAGGACCTGGAAGACACATGTGCTCAGCCGCATGCGGAAGAGCAAGCCTCGCCAGCTTCCGCTCACACTTGGAGGCAGGAAGTGGATGGGGGGCCGGGGAGGGGAGTGGGGGCTCCTGTTTGTGGGCGCAGAGTTTCAGTGTGGGAAATGGAAAAGGCTCTGCACAAGCGATGTGAACACCACGAAATGGAAACCTAAGAAGGGTTCAAACAGGGCTTCCTTCCGGGACCAGGGACTGAACCAGGATCTTTTTTTAAAATTATTTATTTATTTATTTTTGTGTGTCTGTGTGTGGCCAGCTCAGCCTTTCAGGGGGCGGGGCTGGCTGGCATGTGGTGCTGGGGGGTTGAACCGTGGTCCCTGTGCTTTGCTAAGCTTGTTCTAAGTAGGTGCTTTAGACCACTGAGCTATCTCACCAGCCCCTTGGAGTCCATTTTCTAAGAATCCATACTTCTTGCTTGCTAGTCAGGATGAAGGGGGCTGGGTGAACCACACAAGAAAAACAGTGCCAGA
>NW_004524581.1:26410117-26411172 GCF_000260255.1 Octodon degus | reverse complement strand
GCTGGCTGGCATGTGGTGCTGGGGGGTTGAACCGTGGTCCCTGTGCTTTGCTAAGCTTGTTCTAAGTAGGTGCTTTAGACCACTGAGCCATCTCACCAGCCCTGAACCAGGATCTTCACACTGAGCTCCAGCCCCAGCCCTTATTTATGTGATTACTTATGAGGAAATAAATTTGATTCTTTATTTACTTGGAATCCTCCTGCCTCAGCCTCCCAAAATACTGGCCTGACAGGTGTGCGCGCCACTCCCTCTGGCAGCGGGCAGGGCTTAGCCTCGCCTGTGTAGAAGGGCTGTGGACAGCCCCAAGGCTCCAGGAGGGGACAAGGAGAGCGGGCTCAACCAGTTGGAGCCAGGCAGGGGTGAGACAGGACTGGAGGCTTCAGGAATGTGGAGCCTTGAGTTGTGGATTTGAACTCCTCTACGAGGGGCCCTCAGGGTCAGGCGTCTGTCTCAGGGCAGAGACCCATTTGGGGAGGGGGGAGGGGATACCCCCAACAGTAGGGACAGGAGGTAGGGCAGGTTGATTTCTAAGGCTCTTTTATTATTATTATTATTATTATTATTATTATTATTATTACTATTATTGGACTGGGCCTCGCTGTGCAGTCCAGGCTGACCTTGAGCTCATTTTGCAGCCCAGATCTGTCTCCAGCACTCCAAGATCCTCCTGCTTCAGGCTCCTGAGGGCTGTCACCACAGGTTTGAGTCACGGTGCCGGTCCCCTCCCCACTCCCACCTGGTGTTTTGTCTTGCAGTTCAGCAGCAGCACCTGAACTCACTTTGTGGCTCGAATTCGAATTTGGGGCGTTCCTCCCGCCTAGGTCTCTGGGCGCTTGGATTTCGGGCCTGTGCCACCACATGCCGCAGGCGTTTTATTTCCTGTTTGTTCATCTTGTCTGACAACCGGTTGTTGCTTTTTATAGGAAAATCAACACACTGAAAAGGCCTGTTTTTTGGTTTTTTTTTTTTACCTATTATTCCACTTCTCCATTTTCTGATAATGATATAGGGGAATGAAACTCCCAGCCTGCCAGATACCTGGGACGATGGGGGCC
>NW_004524581.1:26407478-26409252 GCF_000260255.1 Octodon degus | reverse complement strand
TTTTTTTGCGGAACCGGGGATTGAACTCAGATCGTTGTGCTTGCCAGTCAAGCGCTTATCCTACTGAGCCATCTCCCCAGCCCCTTGTGTAACACTTTCAAAAGTTAAACCTGCAGCTCCCCATGGCCTCGGCCTATGCTAGCTGGCTGTACGCAGTTTGTGGCTGCATCTGGGACAGAGCACAAAGACTGCTTTCCTGGGCCCAGGGCTCGAAGGAGGGAGGAGGAGGCTGAGTCCTCAGGTTCTCTGCACCCTGACCGCCTCCCAGGATGGGGGCAGCTGAGGACCGCCGAGGCTACCCGCCTGGTGCCCTGGGGATGGGTACAGAAAAGTTGAGCCTCAGCCAGATGAGTCAGGAACGGAGAGAAGCCAGGGTGAGCGCTGGGCTCTGGGGCCCAGAGAGGAGTGGAGGGGGTGGAAGTGGGGTGCTTGGGGATGTCAAAGGTCAAGGCCACGTGCAGCACGTTGTTATCTGACCTGTTCCATCAAGGAGTCCCTGGTGCCCTGCAACCCTCCCATGCAAATTCCAAAGTCCGGCTGATCAGCTGCAATTAGCAGGGACTGTGGGCAGGATGCAAATGGGGCCAGGCCAGGCCTGGATTCCAATCCTCCGCTGGCTGAGCTGCAAAGCCTAGAGAGCCAGGGGCAGACTGCCAGGCTTTCCTGCTGCCTCAGCTGAGAAACCCAGCAGGATGGATTCTTTTTGCTCTTGGGCAGGGTCTCATATGCAGTGCAGTGTAGGCTGACCTTGAACTCATGTAGACCAGGCTGGCCTCGAACTCTCAGCGATCCTTCTGCCTCAGCTTCCAGAGCCTGGGATTACAGACGTACACCATTGGTCTGGCCACAAGATGATGGATTCTTTCGGAGGATGAATTGAATCCGAGTTTAAGAAAATGTTTGCTGAATTTTTTTTTTTTTTTTTTGGTGGAACCGGGAATTGAACTCAGGCCCTTGTGCTTGCCAGGAAAGTGCTTATTCCACTGAGCTTTCTCCCCGGCCCCTGTTTGCTGAATTTGACGACATGTTAAGCTCATTTCTGGGGCTTAAAGCAAAACCAAATATCGGAACAATTTTGGTTCAAGACATACAAAGATATCACAGGATAGTAGGAAACCGAGCCACATTGGGGAGCTCCTTATGGCTTCCTTTGAGATTAACATAACTCTGATAAACGTATTGACTTTTATTTTGGGGGTGTACATTAGTATAACACAGCTCTGTCCTGTGTGAGGTGCATCCCACAGTGTTTAAGGGACCTGCACATTGTCATGTCCCCAATCCACAGGTCATTGGGTTTTTTAAAAAACTTATTTATTTATTATTATTGGCAGAACCGGGTATTTATATTTGGTACAGGGTCTTGCTATGCAGCTTGGACTCATAGTGTTTCTCCTGTTTCAGCCTTCCCAGGGCTGGGATTACAGGTGCGTGCCACCATGTCCAGTTTCAGTGACCCACACAGCACACCAGGAGTTCTAGGGATCAAACCCAGGTCCTCATGCTTTCCAGGCAGACACTTAGCCCGCTGAGCTATCTCCCTCGCCCCTCACAGGTCCTTGTTAATTGTTATTCTGACTTTACCAGGATTCAATAATTTAATTTACCTTTCTTTTTTTGTATCAGGGACCAAACTCAGGACTTAGCGCTTGCCAGGCAGGCACTTGTGCCACTGAGCTATTTCCCCGGCCCTGTCTTTTTTATTTTGTCCTGGGGGATTGAACCCAGCACCTTCTCACTAAGCTCCATCCCCAATAGTTTTTTTTTTTTTTTT
>NW_004524581.1:26402425-26406803 GCF_000260255.1 Octodon degus | reverse complement strand
CCACTGATTTGCCTGGGCTGAGCTTAAACTTGAGATCCTGCTGCTTCAGCCTTCTAGAGTGCTGCGATCACAGGCGGCACCCCCAGGCCCGGCAGGCTTTGGGGATTGAAATTGAGAACTGTTAGTTCCTGGAGGGCCTCTGGCTTTGGGGCGCAACCTCCCGGGTCACTGGGGGCAGAGCTGGAGCCCGCAGGGATGCTGGCAGGGCCCTGACTGGCCCTCCAGGATCCAGAAACAAGAGCCCAGCGGGCCGGCTGTGCTGGTGTGCACCTGGGTGCTTCTCTGGGCTGCCTCCTTTGGCTTATGTTGTTATTATTATTATTGTCCTTTGGCTTTTTTGGTTTGTTTTTCTCACCAGGCATTTTATATGTCTGTTTACATCTCTAGAAAAGGAATCCCAGGCTCTTCCTTTCTGTGTGTGTTTGTCCTGCCCGCCCTTTGTGACCAGGAAGCCAGGCAGACAGGATGGGACAGATTGCCCACGTTTTCCCAGGTCTTCCGGCTCAGCTCAAAGCCGGGGCTGTCCTGCCACACCTGTCTGACCTGCCCGTGAGGTTCGAGAGCATTTTCCAGCCCTGTGATCACCACTGATTTTGACTCCACCCCGTGACCCTGTTAGGGACTCATGCTGGCTTTGGAGCTGGCCTGGGACGGGGTTGGCCTTGGCCTCTGTGGCCGGCACTGAGAGCCTCAGCCGGGACCTAGGCAGGCTGAGCTCATGGCTAAAGTCAGAGCCTTCAGAGTTACAAGGCCTGGTACCCCCGCTTTGGCTTTTTTTTTTTTTTCCGGAACCGGGGATTGAACTCAGATCTTTGTGTTTGCCAGTCAAGCGCTTATCCTACTGAGCCATCTCCCCAGCCCCTCCGCTTTGGCTTTGAATTTCTTTTTTTCATTGATTGCTTGCTTGATTAGAGATTGAACCTCACTATGTATCCAAGCCTGGCCTAGAACCTGTAAGATCTTCCTGCCTCAGCCTCCCAAGTGCTGGAATGACAGGCGTGTGCCACCATGCCCATATGGTGTTTCAAAAGTATTGTGCCTCTAAGGGCCGGGGAGATGGCTCAGTGGAATAAGCACTTTCCTGGTAAGTGTAAAGACTTGAGTTCAATCTCTGGTTCCACCAAAAAAAAAAAAAAGTATCGTGCCTCACGTATGAGACCAAGGGAGCGAGCTGGAAGAGACCGTGGTGAGTGGGGCCTCAGGCCACAGGGAAGAGGACAAGCAGGCACAGACAACGGGCAGGAGACACAGCACAAGACCCCTTCAGAGGGCTGGGGGAGACCCTGGGCAGGGCTGTGCTTGGTGGACCCTGGGTCTCAGAGCAGGGAGCCCCTCGCCCTGTACACTTGGTAGCTGAGAGCTCTGCTAGTTTCTTTCCTCTCTTTCCTGGGTCACACAGAGAGCAGAAAGCGGCCACAGGCTGCCCAGCACCCACGGGTGCCAGAGCTTTAGGGTGCGTCTCTCTCCTCATTGAAACCCCTGGTCCTGGGCCCTGAGGATGCCCACATGGAGGAAGGAAGGTGAGGTTTTTCTGGTACCAGGAATCGAACTCAGGATCTTAACCCTAAGCTAAATATCAGTCCCCTTGTTTGTTTGAGAAATTCTCCTTATATAGCCCAACCTGGTCTTGAACCCTCTGTGTAGCCCAAGCCGGACTGGAACTCGAAGCCCTCCTACCTCAGCCTCCTGAATGCTGGGTTTGTAGGCAACCCCATGATGGCCTCCAGAGTTGTTCTTGCTGACATAGTTTGCTTATTTATTTATTTATTTATTTTCTGTATTTAGGACAAGGTCTGCAGGGTCTACAGGGTCTCACTATATAGATCGGACTTGCAGTGCTCTGGGATTACAGGTGCATGCCACCACACCCAGTCTCAATCACTGTCTCAATGTGACCCAGGGGTGGGGCCGGCAGGGCTTGCTGGGGATTGAACCCGGCTACTGTTCTCTGCCTAAGCAAGTGCTTTAGTTTGCTGAGCTATCAGGCCGGCCCTTATTTTTCTTTTTGAGAGAAGGTCTCTGTGCAGTTCAGGCTGGTCTTGGGATTGAACTCAGGCCCTTGCGCTTGCCAGGGAAGTGCTTATTCTACTGAGCCATCTCCCCGGCCCCCTTGAGGTCACTTTGTAGCCCAGGCTGGCCTCAGACTCATAGCCATCCTCCAGCCTCAGTTTCCCCGGTGCTGGAATAAGAGGTGCTACCACTACACCCAGCAAGATTTCTTTGTCTTTCTTTCTTTCTTTTTTTTGCGGAACCGGGGATTTTCTTTGTTTTTCTTTTTTTTGAGACAGGGACTCATATGGGGCTGGGGAGATGGCTTAGAAGAATAAGCACTTGCCTGGCAAGCGCAAGGTACTGAGTTCAATCCCTGGTACAGCAAAAAAAGGAAAACAAAACACAGAGTCTCACTAAGTCACTGAATAGCCCAGGCAATTTTTTTGGGGGAGGCTACTGGATATCAAACTCCGGATCGTGGGCTTGTCAAGCAGGCACGTATATTGCTGAGCCATCTCCCCAGCCCTGAGCTACAACTTGCAATGCTCCTGCCTCAGCTGCTAGAGTGCTGGGACTGCTTGTGCCCGTGGCCAGCTTGTGAACAACTGTGCTTGGTGAATAAAAAAGAAAACGCATGCACACATCCCAGGAAGCCACTGGAGCCACCAGGGAACAGCCCAGGGGCAGCTGCGGGCACCTCCTCAGCAGGCCAGGCCTTATTTGGGCAGAGCCAGCCCGGCAGTTCCAGCGGGTGCCTTCCCAGTCCCGCCCCAGCACCCGCCAGCCAGCTGTGCCAGGCCACCTCCCTCTCATCCTCTTTGCTAGCCGCCGCTGCCGGCAGCCCTGGCCAGCCTGCACATCTGGATCTCGTTAGAGGCCGCCGCCGGCACCAAAGCCGGCACATCTGGCTGCGGCAAGACAAAGTGCACTGCAGGCGCAGAGGGGAAGGGGCGCGTCAGGACAGCAGCCGCACTCCGAGACATCTGGGAGCCCAGGGGAGGTGGGCCTGGCTGGCACTGGGCCCCGGGGTGGCCCTGCTGCATGCGCCCTGCTGGCTGGGAGCCTGGGTCCCCAGAATCCCCCACAGCAGGAGTGGGGACACAGGAGGGAGCTCAGGTCCCCACACACTGCTCTGGGCTTGTGAGGAGCCTCGGCCTGGCCTGAAGGCTGCAGCTGCCAGGAGGGAAGGGACAGGAGCCAGGAGGGCTGCCGGCCCGGAAGCCAGCTTTCACATCAGAAGAATTCTTTTTTTGTTTTGAGACAGAGTCACATTAAGTCACTAAATTACCTGGGCTGGGGTGGAACTTGAGACCCTCCTGCCTCAGCCTCCCAGAGTGCTGGGCTCACAGGTGTGCCCAGCAGTGCCACGGCTGAGCGAGAAGCCGGGAAGAGGTGACGCCTCCTGTTAGGCACAGGTCTCCTTGCTGCCCACCCCCTGCCCATCCCTTGCTGCCGTTACTTGTCCCTCAGGTTGAATGGCTAGGCCAGTAGCAGTGTTCATGCCAAAGATCTCTGCAAAGACAGGCAGAGGCGGAAGGAGCCAGCCTGTCACACAGAAATCAGGACAGAGGCTCAGCCCCCATGCCCTGGCTGCTAAGGCAGAGCCTGGGTACCGCGGTGGAAACTTCACAGACTTCCAGCCCCGCCGGCGGCAGGCTGAACCCAACTCCCTGGAGTGCAGACTCCCGTGTAAGATAAGAATGATCTATTTCACAGAAATACTTTAAATTCTGTGAGAAAAACATACGAGGTTTGGGCCACATGTTGGCACATCTGGGTAATCTCAGAAATCAGGCAGCTGAGGCAGAAGTATCTGAACTTTGAGGCCAGCCCGGGCTGTACAAGACCCTATCTCAAAAAAAAAAATTAGTTAAAAAAAACAAAAAACAAGGTTTACAGTTCTCTAGTAGAAATATAGGGGCTGGGAGATGGCTCAGTGTAATAAGTGCTTCACTGGCAAGTGTAAAGGCCTGAGTTCAATCCCTGGTTCTGCAAAAAAAAAAAAAAAAAGTAATTGCCTACATAATTTAGAGAGGGTTTTATGATGCTTTTTTTTTTTTTTTTCAGACAGACTCTTGCTACATAGATCTGTTTGGCCTTGAACTCAGTGGTCCTCCTGCCTCAGCCTGCCAAGTAGTGCTGGGATTGTAGGTGTGTGCCACCACGCCCAGCATTGGGAATAATGTTGATTTATAGAAAAATTGCTCAGATATTTCAGGGTTCCAGTAAACTCTTCACCCACTTCCCCTAAGGTCAATGTCTTGCGTAACCACAGCGTACTTGCCAAAACTAAGAAATTAACTTTGGCCCATATTACTGACTAGACTGCTGCCACGGTGTGGATTCCACTGGGTTTTCCAACAGATATATGCTTTAAATCTTTCTT
>NW_004524581.1:26400429-26401910 GCF_000260255.1 Octodon degus | reverse complement strand
TTTTTTTTTTTCCCTGATCAGGATGCCTTAAGGGCAGGTCTGGTAAGGCATGAGGATCTGGGGATCGAACCCCAGAATTCTGAGCTTGACTAAACAACTGAGCTAATGGGCAGGCCCCCTGAGAACTGATCTTGTATTCATAGAGTGGGCGGGAGCAGCTGTCACGCAGCTGGTAACATTTGTGCCCACAGGTAGGAGTCCCCCCACTCTTGGGGTATCCAGGAAACCTAATTAATTGTGGAGCCACAGAGCCGCCTATGTGCATATTGATCCAGGCAGAGGGAGTGGTGTCTCGGGGGATGTTTGCGACCAGCGCTGCCAAGTGAGTCATCCTCATGCTCCGGAGGGGACGCCCCTACTCCCGAAGGATCCCAGAACGAAGGCAGGGGCTCCTCCTTCAGCACACACTGTGGGGCCACCCTCTTGGCTCCCTGGCACAGATTCACCTCGCCCCTCCCCCACCCGTGGTCTCTGTGGGCCACCTGGTCCCTGGGACATGGTGTCCGGTGAGGTCTCTTCTGGGAAGGTGACCCCCCAGTCATACTCAGCTGTCACAGGGTTGCAGGCTGCTGCCCCCAAGGACACAGAATGACCACACTGGAGAGGGGAGGGGACCAGCTGGCTCCGGGGGGCCCTCAGTGTCCCTCGGTGCACAGCAAGCTGTGCAGGGGGCTCCAACATGGGGGTTGGACAGGTGGGGAAGCTGAGGCCTGGCAAAGAACTAGGCAGGGACACATAGCTAGAAACTGCTAGAACCAGGGGTCCAGCCAGGCCTGACATCGAAGCTCTTGTTTTTGTGGTAGTAGGTAGTAGTAGTTTGCTTGCTTTATGTTTTGTGTTTTTTTTCATTTTATGTATTTGGTACAGGGTCTCACTACGCCTTCGGCTTAGACTTGTAGCGATCCTCCTATATTCGGATTCCACAGTGCTGGGATTACAAACATGCATTACCACACCCAAATTTGGGCTCAGTGTGTACTGCAGGGGGCAGGACCAGGGCCAGCGAGGCATTTGAGACTGGGAATCAAACCCTGGTCCCTGAGCTTGCCAAAGCAGGTGCTTAGTCCTCTGAACTATCTCATTAGTCCTGTTTTGTGTTTTGAGACATGGTTTCTCTATGTGGTTCAGGGTGGCTTCAAACTCACTGTGTAGGCCAGGTTGGCTCTAAACTAGAGGTGACCCTCCTGCCTCAGCCTCCTATGTGCTGGGATGTCAGGCGTTCATCACCACTTCTAGCTATCTTCTATAAAATACAACAGGGCCGGGGAGATAGCTCAGTGGCATAAGTACCTGCCTGGCAAGTACAAAGCCCTGAGTTTGATACCCAGTACCAAAAATAAATAAATAGGGGCTGGCGAGATGACTCAGTGGTCTAAAGCACCTACTTGGAACAAGCTTGGCAAAGCACAGGGACCACGGTTCAATCCCCCAGCACCACATGCCAGCCAGCCCCGCCCCCTGGTGGGCTGAGCTGGGCACGC
>NW_004524581.1:26392956-26395771 GCF_000260255.1 Octodon degus | reverse complement strand
AGCTTGTTCTAAGTAGGTGCTTTAGACCACTGAGCCATCTCTCCAGCCCCATGTCTTTTATTTATTTTTTTGGAACCAGGCATTGAACTCAGGGCCTTGCGCTTGCCAGGGAAGCGCTTATTCCACTGAGCCATCTCACCAGCCCCCTATTGTCTTTTAAAGACAGGATCTCACTATGCAGTTCAGGTTGGCCTTGAGCTCACTTTGTAGCCCAGGCTGATCTCAAACTCACAGCGATCCTCCTGTCTCAGCCACTCGAATGCCCGAATGCCGGCATTACAGGCGTGTGTGAGCCACCCCTCCTGGCTTCATTTGTTTTTTGGTGAGCGGTATCAAGAATTGAACTCAGGGCCTCATGCTTGGCAGACAGGCGCTGTGCCACTGAGCTACATCCCAGGTCCTTCACATTTTACTTATTGACCTATTTATTTATTCATTATTTATTTTGAGACAGGGTCTTGCTATATATAGTTCAGGCTACCTCTAAACTCACTGTGCAGCCCAGTCTGGCCTCCATCTCTCAGCAGTCCCCCTGCTTCAGCCTCCCAAGTGCTGGGATTATAGGCATGTGCCACCACACACACCTGCCTCATTTTTTATTTTTATTTTGTTTATTTTTTTACTTGAGATATGTTGCTTTATTATGTAAATGCTTTCATTTTTAATTTTTTGAGGCAGGGTCTCCCTATGCAGTTTGGGCTGGCCTTGAACCCCCTATATGGCCCAGGCTCGCCTCAGATTCGTAGTGATCTTCCTGCCCCAGCCTCCTGAGGAATTATAGGCATGGGCCTACAGCTCTAATAGTGTTTTTTGTTAAAGGAAAAAGCTATAAATCTAGAGCAGTTGTACGTGGGCGCCAAGCACCAGAGAGGCTGAGGCAGGGGGATTATGAGGGATAACCCAGGCGGGCTACACAAGACTCCAGCTCAAAAACCAACCAACCAACCACAAGGTATGACACTCTGCTGGTGGAATGCAGGGACTCTGGCCATCCCAGAGGAGGTGTTGAGGAACAATAAACCTCCTGTCCCCAGAGCCCGTCCCTGCTGGCCTGGCTGAAGGGCACATTGTGAGGGTGGCTGGCCGGAGAGGTAGGAGCGTCGGATGCACAGAGCAGGAGGGTGTGCAGACTGGGCCTCACCAGTCAGAGCCAACTCAGAGAATCAGGACATGGGCATGGTGTGTGTGTGTGTGGGGGGGGCAGGCCTGCATCCTGGTGGCCCTGGTTTCAGCCACCAGGACCTTGGGGGACAAAAAAAGCAGAGTGAGGAGGGCACAGTGCCTACTATTGGCCATTGGCCGAGCTTCCCTTGGCTTCCCTCTTCCTGCAGAGGAAGAGGAGAGAAAGAGACAGATAGAGGGAGAGAGACAGAGAGGATGAGGAAGACAGAGAGAATAAGGGTGAGAGAGACACACAGAGAGACAGAGAGAGGGGGGAGAGAGAGAGAGACAGAGAGACAGAGAGAGAGAGACAGAGAGAGAGACAGAGAGGGTGAGAAAGACAGAGAGAGAGACAAAGAGATGAGAGAGGGTGAGACAGAGACAGAGAGGCCTTCAGAATGGTCATCTGGGCCACCTCAGGGCACAGGACCCAGGGGGAGGGGACATAGCCATTGCCTTCTCACCTTTGTGCCCTGTGTGGTTAAGAAAGAGATGGACCCTTGGATGCTGTTGACTTCGGGCCAGTACAGGGCCTTGGTTTTCCTGATGCCACAGTACCTGAGGCTGAAGTCTGGGTGATAGGCCCCAACAGTCACCTGGGGCCGTAAAGCAAGCTGCCTGCCCTGCATGCTGTCCCCTCAGCCTCTGGCCCCTTGGCCCCCAGGCTCATGAGCATCATGGCCCTGTGTCCCCAACCTGGCCTGTCTGTGCCCGCTGCAGGCTCTGTGGTGGCACTTGGCTCTGGCCCAAAACTTCTGACGCCAGTTCCTGGGCCGGGCCGGGCCGCTCTTGGTGCTGATGCTGGTCACACTCAGGGCTCGCAGCCAGCCCGGCTTCCTACCTTCAGGATGCCCTGTGTTTATTTGGCAGGGAACAAGGTCGGGCTCTGGGGCAGCGGGTGACGTAGCTGGAGGTTCACACAGAATTAGGGTCTGGGAATGCACCTTAGACTTCATCATCCTACAACGGAAGCCAGGTGTGGTGGTGCATGTCTGTATCTCCAGAGGCTGAGGCAGGAGGATCTGCATGAGTTTGGTCTCACAAAAACAATAAATAAGCTCACACATCCACCTAAGACACCCACAGATCACCCAGCTATGGGTGAAGTGCATGTGTCTCTTTTCGTGAAACTACTGAGATTTGTTCAGCAGGGCATAGTGGCCCACATCTATAATCTTAGCACTCTGGGAGGCGGGGGTAGGAGGATCTTGAGTTTGAACCCAGCCTGAGAAATTTAGCGAGACCCTGTGCTCAAAAAAGAAGGAGACAATGACAGGGGGTGTAGCTCAGTGGAAAGGCCCTGGGTTCATCACGGTACGGGGAAAGGAATAACACATATAACTTGTTCCCGGACCTCCATCAATGCCCCAAGTGCATGCCCGTGGCGCTCACCTTGCATTCAGCCTCTGGCACTCGCCCTGCTGAGATCCAGCTGAGTCCAGCAGAGTGAACCAGAGCCCTTGCCTGCCCAGCCTGGCCGAGCCGCTGCGATCTCCGCTCCAGCGCCCGCAGGCCAGGGCCTACTTCTCGTAGCCCCAGGACTGCATCTGGCTCCCAACTTCTGTACTTCAAAGCCAGACCCCGGGGCCCGCAAAGAGCTGGAGCAGGGCTACCCCCAGGAGCCATCAGTACAGGTGGAGGAAGGCTGGAGCCC
>NW_004524581.1:26388101-26392850 GCF_000260255.1 Octodon degus | reverse complement strand
GCAGGCGCAGGGAAAGCCATTTAGTTACTCTGGTTGTCCTGAGCTACTAAGCTTCTCTGAGCTTCAGCTTCCTTTGGGGTGTGTGTGTGTGTGTGTGTGTGTGTGTGTGTGTATTGAGACAGGGTCTTTTTTTTTTCTTTCTTTTTGGCAGAACTGGGGATTGAACTCAGGCCCTTGCGCTTGCCAGGGAAGCTCTTCTTCTACTGAGTCATCTCCCCGGCCCCAAGACAGGGTCTTGCTATGACAGATTCCCAATCTGTAGAACATTGTCAGGGAGCCAGGTGCAGAGGTGCACGCTTGTGATTCCAGCATGTGGGAGGCTGAGTCGGGGAGTTCAAGGCCAGCCTGTCTCAACCCTCTCTCCCGCCAAAAAGAAATAGATGAGGAAAGGACCCCTTGCCCCTCTCAGGACTGAAGGGAAGGTTGGAGAGCTGAGATATCCCAGAACTTCCTGGATGAGGGCTGGAGGCTGTTTGCAAAATTTGGGTAAAAATATGGCTCTGAGCGAAGCACAGAGAAACACAGAGAGAGGTGTGGCTTCTGGCCCCTTCCCAGGCCAGAATCAAACCCAGGGCCTGCTATGAAGCAGGAAATGCCTGCCCCAGCCCTGTGGCTCTTGCTGTCTCTACAGGAAGCTGCAGGGTCTCAAAGCCCCTGTCCTGTGTCACTGTCCCTTGAGGGCTTTGAGGCCAGGCACCTTGGCCTTTGTGCTTCAGCCCTGGAGCCGACCTGCGCTGTCCCTGAGCCCAGCGTGAGCCCATGGGCTTGGCTGGCTGACGTGGTCCTTCAGCAGGGCAGACAGGGCTGGGCCAGGCGGGTCAGCCAGCCGCTCCCAGCTCCCTTGGTGAGAGGAGGCTCCCGGACACCACCCCGGCCTCCTCCTCTCCTTGGGGCTGCCACCGCATCCACACAGCAGGCCCTTGGGTGTGGACACTCTTTCCAGATGTGTATTTAAGGGAGGAGAGAAACCCAGCTGGGGCAGCCGTGCCAAGTTGGTAGGCAGGGACCAGCGGGGAGGCGGAGTGAGGCGGCCAGCAAGTGCCACCCGCTCTCGGCGGGGATGGCACGGCTCGTGCGGAACACGCCACTGTCACTCTAACGTTGAGGACGGTCCCGCCTCGCTGTTGCCTCCAGACTAGAAGGTAGCAAAGCCCAGTGTGGGTGGTGAGTGTGGTGACTCAGGGCATCAGAGGACACGGAACACACCCGGAGTCCTGGGGACAGGGAGCCCGGAGCGCCCGCCCCGCCGTCCTAAGAGAGGAATGTTCCTAGTTTTCCTTGGAATCTTGGCAGGATTCTATGACATCTTTCAGAGGATGCACGTTAGGCTGTGGCTGTGGGGCTGGGGGTGGTGACAGTTTTGATCTTGATATCTATTCATAAATAGAAGCTCCATTTCTCCACTGGACTCTTCCTTCTGATGAACGGTTTATTGCCTTATACGGTGAGCGCTCTTCCGAGAACAAACAGTAGTGACTGTGACAGCAGCGTCAATCGGCCCAAGAGGAGACACCACGCAGGTTCTGTTGATTACGGGGCAAGCACAGGCTGCTGCTCATTAACCTGGCCAGGCCCTTTTAAATTTTTTGTTTTATTTATTTATTTTTTGTGGCATTAAAAATTAAACCACAGGACCTTTGTTCTGAGCTACGTCCCCGGTCCTTCTGTTTTATTTTATTGTTCAAGTTTTGCTCAGGGCCTCACCATGTATTCTAGGTTAAATTATGTGCACCAGGCTGACCTCAGTTTCTCCGCGATCCTCCAGTCAGCCTCCCAAGTGCTGGGATCACAGGCGTGTGCTCCCTCCACCCCCCGCCACCTTTTCTCCTTATCTGTACCCTTTCCTTTGCCTCCATCTTCCCATGATTTTGTAAAACAACTCTTCTCAGAGAGGACTCAGCCCAACGCCCTCTCTAAAATCACAGCCTTCACCTTGTCCTCTTCCCGGCTCCATTCTTTTCTCTGTAGCAATCACCATCTTTAAGGGCCCCTATGACTCATTTGTTTTTTTATTTGTTTTTGAGATGGAGTTTTGCTATGTTGTCCAGGCTGGCCTCAAATTCCTGGGCTGCAGGGATCCTTCCGCCTCAGCCTCCCAAGCAGCTGGGCAGCCGGCTTACATCACTGACCAGGCTATTTATTTGTTTACTGTCTGACTTTCCCCACAGGAATGCGGGGCGGCATGTGGGTCAGCCTGGTTCACACTGAGTTCCCACCGGCATACAGTAGGTGCTCAATAAACACGTGTTGGTGGCAGGGAGGAGCCCCAAGCCCAACCTCGGCCTGGCAAGCTGTGCCCTGGGCACTGGGGATGGCAGCAGGGGACAGGAATGTGGCCTGTGCCCTCCGAGGGGCCTGCCAAGCGGGTTCCGGGCAGTGGGACGGGTCCCTGGCCAGGTGAGACTGAGTGAGTCACCAGTGAATCACTGCTAATGAGCCGGGCAGGGCCTCGCCAAGCGCTTCGCTTCCCACACAGGCGGCCGGCAGGTCACTGCCTGTTGCTGGGAGCCTCCCCAGGAGGACTGGGGACAGAGCAGGACTCCCCCCCTAGGGGGCGGAGGAAGTGTCCGCCTGTTCCACCCATTCAGAGGCCTGAGGCTTGCTCCCCACCCTCGCCTGGCCTCACTCCTGAGTTTCACTTGAGGCCCACGCCCGCCTGGCTGAGCCCGTCCGTCGCCTGTCACCTCATCCTGCCATTCCCGGGACAAAGAGAGGCGACAACCAGGACTGGTAGCCCTGAGCAGCCCGCAGGAGTCAGGGAGTTTCCTAAGGGCCTGGTCCCGTGGCCATGCTGACCTGCTGTCCCAGAGCCCAGCCTACCCAGGCAACCCTGGCGCAGGGCACCCTGTCCTTCTGCCCTGTGGTGGCCACAGAGGGTGGTGGCATCCCTGTCCCTTGTCCTCTGCCAGGGTGAGAAGGGCTTCTGTTCCGGATCCCAGAGTTAAAGGCCGCTCATGGCCACCCCCGGCGATAGCTATCAAGGAGGCCAAGGTGGGAGGATAGCCTTGGCTTTTGGGAACCTGAGGGACAAGGGACGAGGAAACGGCAGGGCGGCAGGGCCCTGACAGCTTGGGCCAGGCTGTCTCCTGCTTCTTGGATATATATATATATATATATGTATATATATATGTATATATATATATATATCCCCTGAAAGCCAGAGTTGCAGGCTACAGGGAGTTAGCTGGCATCTTAGGGGTGATGAAGAAGCCACCGGGAGGACTATACTCGGCAGGGCTAAGGGCAGAACGGGCAGCCAGGGTGCTCCTGCCAGGAGTCCCTGATGCAGGTCTTATCTGCTCCTGGGTCTTTTTATTTCAGCCTTGACCTGTAGTGCGGGTTGGTTTTAAAAGCACACAATGCTCCTGCCTCAGCCTCCTGAATGCTGGGATTACTGGTATTCGCCATCACACCTGGCTCCAGAGGAGAGTTTTGAGCTGAGGATTTGGGCTGCATGTGGTTTTAGGATGGCTTGGGCTGCTGTGGAGAAGCCGAAGGGGACAAGGGATAGGAGGACAAGGGAACTAACAAGGGACACTTCAGCAGCCTGGGGAGAGGGCATCAGGCAGGGTGGTGAACGGGGCACAGAGGCCCCTCAGGTCACGTGAAGGGCCCAGGAGAGCTGGTGCAGCTCAGGTGCTGCTGGGCTCCAGGCCGCGCCTGGTATTGGCTTTGTTCCCACTGGGCTGTGCAGGTCTCCTCGTCCCTCAGAGCTGCTTGGTGCCCCCTGCACCCTGCACCACAGGCAGTTGGGCCCCGAGGCTGTGCGCGCCTTCCCAGAGCGAGGCTCGGGCACTGTCTTTCTGCAGCATTGCCGCGGCTGCGCCCCTGACCCAGAGTCCCTTCAGAGGACTCAGCCCTGTGGTTCCTCGGGGGCCTGCTTGGTGCCCGGCGGCTTCCACCCCCACAGTACTACACATTCTACACCCCCAGCCTCTTTTTCTATTTTATTTTGAGACAGGGTCCCTAACTTGCTAAACTGTCCAAGCAGGGCTCTTAAATCGCAATCCTCCTGCCTCGGCCTCCCAGAGCGCTGTGGTTGCAGGTGCGCACCACCCCCTCCGGTAGGGGCCGAGCACACTTGCGCTCCTGAGGTTGGACGCGGAAGGCAGGGCCCTGTCGGGATGCGGCCGTGGAAGGCCAGAGAAGCCGGCCAAGGGCTGCTGTCCTTCTTTTCTCTCCGCTCCGGGCCTTTCGCTACCTTTGTGATAATCCGGCGGAAAGAAAAGGGAAAGGGGATGTGAGTTCCCAGAAATCGGGGCGCGGCTGGGCCAAGCTAGGGCGAGAAGGACCGACCCACCCGTTCCAGGGAACCGCCAGGGCCACGTGGCCTGGCCAGCGCCGCCACCTCCTCCGGGACCGCACCGCGGGGGGCGGGGCTGGCAGCTGGCGGGAGACAATGAGCCCCCCCACCCCCAGGGCTGCGGCGCAACCTGGCCGGCTCCTCCCGTGCGTCCCCACGAGCCAAACCGCCCTGGGCCTCAGGATGACCCGTGCATCCTGCCGGATGCTTAGCGTGGTGGTCCCGGGATCTGCAGCGCCAGCCCTACCAGGGACTGCATTAGAATTACAGTCAAGCCTGTAATCCCAGCATTACTGGAGGCTGAGGCAGGAGTACAAATTCAAGTCAGCCTAGGTAATCTAGTAATTTAGTAAAACCTCATATCAAAATAAAAAATAAAAAAAATAAGAGGGTGTCAGGGGCCGGTGAGATAGCTCAGTTGAATAAGCACGTGCCTGGAAAGCCCA
>NW_004524581.1:26386318-26387221 GCF_000260255.1 Octodon degus | reverse complement strand
GGTGCTGGGGGATCGAACCGCGGTCCCTGTGCTTTGTCAAGCTTGTTCCAAGTAGGTGCTTTAGACCACTGAGCCATCTCACCAGCCCAAGATTTTGGAAGTAGGTTTTTTTTTTTTTTTCAGAACCAGGGATTGAACTCAGGCCCTTGAGCTTGCCAGGGAAGAGCTTATTCCACTGAGCCATCTCCCCAGTCCCCCAGGTTAGTCTTGAACCACAGCCATCCTCCTGCCTCAGCCTCCCGGGGGCTGGGATGACAAGCGTGCACTACTGTGCTCAGCTCCTCTGTTCACTTATTCCATCGTGGGAGGCCACAGGAGTGGTCAGGAGGTGAAGGGCACACCAGCGAGGTCACAGCCACCCTGTGTCATGCTGGAGATTCGGTGTCCCCAGCAGGGTGGGGCATGGAACAGCATGGGGGGGACAGGGGTAGGGGAGGGAATGGGCAGGAGCAGGACGACCCCCAGGAGAAGGTGGCCTCTCTGGGCAGCAGCTGGAGAGTCAGGCCAGGTCCCCAGCCCCACCCTGCCCACCCCGCCCTCGGCCTGCGGTTTTCCTCAGCAGCCTGGTGGCGATGGCTTCCGAGAAGCCCCAGGACTTTCCTGCCAGGCCACTCCAAGTTCCTCTTCGAGGAAGGGAAGTGGTGCAGATTCTCCAGGGCTTTCAGTTTCTTTCTAAGAAGCCCTGTGGCCTAACCGCCCAGCCGGGAAGCAGAGCTGCCGGGGCTTTCCCGCCACGTAGCCCAGGCCCTTGGCGCAGCCAGTGGCCCTTCCAGAGAGGAAGTGAGAGCAGGGGCCCTGCAGCCCTTCCAGCCAAGGGGAAGGGCTGCACACTCACGCAACCCAGTCCTCCCCCACGCACACGCCTGTGGAACATGTGGCCTGCCCTTCCTCATGGGCATGCAG
>NW_004524581.1:26384355-26386158 GCF_000260255.1 Octodon degus | reverse complement strand
TTTATTTTAGGTGGTGAGAACCAAACTTTTTCCTGTTTTTTTTTTTTTTTTGCATTTTTTAAAGGCAGGATCTCATGATGTGGTCCAGGCTGACTAGGAACTGCTGGAGATCCACCTATTTCTGCCTCCCAAGTACCAGGATTACAGGCGGGCGCACTGACACACTGCGCCTGGCAGCCCTTCCTTGACCTTCAGACTTGCTCTTTGGCAGGGGTCAGTGACCCTGACACTCACAACAGCCCCCGCTGACCACAGGCCTGTGATGGTGCCGACCTCTGAGCACAGGTCTCCTACTGTGGCCGCAAGGGGCTTGCCTGGGGAGTCCAGGCCATCCGCCTGTCTCCAAACAGCAGAGGATGTCAGGGAGCTGTGGGCTCCCGCCGCCCGTGAGTCTCCAGGCCAGCTGTATCCAGGCTTCTGAGGCAGTGACATGACCGGGGCCTTCCGGAGGGGCTCTGAACCTTTGTCACCTTTTCTAATTTCCTCCCACGGAGGTATATTTGGCTTTCTGTTGTGCAGACTCATGTGTTTGGGGACAGTGCGGGGAATCCCCACACCGTAATGCTGTTCCATTCACCGACATTGTCCTCTGGGCCTCAGTGTGTGACTCACACAATTAGCATGGCAAGAAAATGCCCAGCTGGGTGGGGTGACAGCATGGACAGAGACACTTTTTTTTTCCCCCGGTCTCTGTAGTTCAAGTTGGCCTTGAACTTTTTTTTCTTTTGTATCATGACTTGAACTTAGGACCTTGTGCTTGCCAGGCAGATGCTGTGCTCCTGAGTATACCCTGCCCTGCCCTTGAACTTTGAACTCACGGCGATCCTCCTACCTCAGCCTCTCCAGTACTGGGGTTACAGGCAAGTGCTACCATACCCGCAACGCTCGGTGATTTTAACCTACAGCGTCAGGACACACTGTTTACCTCCCTGCAAGTACAGGTTGGATAACAGCCCCAGGAACACGCCTCAGGCCAAGTGTGGTAGCCCACACCTGTAATCTTAGCTGCTCAGGAGACTGAGGCAGGAGGATAGCAGCGTGGAGCCCAGCCCCCAAATCATACTGAGACACTGCCTAAAAACTAAACAAAATTTAGGGGCTGGAGAGATGGCTCAGTGGTCTAAAGCACCTACTTAGAACAAGCTTAGCAAAGCACAGGGACCACGCTTCAATCCCCAGCACCACATGCAGCCCACCCCGCCCCCTGGTGGGCTGAGCTGGCCACACACACACACACACACACACACACACACACACAAACAAACTAAACAAAATTTAAAGGACTTGGGCCATAGCTCAGTAGTGGAACGCTTGCCTGGGATGACAGAGACTCCTGGTTCAGACTGGGGAGATAGCTCAGCAGAATAAGTGCCTGTTTAGGCAAGCACAGGGACTGGGGTTCGACCCCTGGCACCACAGGCCACACCGGCCACACCCCCAAGTGCATGGCCTGTATTCCCAGTGCTGGAGAGGCTAAAAACAGGAGGATCACTATGAGTCCGAGCTATGTAGTGAGACCCTGTACCAAATGTATAAATGGAAAAAAGAAAGAAACAAAGAAAGAAAATTTAGGCCTCTTTCAAAACAGTTTTCAATTCTGTGTCCAGAGCTGCTATTTATAGGATGACCTAAGAGTTATTTAGGAAGGGGCTGGAGAGATGGCTCAGTGGTCTAAAGCACCTACTTGGAACAAGCTTAGCAAAGCACAGGGACCGCAGTTCAGTCCCCCAGCACCACATGCCAGCCAACCCCGCCCCCTGGTGGGCTGAGCTGGCCACACACACACACACACACACACACACA
>NW_004524581.1:26368920-26383471 GCF_000260255.1 Octodon degus | reverse complement strand
GAATCCCTGGCAATCCTCTTGCCTCAGCCTCCCAAGTGCTGTGATGACGGGTGTGGCACAGTGGCATCCTCCATCCTATCCCCTCTCTTCTCCTTCTTCATCGGGGACAGGGTCTCCCCGTGTAGTTCAGGCTGGTCTTGAACACATTATGTAGTCCAGGTGGTCCTTCACTTTGTAGTGATCCTCTTACCTCAGTCTCCCAGGGCTGGATGACAGGACATAATTCAGCCCCTAGCAGCATTTTTGCAGACATGTTGAGCAACCCTGCGACAGCCATGTGTCTCTGAGCCTCAGTGGCCCCTCCAGGCCACGGGAAGACGCTACATTTCCTCCCCTGCTCCCCTGATTGACAATTAGATCGGTGTTCGGGAAGAGTGAACCATGGAGAACAGGATTATTCACACAAAGCCATCATAACTGAGTTTGCCTAACGGAAGCGAGCCGGGTAGGTGTTGACTCCAGCCATGAACCACAGCTAGAAGGGTACAGTGGTGTCACTGCGGAGTAATAGACCATCCTGACACACAGGACGAGGCAGTGGCTGGGGGCTTCTCAGGGCTTCGTGGCGGGAGAGACTGGTGCCACTGGGCTGTGGGCTGCTGTTGGGGTAGCCGGGCAGCTGGGTGTCTGCACGCCTGGCCTCTGCCCCACCCCGGGCCCAGGCTGAGCTCGTCCCAGCCGACAGAGGCCTCTCAGCCTCCGAAGCTTCACGGCTCGGCTTCTGCCACATTCTGTCTCCAGAACATGGCACAAGTGCCCCAGATTCAGGGAGAGGGGGATTCCACTCCACATGGCAGTCCCAGAAGCAGCCTGGGGTGGGGGGCTTGGAGCCGTGACCCCAGGGAGCCTGCGGTAAACTCCTTGCAGGCCCTGGTCCTGCACAGAGCCAGCACCCCCAGCACCGCCTGACCGAGCCTGCTGCCTGCAGCTCTGCTTGGGGCCTGGTGACCTTGCTGGGGCAGTGGAGGACTTGTGTCCTACTCTGACCACCTCGCTTTGCTTCCTGCAACCCTCAGCCCCTCCCTCTACCTGTCCTCCATTCAGAGTCCACTGACTTCCAATCATTAAGGCCTTAGAGAAATTCAACAATATATATTTTATTTTTTATTTTTTTTTTTGCGGAACCGGGGATTGAACTCAGGTCCTTGTGCTTGCGAGGGAAGCGCTTATTCCACTGAGCCATCTCCCCGGCCAACAATATATATTTTAAATTTTCATGTTTTTTTTCTTTTTTTGTGGAACCGAGGATTAGTAGGATAAGATCCACCTGCCTCAGCCTCTCAAGTGCTAGGATCAACAACCATTAAGCACTGCGGAGCCCTGCAGCCCCTACACCACGTGCCCCAAAGTTCTGTGACCCAAGGTGGCGAGAGTGGCCTAAGAAGTGCTGTACCCTGCTCATCTTGCTTCCCGAAGAGGCCACAGGGCACCACGGCCTTCTGTGTGAGCCTGGGCCACCCCTGAGCCAGGGTGAGGGGCTCCCCTTTGCCACCTTTCTGTAAATGTGTTGTGCAGGCCCACAGGCTGATCTGGGGACCTGGACTGCATGCGGTCCCTTTGCAGGGGAAAAGCCAACCTTCCCGCCTCAGCCTCCCGGAGTGCCCGGATGACCAGTGCACACTATGCCTGGTTGCTTGCTGCTTTTACAATTTAGATCGAGAACAACGTGTGAGGAGAAAGCGCAGGGCACAGGCGTCCAGACCAAGGCCGAGGCTGGGAGGCTGCTGCCTGCGAGGAGTGGACGAGGCCCTGGGTCTGGTGACCCAGGCTTGTTCCTGGCTTGAGAAGGATGTCTGTGCTCCCAGTGTGTCCACAGTGCTGCGCGTGGGTGGCGTGGCTATGGCTAAAGCCCAGAGTCTGGAGACTTTGGTTTGCAGAGTTGCAGGGGTGGGCACGTCCTGTGCATTCCGTGCAGCCTCAGGTGCCCAGGTGCAGGCCTGAACTGACTCCCGTTTTTTTTTTTTTTGTGGAGCGGGGGATTGAACTCAGGTCCTTGTGCTTGCCAGGCAAGTGCTTATTCTACTGAGCCATCTCCCCGACCCCCCCCCCCACTTTTGTTTTATGGACAATGCGAGGGAGGGGGTGACTGGGCACGGTGGCCTCCAAAGCCCCGGTGAGCTCAGCCACTCTTTGATGGGCGTCGCGTCAGGGGTCTGGTCGGTGGCTTTCGGGTGTCAATACACCCACGGGGACAGCTTCAGGAGCCTGACCCTGGAGTCCTGCGGGGGCGGGGAGGCGGGAGGGCGGACACAGGGGTCACCACACAGTGCCCTGTGTGCAGAGGTGCGTTTAGGTGACTGAGGCAATGCAGGGACAGCAAGGACGAGCGGGCACAGCGGGGCCTCGGCTTGTTGCCTCTGCACCAGGGAAGCCCCTTTCCCACTGGGGCTTGGAGGCAGGAAGGGCCTGCAGGCGCGAGGGTCCTGAGGAGGCAGGAGCCGGGGAGGGGGAGTCCGAAGGGCAGCGGGGCCACATGGGCCTTGGGGAGGAGGTCAGCTGGCTTCTAACCAGCCACCTCCTGGGTGGAAAATAAACCCTGGAGTGGGACTGAGGGGTTGTTTTCTTTGGTCCTGGGCTTTGAACCCTGTGCCTCATACTGAGACAGGGTCTCCCTAATCTCTTAAGGACCTTAGACTAGGTTCGAACTCACCATCCTCCTGCCTTAGCCTACCAGAGTGCTGGAATTTTATTTATTTATTTATTTATTTATTTTTTATTTTTGTTTTATTTTTTAGTGTGTGTGGCCAGCTCAGCCCACCAGGGGGCAGGGCTGGCTGGCATGTGGTGCTGGGGGATTGAACCGCAGTCCTTGTGTTTTGCTTAGCTTAGCTTGTTCTAAGTAGGTGCTTTAGACCACTGAGCCATCTCACCAGCCCCTGGAATTTAAATTTAAAAATTATGTGTCTGTGTTGCTGGGGTGGTGACCAGCACACACCTGTAACCCCAGCACTCAGGAGGCTGATGCAGGAGGATCGCTGCAAGCAGGAAACCAGCCTTGGCTGCAGCGTGAGCTCAAGGTCAGCCTGAGCTGCATAGTGAGGCCCTGTCCCAAAAAACAAAAATATGGGGCTGGGGAGATGGCTCAGTAGAGTAAGTGCTTCCCTGGCAAGTGCAAGGACCTGAGTTCAAGCCCCGGTTCGGCCAAAAAATAAAAATAAAAATAAAAATAGCCCCCCAGTAACAGTCAAAATAATAATTGTGTGGAATATGACCACCAGGGGGCGCGCGGGGAGCAGATTATGGCCAGGAGTTCAGAGCTGGTGGAGGAGTCGAGCCTGAGAGGTTTGGATTTCACAGCACAGCTGCCGTGACTCCACCTCACCAGCAAAATCATTACTTTTGTTTTTTTAGACAGCCTCACTATATGCCCAGGCTGGCCTTTGACTCGCAGCAATCCTCCTGCCTCAGCCTCCTGAGTGCTGGGATCATAGGTGTGTGCCACCACGCTTGGTTTTTTCTCTTTTTGGAACCAAAGATTAAACCCAGCGCCTCGCACATGTTAAGCGGGTGCTATACCACAGAGTTACATCCCCAGTTTAATTTTTACCTTTTTCTTTTGAGATAAAGTGTCACTAAATTGCCCAGGCCAGCCTGCAGCTATAGATCTTTCTGTCTCAGTCTTCTGGGTAGCTGGGTTATGGGTCTGTGTGTTCATGCCCAACTCTCTCCTTGGAAAGGCCCTTCTGTTCTTTTATTTACTTATTTTTGTATTTTTAGGGAAGGGTCCACAGGGTGTTCAGTGTCTCACTACTAGATCAGACTCGTAGTGATCTGCCTGTTTATAGCCTCCCAAAAGCTGGGATTGTAGGCGCGTGCCACCACGCCCAGTCTCAATTGCTGTCCCAGCACCCCCCACCCCCTGGGGGCGGGACTGGCATGGCAGGCCCGGGGGTTAAACCCCAGCCCCTGCACCTGCTTGTAGGTGCTTTAATCTGCACAACTATTTGGCAGGCCCTTGTTCTTTTATTTTTAAACTGTTAAAAGACTGACTCAGCTGACTAAACCACCTGCTTAGGCAGACCAGGGACCAGGGTTCGATCCCCCCGCATGCCGTGCCAGCCCTGCCCCTGGAGCATGCTGAGATAGTGATTGAGATTGGGCATGGAGGTACGCACCTATAATCCCAGCACTTGGGAGGCTGAAAACAGGAGGATCACTAGGAGTCTGGGTTGTGCAGTAAGACCCTGTACCAAATACATTACAAATAATAATATTTGAACTTCAGGCAGATGGCAAAAAACCCACCAAAAGCTCTGGATGCGGGTGCTGGGGCACCACCAGCATGACCATTCCCACGTGGAGTGAATTCCGTGCTTCAGCTGGTGCTGTCGGGACAGACCAGGGGCCTCCACCCCAAGAAAAGACTCTCTTGCCAGAGGGCAGTGGGTGCCACCCTGGGGCCACCTTCTGGGGGCCTCAATAGGTGACACTGAAGTAAAGGAGCTGATTCTGTGGCTAGGAATTCAGGCCCCCAAAGGCAAAATCTGAGGTCAGAAAGCAGGGAGGACCTGCCCGTGGGACTTCTGGGACTCGGGTGGCCCCCTGCCTGAATTCACAGAGCAGGAGACAGGGTGGCACCCTTGTGGGTGTTGGGGTGATGGGAGGGAGGAGGAGGTGACATTCACTGCGATGTGACCAGGGCTGCAGTGTCTGTGGAGACGCAGCTCGTGACCATGCTGTCCCCATGCACCCCAGTCACTGGACCGGACACTGGCCCACAGCCAGCTCTCCCCCAAAGTCAAAATAACCATGAAGGCCAGTGCTTTGAATCCACTGGGCCATCGAGGCAGCCTCAACAGCGTCCCTGAAGACCCTATGAAGGAGGACTCTGGAGCCGCGGCCGAAGCGCGCGGATGACAGGACCAGTGAGTCTGACTCCAGATGGGCAGGCAGGGCTGAGGCGACGTGGCCTCCATGAACACACTGAAGCGGAAGTGCAAGCTGTGTCTCCCGGGCCTGCCTCATCCGTGCTCCCCTCAGCACACAGGCTGGGGCGCCCGCCCCACCACGCTCTTCACCCCACAGCGCCCTGCCAAGAACCCAGGCAGCCTGAGTCCCCAGAACGCTGAGCCAGGGCTCCCACACGCCCTCAGTAGTTTAAACAACCCTGGTACCAGCCCTGCAGGGGCTCTGCCCAGATGGATCCTTCCCCGACACTGCAAAACCCCCAAAATGGCCATGTGAGGGGGGCCCAGGGGACCCACAACCACAGCCAAGTCCACACCTGACTCATGGCTGAAAGGGACAGGAATGGAGGAGGGGGGTGTGTGGCCTGCCCAGAAGACCAAGCTGGTCCAGGTCCTACACTGGGGAAGGCAGTGCAAGGCCAGGTCTTTGTCACCAGGCCCGACCAGCTCCCTGGAAGTGGGGACACTTCCAGAAGGACTGTCAGTGGTGAAACACAGAGGCCCTCAGAGTCACTAGGCCCAGGACACTCAGTGTCATCAGAGGACTCCAGGCTGAGGGCCCCCCAGGGGAGGTTGGGGCCTCCCAAGTCATGTGGTCCCTGCCAGGAAGAGCCCTAAACTCCACACATCCATCCCTTCTTGGCACTTGAGGGCTGCCTGCACCGGCCATCACATCCTGGTCCCACATCTCCAGGGTGTGGGTGGAATAAATGACCACGTGCTGCCTGAAGCTCATGGGTGAGGGATAGCTTTAGCATGGGGGGCACGAGTGACTGTGCAGGGACAGGCCAGGACCCGGGGAAGGGTGGCAGGAGAGTCTGCCTTCATTCCTTCCTCGATTTCTCTTCAGTGTGGGTAGAGCCTCTCATTCTTCCCTGGGATTAAGGAAGTGCCTGGTGAGGCTGGGAAAGGAAGGGCCTTGTAGGCTCCTCAGGGCCGCTGTGCAGCATCTGCTCCCCGCCACGCACCTTGGCCTCCTGTTGAGAGAGGAGCCCCGTGCAGCGCAGCACATGGTGTCTGCGAGGCTCCGAGGGCGAAGGAAATGAGCGCTGAGGCATGGCGCGGTGCCCGGTGCAAGGTGAGCGCTTAGCCACGTTAGCTCCTTCTGTAGCAGTTTTGTCGCTGTTTAGGAGCCTGCAGGCACCACACCCATGACCCCCATGCCTCAGCCTCTGGAGGGCCAGCGCTACAGACAGGGACCTCAGCGCTGGGTATAGGTGCTGCTCCGTGACGCCTCCCAGGTGCCTTTGCATGCAGGAGACGAGATGTAAAGCTTATTGAAATTCTTTGTCATTTTCTTTCCTACAGTGCTGGGGGTGGGATCCAGAGTTTCCTATCAAAGCGTTGCTTCGTTCCCCAAGGCAGGGTTGCCTCGGTCTCCCTGGTGCAGTGCCTCCCCTGGGCAGAAGTGTGGTTCAGCCTCCTGTGGCCGTGGGCAGCGCAATGGGCACCTTGCATTCCACTGACTGCCGCCTTCCTGGAATTGTAGCCGCGGGCTTCAGGGTATAGCAGGAAGTCGGGATCCTCACAGTTAGAACGCCAGGCGCTCGGAGCCTGGTCCTCACACCCCTTTTTAAATTGGGAATAAAGGGGTTGAGCCTCAGGCCTGGCAGAGCTGCTCAGCACCCCACTGCTGAGCCCCCCATCACCCCAACTCTAAGCATTTCCAAAGCTTCTTGCAAATTTGCTCCGGCAGGTCTCAAACTCTCCATGCTCCTGCCTCAGCCTCCAAGCAGCTGGGATTGTAGACGCCCAGCTTGCATGTATGATTTGGATGCCGACTGCTCTCCTCCCTGCCCACTGCCCACTGGAGTGGCCACGATCCGCCCCCGTGCTCCCCAGACTGCCTTGTGGTCAGCTGCTCACAGCCACCAGGCAGCCTCCAGCCCCAGACCTTGGCACCTGCTGCCCCCAGGATGTGCCTCCCTTAATCTTTCCTCTGGGTTGATATTTTAACATCTTCCTTAAATGCCCTGTGGGAGGGATGTGGCGTTGGCAGAGGCAGGTGACCTGCCAGGCACAGGTGACTGTGTCAGTGGTAGACAGTGCCTTGTCCAGGTCAGAAATCACCTCTGTGGATGGCTGGGGACAGCTGGCACCTGGCGCCCTCTGGTGGCCTCTCTGGAAAACGCAGCCTCTTCTGCCCACGGTGTAGGCTGGGCTTGATCTTGGGATCCTCCTGCTTCAGCCTCCAGGGTGCTGGAATTCCCAGTAGGTGCCACTATGTCTGTTTGGGGACTGTGGCTCTTGATGATAAATAATCCATGGAAGACGCCAAGCTCGGGGCCGCCTGATGGGGTTGTTATGATGACCACTGTCCACCCAGATCCTGCCAGGTGCCCCATCCACCTGGGCATGCTTTCTCCTTCACCCCGTACTCCAGGCTGCACCTCAGACCCTGCTGGGTGCCCCTGGAAACACCAGTGCCTCCCCCAGCCGAACCAAAGAAGCCAGACACAGCACTGGGTGTTTTTAATTCTAAAGTGGACTTGTGTCTGTTTGTCATCTGAATGTCCTTAGGGCCCAGGCGACAGCCCACTGGGACCCAGGCTATGAAGCAGAGTCCTAGGTCACCCAGATGTTCCAGATTTTGGCCCAAGAGCTGCTTCCACCGGGCAATCAGTGATCTTTGGTCCCTGCTTCTGGAAGGGACAGATCCACGCTGGCTCAGTGGTGAACCAAGATGCATGCAGGGTAGATGTCAAGGCTGGGTCACGTGATGGCCCAGCCTGGGGCAGGGCGAGGTGGGAGCCGGGCCGGTCAGTCGGACAGCACAGCTGTGTCAGCAGGGATCACACCGCCTGCCACCTGCTCCACCGCCTCCACCCAGCGGCCCTGAAGCTCCTCTGTCTCAGCCCTGAACGTGAACAGCTGGCCCGACTGCCGCAGCTGGAAGGCGCGAGGGTCCCCCTGCGGCGCAGCTGTCACCTGGTAGCCCAGCAGCGGAATGGAGGTGAGTGCCCGCACGTCCTGGGGGAGAGAGCAGAGCAGCTGCCCAACGGGGGCTTTGGGCTGTGGCCCCTGGCCTCTATTATTTATGTACAGAAAGGGTCTGCTTAAGTGGTCAAGTGGCCCAGGCTGGGCCCAAGCTTGGGATCCTCCTGCCTCAGCCTCCCCAAGTACTAGGGTTACAGGTATGTATCACTATACCTGGCTTAATTAAAGGCAGCTTCAGGGCTGCTCGCCCCCAAACCCTGAAGGTGGGCAGTTGGCGAAGGGACTGGAGGGGTGAACCCACCTCCCACATGGCTCTGCAAGCCCCTAAACCTGTCTTCCGGGGCCTCAGTTTCCCCGCCTGACAGGACCAGGGGGTACACGGAGGACGGGTGTTACCTGTGGGGCTGCGTAGACATAGAGCACGAGGGGGTCATCCCGAGGGATCACGCACCAGCTGCGGCTGCCACTCCGACCCCACCTGTCCCCAAGCAGCTGCAGGAAGCCGCTCATCACGCTGCCCTCAGGCCCAGCTGCAGCTCCTTTCTGAGTCAGAAGGGGACAGAGCAATGTGTGGGGTTGGGGTGACCACAGCAGGGCAGAGGGTGGCCAGGGCGGGCGGCCTGAAACAGGCTGGCACTTTCCCCATCTCTAGCATCCACCTATCCTTGAAGGGGGCTGTGCTGGTAGCCAGTGCCTGGGCCCACAATGGATATGGGATTTGGGGTGCACTGTGGGGCCCCCAGAGCTGCACAGGTGGCCCTGAGTCATTGTGTGTCAGCTGTCTGGACCTGGGTCTCCTTGGAAAAGCACAAGCAAGCTGGAGTCTGCAATCTGCCTGCCCGGAGCCTCTGTCCCCTCCTGTGACGGCGCCAGGCCACAGGGCGCAGGTGGTCACGCCTCCACCGGTGGGCAGAAGAGTCTGTTTGACAGCATGTGGCTGGTAGGCTGCCTCCATGTGGGGACAGGCCCTGTCCTGTCAGGCCTTGGCAGGGCTCGGGGCTTGGGCCTGAGGGCAGAGATGGGGGACTGGGATGATGCGCGTCCCCTTCACAGCCTCACCTGCAGGATGCCCCGCCTCCGGTCCTCACGGTCCTCAGGAAGCACGCGGCCGGTCAGGAAGGTGTAGCACGCTGTGCACACGCGGTGCGGCTGGCCCGGGTCATACTGCAGCTCAGCGCGGTAGTCGGAACAGCGGGCACAGACGACCTGCGGGGACTCCGGCCTAAGGTGCTGCCAGGCGAGGTCGGCACCCGGCCAGGAGGAAGGAGGAACAGCCCGCAGAGGTACCGCATGGCTGGCCCTGTGCTGGCCGAGGTCACTGCAAGAGCTGCTTCCCTCTGCCCACCCTGTCCCTCGTAGCTACCCAGCTGGCATTTGCAGGTGTCGCTCAGCCAGGAGAGAGGCTGGCTGCCCGGTCAGCTGGTGGGGAGAGAGGCAGCGGAGGGAGGAGGCACCGCCCAGCACCGCCCCACCCTCCAGGTACCCGTGGGGCAGGCGGGGGAGACAGAAACTGGCACCCAGGTCACTGGGACGGTGACTCAGCAGCAGCCAGGGCCCGGAGCTGCGAGAGTGGAGGTCACAGGGCAGGGGCAGGCTCGTCACTGGGTGTGGGCTGGGGACAAAGCCAGGGCTTCCTGCAGCCAGGCAAGTGCCCCGCTGAGGTCCCTCCCCAGGCCCACACAGTTTTTAAATTGAGAAATAGAAATTAATATAGGGAATAAATGCTCATTTTTCTCTCCTGCCTCTACATTTATTATTACTATTATTATTGTTGTTGTAGGTCTTATGAAATAATGGGCTCACTGTACAGTTCAGGCTGGCTATGAGCTCCCTTGGTAGCCCAGGCTGGTCTTGAGCTTACAATGACCCTCCTGCCTCAGCCTCTTGAGTGCTGGGATGACATATGTGCCACCATGCCCGGTTCACACAGTGGTTTTTAATAAGTCACAGGAGCTGCTTACAAAGTTGGGAGCATGAACGGGCACAAGGCCCCGGCCACCCGCGAGGGCCGTCTTCCTTACAGATGTGGAGACAGTAGGTGACTCGGGGGCGTAACTGTCACTTGCATCTAGATGCAAGGGTGCCCTGGGTCATGTATGTCCCACTGCAGTGAAACACAGCTGGGGACACCTCCTGTCGCTGGGGACATAGCACAGAACCCCTTGGGTGCCCTGTGGAGGGCTTGCAGGGACAGGCGCAGTACTCACGTAGCCGCAGGCTCGGCAGTGGTGGCGCCGGCGCGTCAGCGCGTTGAAGGGTTCCTGGCAGCGCATACACATGGTCACCATCTTGTCGCGAACCCATTGTGGGGCCCGGAGGCCCAGCTCCTCGGACGGCAGCTAAGGGGGGAGAGGGGGAGGGGGCGTGGCCTAAGCCTGTGTTCCCTCCCCACCTCACCCTCGGGGAGGCCACTGCCGCCCCTGCACTGCCTTGGGAGTCCCACTCCCCGTACCTCGTGCTCCTGGGCGGCGCCTTCTGGCCCCTGGGATGCAGCCCTGAAGGTCTCGCTCCTCCTCTCGAGGTGGTCGACGGCCGCCTGGCAGGCCTGGGGCACAGGGTTGGGTGTTGGCGAAGATGTATGGGCATCTTTTTCACGTCCACCCAACCGGCGCCCCACAGTCACTGTCTGTAGCTCCAGGGTGGCCCTGGGTCCCGGGCACGTGCCAACCCGGAGAGGATGGGGGACGCACCAGGCAGGGCCTGAGTGCGTGCCAACCCAGCCATGTGGGGGGTGGGGTGGCTGGCCGTACCTGCATCCAGGACAGCATCTCCTCCTGGGACCTGCGGGAGGCACTGTGTGAGGCCGGTGGGCTGTGGAGTACTCGTCCCAGAGTCCCTGGTGTCCCCGCGTCCCCACCTACCGGGCCTGCAGCTCCAGCGTGCGCTGCCTTCCTGACACCAGGAAGCAGTGTGGGAACTCAGAGTCTGGCAGCGGCCGCACCTGCAGGGTCAGGGTGGAAGGGAGGGCGGTGCCCGTCAGCCTGGCACCCAGGGACCAGTCACATTGGTGCACAGGGACAGGGAGTGCGTGGCCTGGTGGCTGGGACCTGGTGGTTCCTCTTGGGGCTGGTGAGATGGCTCAGTGGTCTAAAGCACCTACTTAGAACAAGCTTAGCAAACCACAGGGACCGCGGTTCAATCCCCCAGCACCACATGCCAGCCAGCCCCGCCCCCTGGTGGGCTGAGCTGGCCACACACACACACACACACACACACACACAAATAAATAAATAAATAAATAAAAATTAAAAAAAAAAAGAAAGAAAGAAAAGGGTTCCTCGGCCAGAGAGATAGCTTTGTGGCATAGGCACCTGCATGGCAAACACAAGGTGCTGAGTTCAATCCCTGGTACCAAAAAAAAAAAAAAAAAAAAAAAAAAAAGTGTTCTTCAGGGAGGTTGGGCTGTACTGCCATGCCTTGGATACCCAGGAGGGGGCGCTGGGCGGCCGCTAGAACAGGAACCACATCCCCCAGGAAGGCCCAGAGATTCTTCTTGGTGTTGGGCTCAAACCCTGGGCCTGGTATCCACTGCAGGCCCTTTTTTTTTTGGTGGAACTGGGGATTGAACTCAGACCCTTGAGCTTTCCAGGGAAGCGCTTATTCTACTGAGCCATCTCCCCAGCCCCCTCATCTAGTCTTGAGCTGGCAATCCTCCTGCCTCTGCTTCCCAGGGTACTGGGATGAATACCATGCATGCAGCTTCAGGACAGGGAGGGAGGCTCCAGGTGGGGGCCTCGGCCTCCACAACCCTGAGGCTGCCCCACACTGGCTGCCTCTGGAGGGACCAGGGCCCCAGAGAGTCAGGGCTGGGGGACAGGGATGAGGGGCGAGGCGCTGCTATTGGGCCAGGCCTGTGGACATGGACACACTGGGCTTGGTGCAGAATCCCGGTTGGGGCAGACCCTGGGCTGCAGCCCCAGCTGCAGTTGGGCTCAAACCCTATCATGGTGTGGCCCCAAGCAAGCAGAGTCCCAAGGGCCCTTTGGCTCTGAACGCTAGGGGGGACGCTCGCACGGCTGGAGCGTGCAACCTGCCACCTTCCCTTCGTGAGTGATGGCCCCAGGGTAGGCAGTGTGGGGCCATTCCACAGGCTTCGAAGTATCTTAATTTGTGATACTGGGACTTGAACCCAGGCCCTTTGCACTGAGCTACATCTCTAGCCCCTTTTTGAGACAGGGTTTTGCTAAATAGATAAGCTGCCCAGACCAGCCTCTAACTGGAGATCCTCCTGCCTCAGCCCCTTGGCTTGCTGGAATTACAGGTGTGTACAACTGTACCCAGCTAAAATTATTTCTAAAAGATTACAAAAGAAAAGGGCTGGTGAGATAGCTCAGCAGAGTAAGCACCTGCTTAGGCAAGTGTAAGGACCAGGGTTCAATCTTTAGCACCACATACTGTGCTGGCCACTGAGTCCGGGTGTCGTGGCATATGCCTGTAATACCAATCCTGGGGAGGCTAAAAACAGGAGGATCACTACAAGTCTGAGCTGCATAGGGAGACTCTGTACCAAATACATTAAAAAAAAAAAAAATCCCCAAGTCCCCAGGAAATAGCACAGCCCTCCACTGAGGCCAGTGGGAGGCTCTGAGGGGAGGGTGCAGTCAGTGGGCACCATGACAGCCTTGTCCCCATCCTGGCTCAGGAGTCTGTGAGCTGCCCAATGGGGACCCCTCTGCCGCCCACGCCCCAGTCCTGGGCAGCGTGGCACAGGACCCACCTTCATCCCTGACACGTCGATGCGGGTCCGCACCTGGAACTGGGCACCCACCTGCAGGACCCGGGGTATGCAGTACAGCAGCATGTTGTTGAACTGTGGGGGACATGGGGTGATCCAGGCACCATGTCCCCTCCTGCACTGCCAGGACAGCTCACGAGCTCCCACGTGACAGGAGGGGCAGAGGATAGGAGGTGAGGAACCACCAGACTGCCCCAGGACTCAGGAACCGGGGCTGATGGAGATGCAGGCCTCCGAGTGGGACTCCTTCCGGACCTCAGGGGAGCCTCTGGCTTTTGGGGGTGACTCCGGCCTGTTTTGGCCTGGCCTGGGCACCATGGCCTGGGCACCCTACCAAGAAGAGGTAGCGCTCCATGGGGTCACGGCGGCGAGACGAGATCTTGAGCACCGGGCCCTCGCGGAGCAGCGCGTTGGAGGGGTCCACGATGTCGTCGTCCAGGCCCAGGCGTTGGTACACGGCCCACAGGTCCTGCAGCCGCTCCTGGGGGCGGTGGGGGCACCCTCAGCCAGAGCCTGGGCCTGGAGGGCGGGCCCGGGCTGGTAGGACCCTCACCATCTCGGCGATGGCGGCGTTGGCATGCTGGGCGGCTGCAGAGATCACGTCCAGGGCCCCTGGAGACCACAGCCCAGTTCAGGCCGGTCAGGCAGGTGGAGATGGCGGGGCGGCCTGCTGGGGACCCTCAAGCCACCCACGGGACCTTGGCGACCCACTGCTTCTGAGGGGGCCTCGAGCGTAGCGTCCGCCGGGTCCTCCCGAGCATGGGACTCGCGCGGGCCGCGCCTCCCCGGGCCCAGTGCCCCTCCCCGGTGACCGCAGCGCGGGTCGCGCCTCACCCTGCGCGTCTGGCCGGTCGGCGGCGCCGGGCGGCAGCTTGCGCTCGTACTCGCGCAGCAGCAGCTCGTAGCGCGGGATGCGCTGCACCGGCTCCAGCAGGTGGTGCTGCAGCGTCAGGCCGGCCGAGGCCTCGCTGCTCTGGGGCGCAAGCGGGAGACCGAAGGGCGGTTGGGGGTGTGGGGCGCCCTCAGGGCAGGGCCCACGTCCGAGCGCCTCCCGCCCGCCCCGCCGTGCACCTGGATGCGGGCGATGACCTCCTGGAAGGGCGGCGACTTCTCCGCCCAGGTGGCCAGCAGCTCGGCGGCCCGATCGAAGTTCTTCACGTACTCGCCGTACATCTTCAGGAAAGGGGCCAGCTTCTGGATCACGTCCCCGATGCGGGGCGTGGCCGTCCTGGGGGTGACCAGGGCAGGGAAGTGCTCAGCGTGGCTGCCTCTCGGACCCCAGGCGGGGCTGGGGCCAGCTGGGCTCTCTGCACCCCTAAGCTTGCAGATAAAGGCCTCATCCCGAATTCCTGACCAGGAGCCCCTCCCGGCCCAGCCCAGCAGGACGTGGCCTGGATGGGCCAGGCCAGGTGTCACAGACACAATGCCCGCACCTTGGAGGCTGAGGCAGGAGGACTGCTGAGCTCTCACAAAGCAGACCCAGTCTTCTTTTTTTAAAAAATGTATTTAGTCCAGGGTCTACAGGGCCTCACTGCACGGATCAGACTCAGTGATGTTCCTGTTTTCAGCCTCCCAAGTGCTGGGATTACAGACACTTGCTACCATGCTCAGTCTCAATGGCTGTCTCAGCGCCCCCTGGGGACAGGGCCCGCACAGCGCAAGGGATCAAATCCTGACTAGACCCAGTCTTGAAAGAAAACAACCCAGAGCTGGCCTCCTGTCTAAACTGCGTTCCCAACCACCAATGACTGTAGCTGCGCTCTCTGCGCCACAGCAGCAGCGGCGGGAGGTGATCTCCTGAACCGCGGTCCCTGTGCTTTGCTAAGCTTGTTCTAAGTAGGTGCTTTAGACCACTGAGCCATCTCTCCAGCCCCCCCTCCCTGTTTTTAAAAGTTTATTATGAGCAGATCTAAGCAATGACAAGCAGAAAGAACCTAGCAGTGGACCTCTCAGATAGCTGTTTCTTTCTTTC
>NW_004524581.1:26366237-26367840 GCF_000260255.1 Octodon degus | reverse complement strand
GCTCGGACGGGTGGCAGGAGGAGGCGGGCTGGCAGGAGCTGGCGTTCTGGGCACCCACCTGGTCCAGTAGATGCAGGCGGCCCACGTAGGCCTGCTCCGTCTCCAGCAGCTCACGCATTATCTTTTTCTCCTCTGGCTCCTGCAGGAAAAGGGGGCCTCAGGATCCTGCCTGGGGCTTGGGCCCAGCAGGCAGCGGTTAGTGCCTGCCCTTGCGTGGGCCCCGCGGGAAGGACCTCAAGGCACCTCCTGCCTCTCTGCCCAGGCGCCAGGCGGGAGAGCTGGGCCACCTTAGGGTTCCAGCCCTGGCCACCATCCGGCTGGGGCCACATGGCGGTGACCTGGTGATGGCCTGCGTTGGGGGCCCCCTTGCTTTGCTGTAGCCTTAGCTTGCGGTGTAACTGTATTTAGAAACAGGGATCTTAGTGGGGGTCATTAGGTGAAATGAAGCCACAGGAGTGGAGCCTAAGCCTGTAGCATTTGGTCCTCAGAAGAGGAAGAGACCAGGATGCAGGTTCCCAGTGTGAAGTCCACAAGGAGCCAGTGGGAAACAGGGACTTCCTTAAAAGCCAGGCCATTCCTGGCTCAGTGGCCCTGGGCAAGGTGTTCTTGTTGTTTGAGACAGGGTCCTGCTACATCATTCAGGCTGACCTTGTACTCGCTTTGTAGCTCAGGTTGGCCTTGAGTTCTCAGAGACTGTCCTGCCTCAGCCTCCCAAGTGCTGGAATTAGAGGCATGTGCCATTAAATTCAGGTCTTTAAACTTCCATTTTGGGGCCAGGGAGATGGCTCAGTAGAATAAGCGCTTCCCTGGCAAGCGCAAGGGCCTGAGTTCAATGCCCGGTTCCGCCAATAAATAAATAAATTAATTAAATAAAAAATAAAACAAACTTCCATTTCCTGGCTAAAAACTCCCACCATGAGGGACCCAGGGAGGAGTGTGGCAGGTAGGGGGAGATGAAAGTGACTCTGGCTGTTAGAGGGGCCTGGTCCAGCTTCTGGTGGAGTTCTGCTCACACTGGATGCATACCTGTGACTCCAGCTCAGGCTGGGTGCCCCGCTGGTAAGACTTTCTCCAGGCCCCGCTGGACAGTTTGTCCTTCAGGGAATTCAGGTAGCTCCTGCTCACGGTCCTGGGCCGAGACCTTGGGGCCTCCTCTGCAGAGGACGTCTCCCAGGGCCTGGGGGACAGGGGTGGCCTTGGCCCCTGAGGAGGCTGAGTGGCCCCTGGGCTGTGAACACTGAGCGCTGCTCCTGGGGTCCTGAGAACAGAGCAGGTCGGAGGGCTCCTTGGTGGGGAGCAGGAAGCACAGGAGCAGAGCCAGGGAGGAGGGAAAGCTGGGGTGACAGTGTGAGCCACAGGGTGTGGCAGCCTCTGGGCACCAGGTGCTCTACAGGAACTCTCCGAGGAGGATCCCAATCCTCCCTCCCAGCACCCTTCCAGGGGGCTTAAGTCTCCAAGTGAGTCAAGGCAGGCAGTGTCTCTGGGGAGCTGTTCACGTCCCTGTTTAAAGTGCGGCTTCTGGCCAGGCGTGGTGGCACAGGCCAGCCTGGGCTACAAAGTGAGCTCAAGGCTAGCCTGAACTGCAGAGTGAGACCCTGTCCCA
>NW_004524581.1:26362297-26366013 GCF_000260255.1 Octodon degus | reverse complement strand
ATCTCTATCTATCTCCAGAGTGGCCTTGAACTCACAGTGATCCCCTGCCTCAGCCCCGAGTGCTAGGATTACAGGTATGTGCCATCGTGTCCAGCACCATTCTGTTGCTGGTCATAAGGCCACCTCTAAGATTTACCTACCACGAGCTGTGCTGCTCTAACACGTGTGTGCGCGGATCCTGTAACAGGATGGACAGTTCTGCTGCGGTTCTCTCCCTTCCGTGGACCTCCCTCACCCCTGCTTTAATTTCTGCATCAGCAGTGGCCATATCAAGGGAATGATAGGATTGCCCCAGACGTCACGGGGCAATCGGGAGAGCTGCTGATGCCGGGTCCTGCAGGGGACCTGTGCCCTCCACACCACCCACAAGGCACACAGCCAGCCTCAAGCAGTGCCCTTGTTTGTGTAGGGTGGCAGCTACCAGGGCAGCTTTGCTTCCCTCTGTCCTGGGACTTCCAGGCTGCTGGACTTTAGGTCTGGAGCCTCGAGGGCAGGCCCTGCCTAAGGAAGGGCCCTGGGAACACTGAGCCAGCCCGGTACACAGCCTCGAACTCCGAGGGAAAGGTCTGCGGGTGCCCACTAAGCCACAGTGGAGACTGAGGTGCAGGCAGGGGGAGCCCCCTGTAGTGTGGGGGCAGCCCAGGTGGGCTGTGAACCAGGCCGGAGGTCCCAGAGCCCTCCTCTAGCCTACATGAAGGGAAGTGTCCCCGAGAGTCACAGTGACTTCCCAAGTCTCACTCCTGTCACTGGGGTGTCGCAGGCCGCTTCCCTGGGCTCTGTTGCCCTTCCGAGTCCCTCCCCCAGCCTGCTTCCCCTGCACCTCTGGGGAGCTGAGGCCTCCAGGCTTTCTGTTCTACATTTGGCTTCAGAGCCTGCGTCTCGCTCCAGCACCGGGCCAGCTTCTGCTTCTGCCTTGGTTTCAAATCCGCAGAGGCGCTGGGGCATCACAGAGAAGCCCAGTGCCCACGCTGGGCGGGCACCCACGCCCTCCCAGGAGGAGGTGGGCTGCCGCTGCCGGCCACTGTCCTTGGTGCTGAACGGGACGACAGGCTGTGAACACCCGCGCCGCCCCCGGGGTGTCCGGAAGCCGAGCTGCCCTTTCCCGGGGTCATCACTGCGTCCTGTCCCTAGGACCCCACAGGAGGCTTCTGGTGCCCCGCAGGCCTCCCCACAGCTTCTAGGCCCCTCCCAGGATATCTGAAGCCTGTGACCTCATGTTATGGTTGACAGAAGCTTGTCCCCTCCCCTGCCCCTGGAGTCCTTGGTGGCTAATGACGATGGCAGGGTCTGCACCTCTGAGGCCACTTCCAGAGCCCCTATCCTAGTCCTAGGCTCGAATGGCTGCTCAGTGGCTGCCACACACACAGCCACGCCACCAGGACCACCAATGACCTCCACACATCCTGCCTGGTCCCTGCAACAGGAAGTTCAGTGTTGTTCAAAGCACTCTAGCTTCTCTGTGCCCGTTTCCTCTCCCGAAAGGTGGCACTGGACCCAGAGCTGCCCCGTGGGGCTGTTAGAATGGTCAGACAGAAGGAGGCATGAACTCAGGGCCTCGGCCCGCGTGCCAGCTGCCACCCATCCCTTCACCTGACAGAACCAGTGCCAGGGCCTTGCTCCCCCCTAATTTCTGTGGCAATTGCTTTCAGTTTCAACTGTGGCCTGGTTTGAGGGAGGAATTACAAGCTCATCCTTGAGCGAAGAAGAAGAAGAAGAAGAAGAAGAAGAAGAAGAAGAAGAAGAAGAAGAAGAAGAAGAAGAGGAAGAGGAAGAAGAAGGAAAAGAAAAGCTCATTTTCCAGTAGGGTCCTGGGATCGGCGGCCTATGATCCACCCTGCCCACTCGGGTCCCACAGGCGTCCAGGGTCTCCCCAAACCTGCTGCCCCACATCCTGTCCCCTCCCAGCCCAGCACTACACTCCTGGGCTTCCAGCAGAGGCTGTCCAGGTGGGAGGAGGTGCCCCAGCCAGGACCCAGGGAAAGCACAGTGCCCGCCCAGCTCCTCTCCTGGAGCCTGGGCCCCAGCCCCACCCCATCCCCAAGTAAGCCTCCCCACCTCGGCCCTGTCTATACCTGCTGTCCTCAAACACGGTCACCAGGCTGGACACGGAGGGCAGTTTCTCTCCATCTATGGGCTCCATCCCAAAGGTTTCCAAACCTTGCTGTCCCTAGAGAGGGAGAGAGCTCTCTAGTCTCGACTTTCTGGCTCCTGGGCTGCAGGACCTGGATGGTTTAGGATATCTTGGATTCTGTTTTGTGTCCTTCCTAAGGGCCCAGCAGGCCAGGCTCTGGGTTTCCGAATGAAGAAAGGGGAAGTGATCCCCTAGCTTTGGCCCACAAAGCGCTGTCCCTCAAGTGGGTGGGGCTTCGGTTGGTCGCCCCACCCACTGACCTTTCACCTCTGCGGACCTCCATCTCAGGAGCCACTTGTGAGGCCTATGGAGGCTCTGGAGCTGACCCTGCAGCTGTCCCGGTGGCTGACATGGCTCTGGCCAACCATGCTTTCTCCCTTGCAAGGTCCAGGACCTGCGTAATGGCCCCTTAATCAGCAACTTTTCTGCATCTGTCCCTGTTCGCTGCTGTGGAGAAGCAGCATTTTATTCTTTAATTTAAAAAGCAGGGGTCAAGGAGATGGCTCAGTGGAATAAGCACTTCCCGCGCAAGCGCAAGGGCCTGAGTTCAATCCCCGGTTCTGTCAAAAATAAAAAAAATAAAAAAATAAAAAACAGGATGCTTTCCTGTTAGTGGCTGCTGTCCCCAGGGAGGGCAGCTTCCTCCCTGACATGCTCAGAACAGTGAAGACGCATGGCTCAGCGCTCTGCTGGGTTCTCATCCAACCCTACAACAGCCTCCCCAGGTGAGCCCACTCTCTGTAGAGAAAACTGAGGCCACCCAGGAAGATCGCAAAAGAAGCCTGATTTGCAAGGTGAAGGAAAGCACCCTAGATTCCCGCAGCGATTTTCCAGGAGCCTGGGCGGTTGCTTTCCTGCCAGACACCTCCAAGCCACCTGATGTCCCAGCCTGCCCGGATCCAATGGTCACTATCTCGGTCCCTACACTCCGGTCCCCGGGCCAGGGAGGGCTCTCCCACTTCAGCGGCTCTCTGGTGTCCCAAGTCAAGGCCCCGCCGCCAAGATGGACCCATGTGCTGCAGTGTGGGAACCATGCTTGAGACATCTTGGTACCCAGGGAGCCCAGCAGAGTGTCACACTGCAGCCCTGTAGGCTCCTCCTGGCCTTGGCTCCCCCTGGACCTGCCCTGCCTCAGCCTCAGTGTTGCTGGGTTCTGTTTTTACTTTTTATCGTCAAGAATGCAGAATGCTGGCTGGCAAGATAACTCAATGGACTAAAATATCTATTCAGGCAAGCTTAGGCAAGCTCAAGGACTACAGTCTAATCCCCAGCACCACATGCCACAGCAGCACTGCCCCCAGAGCAGGCTGAGCCGGCCACAGAGTCTGGGCTTAGTGGTGTACACCTGTAATCCCAGCGCTAGGGAGGCTGAAAACTGGAGGATCACTATGAGTCTGAGCTGCATAGTGAGACCCTGTAACAACCAAATACATTAAAAAAAATACAGAATGCATGCAAAAATAGACAGGGGGGGGCCAGTGAGATAGCACAGTAGGATAAGTGCTTCCCTGGCAAGCGCAAGGGTCTGAGTTCAATCCCTGGTTCCACATTAAAAAAAAAAAAAAGTAGACAGAGGGGCCAGGGA
>NW_004524581.1:26360526-26361192 GCF_000260255.1 Octodon degus | reverse complement strand
AAAAAAAAAAAAAAAAGTAAATACGTAAATACAAATATATCCATACACATATACACGTATATGTATATTCACATTTATAGTAAGAATATAATTTCTAGGGCCATGAGATAGCTCAGCAAACTAAGTGCCTACTTAGGCAAGTGCAGGTACTGGGGTTCAATCCCTGGTACCGCATGCCACGCCAGCCCTGCCTCTGGGTGCGAGGACCTGGCCATCCAGACCAGGCATGGTGGTACGTACCTGTAATCTCAGTGCTGGGGAGGCTGAAAACAGGAAGATGAGTCTCAGCTGTGTAGTGAGACCCTGTACCAAATACATAAAAAATATAATTTCTATACATATGTGTCTTGCATATTGAATATATGTTCCTAGACATAAAAAGTATTCCTGGGGCCAGGGGTATAGGTCAGGGGCACAGAGCCTGCTTGGTAAGCACAAGGTCTCTGAGTTCAATTCTCGGTTGAATAATGATGGTGATGATGGTGATGGTGATGAGGCCATAGTCAGTTGATCTAGAGTAACGAAGGCAAGTGGGCCTCCAAAGGCCCACCGAGGGGCCAGGGAGATAGCGCAGTAGAATAAGCACTTGCCTGGCAAGCTCAAGGGCCTGAGTCCAATCCCCAGTTCTGCAAAAAAAAAAAAAAAAAAAAAAAAAAAAAAAAAAAA
>NW_004524581.1:26357042-26360426 GCF_000260255.1 Octodon degus | reverse complement strand
AAAAAAAAAAAGAAAGACAGGCCCACCTCACCAGACTGACCCTGGAGCTGCGCCTACTGTGGCCTCAGCCCTCTCCTTTGGCTCTAGCTAGACTCAGGGCACTTGCCAGGGTACCCAGGTTCCTAAGCCCCTAGAGGGCAAACACCAGGAACTAGGAAATTGGTCATGGTGAAATGACACATTCAGATCATGGGCCCCTTCCTCCCTCCCCTTCTGGGTGCTTTAATGTTTGTTTTTTTAAAAAATGCATTTGGTACAGGGTCTTACTATGCAGCTTGGACCCGTAGTCATCCTCCTGTTTTCAGCCTCCCCAGTGCTGGGATTATAGGCGTGCACCACCACACCTGGTCTCAGTCATGGATCGGCATGCCCTGCGCAGCGTGTGGGACTGGGGATTGAACCCTGGTCCCTGCGCTTGCCAAAGCAGGTGCTTAGTCTGCTTAACTATCTCACCAGCCCTTGGGTCCTTTAATCTTGATAATGACCTATCTACTCATAGCACCCTGCCTTTTTAAACTTTTTCAAGGTTTCTTCAATCTCAGATGCAAGCCTTCACTAACGATGAACTTCTCACACTGGCTGAAACACGATGGGAGGTTCTGGCCTGAGTGCGTATCCCCCTCCTCCCCGACCCCACAGGGGGCAGGGCTGGCTGGCATGTGGTGCTGGTGGCTTGTGGTGCTGGGGGATTGAACTGCAGTCCCTGTGCTTTGCTAAGCTTTTTCTGAGTAGGTGCTTTAGACCACTGAGCCATCTCACCAGCCCCTCCCTCCCTTTCTTTTCCTCCTATTTCTCTGCCACACTGAAAAACCCAACAAATAATATTAGTGTTGTCATAGCCTGAGAGATATTTAAAAATAATTCCTCCATATAATTGAATACTCAGAGAAGAGTGCCAATTCCTCACAAATCACTTGATGATGAGAAAAGATCTGATATTAAGGGCCAGATAGTTCAGCGGATTACAACCCCTGTTTAGGCAGACGCAAGGCCTGGGGTTTGATCCCCAGCATGCAGCCCCCTACCCCAGATGGTGACTGAGACTGGGCCTGGTGGTGTGCACCTGTAATCCCAGCGCTTGGGAGGCTGAAAATAGGAGGATCACTATGAGTCCGATCTGTGTAGTGAGACCCTGTAGATCCTGTACTAAATATATTAAAGAAAGAAAGAATGAAAGAAAGAAAAGGAAAAAGTCAGGGTCCAAACCAGGCGTGGAGCTGCCCCAGGCTCGCGGTTCTTTGTGACACATGGAGTCAGGATGCCACATAAGAACAGTGCTGTCCCCTGGGTTTCCTGCAGATTGGTCCAGTCCGGAGCCCGGGTGACCACTTCTTGCACGTCCTCCCTGGCTGGGGGCCCTCCTGGCTCTTCCTCTTCTTCCCAGGGGCTGGGGGCGGTGGTGTGCATGAGGAGCCTCAGAAGGCCACACCCTGAGCTCCAGAGGCCGCCTCATCTCTCAGCTGCCAGCACTGTGAGCTGCCACAGAGGGGCCTGGGCCCCTAGCCTGAGACCCTTACCTCCAGCCAGCACCTGCTGGGGCTTTGTGGTCCTCAGCAGACAGGTCTGAGACGAGGGTGACAGGATGACAGGATGACAGAGCTTCTGGGAAGGCACAGCCAGCTGGCCAAGACTTGTTCCTGGGGCTGTGGTGGCCCTGTCACCTCAGTGGTGCTGCCTCGCTCCTCCTCCTGCCCATGCCACCTCATTCCAGGAGGTGCCAAGGTGTGTGTGTGTGTGTGTGTGTGTGTGTGTGTGTGTGTGTGTGTGATGGCAGACAGAAGCCCCATGGCAGCCACCCAGCTAGGAGGCAGCTGGCCCCTCTGGGAGCCCAGTCTTCCTACAGAATTTCCTACACTCTCCTCTGGCCAGGAACAGTGATGCACACCCATAATCCTAACACTCTGGAGGCTGAGACAGGAGGTTTGCCTGGAGTTTGATACTAGCCTAGGCTACACAGCAAGACTCTGTCTCAAAAAAGAAAAAGAAAAGAAAGAGGAAAGGAAAGGAAAAGAAAGAAAAAAAAAAAGAAGAGAAGAGGAAAAGAACAAGACTTTTTCCAGGGAGCCTGAGCCTGGCCACCTCCAACCTGGTCTCACTTTTCCCAGCCACTTCCTGTACCTCAGCCCTTTGTCCCTGGCTCTTTGGAACCTGCATGGTCCTTCATTTTTATCAGAGGGATGTCACCAACCAGAGCTGGCTTAGCCCAGGGTGGGAGTACAGGACACTGGAGACACGCTCTAGCTCCCACGATGGCCAGGTCTATTCAGAGTCCCAAGGTAGCACACACCCAGGTGCGAGCTTGAGTCCCTTTTAAGCTTTTTTTTTTTTTTTTTTTTTTTTTTAATGTATATAGTACACAGTCTACAGGGTCTCACTACACAGATCAGACTCACAGTGATCCTCCTGTTTTTCAGCCTCCCAAGTGCTGGGATTACAGGTACACACCACCACAACCAGTCTCAATTGCCTTCTCAGTGCACCCTTGGGGCGGGACCAGCACAGCACACTGCCAGGGATTGAACCCCGGCCACTGCACTCTGCCTAAGCAGGCACTTTAGTCCACTGAGCCATCTGGCCAGCCCTTCAAGTCTCTTCTGACGTGTGTGGCTGGACAGACACAAACAGCTATTTTTCCTTGGCGTGTAAATGGTCTGGTTTCAAAGTTGCCACTCTCAGGGACCGCCAGGCTCATGCCAGGCCCTGGTACCATCCCACTCATCAGTAGGGGCACACAGTCACCAGGGTCTGATGTAGGGGGAGCAGGAGGTGGCCCAGATGAGACAGATGCAGGACTGACGTCAGCCACAGGCTCTGCACCTCAGAGCCTGAGATGCCCAGGGAGGGGTCAGGTTTCCGGGGCAGGAGAGGGCAGGGCAGGGAGGCGCCAGCAGAGCTGGCCAGGCAAGATGGCACCAAGCCGGGGCAGTGCCAGGCCGGCCTGAGAGGTGCCCAGAGACCTCAGCCTGCCACACTCCTTTTATTTCTAGACCCTACGGCCTCTCAGAGCCCTGCCTGCCAGCCCTGTGCGGAAGCTGGGTGAAACCAAACCTGAGATTCCCCAGTGCGACAGAAGGAACCAGTTGTCCCTGTGTGGCCCTATTCTGTCCAAGGCAGCCTTTATCCTCCAGCCACTCTCACGGGGTCACCTCCCCACTGTCTCTAGCAGAGGGCTGGACTCTCCTCTGTGTCACTAAGTCCCTCTGTCTCTGCTCCAGGGAGAGCTGTTACACCAGCCAGCGGGCAGGGCCACCAAGGCCTTTCCTGGGCACTGTGGATACAGGACTGGCTCCGTCCCTGGCACTGAGAGAGTGGCAGGATCCAGCGCCACACCCCACCAGCTTCTTCCAGGTCTTCTCAGTCACCATGGAATCCTGAGGTGGCAGG
>NW_004524581.1:26355082-26356282 GCF_000260255.1 Octodon degus | reverse complement strand
TTTTTTTTTTTAAATTTATTTTATTTGTGTGTGTGTGTGTGTGTGTGTGTGTGTGGCCAGCTCAGCCCACCGGGGGCGGGGCTGGCTGGCATGTGGTGCTGGGGGATTGAACCACAGTCCCTCTGCTTTGCTAAGCTTGTTCTAAGTAGGAGCTTTAGACCACTGAGCCATCTCACCAGCCCTGTGACCTATTGTTGACAAGGGGGAAATGCAGGCTCTATGATGCAAGATTTTCTTTTTGATCCTCCCCAAAAGTCAGATTCAAGGATTTTAATAAGTTAACCCATATGTAGTGGATTTCTAACTGGTGGGCAACTTATTACACCCAGCTGAATTGAACTAGCTCGGTGCTGGGCGTGGGAGGCCCAGCTGAGGGTTGCTGCCAGCGGCATAAAGGCAGGACAGGAGAAGCTGCTGAACCGCTGTTAGGGAAGCCGTTGGAGGCTGCTAGTTCTCTTGGGCTGTTCTGCCGGAGGACCTTGTCATGCTGGCTTTCCCGGTGAACTTTGGTCCTCATCTTGAGCATCGCTTCCTGGCTGCAGAGGGGAAGCTGGTGCACTGCTCAGCCTCACAGAGGAGCTTGTCGCATTGGCTCTCCTGATGGGAACTCGGCTTCCCCCCTCGCTGGTCCTCGCTGCTGCAGAGGATGGCTGTGGTACCTTTGGGGAGCTCTGCTGCTTACCCTGAGCGTTGCTTCCTGGCTCCAGCGCAGGTCCCTCAGCCTGCTGGCACAGCTCCTTCATCCCACTACAGAGTTTCTAACTCGCACCACTGGCCCTGGGGCCTTTCCAGCAAGCACAGACCCATGAAACAGGCCTGAATGAGACATTGTCCTGGCCTCTAGGCCTCCGGGTAGACTTGTGGGAGGCAGTGTTATGAACTCTAGGTTTCTATCTGGACTCATGCAATATATTAAGATCCAGACCCTCAGCTGGATTTTTTTAAAATTTAGGACAGGGTCTATAGGGTCTCACTACGTAGATCAAACTCATAGTGATTCTCCTGTTTTCAGCCTCCCAAGCACTGCGATTTACAGGCATGCACCATGGAGCCCAGTCTCATTTACTCAATGCACCCCAGGGAAAAGGGGCCGGAATGGCATGCCGGGGATTGAACCCTAGCCGCTGCGCTCTACCAAAGCAGGCGCTTATAGTCCACTGAGCTATCTGGCCAGCCCATGCTCAGCTGAATTCTTTTTTT
>NW_004524581.1:26299668-26354541 GCF_000260255.1 Octodon degus | reverse complement strand
TGGGCAACCTGTAACACCCAGCTGAACTCAACCAGCGTGGTGCTGGAGGTGGGAGGCCCTGAGGGTTGTTGCCAGCAGCATAAGAGACAGAACTGGGGAGGACGAAGTTCTAAAGCCACAGGGGTTGTTAGGAAGTTGTTGGGAGCTGTTATTTTCTCCTAGAGCTGTTGGTTTTCCTGATGGACTTGGCTGTTCTCACGGAAGAAGCTGGGGACCTTACCATGGCTGAGAATGGCTCTGGTCCACTTTAAGGAAGCTCTGGTCCTCACTTTGAGCATCGCTTCCTGGCTCCAGAGAGGAAGATGGTACACTACTGGGTCTCTTGGAGAAGCTTGTCACACTGGCTTTCCTGATGGGAACTCGGCTGTTCCTGTCACTGGAGGATCTTGGGATCTCATTGTTGCTGAGGATGGCTGTGGTACTTTTATGCAGTTCAGACTCCCAGTGATCCGCCAGTCTCAGCCTCCCCAGGACGAGGATTACAGGAGTGAGCCATCACGCCTAGTTTCAGGGAGAGCATGGTACCAGGGATTGAGCTCAGATCCTTGTGCTTGCCAGGCAGGTGCTCAGACTGCCAAGCGCTCACTCCCCAGCCCTGGCTGTGGTACTCTCTGGAGGAGCTCTGGTTGCTTCCTGGCTCCCGTGCAGATCCCTCGGCCTGACGGCACAGACCTCCCCGCTTCCACCACTGACCTTCCCAGCACGGATCCCGGAAACCGGCCTGCATGGGACATCGTCATGGGCTCTAGGCTTCCAGCTGGACTTGTACAGGGGATTTTTATGGGCTCTAGGTCTTCAGCTGGACTCATTCAGGGCACTGCTGTGGGATGGAGGCCCTCAGCTGGGTTATTCTGGGTCTTTAGTGTGGGCACAGATTTCCTGCACCCTTTGTATGTGACTCTTCGGGTAACTATTTTTTTTTTAAATTTATTTATTTATTTATTTGTGTGTGTGTGTGTGTGTGTGTGTGTGGCCAGCTCAGCACACCAGGGGGCGGGGCTGGCTGGCATGTGGTGCTGGGGGATTGAACCACGGTCCCTGTGTTTTGCTAAGCTTGTTCTAAGTAGGTGCTTTAGACCACTGAGCCATCTCACCAGCCCCTCGGGTAACTATTATACTCTTATAAACTTTGTGTCCTGTATTAAATTGTGTTCCCCTGCAAACCCGACTACAACACTTGGGCAACTTAATGAAACCTTGTCTCAAAAATAATAAAGGCCGGGGGATACAGTTCTAGATTCTGTCTGCTATCATTAAAAAAAAAAAAATTTGGCTTAGCCAATGGCTTTCTGGGCTTGGCTGTACAGTGCCCACCTGACACCCTGTTCTCAGAGGCTGTCCTTCTGCTTTGGGGCTAGAGGAGCTGACAAGATGCGCTGAAGCTTTGAAATGAAGGCTGCAGAAAGCTGGCCCAGGGGCCAGGGAGATGGCTCAGGGGAATAAACGCTTCCCTGGCAAGCACAAGGGCCTGAGTTCAATCCCTGGTTCTGCAAAAAAAGAAACAAAGAAAGAAAGGCGCCCAGCCCTCCCACCCCAAACTACTAACTGGGGCCCCAGCTCACATCGGAGCATTGTACCCACATCAGGACACCGACCCAGCTGAGGCAGTCTCCTGGCAGGGTCCCTCCCGAGTCTCAGCTGCATTCTCTGTTCTCTTTTCATTGCACCAGAGCCTGGGGACATGGAACAATCTATTTGCTCACAGTCCTCACAGCCTGCAAGTTTATTTCCTTTTAATTTGCTTTTTCTTTTTTGAAGCTGGCTTTATTACATTCCCAGGAGTATTAATCCTCTTGCTTGCTCGTGTACCCTCATGACCAACTGTATCTTTGAGTGGCTACTGTACATTTAAAAATTTTTTGAAAACGTTTTCTTCTGCTTTCTCTTACTGTCTCAGAGCCCAGATTCTAGACATCCTTTTCTATGGTACTGGGGATCAAATTCTGGACCTTGTGCTTGGCAGGCAGGAACTTATGTCGTTACATTTGCTTCTGCTTCGTAGCCTACAGGTCTAACTTAACTTTTTTTTTTTTTTAATTTTATTTATTTATGTGTGTGTGTGTGCGTGTGTGTGTGTGTGTGTGTGTGTGTGTGTGTCCAGCTCAGCCCACCAGGGGGCGGGGCTGGCCGGCATGTGGTGCTGGGGGATTGAACCGCGGTCCCCTGCTTGGCTAAGCTTGTTCTAAGTAGGCGCGTTAGACCACTGAGCCATCTCACCAGCCCCTAACTTAACTATTTTTGAAGACAGGGTCTCACCATGCAGTGCTGGCTGGCCGTCAGTTCAACATGCAGCCCAAGACGGGCTCAAACTCAGTGATACTCAGCGATTACGGGCAAGCGCTGGGATTCCAGGCGTGCGCTTCGCTGCTGGCTACATCCTTTTGGTGTTTAGCATCCTCTAGAAAGGGGGCAGCTCAACTTGGGAGATGGGGATGGCTCACAGCTGGGGCGCAGAGGGGACGTCGGCCCAGCAGGGAGCGTGGCTGGGCCTGCAGCAGAGGCTAGGCTGTAACACAAGCCCCCGTAGGCCGCGGAGACCCGGATCTGGGCCAAAAGGGACCGGCCCGGAACTGGAGCGCAAACACCCGCAGCCCGGCAGCCTGCGGCCCCAACTCTTCCCCCACCGCGCAGCCCTCCGACCGCCGCCAGCAGGCGATCGGGCCCGAAGGCCACTTCCGGCGCGCAGCGCTCCCGACCGCCCCCGCGACCCGGAGCCGGAGCCGGGCGGCCGAGCCCGCCCCCTGACGCACGGGGGCGTGGCCTCCCTGCACGTGACGGGGCCTGACCTCGCCCCCCGCGCCATGGGGGCTTCAGACCCGGAAGTGGCGCCCTGGGCTCGCGGCGGCGCCGCGGGGATGGCGGGAGCTGGAGCGGGAGCGGGGGCTCGCGGCGGAGCGGCGGCGGGAGTCGAGGCCCGGGCTCGCGACCCGCCTCCCGCGCACCGTGCACAGCCGCGCCAGCACCGGCCTGCGGCGCAGCCCTCGGCCCGCAGGATGGACGGCGCGTCCGGGGGCCTGGGCTCCGGGGACAGTGCCCCGACCACTGAGGCCCTGTTCGTGGCGCTGGGCGCGGGTGTGACAGCGCTCAGCCACCCGCTGCTCTACGTGAAGCTGCTCATCCAGGTACAGGCCGGGATCGCAGGAGGATTGGAGCGGGGGAGGCGACGGCGATGTGTGGCAAGCGAAGAAGGGGTTGGGAATGCAGGGGTTGGATCTGGGAGTGCAGGAGCGGGGCACGGGGTCTGAGCGACGCTTCTGGGAGAAGAAGGAAATAGGGCTTGGGATGTGCAAGGGAGGGCGCCCTGGGACGGAGAGAGAGAGGTTGGGGAGCTGAAGGGGGCGATGGGCTTGGGTTGGGAAGGGCAGCAGATTTGGGCAGAGAAGGGGCGACAGCATTGGGGGAGGGGCGCGAAGTTTGGGCGGATGGGTAGGGAGAAGGGTTGGGGGCCGAGGCAGAATGTCTAGACGACGAGGAGCACATTCGAGGTAGAGGACGAACGGGGTGGGGGTGCTCTGGATTTACAGAGATGGGCTTAGAAGCGTCTTCGGGGGCCAAAGGGAGGAGTGGCGACAGGGCCAAAAATTTAGGAGGGAAAACGAAGGGGAGAAGGGGGCACGTAGGTGTTGAACTTCGTGCAGAAGCGAGCTGTTTACAGAAGATGGGGCTATGGATGCGATGGCGACGACAGATTTGGTGGGAGGCGGGAGGAGGGACGGTGTGACGCGTTTCGGAGGAGGGAACAGATCAGGCGACGCAGAGCTAGGGGAGGGGAGCCAGAGGAGGGCGTTAGGGGGCTGGGGCTGGGGAGGATGCGTTAGGAGGAGAAACTAGAACTGCGGTTTTAGGGGGATTGGGCAGGAGGGGCAGCGGGGACGACTGTTGTGGGGGTAGGTAGGGTTCGGGAAAATGGAGACCAAAGTAAAGAGGCAGCACTGGACGCCTTGGACACCTGACGCACTCGGTAGTGGCTAGCAATGCGGTACTGAAGAGGCGGGTTTGAGAAAGGGAGAGGCTGAGCTGGAAGGAGGCTGTGTGTGGGTCGGTCGGTCGGTCGGTCGGTCGGTCGGTCGGTAGGTCGGTCTGCCTGCCTGCCTGCCTGCCTGCCTGCCTGCCTGCCTGCCTGCCTGCCTGCCTGCGCAACACTGAGGTGGTTGCCAGCCAGGAAGGCAGAGTTAGAATGAGCATGGTTGAGTGTGGGGCTCATATCTGAACATGTAGGGTAGAAATTTCCAGTTTAGAAGAGTGGAGGGTGGGAAGTCAACAGAGCTGGAGGTTGGAGTTTTGTTTTAAGACAAGTGGTTGTCAGGTTCCCCTGTGCTTGGAATTGAATACAGAGCGTGCCACGTGGAGTGGGTAAGAGAGGGCTGGAAGAAGGGGTGGAACTCAGACTGGGGTCAGGAGTGGAGGTCATAAGTAGGTGTTTGAGTGTGACCAGAAATGGGACAGAACAGTGAGCTGCAGTGGGACGTGGAGGTGCCTGACCAGAGCCCCAGCTGAGGTTTGGGGGCTTGGAAATGGCCCATGAGGAGGGTGCGGACCAGGCCAGCGCTTGGTTGCAGTCTAGGAGGAGGGCTGCTCTCCCGACAGGCTTGGGGCTGACAGCGTCAAGGTCACGGGGTTGGAGAGCAGTTGGTGCTTTGCTGGAGTCTGAATGGAGCAGTGAGAGGTTCTAGGGGCTAAGGTTGGTGAGAATCTGGGGGTTTAGGGTGGCAGGTGGGGGAGGTGTTGGTGGGCTCCGCGGGAAGGAAATGCCAGCGAGTAGCGGTGCCACTGGGCAGCAGTTGATTTGGTTGACAGGTTTGAAAAGGCAATTGAAATAATGTGCTTTGGAGAAAGAATTGGATGAGGGAGCCCTCAGGATGAGAACTAGTTGGTGGGGGGCAGGTGGAAGTGGGAGAGCCCTGTTGGGGTGAGAGCTTAACAGGGGTAGCTGGGGTTGGAGCAATGGATTTTTTTTTTTTTTTTTTTTTTTTTTTTTTTTGTGGAACTGGGGATTCAACTCAGGCCCTTGCGCTTGCCAGGCAAGTGCATATTCTACTGAGCTATCTCTCCTGCCCCAGTAATGGATTTTTTTGATTGTTTCTTTTTGTCTTTTTGAGACAGGGTCTCACTGTGCAGTTCAGGCTGGCCTTGAGCTCACTTTGTAGCTCAGACTGGTCTCAAACTCACAAGGATCCTCCTGCCTCAGCCTTCTGAGTGCTGGGATTATGGGCATGGGCCACCATGCCTGACCTTGGAGCACGTTTTGCAAAAGGCAAATGCTGTTTTGGGGAGCAGGAGCTAGTGTTGGATTTGGGGTCATGTGGATTCTGTGACAGCGCAGTGTCTCAGAGGTGAAGTTGGTATCTGGCTCCTCAAGAGTGTGTCACAGGCCTCGGTGCTGGCATGGAGAGGACCCTGTTATCAGATGACAAGGACACCGGATCCCAGAGACACCGAGAGGAGAGGGCAGGGGTACAGTCTGGCAAGGGAGCCTTTGCTGAACCAAGTAGAATTTTGGGAAGTACACTCAGATTTGGGAGCTGTGGGGTGTGGGTCAGAAGGACACAGGCTTAGGTGATGTTGGCATCAGTGAGACCCAACATTACAGTGAGTGGACTGGGGGAGACTTGGGGGCCCCTGGGGTGGAGAACAGGACCTGTACTTCAGAGGATGGAATCTAAATGCCACCAAAAGGGAAAGGCCTGATAGGGAGGGTGGCTGTGAGGCGTCTCACGCCTCTACGTTCTTTGTTCAGCTCTCCTGGACTGATATATATATATATTAGTCTTCATAACAACAGGGCTTTAAAATTTGTAAAATCAAGCCAGGTGTGCTGGTGCATGCCTGTAATCCCAGCATTTGGGAGGGTGAAGCAGGAACATCACTGTGAATTTGAGGCCAGCCTGAGTGACACTGAGTTCAAGGCCAGACTGGACTAGGTAGTGAGACCCTGACTCAAAAAAAGATGAATAGTCAGTAATCTGTCACATATCTCAGAATCCAAGTGATGACCTGAACTTTCACCCCCACCCCACCAATAAAAAGCCTGCAAGCAAAGCAGGCTGAGGCAGGAGGATCTCCTGGCTTGGGATCCAGCCTGAGCCATGGAGCAACACCTGTCTCAGAGATTAAAGACAAATCCACTTGTCTGAGGCCAAGAAGAAAAGGAAGTTGAGCCCAGGGAGTGTGCCAAGGCACCTCATGCAGCCCGCCTCAGGCTGGGTGTCCCAACCTGTCCGCTACCCTCCGAGGCAGACAGCCTGCTCACTCCCCACCCAGGCACCGGCTCCTGCATACCTTGCCACCTGCCTGGCATCCGCAAAGGTTGGCAGTGCACCAGATGCCCAACCCTCTGCAGAGCTCTCCCGAGGGTGTGGGCGGACAGAAACCTGGTTATGATCTGCTCGGTGCGGCAGGAGTTACAGCAGCACCGCAGGCTGATGGCGGCCCTTTGTCTGGGTAGGGTGAGAGTGGAGGATGTGTGGGAGACAGTGGCTAAGCCAGGCAAGTGGTGAGGCCACAGTGGGGGCCCCACCAGGATAGCGTGGGATGCCGGGTGTGGTGCCGTGACCTGGGCACAGTAAGTGTTGGCAGACTGGGGATTAGGTTGTGGCGAAGTTTTCAGTGGGAGATGAGACTTGTTCTAAGTTAAGAATGGTGTGGGAAGTACTCAGAAGGGGGGGCTTCTTAGGGGCTTCTATGCCAGAATGTGAGGAAGGGTACTGGGGGTGGGCAGGCTCCAGGCCGGGAACCCAGGAGATGCTAGTGGCATTTCTGGGGCGTTGGCATGGAGGACAGGAATAGCATGAGGTTGGGAGGAGTGGAGGTAGAGGCTGGGCACGAGTGGTGTGGTGGCCCACGTCACCAGGAACCTTGCTTTGTCCCTGTTGCTCCCAAAGGTGGGTCATGAGCCGATGCCCCCCACCCTGGGCACCAATGTGCTGGGGCGCAAGGTCCTCTACCTGCCGAGCTTCTTCACTTATGGTGAGTGATGGGGGATGAGGCTGTGGGACCTTGGGGACCTGCTGCACAACTGGGGCAGAGATCGCAGGGTGGCAGAAGGGAGCAGGTGCCAGGTGCCTCTTAGAAGGCCGGGTCCAGGACCCTGATTGCTAGCATCCTACGGCTCCACATTATGCCTGGAAGTAGGGGGCGGGCTCGAGGGGCTCCCTTCTTTTGTGCCCCAGGTGAGGGCCTCCTGGCTCTGTGCCTCTTGCCCCTGGTTGTCACTGTTGTGTCTCCACCTAGCAGCTCGGGTGGCTGCCCATCTCTCCCTGCTGCATGCCCATCTGCAGGGTCAGGTCAGCGCCTCTCATCTAGGTCCATGTCAGGTCCCCGTCCTGGCCGCTGCCCTGTTGGGACGGCCATCCTGGAGCCCCCCCTCACCTGTAGGTCCCAACTGGCTGGGGCCCCTTCTGGCTCAGCACAGCTGTCCCTTTCCTGTGTCCACTCTTCCTGATGACCATGATGGTGCCTCCTTTACTCACCTTTGCACTCAGAGCCAAAGCCTGGTCCAGATGAGCCCCAAGTCCCACCCTCAGCCCTCCCCTGCACCTGTGGGGCAGTCCTGGCCAGGCACGTGACTTCCTCCTCACGCTGTCTGGCAATTTCTCTTCCCTTCTGCCCTGTGGCGGAGCGCAGCTTTGTATCTCTTGGTGGGGAAAAGTGTGTGCACCTTCGGTTTTTTTTTTTTTTTCAAAGTTTTATTGATAAACAGCAATGAGACAGTTTCAAATCAAACCAGAAGTACAGTTTCAACAAATAATACACTGCATATATTCTTCTTAGTGGTTAATTGCTGTACAAGATGTGGACTTGAGATCCTCTTTACAAACACCATTAGAACAAATCATTCTATTCATTAAGAGAATGCAACTGGGGCTGGAGAGATGGCTCAGTGGTCTAAAGCACCTACTTGAAACAAGCTTGGCTAAAGCACAGGGACCTCGGTTCGATCCCCAGCACCACATGCCAGCCAGACCCGCCCCCTGGTGGGCTGAGCTGGCCACACGCACACAATAAATAAATGTAATAAATAAAAATAAATAAATATTAAAAAAATATTAAAAAAAAAAGAGAATGCAACTATATATCTATCCCAACCTCTTTGAATACACAGATACAAAATGGACATTCATCGGTATACCCCATTTTTCTAAGTTCCGTTATTGAATATTGTAGGTGTGTAAACTCAGCAAAATATTCTAAAAGAGTCCAGTAGCCCATAATAGCATTGGGTCTTCTGTTTAACTGGCAATGTCAGAAATTATTGACCTGAGTCCCCCACAGCTCAACTTAACAGCATGGCTTTACTTCCTATATTTCGTCTTCATACTTTTCTACTGGATGGTTAAGACCAAGGTAAAGCAGGACCTGTGCAACCAGAGTTGTAGCTTTTTGGTCTGAGAAGGTCAATGAAATGCCCTCAGGATTTGTCCTGAGATCCTGTACCTCAGATTGTAGAACCTTTATCAGTGCAGTGCACCTTCGTTTTGAAGTCGGTGTAGGGGAGTCAAAGGGCCCCTCTACTGGGCAGCGATGCCCATGTGGAGAGGGGACCCTAGCGTGTGAGTCACGTGAGATCTGCCAGCCACCTTGCCTGGGTTGGTGTGAGAATGCCTGGAGCCTGGAGCGGTCCGCTCCCTCCGGCACTCAGCCGTTGCCTTTGCCAAGCGCCCAGCGCCCTTGACCTCCAGACCCACAAAGACAGTGCCCGCAGCCGCCCTGCCCTGTGTGCAGAAGTGTTACTTCCTCCAGATGTCACTAGATGATTGGGTGCTTCTAGACACTGCTTGAGACAGTGTCTGCTGCCCACTCTGTGCTGTGGAGGCCACTGCAGCTGTTGGGATCTTATCTTAGACAGGGTCTCGCTATAGCCTAGGCTGGTCTCCAGCTTGCAGCAGTCTCCTGCCTCAGCCTCCCAAGTGCTGGGATGACAGTCACGGGCCACTGTGCTAGGCTGTCCTGATGTTTCCTGCGGGGAGACATGGGCAGATCAGACCGGAAGAGCCAAGTTTTGTTTGCCAGCTGTCGTCATGCAGCTCCCTTTCGCTGCCCAGGGTCTCTGCTCCCCAGAGCCAGCCTTTCCTTCGCTGGCCGCTTCTGTGTGTGTCCAGGGCCCCTCCCCTGCCCTCCTGCTGCTCTTTTCCAGCACATCCCCACCTCAGGAAGCCACTTGTGCAATGACAAGTGCTCCAGCCCCATGGGAGGCCCCGCCCAGTGTCACTGAATCGCGGGACCTCCAATAGGGCACTGAGGAGGAAGCAGTGCCCATGCTGGTCGCTGCCTCTTTGCGGCACTAGGGAGCTGGTACGGGGTCTGAGACCAGAGTGTCTTCCAAGGTCACAGGTTTACAGAGCCACATTGCCTTTTATTTATTTATTTATTTAATTTATTTTTGTACTGGAAATTGAACTCAGGACCCCGTGTTTGCCCGGCTGGTGTTGTGCTGCTGAGCTGTATCCCTGAGCCTCAATACCATCTTTTAGGACAGATTTTAAAAGCTCACCTGGGGCTGCGGAGATAGCTTGGTGTACCATTCTGACCACTGAAACCAGGCGTGGTGGCTCATGCCTGTAATCCCATTGCCAGGGAGGCTGAGACAGGAGGATCACTTTGAGTCTGAGCTGTGTAGCAATACCCCGTATCAAATAGTAAGTAAGTAAGTAAATAAATAAATAAATGAGAGATTAAAAACTGACATGAAAGACAACAGTGAACCATGAGAGCCTCCTTTTTATTTTTATTTGTTTTATTTTGTTTGTGGAACTGGGGCTTGAACTCAGGCCCTTGCACTTGCCAGGGAAGCACTTATTCTACTGAGCCATCTCCTGGCCATATATATCTATATTTATATCTATATCTGTCTACATATATGACATATATATAATGTATATGTATTTTAGAGCCTCCTTTTAAAAATTTAATTAACTGATTAATTTTGTTTATTTATTTGTTTATTTTTGGCGGAACCAGGGATTGAATTCAGGCCCTTGCACTTGCCAGGGAAGTGCTTATTCCACTGAGCCATCTCCCCGGCCCTTCTAATTAACTGATTAATTTTGGTACTGGGAATTGAATGTGCCACCAGGCAGTCTCCTTAAAAGGTGTAGGGGAGGAAGTTCTGGCCCATGTGGGCGGGGTGCTGGGTGCCTCTGGGCAGTCGCTGCAGACTCGCTTTCCCTCGTGAGCTGCGCCAGCAGGTGCCAGGTGGTGTGCCGCAGCAGCTCAGAGAGGAAGGGACCATCATGCCTTCCATGTGGCCCAGGGTGTCTTCCAGCCGCTTTCCCTTCTGCCCCCTTCTTGAGGTTACAGGGATGTCGTCACCGGTGCCCTCTTTTTCCACCCAAGAGAAACACTTCATATGCTGCTTTGAACTGCCGCTCTTATGCTGCAGAGTTGAGAGCCATAGCTGGGTTTACCAAGTAGAGTTTTCAAAGCCAGAAAGTAGGGGAGTAGGAGTGCTTGCTGGTCACAAGTGTGTCGGAAAGCTTTTACAAAGAGAAATGGGTGAGGGGACACTGGGATTGGACTGGATGTGGCCCGGCTCTGGTGCCCTGGGGCTGGGTGTGACGTTGTCACCTCTGCTTTCTGGCAGCCAAGTACATCGTACAAGTGGATGGGAAGATTGGGCTGTTCCGAGGCCTGAGCCCCCGCCTCATGTCCAACGCCCTCTCCACTGTGACCCGGGGTAGCATGAAGAAGGTGAGTAGGCAGAACCTGGCTCGCTCGGACTCCAGGCGCCGCACGGCTGCTCTGGGTGCCCTGAGCCCTGCTTCCTGCTCCCTGGGCCCCAGCGCCAGGGTGGCTGCAGACGCTGGTGGCCAGACCCTGAGTCTGGAGCTTGGGAGATCCCTGCCTGCTGCCCAGCTGTCCCTCCCCGGTATGGTGGCCTCCTTTCTCCCTGACACCAGGCCTGGGGGAGACCCAAGGTAGCCTAGCCAGCAGCCACAGCAGGGACATGCTTAGAGGCATCTGTGGTGTGACTGAACCCACCCGGGGCCTCTGTTCCCCATGTCAAGGTTTTCCCCCCGGATGAGATTGAACAGGTTTCCAACAAGGACGACATGAAGACATCACTGAGGAAAGTAGTGAAAGAGGTGGGTGTTTGCAGGGCAGTGGTCCCAGCTGTCCATCCCCCAGAGTTGGAGTCCCTGTGTGTGTGTGTGTGTGTGTGTGTGTGTGTCTGTGTCTGTGTCTGTGTCTGTGTCTGTGTCTGTGTCTGTGTCTGTCTGGGCGGGTGCTGTGCAGAGGGAGCTGCATTGGGACACCCAGGCCCAGAAAGCCCCTTGGCATCACTGAGCCTAGCCTCAGACTGGCAGTGCTGGGGTGGGTTGGGGCAGGCCGAGCCTGCCGAGGGCTGTGGACCCTGGGCTCCCCTGCCTCAGGCTGATGAATGACCCCTGCTGTCTTCCAGACGTCCTACGAGATGATGATGCAGTGTGTGTCACGCATGCTGGCCCACCCCCTGCACGGTGAGCTGGGGAGGGTTCTGGGGTCCTTTCCAGGTAGGAGCAGGTGCTCTGTTGACAGGGTTGGGCCCGCTGCCCTGTACCCTAACAGGCCACACTATGCAGTGGTGACTGCACTGGGTGCCATGGCTGTGTGTCTTCGGTGTCAGCCAGCTGGTCACCCCTGTGCCTTTTTCTCCACAGTCATCTCAATGCGCTGCATGGTTCAGTTCGTGGGACGGGAGGCCAAGTACAGGTGGGTAAGCCTGGAACCCAGCGCCCGCCAGGACAGCCACTTCCTTCTCTTCCGGGTCTGTGACAGCCTGCCCTGCCACGCCACGGCACTGCGGGAATGTGATGGTGGCCTTGTGGTTGTGTCTGGGGCGGTTTCTATTCTTTCTGCTGTCACCAGGGGCTTGCAGGGGCTGAGGTGGGGTGTGCGAGGCTTATGGGTCCGGACACTGGAAGGGGTGCTCTGCCTAGCCCTCCTGAGCTCCTCAAATTCTGACGTGGTGGTGTTTTAAGCTGCTATGGAACTGGATTCTAGCTCTTTCTGACCTTTGCTGAGAGCTGTCCTCACTGTGGGTTTGGGGACTCCCGGCTGGCTGTACACTACATGCCTGTCCCTGAGGACAGCTATATCTACGTAGCCTGGAGCTCTGTGTAGCCGAGGGCCATCCTGGTCACTCCCAGGTCCATTTTCTGCTCTGATCTGTGGGGTTCCCACCCTAGGAAGCTCGCTAGTGGGAATGGTTTGCTCCCCCAGATATAATGTGAGCCAGCGTACGGCCTGGGGGCGGGCAGGGGTGGTGGGGCCTGCTGCCTGGCCCTTTGCCAGGGCTTTGTGTAGTCTCTGGAGACCCTCCAGCCTGCCTTTGATCTCTAGCAGGCTGCCGTGGCCCCAGCTCTGGGCTCTAGAACCTCCTGGGGAGGGTTTCTGCTGGAGGAATTGGGTTTCTGCTCTGGCCCTGGAAAGGGGACTGGTTGCTACGCCTTCCTGCCCTTGTGGTGGGGTGAGCCTGCACCCCTCTCTGAGAGTCCTGGTACCAGAGATGGGCCCCAGAGCCAGGCAGGAGAATGGCCCGGTGGGAGCTGTATTCAGCACGGAATAGCAGGAAAGGACCGTTCCCCAGACAGGTTCCCTCCCTCCCTCCCTCCCTGCTTCTTACTTGCTCTCTCCCATCCTTGGGACCTCCTGTCCAGTCCCAGCCAGGGGCTGGGCGGAGGTGGTAGGTGGGCATCTGCGGTGACCAGGGATCTGGTCTCCGTCTTGCCTCCTTCACAGTGGTGTGCTGAGCTCCATCGGGAAGATTTTCAAGGAGGAGGGGCTGCTGGGATTCTTCGTGTACGTGAGTTATTCACCCACAGTGGCGTGGGCGTGCTTGCTCACAGTGCCCTCTGCCTCTTGGCCGTGGCTGCTGCCCTCCACTAACCAAGGTTCCGTCCCGCTCTGCTGCGCAGCCTGAGCTGCAGCTCACATGAAACAGGGCTGGGCCGGAGCTGCGGCAGTGCTAAAACATGTGCCTCCGCATGAGTGCCCCGTTCAGCTGTCAGGCTCAACTGGAAAGAAACTGTCAGGCACAGTGAGCTGGCTGTCCCACTAGGCCCCGTCCACCTGGCCCGGGCTGCACTGGACACAGCGCGGGCCTCGTGAGCCAGGGGCCCTCAGTGTCCCTGGCTTCACTGCCAGAAGGGACCGGAAATCTGACTTGGCCTGAGGCTTGCGTGCTGGCAGCTTCTAGGCTGACTTCAGCCAGTGCTTTCTGTCCTGACAAATTAGTTAACATTGAACATTGGAGACAGGTCACGCAGAAACCCGTATTTCTGGCTCTTGTGGAAGTTAGAATTGGCTTCCCCTGGGCCTGTGTCTCTGCATCTGCGGAACAGCTGCCAGCTGGGGCCGGTGGCTGTGTCCATGGCAGGGCACCGTCCAGTGACCACCAACCCCAGGCCTCTCTGCAATCCCATGTGCAGTCTGAAAGAAAGCTCACCCTGAGAAGCCTGCTGGGCAAGCGTAAAGCACAGACAAAGCCCAGAGCCTGGGTCAGCAGGTGGGGTTTGGTTTTGGCTCTTTAAGGTCCAGGCTGTGGTGCACAGATGCTGAGCGCAGACACAGCAGCCCGGATGCCGCCTCTGTATTAACAGGGCTTGCTTTCTTTTTTTTTTTTTTGGCGGAACTGGGGATTGAACTCGGATCCTTGCGTTTGCCAGTCAAGAGCTTATCCTACTGAGCCATCTCCCCGGCCCCAACAGGTCTTTCTTTCTTTTTTTTTTTTGCGGAACCAGAGATTGAACTCAGACCCTTGTGCTTGCCAGGGAAGCGCTTATTCCATTGAGCTATCTCCCCAGCCCCTTATAACAGGTCTTTCTAAGGCAGCTCTCCAGTTTGCAAAATGGGTTTACTTACAATCTGTTTAACCAAGAAACATCTGTGCAAATAAGGGCCGCATGTACGTGCACACCGATCCTTGCTGTTCCTAGCAGGATGCCACTTTGCTCTCCAGGGACATCAGCAGTGAATGGGGCATCTTGTGCTGCTGTAGGACAGCACAGGAGCAGTCCCATGAGAAAGAGCTGTGGAGCCCCCAGTGGCACTAGTGCCGAGGTTGAGGCACCCTGGCTGTGTGCATGTCTACACACACACACACACACACACACACACACACACACACACACAGAGGCACATGCACAAATGCGGTGCTGTCCTGATACTTCAGACCTTGAAACACTGTGCGTCGCCTCCTGCTGTGTGTCGTCTCCTGCAGTGCTCGTCATGTGGTGGGGTAGGGGGTGGCGCTCTGTGACTAGGACCCCCAGCAGCAGAGGCTCTGATTTGGAATAGTCACACACCTAATACGGTTGCAGCGCCCAGGAAGCTGGCCCAGGAAGAGGCGGCAGGATTGGAGAGTGCACCCCAAAGGTTGGTTTGTTGAATGCCTCATGACACAGATACGTTAGGTCTTTTTTCTGAACTCAAATATTTTAGATTTTTTAAAAATATCTCCCCCCGGTGGGGGCCGGGGAGATGGCTCAGTGGAATAAGCGCTTCTCTGGCAAGCGCAAGGGCCTGAGTTCAATCCCCAGTTCTGCCAAAAAAAATAAATAAATAAATAAAAAATTCAGGCCCAGGACCATGGAAATAGCTCAGTGGCCTAAGCACCTGCCTAGGCAAGTCCAGGGACCCAGGTTCAATCCCTGGTACCACATGCTGTGCCAACCCCGCCCTGGGTGGTCCAAGCAGGCCGCCAAGGCTGACGTAGAAGAGCCTCAGGCTGAGCCTTACCTGGGCAATGCAGCAAGAGCCTGTCTCGAAATAAAAAACAGGGCTGGTGAGATGGCTCGGTGGTCTAAAGCACCTACTTAGAACAAACTTAGCAAAGCACAGGGACTGCGGTTCAATCCCCCAGCACCACATGCCAGCCAGCCCCGCCCCCTGGTGGGCTGAGCTGGCCACACACACCCACACACCCACAAATAAAATTTTAAAAAAATTAAATAAAAAATAAAAAACAGGGCTGGGGCTGTAACTAAATGTGAAAAAGCTTGTGGTTCGGTTCCCAGGCCTGCAACAACAACAACAAAGAGTACAAAATTAAAGAGCCGTCATCCGCTTCTCCTCCAGAAAAGCAGGCAAGATTATCCACCAAGAGCGGCTCCCAAGGCCTCCCTGCCCTCATGAGCACATAAACACATTTTTTTAAAATTTTTTTTTAATCTTTTAAACCCAAAACATTGGCCAGGTGTGGTGGCGCACACGTCATCCCAATACCGGGGAGGCCAAGGCAGGAGGATCCTTGTGCGTTTGAGACCAGCTAGAGCTGCACAGTGAGATCCTGTCTCAAAAAGACAACTCCCCCACACCAAAGAAACCCACAACAACAAGAACAAAAACATTTTGTGTGGGCTGGCGAGATGGCTCAGTGGTCTGAAGCACCTACTTGGAACAAGCTTGGCTAAAGCACAGGGACTGCAGTTCGATCCCCCAGCACATGCCAGCCAGCCCCGCCCCCTGGTGGGCTGAGCTGGCCATACACACACACACAAACACAATAAATAAATAAATGTTTAAAAATATATATATAAACATTAAAAAAAAATTTTTGTGGAACTTGTTGAAATTCTATTTTTTTTTTTTTTTAATGTATTTAGTACAGGGTATACAGCAAGAGCCTGTCTCGAAATAAAAAACAGGGCTGCACAGATTGGACTCGTAGTGATCCTCCTGTTTTTAGCCTGCCAAGCGCTGGGATTACAGGCGCAAGCCACCACGCCCAGTCTGAGTTGCTCTCTCAGCATGTCCTGGGGGCAGGGCTGCCATGGGAGACCAGGAATCGAACCCCCAGTCCCTGCGTCTGCCTAAGCAGGTGCTTTAATCCTCTGAGCTATCTGGCTGGCCCCCTGTTGAAATTCTTACAATGAACCAGATACTGTCTCTGCCTCAGCTGCTCTCCTGGGTTCGGGTGTTGAAGCCAGGGCCTGAATCTAAGGTGCGCAGCCTGGGGGTGCCAGGCCTGTTGGTGCCCGCCCGTGCCTGCCCTTTACCTAGCACACCAGGTGTGCTTTCTGTTGCACTTGGCGGGGAGCCACATTTGCCACCTGTCCATTTCTGCAGGTAGCCTTACAGCCACAGCGGCAGCATGACACGCGTGTCTTATACACCACTTTCCAAAGGACACCACTGAGACCAGAGGCAGAGCACATGTTAGAAGACTCAGTGGCACCAGGGGACCTGCTTATTCCACTGCTCATTCTCCCTTAGTGCTGGGCCAGGGAGTTTCCCTCCGGGATGCCCTATGGGTCCCCGAAGGTCATCCCTGAGTAGGCTGGGCTCTCGTGGAGTGTCACCATGGACCATTCCAGAGGTAAAGAGCTGTGTGGAGCCAAGTCCTGTGGGAGCTGGTGACAGGGACAGGCCAGGAAAAGCTACCAAGGCACTGCCACTGTCTGCATCTGAAAGCCATACCAGATGTGGCAAGAGCCACGGCTTTTTATTTTTTTACTTTCTGGTGCTGGGATGGAGGCCAGGCCTTGCTTGGGGTAGGCAAGCGCAGCCTCCTGAGCCGCACCCCGCAGCATCCGAGCTCGATGCTGGGCTTCTGGGCTTCGGAACCGTGTGCCCCATTGGTAGCCTACCCAAAGGGCCTGGGCCCTGGCCGCTCCTGCCTCCTGATGTGCAAGCTGGCTGCCCCCTGCCACTCATCTCCACTCACTTGTTTTGTAGTGGCTTAATCCCCCACCTTCTTGGCGACGTGGTTTTCTTGTGGGGCTGTAACCTGCTGGCCCACTTCATCAATGCCTACCTGGTGGATGACAGCGTGAGTGACTCCCCCGGGGGGCTGGGAAACGACCAGAATCCAGGTTCCCAGGTTGGTTGGAACAAGGATGTGTCTGTCTTTCTGTGTACTCCCGATGCCCAGGGTCTGGGGTGCTCCCTCCCCGCGGGTGTTTGTCTCGAGGCAGCTCTGCTGTGGGCAAGAGAAGAGGCCCAGGCACGCTTTAGAAACGAAGCCCAAGTCGGGCCCGTGAAAGGAAAGGAGAAACCAGCCAAGAGTTGGGCTCGCTCAGCCTTGGCGCTGTAGTTCATGCTCTCCGCAGTGTTCCTTTGTGAACACCGTGTCCTCGGGGCCTGGTGCCCTGCCCAGGCGCCCAGACAGGTGCGAGGCCCTCTACCAGGCGTCGGGCACAGAGACCACAGTCACCTCGGAGGAGCCAGCAGCCCGGCCTAGGTCTCTGGCCTGTGGAGCTGCGCAGGGGGCTGGAGGGGCCTGACACTGTGTGGTGTCAGCTCGGCCTGGGCAGAGGCTGCACAAAGCGTCCAGGCACCAGGACAGGGCAGGGAGCCACAGAAGGCCAGTCCTGGGTGGCCTCCTGGGCTGGGCCATCATTGTTCAAGGCAGGGTCTCAGTACCTGCACCTGTTGGTGACTTGGGGTGTGGTGGACCTGGGCACAAGTGTGTGGTCCCAGGGACAGCCTCTGCCCACGGGGACCTGGCTGGCCTCTGGTTTGGGAGGCATCTGAGCTAGTGGCTTCATGGTGGTGGCTCTGAGAGACGCTGCCTCCTCGCTGTGAGGACTGCGTGCGGCCTGTGGCTCCGCTCTCTCCTGGGCTGTGGGTGGTAAGCTGCTGCTGTCCCCACAGAGCAGAGGGTCCTTCGGGTCAGGGTCCAGTGCAGCTGTCTGCCTGCGCTGGCCTCACCCACGCCAGCCAGCGGCTATACACAGAAGGGTGGACCTCTGGGTGCCCCTTGGCCCTGGGCACCTCAGATGGGGTGGCCACCACAGAAGCCAGGGAAGGTGGTGGCCTTACTGCTTACAGCTGTTACCTGCGCTGAGCTCAGGAGTGGGGCCTTGATGTCGTCCCTCACACAGAGGTAGATGCTTGGCACCAAGTGGGAGCCTGGTGGCCTCTTTTTTGGGCACCAAGGAAGAGCCTGTCCTTCTGTTCAGGAGCCCGTCCCTGTGCCAAGCCACAGACAGTGTCAGGCAGGTGTGCACTGCACCCTGGGAGCCCTCAGTCCTCCGGGTCCCTGTTCCATCACCGGGCTCCCTGGCACCCAGTTCACCTACTTCTGCCTGAGCAGTGGGTGGCCCTGAGTGGGAAGATGCCGTGCGCCATGTGGAGGGTGGGTGACCCTCTGCCCCGAGTGCCATAGCAAACCACGACCCCCGTCTCTCCTCAGTTCAGCCAGGCCCTGGCCATCCGGAGCTACACCAAGTTTGTGATGGGGGTAAGTGGAGGCCTCGGTGGGCCTGGGCGCGGCCGGTGAGGCGTGTTGGGGTGGGGTGCCTGGGCCCTGGAGGAGACCCTACACTCAGGGCCGATGTTTCAGATTGCAGTGAGCATGCTGACCTACCCCTTCCTGCTGGTGGGCGACCTCATGGCGGTGAACAACTGCGGGTAGGTGTCACCCCTCTATGGCCTGCCCACGCTGCGGGGCACCCCAGCTGGGCCCCCTCCCACCACATCTTGGGGTGAACAGGTGTCTGGGTGCGGGCAGGTGCAGCTCCCAGCCATTCCACAGGGTCTCACGTGCTCTGCTCCCTCAGGCTGCAGGCTGGGCTCCCCCCGTACTCCCCAGTGTTCAAGTCTTGGATCCACTGCTGGAAGTACCTGAGTGTGCAGGTAAGCACCCCTCAGGAGGAGCCTACACACTGCCACATCCCCAGGTGGACCGTGCCGCGCGCTCTTCCTCAGGTTGGGAGTTAAGAGGTCTCTGGCCTCACGTGACAGCCCCAGTGGTTATAAAGAGTCCAGCCCTTGGTTCAAGGCATTTGTTTACACCTTCCTGTACCCAGGAAGGATTTGAGGTGGCCAGGCCTAGGTTGATTTTAAAATTATGCAGCAGGCTGGGCATGGTGGCACACACTTATAATCCCAGCGCTGTAGGCTGGTGGGGAGGTTGAAGCAGGAGTATCACCCTAAATTCCAGGCCTGGGCTGTATATAGTGAGTTCAAGGCCAGCCTGAACTACCTACACAGTGAGACACTGTCTGAAAAGCCAAGCAAAAAATAAAATATGTGTCCGTGCCAGGCGTGGTGGCACATACCTGTGGTCCCAGCTACACATGAGGCTAAGGCGGGAGGATCATTTGTGCGCAGGAACTCCGGCCTGGACAATATAGCAAGGCCCTGTGTCTTAAGTAGATAAAAATTGTATGTCAGGCCGAGTGTTGATGAGACTCAAGCATAAGGGCAGTTGGCCCATGCGGAGGTAGCAGAGTCCAAGAACTTAATTTTTTCTTTTAAAGGGGTTAAAATTTATTTGAAAAGTGTGAGGTGAATGGGTATGGGAGAGACCAGCTTTGCCCAGCAAGCTTGGGCCTCCTCCCAGCAACTGCTTTTCCTCCCGTCCAGGGCCAGCTCTTCCGGGGCTCCAGCCTGCTTTTCCGCCGAGTGTCCTCAGGGTCCTGCTTTGCCCTGGAGTAACCTGAGTCACCTGACCCTCAGAGGCCCGGCCTGACCCCACCAACACCTCCACACACTCTGCCCAGCCAGCCGGCTCCGCGTGCACACCCGTGTCTGTCCAGGTGTGGGGTCGGGCGGGCCCCCTGCTAGATCTGGAGAAGGCGGGGTAGGTGTGAAGTCGAGTGGGGACCCCTTCCTTCCTGCACCTGCCGGCCGCCCGGGGCCAGAGAGAGGCTGTGGGGCCGGGTGGGCAGCCGGGCTCCGTCCCCCTGCGGCCGGTTGGGAGTGTCATGCTGCTTTGTAAACCGGGTCATCCCCTTCCTGGGGCCGTGCCATGGCCAGGCCCCTGCTAAAGGCGGACACCGGGTTCTGCCTCCATTTGTCTCAACACTACTTTCTGATAGGACAGCACTTCTGAGTGGAATCATGTGACCCCTCAGAACGTGCTCCTCTTCCACACTTGTCCGTTTATGGTGACGCCTCTTGTGTAGGGCCGGTCACCCGTGTATCTGTGTGAATCACAAATTAGGCAGATCACAGTCTCTCGTCCTCCCCAGTTTAAAAGCTCCTGGTAAGACTGCACCCTGTTTCCCTCAAATAAATGTATTAGTGGTGATTTGGATCTCGGTGGCGGGTCTCACTCTGTGAGCTTAGCCGGTGGGCAATTGGTGGGGCTCAGGCAGGCAGCCGTGGGCTGGAGTGGCCACGCGCAGGGACCTGGCGCCAGCAGGGCTCTCGGAAGAGCCCTTCCCACGGCAGCAGTGGGAGCCGCCCAGAACTTAAGGCCGAGAGTTACTTGAGCCCATGTTTCAATTCACAGCCCACCATCTCCCAGGCAGGAGGGCGGGGCAGACGGGCCTGGAGAGGAGAGCTGCTCCCGCTGGGGATCAAGCAGAGAGCAGGAAGGGCTGGGAGGCCCCAGGGCAGGGCCATCTCTCTGACCAGGCCCTGCCTCCACCTCAGGTCAGCAGGAAACCCCAGAGTCCAGCCAGCTTCCAGAAGCCCCACCCATGAACACAGGCGGCTTTGGGGGCCCATCCAGGTATAAACCCTCTGCAGCACCTGTTGAAGGTGACCAGTCCCGGAGGTGGTGGGTGCAGTGGCCACAGGTCTACCCCTGAAGCTACAGACCCCCTTCATGTGCTCCTGCCCAGCACTGGTGGTGTCTTAGACAGAACTCACTGCTTTGAGGTCCAGCTGGGGTTCCCCAAAGGTTTCTTTGCCCTGGCTTCGCAGAGGGCCCTGTTAGCTTTGGCCGTGTGTCCCTCGCAGGTGGGGCTTCTCGTCCCCTCAGGTAGCTTCAGGGGCCCTTCTGCAGCACGGTCTTCTGGTGGCCAAGTGCCTGCTGGCCCACGGGCAGTTTCACTTGGGGCTCTTTGATGCCCAGGAACCTGACAGTGTGCTGTACAAGTGCTGTGTCTCAGGACAGTCACTTCAGACAACTGAAGTCAGGGTGGGTGTGCCAGGCCTCAGTGGCCCTACCTTTCAGGGCATGTGGTCTTGGGTCCCCAGTACAGGGTCCGTCTCATGGCCTATTGCCTTTCGCTGCCCACGAGCTTTCCCCTGGCTGAGGCCATGCCATCCCCTTCCAAATTCACAGAGCTCCAAATTTGTATCGCTATTTCAGGAGTAATTGTGTTGCTCCCCCTGGAAGCCTCTTCGTGCACTGATTACTCCCTGCGGCCCCCAGATTCAGGAAGTTGTACCTCTAGAGCCTGAAAGAAGCAGGCCCTTAGAAGCCCCTCTAAGAAAGCAAGGACCCCAGATTCTGGAGTGGCTGCCTGGCAGGGGAGCAGAGCTGTGGTGACACTTGCCTGTGCTCACCCCAAGTGACACCCTGGGGTCCTGCTTTGGGGTGTTCTCCATCCTGGGTACTAGATGGGGGGGTTCTGATCCAACAGAAAAGATGGTATAGGCTTGGGGCAGGGCTGTCAGCATAAGGAAGGGTGACAGGAGCAGTACTGTCCCTGGAGAGCCAGTCACCTCCTGCTTCCTTCTGCAGGCCTCTGACAGGCTGAGGCAGGAGTGCTAGCCCACGCTAGGCCCTCCTGCAGTTCCTGTCCCTGTGCCATCTCACAGGTGCCCAAGAGCCAAGCACATGGTGCTGGGGAGACCCTTTCCCATGCTGGCTGCCTGTGTGATGTCCCCTGCCCATCTGTCATACTGTCACAGGGACACCATGCCCTGTGTTCTGGTGTTTCACAAGCACTGGACTTTCCCAGGTCCCTAGGCCTGATCTTAGGCTTTCCCCAGTGACAGTGGCCTGAGGACTGTGGACAGTTGTGCTTGCTTTCCAACAGGCAGCAGTGCTACACTGTGCCTGGCCAGCCCCCCACACCCAAGAGGAGAAGGGGCTCCCCGGAAATGCAACAGTCCTAAGGTGAACATCAGCCGGTGTCATGCATTGCCAGAATAAAGCACAGAGCCATGTGGTCATCTCAGTAGACACAGTGAAGGCCTTTACAAGAGTTGCCATCCTCCATAACCAGGGGTGGAGGGGAACCTTCTCGGCCAGATAAAAAGCAACTAGGAAAACTCAAAATTAAGATCAGACTGTACAATATAGAGTAGAATCTTCCTCAGTCAGGATAAGCTAAGATCCATCACTCAGGTCCCCTCTGTCCAGCCTTGTTTAGGAGTAGGGCAGTTAGGTGAGAAAATGAATTAAAACTATGTGTGTTAGTGAGCTCAGTGGCTTAAGTACCTGCCTGGCAAGTGCAAAGTCCCAAGTTTGGTCCCCGATACCACAAAACAACAAAATGTGGATTAGAAAGGAAGAGGTAAAACTGTAGAGGACATGATCTGGTATATAGAAAAACCTAAGGAATCTACTAAAAGTTACATACCTGGTAATTCAGCAAGGATACTTGCAGAAGACAAGATTGATACATTATCTCTATATATTGAACAATGAAATTAATAAAACTTTCATTTATAATACCACCAAAAATAAAAGTTTGGAAAAAATTTAACAAAGGAATTATAAAACTGAAAATGTTGGGGCCAGGGAGATGGCTCAGTGGAATAAGTGCTTGCCTGGCAAGTGCAGGGGCCTGAGTTCAATCCCCGGTTCCGCCAAAAAAACCTGAAAATGTCAAAAGAAACTAAAAAAAAAAAAAAAAAAAAAGTAAAAAAAAAAAAAAAAAAAAAAAAAAAAAAAAAGCTAAGTGGTAAGACACACCATGCATAGATGATTTAATGTAAAGATTGATGCTGTGTATTACATTATTTGTATCAAAATCTCAGCTGGCTTGGGAGAAATTTGACAAGCTGATCCTGAAATTCAGTGGACCAAAATTAGCCCAGACAGGCTGGAAAAAGAACGAAGTGGGTAGACTCACATATCCTAATTTCTTGTTCTTTTTTTTTTTTTTTTGGTGGAACCCAGGATTGAACTTGGGCCCTTGCGCTTGCCAGGGAAGCACTTATTCTGCTGAGCCATCTCCCTGGCCCCACATTTCCTAATTTCAACTTAAATCCAGGAATCAAGATTGTGCAGTAGCGTAAGAAAAGATTTTCAGATTATAGGGTAGAGCTGAGAGTCCACAAATACATTCAGGCTCAACTGATTTTTCAAGAAGGGTAAAAAGACAGTAAAGAGTAATCCTGAGGCTGGCCAAATAGCGCAGAGGGTTAAAGCGCCTGCAAGCAGTTGCAGGGACCAGGGATTTGATCCCTGGGCCTGCCCTGCTGACTCCTGGCCCTGCCCTGGGGGCATGCTGAGAAGGCAGTTTAGACTGGGCATAGTGGCACATGCCAGTAATCCCAGCTCTTGGGAGGCTGTAAATAGGCAGATCAATCTATGAGTCCAATCTAATAGTGAGACCCTGAACACCCTGTAGACCCTTCTCTAAAATAAAAAAAAAAAAAATTCAGAACAAAAGATGCTCAGACAAGCCATGTGGCAGTGCATGCTTGTAGGCTCTGCCCTTAGGAGGCTGAGGCAGGAAGGTCACCTTGAATTCAAGACCTCAATTACATAGTAAGCCCTGTCTTTTAAAAAAAAGTAGTGCTAGGGGCTGGGGAGATAGTTCAGTAGAATAAGCACTTGCTTCCTGAATTCAATCCCCAGTACTGGAAAAAAAAATCAACCAGTGACATGCTGATGGAGCTGGAAGAAGGAAGCCTTCTCCACTGCTGGTGGGAGTGGAGACTGGTACAACCACCGTGGAAATCAGTGTGGTGATTCCTCAATAAACTAAAACTAGAGGTTCCATTTGACCCAGTTGTTCTCTGAGTATCTTCCTGAAAGAATTAAAAGCATCGTGCCAAGGGCTGGAGAGGGGGCTGCGGGGTAGCTCAGTTGAAGCGCCTGCATGGGCAAACCCCGTCGGGCTTGCGGGACCGTGCTTCAGTCCTCAACTCCACACGCCATACCACACCTGCCCTCAAGGCAGCCTAAGCCAGCCCGAGGGGAAAAAAAGAAAAAGTAAAAGAAGAGACTCAGAACAGCAAAAACAACCCTGGGTAACAAAAGCAAAGCAGAGGCCGGGCATATAGCTCAGTGAGTGCCAGCCTGGCAAGTGTAAGGTCCTGAGTTTGATTTCCAGTACTCCCTACCAACAACCCCAAGCAGGTGCCATTTGAAGTTACACTGTAAGCTACAGTGATTACAGCAGTAAGGTTCAGTCCACATGGCGCCCCAGACGCACACTTAAGGCGGACTGAGCCAGCCTCGGACTCGTAGTGATCCTCCTCTTTGATCTTCGTGTTTTCAGCCTCCCCAGCGCTGGAATTGCAGGCGTGCACCATCACACCGGGTTTTGGCCGGCTCAGCGCGCCTGGGCGCGGGGCCAGCCCAGCATACGGGACTAGGGAGCGGACCCTGGTCCCTGCGCTTGCCAAAGCAGGCACTTCGTCCTCTGAGCTATCCCGCCGGCCTGAGACTATGCTCTTAAGTGAAATCAGACCTGTGGAAATGCTGCATTGGGATTCTGGCGTGGAAAACCAAAAGTGTAAATAAGGACTAAAATGTATACTAGATACTGTGATGTAGGAAGAAATTGTTCAAATAAGAAGGGGAAAAGGGAAGGGCAATAGAGGAAAGAGACAAGAAAAAAATAGGAAAAAATGAAAACAAAGCTTTTGTAAATAAGGGAAAAGAGGTTGAAGGGAGGGGAGGGACTTGGAAAAAAGACAAACTCCCAGTGATGAATGTTCTATGTACCAATAAAATAAAAAAAAAATTTGGGGGGCTGGGGAGATGGCTCAGTGGAATAAGTGCTTCCCTGGCAAGCGCAAGGGCCTGAGTTCAATCCCTGGTTCCGGGGAGGAAAAAAAAATTAAAAATGGAAACTTATATTCAAAGGATATAAAACAAAATGAAGACAAGCCAGAGAATGGGAGCCAATATTTGCAAGTCTTATAGCTGATAAGGGACTTGTATCTCAAATATATACAGAACTTCTACAACTGAATTATGAAGAGAAAATACCCAAGACGTGAACAGACATGTCTCCAGCATATTCCAGGAGCCAGTAAGCCCACGGAAGGGGTGTACCGGCATTAGGTGTGAGAACGAATGTGACTGGAAGCTGTGGGGAAGTCAGGCTTCACACCTGCGCTGATGCCTACTGCTCAGCCACCTCCCCCCCTACTGGCGAGGAGACAGACAAATGAACCCCCCACGTACTTCCTGTGAGAATGAAAACTCTGATGGTCCCTCCTGGAGTTCAACTTCCTGTACGATCCAGAAATTCCCCCCTCAGGTGTGTTCTCAAGTGAATTGAAAATGTGTTTGTATAGAAACCAGCAAGGAATGCTTACAGGTGCCTAGTTGATAGTAAGTCAAGACTGGAGACAACTCCAGTGTCTCATCAATCAGTAACCTTCCACAGAATAAAATACAAGCTGATGGTAGAAAGCAGGGAGTTCTCATGCATGCTGCATGGGTGAACCTTGAAAACAGTATACTAAGTAGGGGCTGATGAGATAGCTCAGTGGACACAGGCGGTCGGGGCGGTTCGATCCCCAGCACCGCCCCGGGTGTGCCGAGCTGGCCGCCAAAGAGACCCAGCACGGAGGAGGATAACTACGAGTCCAATCTGCACAGTGAGCCTCTTAACCAAATACATTAAAAAACAAGTAAAATAAAAAAATACGCTAAGTGAAAGCAATAAACACATGGCGCATCCCAGCACCAGGGGCTAGCAAAGCCCTGCTCAGAACAGTTCTGTCTCAGGGTCCCTTCCAGGTGCCCTTGGGCATCAGCACCCTGTGAAAAGGTCATGTGCCAAGGGTTCTACTCCATTCAACCCAGCAGCCCCACGGGGGACCTGGGAGGTCCCTGGCTTTTCCTTGGCCGCCTGTGACTGGAATGAAGGAGGCTGAAGAAGGCCTCCCGTGGGTGGGACACAGTTTGGCTCTGGGTGGCCTCACACAATGAGACTGCCAGCTCTCAGACAGGCTTTATTTAGGAGTTGAGGCTGTTGCCCTCTCCTCCCTAGAACCCCACTCCTGTGGGCCTTGTCCCCAAGCCAGGCAGTCAAGGAGCCCCACCTAGAACCCCCACTCCAGGACTCAGTTGTGGGGGGGGGGTCAGGGGAGCCCAGGTCCAAGCCATTAGCCAACCAGGCTGTGAGCCCCAAACTTTGCTCTTCAAGTGCCTTCAGCCAAGAGATTCTTGTGTGAGGGGCAGGACATGGTTGGGGAGAAGGTGGCTGGGCTGTGGCCTCTGCACCCAGGAAGGCAGGAGGCACTGGGGACAGACTTGGGCCTGATGAATGGAGGAAGGGGCCAGGGCCTTGGAGGGAGCCTGAGGTTGAACACAGGACACTAGGCACCCCAGGGTGCTGCTCCCAACAGCCTGCAACCAGCCTAGTGACCTCTCCAGAAGAAAGGTTACTTCTGGGGTACCAGGGATTGGCCCTGTAGGGGCCTCCTGGGAGGACAAGACCACAGAGCAGGACCTGCCCAGGAAGCTGTGGCCTCTTATCAGACAAAGACAATCCAGAGCAGGCAGGAGGCCTGGGTCGGCCCACCAGGCCTAGAGCAGAGCGGTGTCCCTTCAGAGGAGTCCAGCCCACAGCAGAGGAGGCAGCAGCAGTAGTCCTGAGGAGTGGGCCCATGTGTGCCCCGAGCTGTTCGGAGGCTTCCTGCTAGGCTTCTCAGGGCCGTCTGCACCTGGGGGGAGGAGGGACTTGGCCTCAACCTGGAGACACCCATGCCTGCTAAACCCTCCCTCTGCCATGCAAGGGGTGGCAGCAGCCAGACACAAAGCACCTACTCGGAGGGCGCATGCTCGCTCGCACAGCCTATGCCAGGGCAGGACGCTGACAGTCTGGCACCAGGAGGGAAGGTTGCATGTCTAGGGCCTTACCTGGCAAGGACGACTGCAGGGCCAGGGTGCGCCCACCAATGGCATTGCCGGAGGCAGAGTCACTGGGGAAATTGGGCAGGGACTTGGGGTGCCCCAGTGTGGCCTGCGGCTCACCTGGCTGGGCCCGGGCTGGCAAAACGGAGGCCAAGACCTCACTGGAAGAGGGCACCTTGACCTCCGCCTCAACCTCCTCCAGGGCACGGGGTTGAGGCTCCCCTGTGGGATGCTGAGAACTCTCTGGCCTTGTGGGGGACGTGCTTGTCTTGCTGGCTATGTCGTGGGCAGCTCTCAGAACAGGAAGGTGGGTGGATCTGGGAAGGGGCCCTGGGTCCTCCTCTGAGAAAAGAAGTGTGGCAGTGGCCGAAATGGAAGGGACCTCAGCGTTTTGGGAAGGAGGGGCCTTTGTTGCCATGGAGGCGGGCTCTTCCTTCCCTAAGGAAGATGGGGCCTTTGTTCCCACTGTGGGCGGGGCCGTCGTTGCCAGGGAGCCTGAAACCTCCCGCCCCGAGAAGCTAGGTGTTTCGGTAGCTAGGGAAGGAGTGTTGGTTTTGCCAGGGCCTAAGGCTTCATCCGCCACGGTGGATGGGCCCTCAGTCACCAGGGGGGTCAATTCCTGCGCCTCTTCGGGGCCTCTGACAGGTTCTGATGAGATAGACAAGGCCTGGCATTGGCGCTGGATACGGGGCTCCGCTCCCCTCACCCTCCGCTGCCCCCACATTCGCCTCTGCAGCGCATATTTCCCTCTCTGGGAAGAAAGGCTGCTTGCGGTCCCTGACAACTGCTCCACCACCCCTCCTCCACGCTTCTCTGCACGAGTTCTTGCACCTTTTCCCAAGCTCCTCGAACCCGACCACGCCCACAGGCGAGGCTCCTCCCACCTTCCAGCCTTCCCACCCGGCCACGCCCACCGGCGAGGCTCCTCCCACCCTGGCCACGCCCACCGGCGCGCAGTGTGCGGGGTTCCGAGACTCTGGTCTAGGCTCTGCCCTCTAAAGGGACCAGGGCTTGAAATGGGGCTTGAAATGTGGTCCCGTGGAGCGAGAGGGTGGCCAGGTGGTTGTGGTCGGAGAGCAAACGACCTCCGACGGCCCTCAGGTGGCTGCGCCGTCGGGCAGTCCCAGGCTTCACAGCCAATCAGCGCAGCACCCGCTCGCGCTGACTCCGCCCCGTCAGGCCGCGCCCCGTGATCTGGCCCCGCCCACACTGGCCCCTTGCTCACCGCACAGGGCATTCTCGCAGCTGTAATCCAGGGGACACTGGGAGCACGGCTTTCCTTCCAGATAGGGCCTCTGCCCTTTCACGTTCCCGCTGCAGGAGGAGAGAACACTGCTGGGGGGCTTCGGTCCTTGCAGCCCTGCCCCCGCCTCCATCTGCCCGTGGCCCTGCATCTCAGCATCTAACCCGGATGTGCAGAGCACGTTCAGCATCCGGGGTTCTGGCCCGTGCCTACAGAGCAGCCCCCTCAGGGTCTTCCAGCGCTTACGGGGGCTCGTAGTTGCACACCAGCAGGTGGATGTTGGTCTCCTCGACTCCCTGCAGCGTCTCACAGAAGTGGGAGCCGCAGCCGATCCTCTCAGTCTTGCTCCAGACCACCTGGATGAAGTGGGCAAGGCCCTCACTTAGCCCACAGCTGGCGCGCCCCTTCCTGCTTCCCTTGCCCCCGCCTCCAGTGGTAGGGATGGAGGTGTCCCCGAGCCTGTGAGATCCAAGTCCACAAAACTAAACGGGGTGCGGGGGTTACCCCTAAGGATCTGCCCTCTGTTCCCAAATGAAGCCATGTCCTCAGACCTCACCCTTTTTAAGCCTTCCCTCAGCTCTGGCCATGTAAGACACCCTCGTGTGTTTCCTGTGGGTGGCGGGCAGACATATACAAAGGGATAAATCTTCTTCTTCTTCTTCTTCTTCTTCTTCTTCTTCTTCTTCTTCTTCTTCTTCTTCTTCTTCTTCTTCTTCTTCTTCTTCTTCCTTCTTCTTCCTTCTTCTTCTTCCTTCTTCTTCTTCCTTCTTCTTCTTCCTTCTTCTTCTTCCTTCTTCCTTCTTTCTTCTTCTTCTTCCGGAAGCCGGGATTGAACTCAGGCCCTTGCGCTTGCCAGAGAAGCGCTTATTCTACTGAGCTATCTCCCCTGGACCCTACAAAGGGATGATCTTAATCGGTAGACATCAGCTACAATTCAAGTACAAGGAAGAGAAGAGGAAGAGGTATTTTCAGGGTGGCCCTTTCCCCACACTGCAACTCATCGTAGGGTCCTGCTCTGTCTGTTTTTAGGTAGAATGAAGTCTATTTGAAATATACACTTTAGACCTTTGCATACTGCCCTGAGGCAAGACCACCAGCTTCCCTTTGCTCTACTGGGCCAGGAATCTTTCTGCTTAAATAAGCTTCCAGGGAGAAGGCAGCTCCCAGTACAGGTGCCCCAGCCAGCGAAAGCCTAGGTGGAGCTGGGGACTCTCCCGGAGCTTGGGCAGTTCCAGGGGGCTCCAGAGCCGCGAGAGAGGTGGGTGCTGCCACCGGCAACTTCCTGATATGGGCGGATGCCTTTGGGTTCCCTTCCCTAGAAGTGTGACTAAAAATACCACCCAGAAGAGGCACAAAACCTGGGGGGCAGGGGGAGGGGGGAGAGGCGGGGTGGGCAGGAAGATGATTGGCTGCTTTTGTCCCCGTTACTGTTTGTACAACAATGGGAAGGATAGGAAAAAATGAGCAGGAAAGTGACCTCCCTTCCACACCCTGCTATCTACAAACATTCACAGTGCTGGGAGAACCCAGTGATAAGGCCGGAGGCCTGAGGAGCAGGAAGCGCTCAGAACAGCCCTGAAACCTTCAGGCAGGGACATTTATACATATTTTTCCTTTCCTTGTTTTGTTGTTGCTTTGATATTCTTCTGTGTTATTGTTCTAGGTGTTTTGTTTGATGGTACCGGGAGTTAAGCCCAGGGCCTTCGCACTGTACAGCTCCAGGTCTTTTTTCAGGTCGATAACTAGCGCAGCCTGGGCCAGTTACAGTTCTCCTGCCATTATCCTCCCCGAGTGCTCGGGTAACAGGAGTGCCGCCACGGCCAGCTGGGTGACAGGAGTGTCACCGCGGCCAGCTGGGTGACAGGAGTGCCACCGCGGCCAGCTGTCTGCTCCCATATAGTTTTTTCTTTGTTTTGTATTGAAGACAGGCTCTCCATATGTAGTTTAGGCTGCCCTTGAACTCGCTTATGTAGTCCGGGCTGGCCTCGAACACACAGTGAACCACCTGCCCCAATTTCCCGAGTGCTGGAATTACAAGCGTGCACCACCGCACCAGGCTTATAGGTTCTTAAAGCAAAAATTGCACAGGATCGTCTGTGTGCGTTACAGGTCTCTGGCAGGTTAGAGCTGATGAATGTGAAGGGAGCAAGCGACCAAGTGTGGTGGTGCACACCTCTAAACCTAGTGGTGGGAGGCTGGAGGAGGAAGACTGGCAAGAGCGCAAGGCCAGTCTAGACTGCATAGCAAGACCCTATCTTCAAATAAAGCAACAGTGAGCCAAGAGCCCCGCTGGGGGCGTTTGTGGCTAGGTGGGAGGCTAGGGGATGGCAGGATTGCTTAGAGCCCCGCCCCGCCCCGCCCCGCCCTCCCTTGGCCCCGCCCCGCCCTCCCTTGGCCCCGCCCCGCCCTCCCTTGGCCCCGCCCCGCCCTCCCTTGGCCCCGCCCCGCCAGCAAGCGCACCTGCGTGTAGTGGCCGCACATCTGGCCCGTGGCGCAGACGGCTGCGCTGAAGTTGTAGTGCTCGCGCTCGTGGTGCCACTCCTCCACGGCCAGCGGCAGGTCCAGGCCCTCGTCCGTGATGGCGAACAGGTTTTCGCCGCGCCGCCCGCGATCTTTGTTGTGGCCCCACACGCACTTCTGGGCGTAGGCTTTGGCGAAGGCAGCCAGCTCCGGGTCCCATCGCTGCGGATGGGGTGGCAGGTGAGAGGAGCGAGGACACACCCGGTCTGGGGGCCTGAGCAGGGCCAGGAGCACCCGGGAGTCTGGGTGCCGAGGACCGAGGTGGAGATGTACTGTGACTTGTGACCCAGCCCTGCTCCTGCGGGCCCCTGCGGGGAGGTGAGGCCCCCAGGTTTCAGGTGCAGACTGGTGGCCCAACCTTTCTGACTTGGTGGTGAGAGGATTTGATGGGATGCGTTTGTGACAGTTGTTACTTATCCCCTCTGTGCCCCCTGAGGCTATGGGCCCTGGACACTTTGAGATGTCCCTGGAGAGGCCTAGGTGTCTGCTGTTTATTGGGTCCATTTTCCTCTCCCACTGGGGGCCGGCACCTTCTCCTCCCTCTCCCCAGGACAGGGTGCCCTCCATGCCCATCTCCTCTCTAGGCTCCCCTCCCAGGACCTTTTCCAATGCCACCTTTTCCAAAGGGGCCTATCAGGTGTGATGCTGCGGGGGGGGGGGGGCTCTGAGGGGCTGTGTCTAGCTGAAGGACAGACAGAGGCAGGGAGGGGATATGACCAGGCATCTGGCCCAGAGGACAGAGGGAGGCCTGGATCCCATTAACCGTGGGCTTTGGCCTCGCTGGAAGTGATGGCCTGGCAGCAACTCTTACTCCTCCCTCCGGGGTCCAGCCAGCTTTCAGAGCCAGACAGCCCATAAAGCAGCAGGGCTGGGGTGACCCTGAGGAGAGGGGTCCGCCCACTCCCCACCCACTCAGGGCTTGGAGCAGCTGCCTGGGGTGGGCTGGGAACTAGGGCGGAATAGCCCCACAGTGTGCCCTCGGGTGGGTCCCTCTCCACCTCTGGGTGTTTCTGCCCCAAGTCACTGGTCTCTGAAGGACTCTAAACTGTGGCAATAGTGGCAGATTGGGATAGGAAGGGACAGGGGGTTGAGGGACTGCAGGGGACCTGCACCAGGTATCTTGGAGGACCTGAGGTTTGAGGGGGATGGTCAACTCCTTTAGAGCAGGCAGCAGCCGTCGTCGTCGTCGTAGTGTCAGCCATGGTGCTGGGGCTGACCAGGTGTCTGTCAGCTCTTGCTGACCAACACAAGTCCCAGTCTCCCTGCAGAACCCAGCGGTAACTCCCACCCGGGCCATGTGCCGGGTGCCCAGTACAGGGTTGCTGCTGTGGGTCTTACAGCCACTCATGGCCACTATGTAAGAGCTGGGCCACCACCTTTCCCCTCCCTCAGCAGTGCCAGCCTGGGGGCAGCAGCAAGAACGAAGATGTTCATGTGGCCATCAAGTCAGGGGGGCCATCATGTGGTAAAGGACACGCACAGTGAGGACTCCCTTTGGGACACCCAGCAGGCTGCGGTCAGAGGAGGGGACACAGCTGTGGCAGAGGCAGAGGTGGAAGGTGCACACAGCAAGGCCTGCAGCTGGGAAGAGGAGCTTGTGTGGGCAGAGGCGACCGTTCCGCTTGGGCAAGGAGTCTGGAGCAACCAGGCAGAAGACACGGCCTCCTGGGAGTTGTGCCCTGATGGTGGGAAGCTGGTTGGAGCCACCGAAGGATCTTGAGCAGGGTCAGCTCACAGGTTGGATCGTTCGTTCTGGCAGTCAAGTTCACGGGGACCCAGAAGTCCAGGAACAGGTGGGGGCTATCCTAGGAGTCCCTAAATTCTGCACTGGAAGGTGGGAGCTGGACTGTGTCAAGGAGCACACGGAATGGGCAAGGAGGTCTGTGGTCTGTGCCGCACAGAGCCCTCTGGGAGGTGGTGGTGGTGGCTGGGGGTGGAGGCCCAGAGAGGGGCGCATCTGCTGCAGAGCGGTCCCACACGGAGCACTCGCTTCCTGTGTCTCGGCCGCTGCTCCAGGCTCTTCACAGGTGCTCACCCATCTGACCCTATGGCTGTCACTTCCACTTACAGAGCAGGAGACTGAGGACAGAGGCTAGGAAGAGGCAGGGGCCAGATGGGAAGCCTCTCCGGACACCCCTTCCCACAGCAGCAGCAGGGTCCCCAACGTCCTTGCTGCTTGCCACAGTGTCACCAAGCCCCCTCCTCAGCCAGCCGGACCTTAGGGCTTCAGGGTCTGCAGATGGGGAAACTGCAGTCCAGTGTCCCGGGCTGTCACGGAGGTGTTCCAGGGCTCCCAGGCTGGTGTTTGCAGTCCCTGGTCACCCAGGCCAAAGATGGGGTAGCAGCGCTTGGTATGTGCCAGTGCCCACGGGGTCCCCACCAGCCATCCTGTCTGGCTCCAGAGCAGGGCTCACCACACCCATCTTTGGACCAGCTCAGGAGGCCTCTGAGGGGAGTGGGAGCCCCAGGGTCCCTAAGGCTGAGGGACTGGCCTGAATGTAGGGCTGAGGTCTTGGGACCCAGGCTTAGGTCTCTGCCCCTGGGCACCAGCTGCCTAACCTGGTCCATCAGTATCTCAGGCCAGCTGAGGGTTCAGACCTCAGGGCAGGAAGGGGTGAACCTCTCCCTTTCCCTCCTAGCCCAGCCTGTCCTCAGATGCCTGGCGACCCAGAACAGGTGATTCCCCTGAATGTGGCTTCTACCCTCCGCACATGGGAGCATGCGCCTTCTCACCGTCTGCCCATTCCCTTTCCTGGCAGACAAAGGGCACGTTTGGCTTCTGTTTTCTCAGACACAGCCCCCTTCCCACACAGTCTGTGAGATTCAGTCTGTGTGGATCCACGCTTAGGTCAGATCATGCCCCCATTTCACAGATGACAAGCTAAGAGTAACCAAGGTCACAGCACTTATCCCAGATTCACAGGTCTCAATGGTGACAGAGGCAGAATTGGAATGGTGGGGTGCAGCACCCCCTCTGCTCTGGTCATGCTCGCTGGAACATCTCCCTCCTGTCCTGGTCCCCAGATCTCTCCTCTTGCCTCTACCTGCCTTATGAGGGCCTCTGAGGGACCCCTTTACAGAGGTGTCCCCTCTCAGGGCATGTAGGTCACTGTGAACCTCAGTCTCCTCATCTGTATTATGGGGTTGTTTGGGGCCTGCATGTTACTATGCAGTGTCAGGGAGTCTCACCAGCTCTGAGTCTCGGGGAGGCTGGCACGGGTGTGCAGGTATCCCCTGGCCTCCCCAGGCACCCACCATACTCACCATCTGCAGCATGTCCGAGGCGGGTGGCGACACTTGGGTGCGGTAGAGGTTGTGCAGCTGGACCATCAGCTGTTTTTCATCCTCCTTGAGGGCTGTGGTGGGGCCCGCGGTGGCTAGCAGCAGAAGCAGCGCCCAGAGGCCACAGGAGCCGTGCATGGTGGCCAGCCCACTCTGCCTCTCCCGCCCGGGGCGACAGCTGGATTTAAAGCCCTTCCCATGCCGGCACCTCCCAGGCTGTGTCTGAGGCCCAGCCCAGCTCACACAATGTCTCGGTGGCGCTGGTGCCTTGGGTCCCGACCAGAGAGGAGTCCACTCCCCAGCCCTTGGCAGCAGCCTCCTTTCCCTCAGTGGCGGGGGCTCGGGCCAAGTGCTGTGTGAGTCCCGAGGTCCTTCTCCAGCTGTGAGCCCAGAACATCTGCACAGCTGTGGTGGGCAGCCTCAGGTCACGCCCACTGGGTGCTGGGGACAGAGAAGGAAGAGGAAGCCTGGCTCCTGAGGACTAGGACAGATTAGAAGGGTAGAGGAAGATAAGGGCTGGGGTGGGACAGTGGGTCTGCCCCTCGCTCCTTTCCTACAGGAATCAGTGGCGCTCACAGCACCTGCTTCCCAGGGCTGAGAGAGGATGGAGAGAGGGGGTCATTCCCCTGGGAACCAGCACGGCAGCTGGCATCCCATGGCAGACAGCAAGCTTCGTGTGCATGGCCTCGGCTGGCTCCAGTGCCCCAGGGAGGAGGCCCCTGGTGCTTCCCACCCTGGCCATAGCCCGTGTTGGCTTCTACATGCTCTGTGAAAGCACTGCTTGAGGTGTTCATTCAGAAATGAGGTGCTGGGACCCCCTGTTTGGAATCCGTCTGCTTCTCAAATTAAGAGGGCAGCCAGGTGTGGTGGCGCATGCCTGTAATCCCAGCACCGGGAGGCCGAGGCAGGAAGACTGCCACAAGTTCAAGGCCATCGTCACAGGCTAGATGCACCCAGGGGACGTAGTGAAACCTTGTCTCAAGAAAACAAAGAGCAAAAATGAGAGAGAGAGAAGGGAATCAGAATAGCATGAGGGTGAGAGCCGAGGGAGACGGCGCTCTGAGGGGAGGACACGGACGGAAACAGGTAGTGGCCAAGCGCTGCACCTCGATGACCTTGCAGAACAGGGACCGAGCCTGGCTGTGGGTGGCTGTGGCCTGTGCTCCTGAGGTTGGGGAGGGCTCTCGCGGCCAGCGGCTCAATGAGCGGGGCCTGGAAGAGAAGCCGGCTCTGGCAGAGCTCAGCACACTTCCTGCCTGGCCTCCAGGGAAGGATGAAAGCAGAATGGGTGGATTCCGGGGTGGGGGACAAAACTGTCAGCACTGATAGGTCCACAGAGGCTCAGGGCACAAGCCCAACACCCCGAGCCCCAGGTCTCTCTCCACTAACAACGAATAAGCCAAAAAGAAAAGAAAACAAGGGGGCCCAGCCCTAGCTCCGTTCTTTAAGTGGCTGCTTCCACAATGCTGGCAGCCTCAGTTTGCTGTAGTTCGATCCCCACAACACTCCAGCCATGCAAAAGTGCCCTGAAGGCATTCAAGGAGCAAAAAAAAAAAAAAGTCCTTATTCTATTTTGGACTCAGGTCAATAATTTCTGACATTGCCAGTTAAACAGAAGACCCAAGGCTATTATGGTATACTGGACTCTTTTAGAATATTTTGCTGAGGGCTGGTGAGATGGCTCAGTGGTCTAAAACACCTACTTAGAACAAGCTAAGCTAAGCAAAACACAGGGACTGCGGTTCAATCCCCCAGCACCACATGCCAACCAGCCCTGCCCCCTGGTGGGCTGAGCTGGCCACACACACACAAAATAAATAAATAAATAAATAAAACTGAAAGATTAATTAAAAAAAAAACAAAAAGAATATTTTGCTGAGTTTGCACACCTATAATATTCAATAACGGAACTTAGAAAAAATGGGGTATACCGATGAATGTCCATTTTGTATCTGTGTATTCAAAGTGGTTAGGATAAATATATAGTTGCATTCTCTTAATGAATAGAAAAAAAAAAGAAAAAAGAAAACAATTCCATTTGTAATAGCAACAAGAATAAAATTCTTACAGGCTGAAGCAGGAGGAGTGCCAGCAGTTTTAGGCCAGCCTGGGCTATATAGTGAGTTCAAGGCCAGCCTGAACTGCATGATGAGACCCTGTCTCAGAAAAAAAAAAAAAGAATAAAGTTCTTTGGAATAAATTTAGCAAGGAGTAAAAAAGCATATAGCTTAAAAACTATACAGTGTTGCTAAAAACCACCAAAAGACTCCAGTAAGCGAAAAGACACTTAAAGATTAGAAAGCATTATATTGTTACAAGATACCAATATTACCTAATTTAGAGATTCCCTATCAAACCCTGATGCTAAATTTTCTGCAGAAACAGAACAGTCCATCCTAAAATCTCATACCGTACTTCATGAGAGCCCAGTGGTGGATATAACCTTGAAAAAGAGCAAATGTGAGGGCTGGCCACATAGCTCAGTAGTTCAGTCCCCAGCATGCCCAGGGCACGCTGGGACAGCTGGCTGAGACTGGCCGTGGTGGTGCGCGCCTGGAATCCCAGCACTAGGGAGACTGAAAACAGGAGGATCACTATGAGTCTGAGCAGTGTAGTGAGACCCTGTAGACCCTGTACCAAATACTTAAAAAAAAAAAAAAAAAAAGATAAATAAAAGAAAAAGAAAAAGAGCAAATTTGGAAGTCTGTCACTTTCTGGTGTCGAAACAATCACTGCGGGCATGGTGCCACTCTCTAGTGCGTACAAGTAATCCCAGCTGTCCAGAAGGCTGAGGCAGGAGACGGAGATTGAGGCCAGCCTGGCCAGCATGGCGTGCCTGTCTTAGCATCCGGCCTGGTGCCAGAGCAAGTTCAGAGCTCTGGGTTCCATGCCCAGCTCTGAGAAATGGCCGCAACAGCAACGAAACAACAGAACTACAGTAATCAAGTGGTCTGCTTGTTGATATTTAGACCAAGGGAACAGCAGAGATCCTGGATGTAAACGCGTAGGTGACCACAGGATGCTTACTGGGAGCAGGGACAGTCTCTCTGATGAGACTGGGGCGGGGAGGACATCAACATGCAAAACGACGAAGGGGGACCCTTACCATGTGCAAAAATGAAATGAAAATGACTCAGAGACCTAAACATAAGGGCCACTCTTTGAAGACGACAAGGTGGGCAAATTTCATGGACCTGCGGGCAGCAAGCGCCAACAGCAGAGCTAAAAGCTGGGCTTCGCTGAGAGTAAAAAATCCTGTGTCTCCATGTGAAAAGGCAATAAACAGAGCGGGAGAGAGCACTGCAGCTTACATACCTGCTAAGGGATCTAAAATATATAGGGCTGGCCAAATAGCGGATTAAAGCGCCTGCAAGCAGGGACAGGGGCCTGCCTGCTGCTCCCCCCAGCACGCTGGGACGCCAGTGGGCGTGGTGGCACGTGTCTGTAATCCCAGCTCTTGGGAGGCTGTAAACAGGCAGATCACTATGAGTGCGATCTAGTACTGAGACCCTGAACACCCTGTAGACCCTTCCCTAAAATACCAAAAAAAAAAAAAAAAAAGAAAGAAAAAAAAGAATCACACATGAAGCTAGGGACAGAGCTCAGTGGCACAAGCGCCTGCCTGGCAAGCACAAGTTTGTGAGTTTGATTTCTAATACCAAAACACAAAGAATCACACAGAGGAAAGTACGGGACGCCCAAGTTCCACTTCTAGGCGCGTGTACTCCCCAGAGAATGGAACACAGAGACTCAGACAAGTGCCCACTTGTATCCTGGAGCAGCATTATTCACAGCAGTCAGGAGAGGAGAGAAGGGGGCCAGGGAGGTAGCTCCGTAGAATAAGCGCTTGCCTGGCAAGCGCAAGTGCCTGTGTTCAGTCCCTGTTCTGCAAAAAAAAAAAAAAAAAAAAAAAAGGAAAGCACACCCCTCAGTGAGGGGATGATGGGGAACAAAGCAGGGCTTCTGGGGGCAGTGCAGCATTATGCCCCCTTTAGACAAGGAAAAGCTTGGCACACATCCCAAGGTCCTATCTATCTATCTATCTATCTATCTATCTATCATCTATCTATCTATTGTACAGGGTCTACAAGGTCTACAGGGTCTCATTGCACGGAATGGACTTGTAGTGATCCTCCTGTGTTCAGCCTCCCAAGCACAGGATTCCAGGTGCGCGCCACCACACCCAGTCTCAGTCACAGTTTCAGCGCACCCTGGGGGCGGGACTGGCATGGCGCACCAGGGATAGAACCCTGGTTCCTGCTTCTGCCTAAGCAGATGCTTTAGTCCGCTGAGCTATCTGGCCGCCCCTCCAAGGTCGAATATTGAAAACATTCTGCCAAATGAAACAGGCTAGCACAAGAGAACAAATGTGTTTGGATCCCACCTAGGCGCAGGGCCTAGAACGAAAGGAACAGGCTGTCACTGATGTGCCATGCGGGACCCGGGGACAGGAAGCGCTCATGCAAGGATGGCTCTGCTGCTGGACAGGAGAGGTTGGGCCAGCGGTTCTACAGAAAGTGGAGCTGCAAGCATCTCAGGCTGGAATTCAGGCTTGGAGAGCAAGGGTTGTTATAACCTGTGCAACTGATTCCAATTTTGTAACTCTGTATGCTTCCACTGTAACCTTATTAACTGTTATAACCTGACATATGCGCCGCCATCTTGTTCTGTATGCGCCATTCTAAATGCTGTAACTTTCCACTGTGCCCCGCTCTCTACTTGAGAACCTGCAGTTGGGCCTTTCTCACGCTGTCCTTTGTGCACACCTGAATCTAGTTCCGGCCCAATGCCTGTTCTTGCCCTCATTCCCAGCTACAAACTGTACCCACCACTGCACCTGTTATTGTTCATTAGAAACAGGTAATTTTTCAACTGTAGCCCCTATATGAACCCTTGACGTCAGCTTTTGTGGTTTACTGGCTTAAATACCCACTCCCCTCATCCTCCCTGCATGCACCTCAGCGTCTTGCTGGGGTGTCTGTTGCTGGGTACCAGCTAAAATAAAGCGTCTCTTTTCTTTTCGAGCCTGCCTCATTTTTGAGTCACAAGGGTGGTTCCAGGGGCGACACAACTGTACCTGAGTGAACGTGGATTTTCTTACATGAACAAATGAATAAATGTAGATTGCTTTGTTCATGAAAAAATAATACATCCCTGAAAATAAACCCTATTGCATCTTTTTGACCAAAAATTATTATTATAGGACCGTGTTTCATTATTATATGGTCTTATTTTCAGGGAGTTCAAGGCTAGTCTGAAACACATACTAAAACCTTGTCTCTAAAAAACCCCAAACCTGGGCTGGCGAGATAGCTCAGTGGACTAAGTGCCTGCTTTGGCAAGCGCAGAGACCAGGGTACGCTGGCCCTGGCCCTGCCCGAGTCCAGGCGTGGTGGCGCATGCCTGTGATCCCAGCGGGGTCTGAAAAGAGGAGAATCACTAAGAGTCCAAGCTGTATAGTGAGACCCTGTGCCAAATACAAAAAAATGAGGAAAAAAAAAACCCACCCAAACACACACACACACACACACACACACACACACACACACGTATACATATTTATACAAGCTGTGCCTTGGTTCCCAAACTTGTTTCTTTCCATGATTATGGTTACAAACCAAATTGAACAAGAACCACATCAGATTCAATGTTAGGTTCAGTGTTGGCCTTCTGGGGAAATCTGATTTGCTTCTCTCTGTGGAGGGCCGCCTAGGCAACTCCCCTTGTAAGAGGAGCAGTGTCTCCTTTTGGGTGAGCCTAACCCTATTTCCATGTATTGATGTGCACAGAGCTGGGGAGGGCTTTTCCTTGTCCCTTCACCTGGCTTTAAGCAGTGCATACGGGTCTAGCCCATATAAGGTGCTGGTGAAGCTCTTTGAAGAGGGCAGTCCAGGCCCCCAGCTGCTGCTCCCTAGTGTGAGCCAGGGGGAGGTGGAGACGGGACCAAGAGCCAACGCTCCACCCTGTCGGCTGGGATGAGCCTCGAGATAGAGGCATGACTTCCCGGGGCTTGAAAGATCACACCGTAGAGGAGAAGCAGCAGCCCCACAGCACTGGACACCGTCTCAGCTGTGTCGTGCAGATCACGGTCTGTAGAGCCTTCTCCCTGCACACGTGTGGCAGAGGCGAACGCAGGCCTCCTACCTGGCCCAGCTCACGGCACTCAGCTTCCCGCCCCTCTCAGTCACCCACCCTCAGTGTGGGCTGGGCCTGGGATGAGGCCTCCGCTCTGGATAGCCACCCGTGGCTGGCCTTAGCATCCCCTGGCTCCCCATAACTACCGAGATGCCTTAGCACCTTTATTCTCGCCATGCATTGCACTGCGAGTGGTAGACTGGAATTAACCCAGTACAATGCCAATAGCTTCCCATGAGATTCCAGATATAAACTTCCTGGGCTGTGACGAGAACCAGGAAGGGCTCTCTATACCCATCCAGTTTGTCTGGGACCAGAATCATGGATGGAATCGAGTTTGTGAACACAGGTGTGTGTGTGTGTGTGTGTGTGTGTGTGTGTGTTCACGCGCACATGCCCTTTTCTTCCTTTAAATTGTGGGTGTTGGGTCTCAGTGACTAGAAGTTCACCAAGACAACGAATGTGTCATCCAGTCACATATAAAGACTACAGAAATACTCTCAGACACAGAAAATGCAGCATTTGTGAGCCACTGTTGATCCTTTCTCAGGGATGAAACCCAGCCAATGAAAAGTTGAAAAACAGCCAGGCTGGTGCACCATCCCAGCACTTGGGAGGCTGAGGCAGGAGGATCACCGCATGTTCAAGGCCAGCCTGGGCTACATAGTGAGACCCTATCTCAGTAAATAAAATGGAAGGGCCGGCAAGATAGCTCAGTGGACTAAGTGCCTGCTTAGGCCAGCACATGGACTGGGGTTCGATCTCGGTACCACACGCTGCGCTGGCCCCGGCCCCGGGCTCTGAGCCAGCAATGGAGTCTGGGCGTGGCAGTGCACGCCTGTAATCCCAGCGCCAGGAAGGCTGAAAACGGGGAATCACTAGGAGTCTGAATTGCGTAGTGAGACTCTGTACAAAAAAATACATAATAAATATATAAATAAAATGGAAACCGGGGGCTGGTGAGATGGCTCAGTGGTCTAAGGCACCTACTTAGAACAAGCTAAGCTAAGCAAAACACAGAGACCGCGGTTCAATCCCCCAGCACCACATGCCAGCCAGCCCCGCCCCCTGGTGGGCTGAGCTGGCCACACACACACTAAATAAATAAATCTTTAAAAAAAAAAAAAGGAAACCTTACTGAGAACAATTCTGGTGTCCTGTCGTTCAGTGCTAGCTTTGTTTGGGACCTAATATTCTCTATGGGGAAGGAACATCTACTTAAGTTCCTTTTTCTTCTGTTACTCACATAACGTTAACCTTACAGCTTATTTATCAAGTAGAGTGATCGGTCTCCTTTCAGTAAAGCGTTTCTATCTGGCCTTCCAGCCAGGCGTGCCCCGGGATGCCAAGAGCTCGGCTCACCTAACCTTTAGCAGTTGTTTCTGGGTAGGGGTTTTCGTCAGATCACTCGAGCTTCAGTTCTTTACACTAAAAATGCGTCACTTTTACAAAAATAAAGTCATTACTCTGAAAAAAATAAGCCCAGGGAAATATCTGTCCTCGGCACGGGTGTCTAGAGGCTGATTAGGCTGATTTATTGGGAAGGCCCACCGGACGAGTCATGCCGGGGGAATGCGCGGTAATAAAATGGAACGCAAACTAAGCAGAAGTGGCTATGTGAGAGCTCAAAAACATTATCAAGGGGGAGAACTGGAGCAGTCTGGGGCCTGGGGGTGGGGCTCAGGGCTGGAGCCCTCACCAAACATCTGGGAGTGACTGGGCTCCAGTCCCAGCACTACAAAAAAATGAGCAAATAAAATTTTTTAAAAAATCAGCCTGATGCCGGGCATGGAGACGTATGTCTGCGAGCCCAGCCCGTGGGAGGCTGAGGCAGGAGGACTGTTGCAAGCTTGAGGCCAGCCTGGGCTACAAAGTGAGCTCAAGGCCAGCCTAAACTGCAGAGGGAGACCCCGTCTCAAAGACAAAAATAAATATCAGCCTGGATGCAACTGGATCGACACATTCCGCGGGACCCTTGTGGAAGTCTCCGCCCTGGCTGATGACAGACTAAAGTTTCCACGGTACCTGGGAGGCTGAAGGAGGAGGATCATAATTTTAAGGTCCATCTGGGTGACTTAGGAAGACTCTGCCTCAAAGGTTACTACAGAGCTCTGGCAATCAAGGGAGCTTTAAAAAAAGAGACTGGCATGTCTGCCGGACACAACGAAGCCCAGAATAGACCTGCAGAAATCCTACAGCAAGCTGATGGCTGACAAGCAATCACAGGCAAGAAGCAGGGCAGACAGACACTGGAACACACGCGGCTGGAACCGCTAGACACCGACAGGCAGATAGATAAGCGAGGATGCCGACCTCACACCCCTCATGGAAATTAACACAGTGGATTTCGGTGTCAACATATGATGCAGAAGCACAGAATCCTAGATGCCAAGTTAGCAGGAGAAAGTCTAGGTGACCTTGGGGACAGAGATGACGTTTGAGATACAACAACGAAGGTACGATCCAGGCAGAAAACTGATAAACTGGGTTTTGTGGAAATTAAATCCTTCTGCTCTGGAAGAGACAGTGTCTGGAAAGCAAGAAGTCGAGCCACAGAATGGAAAAAATATTCACCAAAGACATATCTGATTGGGGACTGCTATCCAAGACGTACAGAGAATTCTTAAAACTCAGTAAGGAAACAAACAACTCAATTAGAAAATTGGCAGAAGATCTGAACTGATTCCTCACTGAAGACACAGAGGACAAACACGAACAATGTTCAGCATCAGGTCACAAGGGAATTGCAAATGCAAACAGTAAGATCTCAAAACACCGCACACCTGCATGGCCAAATGGCCCGTACTGGCCGCACCATGTACTAGCAAGGATGTGGTGCCACGGGGCTGTCATTTTGTCGATGGCAGGAATTCGAAGAGGTACAGCCCCGTGGCGAGGTGACTGGTGGGTTTCGAGCAGGGCTGGGCACCCTCTTGCCACGTGGCCTACACTATGCCTGAATGCACTGGGAAGCCACAGCCAACAGAGGTGGCTGCAGAGGGAATGAAGCTAGGAGCGGAAGGAGGCTGTGTGCTCCAGGGTCTAGTCCTGCTGGGATTGCAGCACGTGGGGACAGGTGCTTCACGGTGAAGATGCCCTCCAGGCCCTGGGACACCCAAGGCCACCCTTGGGAGGGCCAGGCATGCAGAGTGGAGTGATCTGCCTGTGGGCAGTGGGGTATATGGAGAGGGAAGAGGCCTTGACAGAGTGGAGGAAGAGGATGGTTCGGAGACAGGCAGGGATCCGAGTGGGAGGAGGAGACTTAGGAAGGGGTCCTAGGACCTAGGACCCGGCACGAGGCCGCATGGATTCTCGGCGCCCAGCATCCTGTGCCTGGGAGTGGCTGGGGAAGAGAGCCGAGCACAGACTTCCTGACCGCCCACTAACAGGGAACCAAAACCAAGTTGGCGTCCTATTTCCAAACAGGTGAATTAACAGCACTGCGGAGTGGAATTTTGTAAAAAACACAGATTAGTGTTGTAACAAGTGAGCACATTTGTAACTTTTTCTTTGTTTCTGTACTGGGAATTGAGTCCAGGGCTGCTCTACTGCTCTGCTATAGATCTCCTCTGTGTTTTTTTTTTTTTTTTCCTTCCACATTTTGAGAGTGGGGCTTACTACATTGCCCAGGCTGGGCCAGGACTTGTCACTCTCCTGCTTCAGCCTCCTGGAGCGCTGGGATGGCAGGCATGTGCTGCCACACCTGGCTAAAAACATGTATTTTAAAAATGAACTCCAGGCTTCTTCATTTATAATCCAAATAATCAATTTATGCACCGTGAGTCACCATCACCAAGAGCACAGCCGAGTATCAATCACGCAAGGATCGAGGGTGGGCCTGCTGTGGAGACAACATTACCCGGCCAGGGGAGCAGGAAAGTGACCAGGGCGTTAGCAGTGCGCGTGCACAACAGGCATCACGCGGACACACGGGGGCAGCCGGAGCGCAGTCCACAGCGAGGGCCACGGGCCAAGTGGCCTGCTGCCTGGTGGCAGCTGGCATGAGCCCGGCTGCCCTCCTGTGAGAAGGCCGGGACCTGTATCCTGAGCAGGACGTGGCTACAAGTCTCCTGTCTTACGGGGACAGTAAATAAGAAGAGTGGATATTAAAGGATGACACCGAGAATCAGGGCATTGTTACCAACATATGCATTTTTAATAGCAAAAAGGACCACCTTCCATTACATGAGACGACTTTCCGTACTTTCTTACACAGGGTAGTCTCACACACCCACGCTCTACGCAACACACACGTGAACGACACCTGCCGCTGGGACCAGTATCTCCTGCCCTCTGCTCACTGGGACTTTCCAGCCACCACCACTGGGCTCCCCAAAGATGAGCCAGGCTGGTCTCAGGCTGCTGTCCCTGAGGATGCAAGTAGGCACCAGGGAAGAAAGCAGAAGGCAAGCCTGAGATGGGCGAGGCTGGGGTTGCCCTGAGTGCCAACTCACAGCACCATGCAAGGTGGCAACCTGGAGTTGGATGTGGCTGCCTGTGTGAGCCCACCCACCCCAGAGCTGTGCTGAAGCGTGGCCTGGCGTGTGACACTGGCACAAGCGATGTTCCAGCTCCCCCATTGCTGCTTCGACTCAGAACCCAGCCGGGGCCTCCCTCTCCCAGCTCGGCTTGCTCTTGGGTCAGTGACCACTGCCTGCTGACAGCACCACGCGGAGGCGGAAGGTCTCCAGCTCCAGGCCTCTGCTGGGTTACATAATAAACACGCTGTCTCCCCACTGCCCGGAAAATGGCTGGACACATCCCTGTCTCCAGAGGGGAAAATGACAGATGCAGTTAGCACTGATGCCTGACTTACGCTGGCGGGGCAAGCAGAGGCTGCACAGCAGAGCAGCTGGCCAGAGGGTCGCTTCTGTGTGCCAGCCCAGGGTGCCCAACAGGAAAGTACTGCCTGTGTCCCTGACATCCTCTTGTGAGAGGGGCTGCAGAGTCGGGTTATATGGGCCTGGAGGCTGTGGGCACCAGGGGATTCTGTCTTTGCTGTAGGACCCTTCCCATAGTCACCTTGGCTTTTTTTTGTACTAGGGATTGAACTCAGAACCTTGCACTTGCCAGGTAGGCACTTAAGCTCCTGAGCTATCTCCCTGGCCCTTTTTTGGTTTGTTTTTTGAGATGATAGGGTCTCACTATGTATTCCAGGCTGGGCTTGAGCTGCCAGCCATCCTCCTGTCTCGGCCTCCTGAGGCGAGTGCCTCCATGCCTGGCCTTGCCTGGACTTTCCAACCTCCTATCCAGCTGTGCTGGCTCCAGATCCATCTGCAGGTCCAAACCCAGCAGAATCTCAACCCGGAGGGCCACAGTAAAGCAAGTCTCTGACACTCCCTTCTCACATTGTGCTGGCCAATGGCGGCTCATCACTGAAGGACAGTGAGTGAAGGACTTGTGACCTGGGCATTTACGCCACTGCCAGAGGAGCCTGGAAGCCCCCTCTGCATACCACCAGACACCCTCGCCACATGACCACTGGATGCCGCTTTCCCTCTCGTGGACCTGCTTTCTCCTGCCAGAAAAGATGACAGGCCAGCTTTGCTGGGGGTTCTAGACAATCACTGTGGAAGACATGAGCTGGTGCAGGCTCTTCCCAGACTACGTGCAGACGGTAGCCGGCACCTGTGCTGAGGAGTCTGAGGCCTCCGATAATGATCGCACCTATGCAGAGGCCAAAACTGGATTCTGGGAGAAGGCAACAGAAGACAACTGAAAAACAAGTGACATAACTCTAAGGGGACCCACAGCTGGAAGTGGGCAGAGCGTTCCTCAGGTCACACATCTGGAACCATGCGGTGACAGGAAAGCGGTTGGACACAGCTGGGCTCCAGCTACACTCGAATGGGAGGGGAAAGTGCAAGCCTTTTTATAAAAATCATATGGCTAGTGTTTTCCTCCTCCAGTGCCGCCCAGGAGTGATGCAGACAGACCCTGCTGAGGCCCTGGCTTGCTCGCCGCACGCTGGCACAGCTGGTCCACAGCTCCCGCGGGCGCTGCACCAGTGCTGCTCCACACCTGAGTTTCTTCCCGTGGGCGATGAACAGCTGCTGCCTGTTCCACCTGGGCAGGAGGCGGTCAAGGGCATCAGGCAGGGCATGTGAAGCACTCACTGCACCGGGTCATTCTGGTCTCACAGTACTCTCATTACTCTCTCTTTCTTTTCTTCTTCTTTTTTTTTTTTTTTTTTTTTTTTTTTTTTGTGGCCCCGGGGATTGAACTCAGGCCCTTGCGCTTGCCAGGGAAGCGCTTATTCCACTGAGCCGTCTCCCCGGCTCCTAACTCTCCCTTTTTCAGCCAGCCAGGCCAGCTCTGCCCATTTCACACACTGCTTTGTATTTCCAGGCAGCAGATTTCTGTTGTCATAAGCCACAACTATCTACACTCTCCCGACCCTGGTATGGTGGGAGGTGCATGAGGCCGAGCTCGGCTTCTCCTAAACCACAAGAGGTATGGTATCCATGCAGCGCAGAACCTGGCTTCTGCAGACCTCAGAGTCTCACAGGAAGTGCTTCCAAGCTGTGACAAACAGCCTGCCAACCTACAGGTGGAGCCTGGCACCCCTGGTGTGGTGGCACATGCCTGTAATCCCAGAACTTGGGAGGCTGAGGCAGGAGGATCACTGCAAGTTCAAGGCCAGCTTGGGCTACACTGTGAATTTAAAACTAGCCTAAATTACATAGCAAGAACCTGCCTCAAAAGAACCCCCAAAACCAAGAAAAAAACAAAATACCCCCCAAAACCTGTAAGTGGGTATCCGGGTAAGCCCTCTACAGACTTGTGTGCCACCCCCTACCCCACACTGCAGCCCAGTGGCTTTGGTCTCACCTTGGCTGTGGGGGTGCCGCTACCTCTTGTGTACCCATTATCCTCCGAATGAGGATAATGGGTACACAAGCACCTTGCAGCGGGACCCATGCTGCCTGCAGGCCAGAGTGAGCTGCTGGGGACCCCACTGTGCTCTACAGACAGCCTCAGATAACTAGGATGGGAGGCTACCTCAGGGCTTTCTCACTTCACAGCTTCAGCGGAAGTACAGGTAGGACGTGAACAGCAGAAGGAAAACGCGAAGGAGAGAGGCAGCCACAGCCACAGAACAGCGCTCAGCTGCCAGCCCCTTCACTCTGCTCTAAGCAAACTCCCTTTTGTTAATTCTGCCGCCTTCAGGACCTGCATCCGTTTCACCCTGTCACCTGCTCCCCCGACCCTTAATGAAGTAGGATGGGGACACAGCAGTAGCTCAGCACTTAGAGCTGGCCTCTGATGATCCCTTTGATTTAAAACCTGCTTAGCAGTGTGGCTTTTGTTACCAGGAATCAAACTCAGGACCTTGTGCTTGCCAGGCAGGCACTTGTGCCCCTGAGCTATCTCCTTGGCTCAGCCAACTCCTGGCCTTCATCCACACACAGTGTAGTTTCTCCTCTGTCCATCTACATCCAGGGTCATCTGAGCCACGGAGGGGGCTTTTCGGTGTTCCCACACAAGCCCTGTGAGCTGCTTGTCTTCTGCAAAGCTACAAAGAGCTATGCACGTGGTTCACGTCCGTGGTATACATAGGGGCTTGGGAGAAGGGGCATGGGCTCCCCATGGATGCAGACCTCCCGAAGGTCACTGTCCCCTGCCTCGACACAGCCTGCTCGGTCTACCATGCTCCACTCACACCTGCAGCTGGGAACGTGAGGCCGTGGTGTGCTCTGGTTCCGTTCCTCTCTGAGGTGTGACAGGAGGCAGGTGGCCACAGTGCTAAGGAAAGGATAGAAAGCAGGAAAAGGGCAAGAATCCCTCGTTACCCCATATGATTCAGACACAAAAAGCACTTGGAATGGGGGAAGACCCCCCACCGCCCACTGCTGGACACCCTCGCCACACGACCACTGGATGCCTCTTTCCCTCTTGTGGCCGTGCCTTCTCCTGCCAGAAAACACAACGGGCCAACTTTGCTGGGGGTTCTAGACAATCACTGTGGAAGATGGTGTAGGCTCAATCCAGACTATGTGCAAACAGTAGCTGGCACCTCAATCAGCATAGCAAATCAGCACAGCAAATCACCTAACCAGAACTTAGCTTCCTATCATTACAAAAATATAAGACTGCCTCCCCTCGGCTCCCAGCACACCGGGACAGAGGTGTGGACAGCTGGTTGGAAACGCGGCAGCTGGAGCTCTTACCGAGCTGTATCCCATCCGCTGTGACACAGCTGCAAGGCATCTTGCAGTCAGATCTGAAAGATCAAATCCTAGGAGAATCCTCTCCCCACAGCTGACAGGAGGGGCCGTCTGCATAGGAAAGCTCTGGCCTGGGCCGGGGAGGGGACAGTCAGTGCCGCCAAACCACCCAGATGGGGCAGGGGCCACGCAGACCTAAGGCGAGAAAGCAGAGGGGCATTATGCCCACGGGACTCCCGCTAGCGCTGCAGTCATGCCCTGCCCAGCAGCACCACCCAGGCTCTAAGAGTCACACCCAGACACGAGATGCACTTCTGAAATGCAACTCAGGGTTATCTGATCTTTTTCACTGGTTCTACTTCCATCCTCCAGAAATTATGCAGTGCAATGACTTGGTTTCTTTAATTAGCCATGTCTTTCCACAAAGCCTAGGGTGATGCTGCCGGGAGGCAGGAGCCAGGCAGGCCCACCTGCCTAAGGGTGGTTCTGGTAGCTGGACCTGGCAGTGCCCATGGGTCGGGAGGAGCCAAAGTCTCTCACAGGCAGGTGCTGCAAAGTCTAGGCCACGCAGCCAGCTCAAGTCCTTCCCAGGCATCTGGGGAAGCAAGGAGGGGCAGGGGCAGCTCCTTCTCCTGCTTGCAGCTGGCTCAGCATGCTGGAAAGGGCAGGCAACTAAGCAACCGAGCCCTACAAAGTGGTTTCATTGTTTCTGTTTTTATTTCCCCTCTTTCCACCTGGCTTTCCGGTGGGTCTCAGAAGTGTTCTCATAGGTAGCTCTGTTGCCTATAGTTCTGAGAGCGTGGTTCCATCGCAGAAGACCAAAGGCTGGGTTCCTCTGGCTATGATGTAGGCCTTCCAGTGGGTGGCGCTGGCATAGCCTTGGAGGGAAACAGTGACAGGAACGCTTGTCAGTGGCAGGAGTGCACACTGCAGAGGCCAGGGCAAGTTCTCCTGCAGGGCAGTGCCCGTCACTACTCAACAACCTGGCACCAGTAGGTGCCACTTCTAACCCAAGAGCCTTCCCTATGCCCTGCCCCAGGCAGTGTAAACCAGGCTCCGGTGGGTTTGCAGAGACTGGTGCAGGGCCTCAGCTCTCAGTCTGATCCTATGGGTTTGAGCAAGGTTGGATGGGTTTGAGGGGCTGTTGGAAACAGTGTCATCAGAGTGTGTCCTCATAAACTGAAAGCAGCAGTTTTCAAGGTGGGTTCCTTGAACAGCAGTGTCCTATGAGATAGTTCAGAGAGGATCCCACAGTGAAGTCAGTGTGACAGCTGCCAGGCTCCTGGGAGGCCTTCTGACATGTACTGAGCAGCCCTAAGCCTGCCCACCCAAGAGCGCTGGGTGCCCAGGGCTATAGTGCCCATCTCTGGGGCCTAGGGACATGGGCCTCTGTCATTCAAGTCCTGTGGGGGCAGAGCTCGGTGACACCACCAGGAAGCCTCGGACTCAGCTTTCTCCAGGAAGATGGGATCAGGCTGGCCACTGCCACTGCCACACCATACAGCACGGCTCACTGCACCCTCCCATGAGGGACAGGAAAAGCAACCATCTCGGTGTCCGAGGCTGGCAATAGTGTCTCGGACACTTAGGAACCAAGAGTGGGTCTCAGACTGAGCTTTTCTGAACCCATCACAGTAACTCCAAGAAACAAGAAGAGCCAGCGCCTCTGGATAGAAATATTTATGGAGCCAGTGGCACCCGCCTGTCATGAGGCAGGGACGTGGGACAGGTTTCAGTGTGTGGCACCATAAGGATTTGTCACAGACCTTTCTGAGGTCTTGAACCATAGCTACCCTAGCTGTGTAGACCCCTGGCTCTTTTCTGCAGCACAGGCTAGTTCTCCTGTCTCCAGTGTCACAAGGGCGGTGGCGGCTGCAGTGTGGTTCTGTCCTTGCCACTGCTTTTGCTACGCTGTCCTCTCCCGCTTCCCCCCTCCTTCTCCCAAGCTGGCTCCCCACCTGTCCAGCTCCCCCCCCATGCACCCCATCCTGGGCTGACGCTGTAGACGCTGCTGGCCACAGGGCTCCTTCCATCTGGTCAGCTAGCTCACCGGCGGCTCATGGCATGGTGGGAAGGGAGTGCCAACGGGCTCTGAGGCTCAGAGCTCCGGTGCACAGCCAGACACCTTTTCAAGTCTGTTCACGAGTTATTTCATTCCTAAATTGAAATGTTTGTAATCTGAACCAAAACTTGACACACTTGTTGCCTGCTCTCTACCCTCAAAGGAGTGGGAAGGTTTCTAGGAATTTAGGGTCTCATGAATGCCTGAAGCTCAAACAAATGTACTGGAACACTAGTCTGGGCTCCGCCAGCCCCCACAGCCTCACCCAGCAAGGCAGGAAGTGTACAAAGGGTTCAGGGTGACGCCCACCCCTGCATCAACTTCCACCCAAAGGCTGCAGGGAGGGTGGCTGCTGCTGCCAGCGGCTAAGCTTCAGCTTTCAGGAGAAAAGGCGCAGAGTGCGTGTTGGCAGGACAACACGGAGAGAAGGCCAACAGCAGGAGGCTGTGATGTGACTGAGGGGCTGGCACAGAAGCACCGTTTCCTCCTAGGCCTGCGGCCCTGAACACCACCTGGTGTCACCGGATTCGCAGTGCAGGCCGAGAAATGGTTCCCCTAGTCTTGATTTGTCTCACCCCTGGCTGACCTGATCTCCTGCCTGACCAGTTCCTTCCCTGGGCCTTGACCTACTCATCTGTAAAATTAGGAATTTGTCTAAATACTTTCCAGAATCCCTTCTGATGCAGTTTTTGTTTGTTTTTGGTGGAATCGGGGATTGAACTCAGACCCTTACATTTGCCAGGCAAGTGCTTATTCTACTGAGCTATCTCCCCAGCCCCAAACTTTTCTCCTTTCTCTCTTTGTATTTTTGTTGTTTTGTTTTGCGGTACTGGGGATTGAACTCAGGTCCCTGCGCTTGCCAGGCAAGCACTTATTCTACTGAACTATCTCCCCACCCCTGACGCAGTTTCTATGACCAGCAGACATGCCTTTGCAGTGTTGTAGGTGAAAGTCTTTTCTCTTGGCTACTTCAGTTGTTTTATTTCTAAGCACAGATATATCAATCCTGTTAATGAAAAAATGCTATTTTTGTGAAGGCAGTAGTTAGTGCTGTTTTTTGTTTTGTTTGTACTGGGACTGAACTCGAGACCTCTTATTTGCCCAGGCAGGCACCTATGCTGGTGAGTTATATATCCCCAACTCAGTATTTGCTGCTTTGAATATTTTGAGTTAAAAACTTAGTTGGGTGTGGTGATGCACCCCTGGGATCCCAGCCCTGTGACATCAGCACTCAGGAGGCTGAGACAGGAAGATCTTTGCGAGTTCAGGGCCAGCCTGGACTGCATGAGAGACTTGGTCACAAAAAACCCAGCCCAACCCAGCGCAACCCAAACCCAGCTAAAGAGGTCTTCAGAGTCCCCGCCCTCTTGAGCCCTACGTACCAATGTCCCCGGCCTCCACAGGCATGGCCACAGACTGACAGTGTCTTCGGCAGTGGAAAGGAGGGATGAGCTGCAGCATGGCCTCACCGCTGCCGACCGCGAACAGGTCATGCACCTCATGCATCTGGAGGGAAGGGTGGGGGGAGAGAAGAAAGCAAATCAAGCCCGGGGCACAAGATTCCCTACTCACGTGCTCTGCCTTATCAGCAGCCTCTGCGAAGAGGTGAGCAAGTGAGGCCTCCTGGTGTTGAGAGCCAGGCAGGATCTCTGCTGTGGGTGCTTCTTAGATACCTTAGTTGACTTCTAGCGGGCAGCGGCCTCAACTAGTCCTAGGGCAGCTGCTGCCTGGGCTCCATCATCTGCAGTGATTCTGAGCTACAGCCTCACAGGTGTTTGAAGCCCAAATATCTACTGTAATTTTTTGTCTGTGGAAGCTGGGGCTTGGACCCAGGGCCTTGTGCATACACGGGGGACAGGGTGGGGGTGGGGTCTCACTGGGCTTCTTTCCCAGCTCCTGCCCTCTAAAGCAGGGTCACCAGCAGACACCCTGACCAAGATGGTTTTCTTCCCCACTCTAGGCTCTGGAGCATTGGGTTTTGGCCCTATCTGGCCTGTGCCCAACCTTGGCCACGGGTCTGCTTCCAGTGCAGTGGCAGAGCCACTTTGCTGGCTGCTACAGTGTCAGGAGGTAGCTTGGAACTGGTCTGCAGGGGAGGGAGCCAGTACAGGCCGACGCCCTGTTACCCGGTCGTGAAAAGACCCCAAAACCCCCAAACAGGTATATGTTTCCCTCTTTCAACAGGCAAAGGAGGCAGGTGGTCCCTCTGACCTGGGGTGAACAGAGACAGCCATGGCCCCTGTGGCTGCATGGAGCAGGCCTCAGCCCACCTTGCTGGCCCAGAGCCATTTAGGAACCCCTCCCTATCCCCTATCTTCCATGGTACAGCTGTCTTGGTACCAGGATCCAGACAACGGGATTGTCCCAGGCCAGCAGCAAGGGTGTGGGTGCTAGGGTGGTGTGAGGCAGCTGGGGAAGGAGAGCTGGGGCCAGGGTGGGGAAGCGGAGCCCTGAGGAACCAGGCTCGAGGAACCAGACTTGCAGGACTCCTGCCGCATGGGCTGCTCCCCTTCCAAAGCTACCTGGGAGCAGCGCAGTAAGGGTCTGAGTACCGGGTGCAGAGCAGATGGCAAGCTGGCAGCATACTTAAGAGAATGGGCCTGGGGATAAAGGCCTCGCCCAGCATGTATTACAGGCAGGAAGGTGAGCTCACAGGCCCAGCTGCTGCCAGGAACAGCAGGACAAACTGCCGCCGAGGGGAGCCTGAGCCAGCACCTCCCAGGCTTCCAGACGAGGATGACTGTTTGTACGGCCTTTCAATTCCTTCAACACAGCTCAGCAGATGTGGGGCCAAGTAAGAGCATCGGAGGGTGAAGTTACAGCCCAGAGTCTAGAAGGGTCATACTTTGGGTAGTTAAAAAAACAAAGTCACTGTGGTCTCAGGATGGGGCAGGAGCCTCGTGCACGTTAAGCTTAGCTCTACTGTGGGCCACATCCCCAGTGTGACACTTTTTAAAGGGGAAAACCCTTCTTTCAAAAGAACCTGGGCTCAGACCCTTCCTCAGGCAGGAAACCCCCAGAGGAGCAGGTCAGAGAGGAGGAAAACTGACTTGGCAGGGTCTGCACACCAGGGCTGCCATCCCCAACCCCCACCCCAGCCAGGCCACCCACTTCTCCACCTGGAGTCTCTATTTGGGGGAGGCACAAGGGTGGGGGTGGCTGGCCATGTCCCAGCCGCCTGCTCTGTGGTGAGGGATGAATCTTTTTTTTCATTTCTCTGGGGCCCAGTTCCCTCATCTAGTGAGCAAAGGTCATTGCGTGTCTCCAGCTGACCTCCCTCCTTTTCTTTCTTATTTGCTTGTTAGCTGATATTACCCTTAGGGAAGTAGAACTGTTGTGCTCAATACCAAAGTGAATTTTACTTCTTTTTTATTTTGTGGTAAAGGGAATTCTTAGTATTTGCTTAGCAGAAAACAAAACCAAATTATGGGTTGTTTTTTTGAGACCGGGTCTCACTATTTAGTTGAGGCAGGCCTTGAACTCACTATGCAGCCCATGCTGGCCTTGAACTCATAGCAACTCTCCTACCTCAGCCTCCTGAGTACCAGGATTACAGGCCTGTACAACCATGCCTAGCTCTGCTTAGCAAAAATATTATCAAATAAATGCAAGGTTTTTGTATGGGATAAAGAGGGTAAATACTGTTGCTGAACAGAGAAGTTGACCGTATTTTGGTTTAGTTCTTTTATACACATTTTTGGGATGCTTGGGATTGACTCCAGGGCCTTCCACATTCTAAATGCATGCTCTCCCACTGAGCTACACCCCTTTTCAATTTTGAAGTTTTGTTTTTTTCTTTTTTTTGTGGTACCGGCGATTGAACTCAGAACCTTGATGCTTGCCAGGTAAGCACTTGTTCTACTGAGCCATCTCCCGGGCCTGTTTTTTTCTTTAAAAGAGGTTGTAGCTCTACTGTGGGCCACACTTCCAGTGTGACACTTTTTAAAGGGGAAAACTCTTCCTTCATTCAAAAGAACCTGGGCTCAGACCCTTCCTCAGGCAGGAAACCCCCAGAGGAGGTTTTTTTTTTGGCTCAGAATGCCCTCAGGGCAGGTTTGTGAGCCTGACCGCTTTGTTGAAGCAGCCACTTAAAGAACAGAGCTATGGGGCAGGCCCCCAAGAGGAGGTTTTTGAGGCAGGGTCTTACTGTATAGCCCAGCTGGCCTGCAATTCTCAGCAATCCTCTTGCCTCAACTTCCTGAGTGCTGAGATTCTAGGCATTTGCCACCAATTCCAGATAAAGATGTAATTTTGAAGCCACACTTTCATACTTCCGTTTTGTGTTTCTCTTGAATTTTGGTTTGAAGGCTATCAAGTTTTAGAAACTTCCAGGTTTAGGGTCGGCCAGATAGCTCAGCGGATTCAAGTGCCTGCTTAGGCAAAGCACAGTAGCTGGGATTTGATCCCCAGAGTGCTGGCCCTGCCCGCGGGGTGCGCTGAGATGGTGATTGAGACTGGGCGTGATGTTGCAAGCCTGTAATCCCAGTGCTTGGGAAGCTGAAAATAGGAGAACCACTACTTTTTTTTTCTTTTTTGGCGGAACCAGGGATTGAACTCAGGACCTTGTGCTTGCCGGGCAAGCTTTTATTCTAGTGAGCCATCTCCCCAGCCCAGGAGAATCACTACTAATCTGACCTATGTAGTGAGACTCTATAGACCTTGTACTGAATGCATTAAAAAAAAAGAAAGAAAGAAAGAAAGAAAGAAAGAAAGAAAGAAAGAAAGAAAGAAACTGTCAGTTGTTTCTTTTTTTACACTGTCAGGTTTGACATACAAGTATATAGAAAATTAATATGTGCTCTATCTGTGGTCT
>NW_004524581.1:26296828-26299568 GCF_000260255.1 Octodon degus | reverse complement strand
CACTGAGCTACATTCCCAGTCCAAGCTTATTGTTTTTGTCAAAATGAATGGCCCTATACAATCTCTCTACAATGTTTCAAAGGAGAACAGTGACTTATTTGTAACTTTTATGTACAGCTCGCCTGCTTCCTGATTTGAGGTGGGGAAGTCACATGAATTGCACACTTGAGTCCCGACAGATCGACGATCCTAACCCCTATGATGCAGAGAGGCAGCCTGGCCTCAAGGAGGAAACAGGCTGGTGAGGTCACCAGGCTTTCTGGGGACCTGTGGTCCTGCTGGGTGGGACCAGTGCACCTCGATGCTAATGCAGGGATGGGCTAGATTACACAGGTCTAGGTCCAAGTGAGGAAAATTCTAGATCACAGTCCTCTGGAAATGTCCTACCTTACTCCCCACAACAGGTTCCGGATGAAGAAGGAAGCACTTTTTTAAGGAGGCAGCTTTTGGGAATGAGAGATGTGTAAAAACAGGAAAAAGTTCATGTAAAATTTGTGATCTGTTCAGAGGTCTCCTCCTGTAAAAGTGTGAAAGGGAACAGCGTCACTGGAACATGCGAAGGCCTCTCTGGGGCGGGCAGGCCATGAGGGCAGAGCCCGCAAAGCAGTACTGAGGGGCTGGGACCTGCACAGTGGGCTCCGCACTGCTGGCCACCATGTGGGGCATGTCCTAGGGCCCAGCTGAACTAACACAAAGGGGAGCGAGCAACCACTGCTCAGCTGGAAGACATCACTGAGGGCAGGCTGGGAAGAGGAGCAGGCAGAGGAGGGGGAAGAGGAAGGGCCTGAGCCCGACCCTGCCTCTCATGAACTTTCGAGACTGCTGCACTCTAGCACAGGCATAAAGGCTCAATGAGAGGCAGAAGTATTGAGGGATTAACCAACATGAAACTTGGGGACAGAGTGAGCTGACTTCCCCTTGGGAATAGCTGTGTGGTGGCAGCTGGCTTTCCTTTTCCTGCTAGAAGGCAACCTGGGCCCCCAGGAGCGTGCAGACTGTGGCAAGGAGGCCCCAGGACCCGGCAGGTCAGGGAGGCATGCTGAGAACCTTGCCAGGCTCACACGGTGGGCCCCTCTGCCTCTGCTGCCCCACTTGTCCGTCCCCTTCACCCTACCTGGGTGCAGCCAGCTATCTGGATGGACGTGGGTCTGTCACATGGCTCGCAGGGTGACCTCTGGCCCAAGCCCTGGCCTAACCCTGCTGCACTCACCATGGGTAAGGAAATGGGAACCACCGCTCTGGAAAGCAGCGCTGCCACTTGGCGAAAACCCCTTCAGGGAAGCCTTCCGCAGCCTCGGGGTACTGGCATAGGAAGCGCTGGATCTCTTCCTTCCGCAGCGGCTGTCCAGTCTTGGCACGAAAACAAAACAAAGGCACAGACTTCCCATGACCAATTCTGGAGCTGAGGACTGGTGCAGTGGGGGCAGCAGCACCTCCTTACCTTGATCACCAGCTGCCGGAGATGGTCGAACATCCTTGGGGCATCCTCCGGGAGCATCACCTCCAGGGGCAGAGAGTGGGCACAGACGATGCAGTCGGCAGGGACCGGCTCCGAGGCATTCTGCTCCCCACTGTAGGGCCACCAGGGGTCGAGATCTGTGAGGGGGTGCGACACAGAGACGGTAGGTGGGTGCAGGAAGAGCACTGGCTATGAGGAAAGCCTGCAGCCAGCAGAGAGGAAGGAATTTTCAGAGCAAACAATCAGAGGCGCTGGAGCGCGCGACACAGGGCTTAGCCAGGCCGGGGAGAGGCTCTTTGCTGGGAAGACTCTCCCACACTTCCCTATCTCAAATCAATAAACAAGGCACTGCAGGTGGAAACCATTCGTCCACGTAGCCCCTGCCACCCTCAACCCTCTCCCAGCATGCACTACTTGGCTGAAATGTCCAGGGCATGCAGGCTGAGGCAGAGGGTCGGCGGCTGGCCTCACAGCTGCACCTGTTGGTGTCTTTGAGAACTCCAGAGCTGCACCCGGCCCTTGCTTCCCAGTGACCTGGAAGAGGGGCCAGGTAAGGGCAAAGAGGAAGGGACACACAGGAGAGCTGGGACCTAGCAGAGCCATCACTGGTGCATGCCGCTCCTGCCTGACCACTGCTTCTGCCCAGGGACCCCAGGTGGGGGAGCAAAGAAGCCCATGCCTAGCCCCCTACCTGGCAGCTGCCCACTGCTCACAGCCTGCCTCAGTTTCCCCTGCTCCAGCTTCTGACATGTATAGTTTAGAGTGCTCCTGCATTCTTTCTTGTTTACTTTCTCATTTCAGGATTCATTTGAGTTCTCAAAAGCTGTGTTTATTTTAAACTCTAATTTGATTCCAGAATGCTTCACAAGCTGGTTCTGATTACAGCCCAGTAAAGACCGTTCAGGAGCCAGCCAAGAACAAAGGCAAAAGACAACCAAATGTGGCTGAGATGAAGTCAAGGATTTAAACCAATAAACACTGGGAAACTCCCCCTAATCACAGAGTACTTTCTGTCATCAGCAGTGAGCACTGGATCTTGGTGGTTTGTTGCTTAAGGCAACTGTCATGGGCAGGGCCTCCTCCGCTTCTCGGCAGAGATGGGCAGACCCAGACACCTCTCCCCAGCCTGGCTCAGCCCTGTGTCGGGTGCTCCAGCGCCTCTGATGGGTGGCAATGCTCACCTGCGAGGGGCCTCCAGGGCCAGCCTCTGGTGCCACCTGTTTGGTGGCACATTGGAGCAGCAAGGCTGTAATTTTTTTTTTTCTTTTTCTTTTTTTTTTT
>NW_004524581.1:26294356-26296443 GCF_000260255.1 Octodon degus | reverse complement strand
AAAGGCCAGGGGATGCCAGGCAGAGGTGCAAGGACAGTGCTGTGGAGGAAGAAGGTGACAAGGCTCGCAGCATGGTTGAATCCAGAGAGGAAAAGGAGGGGCCCTCAGTCGCTTTAGACCGGGCTTACCGAGGGGCCAGGGTTGTGATCAAGGTTCAGAGAGAGGCAGGAAGAGGACGACATATTTTGGGGTTCACCCTCTGTGGGGGAGAAGTGGCACTGAGAGTCCACACTGGGGCCTGGGCTTGAAAAGTTAGAGGGGCAGGCCTGCCGTGCTGTCCACAGGCCCAGGGCACCTCCCGTGGGCGTCTGCAGCTTTGTGAGGACACTTCTGTAGTCATGCTGGCCCACAACAGACTCAGCTAATCATGACAATCTTCTCCAGTGATGAAAACAGTGACAGGAAGTAGGGAAGCCTTGCTCGAATCTGCACAAATATGCTTCATGGGCCAACAGCAAGCAGCTCTGGACTTCTAACTGTAACTTCCTTTATTTAAATTTTGTTTGTTTCTTGTGTTATAGAGTCCACACTGGCCTGAAACTCATAGAGATCTTCCTGCCTCTGCCTACCAGATGCTGGGATTACAAGTGTGCATCACCACACCTAGGCCTAATTCTAATTCTATTATGAGCTTTAGATGTTCTTGGTATTTTCAGGTGGAGAGGCCTTGAAAACCACATACAGGAAGGAAATCCTATGAGCAAAACCAAGAAAGAACAGGAAAGCAATATATGACAAAATTCTGGATCTGAGAGGGAAACTTGGGCGGGGGGAGGTCCCCAAGTCTAAGAAATGCAAGTGAACCAATGTTACTATCAAAAAGAGAACTTAAGATGAAACAGGAAGCAGGTTGCGTAGCTGTCTTACTCTATGAGCCATCAGCAGTTCAAGCAGAAATGCAAGTTAATCTGATTCACACCTAGCAGTAAATCTGACAAGAAAAGAAAAAGGATAAGAAGTGAATGAAGGACATGAAATCAGACCTAAATGAATAACCAAACAGATCATATGCTGCGGTGCTGGCTGGGAAGAGTAGTACAAAGATGGCAAGCCACCCTCAGACTGAATGCATGGGCACAGCGCACCTGCTGGGGCGCCTGGGGCTTCTTCCTGAGGGAGGCAGGGCTGGGGCACCGGTCACCTAGATTCTATGTCTGCCTATTGATTACAGCCTGGGGTAGCAGCAGGTGGTCTCGGGCTCTGCTCCAGGCAACCTGGGCCACACAGAGCTCCCAGGTGTGTCGCTGGCCAAATCTCCGGGCCCCGTACCTGGGGCTCAGGCAGTGTCACAGTGTAGTTACGGGCCATCTGCAGCTCACAGTGGGCAGTAAACGGGCTCAGGAGTGCACGAACAGGCCGTGGCCCCTCTCATGTGATGGGGAAGGAGGGCAGGACTAGTGAGAAAGGCCGGGATTTTGGTCTCCCTGTGTACTTAGTATGTTTTTAGGAAACAGCTCTGCTGCAGGGCACAGTGGTACATGTTTGTAATCCCAGTCACTCAGGAGGCCAAGGCAGGAGGATTTTGAGTTCAAGATCAGTCTAAGCTACATAGCAAGTTCATGACAAGCCTGGGCACTATAGCAAAATCCCATCTAAAAAAAAAAGTATCTTTATAGGAGGTCCACCCATTTAAAATGTACAAATCAGGATACAAAATCAATGCACACACACACAAAATCAATCATGTTTCTTTTTTTAATCTTTATTTATTTGGAACAGGGTCTCACTGTGCAGCTGGGACTCAAGTGATCCTCCTGTCTCAGCCTTGTCAGTGCTGGGATTACAGGCGTGTGCCACCATTCCAGGTTTTGGTGGCCAGCAAAGCATGTGGTACTGGGGGTCAAACCCAGGTCCTTGTGTTTGCCAGACAGGCACTTAGACTTTCAAGCTATCTCCCTAGCCCACAAACATGTTTTTGTATATCAACAATGAACGCACTGAGAATGAAAGTAGGAAAACCATACCATTCACAATAGCTTAGAGAAAAGCAAATACTTAGGAGTTAGCCTAATAAAACAAGTACAAAACCTCTATAATAAAAAAGTATAGGATTCTGAAAAAGGAGATCAAAGAAGACATCAGAAAAT
>NW_004524581.1:26292105-26294149 GCF_000260255.1 Octodon degus | reverse complement strand
AAAAAAAAAAAAGAAAATGGAAACATATTTCAGACTTTCAAACTTATGAGTGTTTAAGAATAACATATAATTAAAAGATACACATATTACATAGATAACATAAATTAAATTTATTGGATTTATGTGTTTATTATTAAAGGAAATTTTGCAAAAAAAAAAAGAAAGAAAGCAAATGGAAACATGTACCGTTTCAGGATAGGCAGAACCCATATTGTCAAAGTGGCCATATCACCAAGACCGATATATATAAATGTGACAGAATCCCAATCAAAATACCAACAGCATTCCTCACAGAAATAAGAAAAAAATCTTACAATTCATTCTGCCTGGAAAGGCTTTTTTTAAAAAAAAGTAATTTCATGTGGAACTAGAGGAGACCGTATAGCAAGCAAAAGCCATCCTGGGCAAGCAGGAGCAAAGCAGGAGGCAGCACAAGCCCAGACTTCAAGTTCTGTTACGCAGCTATGTGACAGATAGTGTGGGCCCGGGACCTTACGTCCAGGGTTTGTTCACTGACAAAAGGCCCCAAAGCACAAGCTGGAGAAAAGACAGTCTCTTTAGCAAGTGGTGCAGGGAAAGTCGGCAATCCACATGCAGAAGACTGAACCTAGATCTGTATCTCTCACCATGTTCTAAACTAAAATCAAAGTGCATCAAAGATCTAAATATTAAAACAGAAACACTTAATCTTCGAGATCAAATAGGTAAAACTATTTAAGACAGGGGGATCAACCAAGGCTTTCAGAAAAGAACCCAAGTTGCACAAGAAACACTGAGAATCAACAAATGGGGGCTGGTGAGATAGCTCAGTGGATTACGTGCCTGCTTAGGCAAGCACAAGGCTGGGGTTTGATCCTCGACACCATATGCGCCAAGGGTTCCATCCCTGGGCCTACTCCCGGGACGTGCTGAGACTGGGCATGGTGGCATACACCTGTAATCCCAGCTCTGGGGAGGCTGTAAATAGGCAGAACACTACAAGTCCATCTGATCTAATAGTGAGACCCTGAACACCCTGTAGACCCTTCCCTAAAATAAAAATTAAAAATTTAAAAATTAAAGAACATCTGCACAGCAAAGAAAATACTGAACTGGGCTGGCGAGATAGCTCAGCGGCCTAAAACGCTTTCATAGGCAAGTTTAGGCAAAGCACAGGGACTGTGGTTCATCCGCTGCATCACAGTTTGATTCCCGGCACCACATGATGTGCCAGCCCCACCCCCAGGGTAGGCTAAGCTGGACACACACACACACAAAAAAAAAGCAAACAGAGTGAACACACAACCTATAGTGAAAAAAAAAAAATCGCCAGCTACTCTGCAGACAGGGGACTAAAGTACTAAAAAATTATATTTTCCCCCAAATAAAAGACCCAATCAGGAAACAGACAACTGAAATGAATAGACTTCTCAGAAGTAGTACAAATGTAAGAAATCCATGAAAAAATGTTAAAAAACTCTGGCCATTAAAAAAATGCAGGGCAGGCCAAACAGCTCAGTGGATTAAAGCACCTGCAAGCAGGTGCAGTGGCTGGCGTTTTGAACGCAGGGCCTGCCCTGCAGTCTCTGCCCCTGGGGTGCACTGAAATGGCAATTGAGACTGAGTGTGGTGGTGCAAGCCTGTAATCCCAGCACTTGGGAGGCTGTAAACAAGTGGATCAGTGCAAGTCCAATCTAGTAGTAAGACCTGGAACACCCTTCCCTAAAATAAAAAAATAAAATGAAAATTAAAACAACACTGAAGACAGGTATGGAGGTGAACTCCTGTAATCTAGCACTCAGCAGGCTGAGACAGGAGGGTTATTTCAAGTTCAAGGCCAGCCTGGGCTCCATAGTGAGCCTAAGGCCAGCCTGAACTGCATAGCTAGACCCTGTCTCAGAAAGGTAAAATCAGGCTGGGGAGATGGCTCAGTGGAATAAGCGCTTCCCTGGCAAGTGCAAAGGCCTGAGTTCAAGCCCCAGTTCCACCAAAAAAAAAAAAAAAAAAGAAAAAATCCAAAAAAATAAAAAAACTTCTACCATTTTTTGGAAATAAAGCAGTTGAA
>NW_004524581.1:26281008-26287606 GCF_000260255.1 Octodon degus | reverse complement strand
TCATAGACAGATGAACAGACACATAGAGAACAGTGCTCATCAGATCAATGTATCCTACTTTAAAAATGTATACCCACTTAAATGGATGTTTGATACAATACTGTTAATAAACGCTACAACACACAAAAAAAAAAAAAAAGAAAAAGAAAGAAAAGACACTGTCCCTCCCCCAAAAGAGACATCCGACTCCATTTGTAGTCACAGAAATCCAATGCACACTCTCCTTCCTCGCTGACAAGCGCCGCGGCGCACACTGGCCCTGACGCCGGCTCAGTGAAGGCAGAGGCTGGCGCAGTGCGTGAAGGCACTTTGGCCACTTCTGTTCCTGTGAAACAGCTAGTCTACTCTCAGGAGTGCTCTTGTAAAATAATGGCACATGTACATAAAGGTATGTGTAGATGAATGTCCAGGTACCCAGAAACTGGTTAAGTTATGGGATGTTTTCAGAGTGAAAACGCAATCTCTCCAGACCGTACCCTGGGGTGCTTAGGGTCCCTGAGTTCACGTCCTCTCTGGAGCATCGGAACGTAATCTTCCTAGGAAACAGATTTTTCAGAGGGAAGCGGGCGAGAGGCCAGCCTGATGAGGAGTGGGCCCTACGTCTGTCTGGGGAGAAAGGTGGCCTCACTACGAGAACACCAAGTGCACACACAAAGGGCCCACAGACGCAGGGAGGAGGAAGTGAGACAGCCCCAAGCCAAGGACAGACACAGGCTATGCTGACTGGCAGAGACCAGACAGGAAACAGCCCTCGAGGAGGAGTCTGACCCCACCAGCGCCGGCTCCAGGCTTCCGCTCGCAGGCCACCCAGCCGGTGCAGCTCTGCTTGGCAGCCTCTGAAGCTGATCAGTGCGGCTGGCCAAAAATATTACTTACATAAGTGCTTGTATGTGTATGAAAAGTGGGAAGAACACACACACACACATGCTTGAACACACTATTATCTGAATAGAAGCAGAAAAATGCCAAAACCCAAGTGATTCTTGGATAGCAGAAGAGCTAGAAGGACAGAAATAAGAAATGTTGAACATTTACTGAGCATGTGAGAGTCACTGGGTTTAATACTCAATGAAGAAGGAAAGAAGGAAGGAAGGAAAAAAGGAGGGAAGGGAAAAGAGGAAGGTCAGAAAGGGAAAGGAGGAAGGAAGGCAGGAAGGAAAGAAAGAAAGAACTGCAAGAAAAGCAAGCTCTAAAAAAGCAACTGTATCTTAAACTGGCTGTAGTAGTACACAGCTGTAATGCCAGCACTCATGAGGCTGAGGGCAGAAGATGGCAAGTTCAAGGCCAGCCTGAGCTACAAAATGAGAGCTTGTCTCAAAAAAGAAAAAAAGAAAATATAATTATGAAGCCAGGAGAATAAAAAAGAACTGAGAAGTGAAGGTGGGGACAACTTGGGTTAATAAGGGAGAACAGGAAGTCAGGATCAGCCAGGAGGCTGTGGCCTGGGGTATGCCAGGGCAGGAATCGCCAGGGGTGCAAAAGAACACTGTCTTCAGGGCCTGGGGTACCACAAGAGAAAGGACAGTGCAACTGGGAAGCAAGAATGCCCAGAGAACCCCAAGCAGGCCCGGGCACAGTGCATGCAGCCCAGGTGACTTGCGGAGGGAAGGGCTCAGACCCTGAATCTGGGTGCCTGGCCTCTGGGCTCCCATGCTGGCTTGCACTCTCTGGGCCTCAGTGCCTTCTCAGGGTTGTCGTAGTGACTTGTGCCTGCTCCAGGAGTGCACTGTGCACCAAGCTCACCAAGAGGCCGTGCAGGCCTGTGATCCCAGTGCTTCGGGAGGCTGAGACAGGCTGACTACAAGTTTAAGTCCTGTCTGGGCAATGCTGTGAGATTTTGTCTCAAAACTAAAAACAACAAAAGGGCTAAGAATGTACCTTACTGAACCCCTCTAGGGTTCAATCCCTACTGGCACCAAATAAAAAGGATTTAAGATTTAGGGGCAGGATTTCCTGAGGTTAAAACCTACAAAAGGGAGCTCCTTTTTGTTTCCCTCTGTTCCTCAAGTGGGGTTGGGACACCTCCCACCACAGGCTCTGAGACTTCTAGGACAGTGGTGGTAAACTCTCAGCATGAGGGCCACAGCAGCCACACTGGGCCATGGAATGCGGGTTTCACTACAGCGCTGGCACTTTGCAATGAGTAAGTGGGGTTGGGCTGCAGTTTAGGCTTTGGTCTCTAAAAGGTTCCCGTTGATACAGGAACCTGAAATTCCCAACCTGGCCTGGATGAGTTCGTGTTCTCTAAAACCGAAGAATGAATTTTAGGAACAAACAGAGGTTGAGGGTAAAACTTTATTGGAAAGGAAAGCTTCTGTTGGAGAGGGACAGAAGGTGGGCCCGAGTGGGTTGCCCAGGAAGCTGTCTCTTCCAAGGACTTTTATAGTGTAAAACCATGTGGCATTGAGGTACGGACAAAGGGATCTCACTCAGGCAGATGCAGGGTGGGACAAAACTATGGTCAACAAATGGGATTACGAACACCATTGCTCAGATAAAACTGATTAGGCCCAGGACCAAATGGTGTAGCGAGTCACGTAGCAAGCGGGCATGAATGTAACACAGGACCTTATGGGGGGGGGGGGGCCTTCAGACCATAATTCTTCCTGAGTAATGATTAGTCCTGGATACCAGTCTTTAGGTTCAATTTACAGCAGGGGCCTCCATCCTTCCCACAGTTGTAAGGTGCCTGGCTGTTGTTATTTCCTTCGAGGGCCTGACCCTGTCTGACTGCCCGCAATTTTCTATCTAACTCAGACTGCCTGCAACACCGTCATCTGTAGGATGGGGAGGCCCCAGGTGTCTCTGTTGCCCCATGGTGCCGCCCACAGTGAGTGCTGGACACCCCAGGAGTACCACATGGGCTGCCCTGCTGCCTGGGGTCTGCCCTCGCGCCCTCCCCGTGTTCACCCTACAGGGTCTGCTGGGTCAGGCGCCACTTCTGACACCAGGACACTGAGACAGATCTCTTCTCCTGCCCTCTTTGGGCCTGAGGCCCCCACTTGTCATGCCCAACCCTACTCACTCCCCCGTCTTTACAGTGCCTTGGCTCTCCCTGTGATGCCACCGCCAGGCCAGGCTGCTGGTGGCTACAGCTTCCCAGGATGTCACAGCCACCCGGGCCAATGGAGCACCTATGCAGAAGCAACGCGCAAGGCCTAAAGCCACGCCTACCAGTGAGCTCTCTCCAGCTGAGCTCCAAGCTCCAAGGACTCATCAGTGCCATCAATGAGGCAATATACTAACATCAAATGGGCAAAGGATCCAGGGCGCTGACGAGACAGGAAAGCTTCTTTTTTTTTTTTTTTTTTTTTTTCAGTACTGGGAATTGAACTCAGGACCCTGCACTTGCCAGGCAGGTGCTTATTCCACTAAGCTATCTCCCCGGCCCAGGAAAGCTTAACAGTTTAAACTACAACTTAGAGAAGGCACAGTGAGTGTCTCTTGTTTCTCCCTTATCTGGTAACTCAGTAACCCATGGGCAAAGAAAGTCCACCCCACCAGCCAGGCCTGCTACACTGTCCTACATGGCAAAAAGCAGAGGTGCCATGAGGGGAGGCCTACCATGTCCTCGTCCTCCTCACTGCAAGACCCTGGGAACTTGCTGGGCCTGTGCGGTGGTGTGGTCGCAGGCCGGGTGGGGGATGCAGAGCTCCATGTCAGCCCACATGCACACGGAGACCCTGCCTCGGGGCCAGACTAGACGCAGCGGCCGGATTCCATCCCAGGCGTGCCATGCCGCCCCATCCTTGGGCACACTGAGATGGCAACTGACACTGGGCATGGTGGCGCGTACCTGTAATCCCAGCACTCGGGAGGCTGAAAACAGGAGGATCACAACGAATCCAATCTATGTAGTGAGACCCTGGCTCAAATACATTTTTTTAAAAATTTTATTTATTTATTTATGTGTGTGTGTGTGTGTGTGTGTGGGTGTGGGTGTGGCCAGCTTAGCCCACCAAGGGGCGGGGCTGGCTGGCATGTGCTGCTGGTGGATTGGACCGCGGTCCCTGTGCCTTGCTAAGCTTGTTCTAAGTAGGTGCTTTAGACCACTGAGCCATCTCACCAGCCTTCAAATACATTTTTTTTTTAAAAAATACCCTGTCTCAATAGGAAAAAAATGCTGGAAACTTCCTTTTTGAAGTCTGTGGACAATATTTCAAAACAACCCTCTCGATATAAACAAAACAGCTGTATCTGGACTTTAAAATCTAAATATATGAACTGTGGTAAAACAAAACAAAAAACCCTGAAACTTATGATGCTGGGCTCTTATCTCATTTCCTTCCTCTGCTTTTGATGTAAAAGGAAAGTCTTTTCCTGACTTCCTCAAGTGTACAAAAATAGTTACTAAAGGAAACCCAATCCAAGAGATAATTTTTATGGTTGATTTGGCAAGACACTAACATTTTTAAAGAATGACATTATTGGCTGGGCATGGTGGTACACACTTGTAATCCCAATACTTGGGAGGCTGAGGCAGGAGGATTGCAGGAAGATCGCTGCGAGTTCGAGATCAGCCTGGCCTACAAAGTGAGCTCACAGCCAGCCTGAATTGCCAAGTGAGACCCTGTTTTGTTTTTTTTTAATTTTAAATTAATTAATTTATTTGTTTCTTTGTTTTTAGTACAGGGTTTACAGGGTCTCACTACACAGATCAGACTGTGTAGTGATGGAGCCGGGGAGATGGCTCAGTGGAATAAGTACTTCCCTGGCAAGCGCAAGGGCCTGAGTTCAAGCCACAGTTCCACAAAAAAAAAAAAAAAAAAAAAAAAGACTCTGTAGTGAGAGTCCACCTGTGTAGCAGCTTCCCAAGAGCTGGGATTGCGGGCCTGTGCCACCACACCCAGTCTCAATCAAGGTTCAGCGCGCCCTGGGGCAGGGCTGACACTACATGCTGGGACAGAATCCAGACCACTGAGTCTGCCTAAGAGATGCCTTAATCTGCTGAGCTTATTGGTTGGCCTGAAACCCTGTTTAAAACGACCAAAAAACAATTTAAAAAAAAATGACATTATGACTATAAAGTTTAATTTAATCTAGTACATTGTTGTCTAAAAACATATATTTCTTAAGAGTTACTCTGGGTCATAAAGATTTCAGAACAAGGTTACACAAAAACTTTAATCCATGTAATTTTTTTCTTTTCCTTTCTTCTTTTTTCTTTTGGAGACAGGGTCTCACCTTGTAGTCCATGCTGGCCTTAAGCCACGTAGCCTGGGCTCGTCTTGGACTCACACCAATCCTGTCTCAGTCTCCTGTGTGGCAGGACTATAGGCGTGCACCACCATGCTCGGTCTCCATTTGTGACTTTAATGTACATGTCCCTTCATACAGGCAAATGAGACTAATATCACCAGAAAAGGGGCTGGGCTACAGCTCGGTGGCAAAGCACTTGCTCAGCATTTACAAGACCCTGGGGTTTGAGCCTTAGCACTAAAAAAAAAAAACAAACAAAACCAAAAAAACCTCTAAAAATTCTCCAGACAATGTCCTGCTATTCTTTCTCAAGTAACATTTACATCTTATCACATGCTATGCTATACTCAAAAGAAAAAGCCTCACATGGTCAAAAGGTCAGTCTGTCAGACTGAGAATTCTGACACTGCAGTTGATGCCATTACTAAATTTAAGTGTTTTTAAATTCAGTCTACTGGCAACGTGGCATACTACAGAGTACCAAGTTAAATAAACTGTGGCAGAAAGAAGGACCTGTTGAGAACAGGCTCTATCTGGCCCAAAGCAGGCCAAGGACTTGAAGAGAGTCTGGGTCAAGCATGCTGGATTCAGATGCTTTCAGTGAATCGATAGCTACTTACTAAACATAATTATTGATAGGAATCTCAGGAGAAAGAAAAACCACATAAATCCTTCTTATGGGCATCACTCCCAACACAGGGAGGCTATATTTCTTTTTTCTTTTTCTTTTTTGTGGAACTGGGGTTTTGAACTCAGGCCCTTGTGCTTGCCAGGCAAGCGCTTATTCTCCCGAGCCATTTCCCCGGTTGTGGGGGTTTATATTTCACTGGCTGTGTTTGTTGGGCAAATGTCTTAATTTCTGAGCCTCTGTTCCCCCTCTGCACAACAGTGATAATAAAATACACCCTGTAGTTAGTGGGGTCTGAACTAAATAAAACAATATAGTGAAGGCGTCTCTCATTAGATATCAATAAAGCTTACTTCCTTTCTCACCGAAGACTGCCAAGGAAACTGTATTTCAGAGCCGGGAGTGGTGGTGTGTGCCTATAAATCCTGCTCTTGGGAGGCCACGCCAAGAGGTCGTGAGGTCAAACCAAGGCAGGGCTACATGCAATACTGTCTCACCGAGCCAGAACCAGAGCCCAGGGCCCAAAGCCCCCACAACCCTATCTTGTAGGTGTGAGGGCACTGTACCTGCCAAGCGCCTGTCCTCCTCCGTCGCGGGCAGAGCTGCACCCTTGCTCTCAGGAAGGTATTTCTTGGTGATGGGTAGGGACAGGAGGCGGATGTGGCGGATGAGCGCGCGCCAGGCATGAGCCCCAGAGAGCGTGGGCTCCGGCGCCAGCGGGCTGAAAGGCTGGATGGCGAAGCAGGTGGCAAGCAGCACTAAGCCCAGTGC
>NW_004524581.1:26274002-26278914 GCF_000260255.1 Octodon degus | reverse complement strand
TGAGCCCAGCCTGGGGAAACCTGGCAATATCCTGACTCAAAAATTTTAAGATGTATAAGGAAGGGGTGGGGATCTAACTCCATACAAAGTGCCTAGGTTCAGTCTCCAGCGCCCAAAATTCTTTTTTTTTTTTTTGGCTAGTTCTGGCTGCCTTAAGGGTGGGGGTGTGGTGCAGCTTCTGGGGCTGGGGATCAAACCGCAGTCCCCTGCACCAGACTACATTTGCCCAAGCAGCATTTTAAACAGCTGAGCTACTGGGCAACCCCCATCCCCAGCAAATTCTTCTAAGTAAGAATTGGAAGTGGACTAGGGACGTACCTCAGTGTAAATGCCCTGGGTTCAATCCTCAGTAACACACACACACACACACAAATTAATTTAAAAAGCAGTGATATTTACACAACTTGGTAAATATATTAAAAGCTGCAGAGTTGTACATTTTGGGTAGCTTTTTTGACACAGGGTCTCGCCAAGGAGCCCAGGCTGGCCTTAGCACTCACAGCCATCCTCCTGCCCCAGCCTTCCAAGTGCTGAGATTACAGCCTGCGGCACTATACCCGGCTCCCTCTATTCATTCTGTAATCACAACCCAGTCCCTAGCTTAACTCTACAGGATGTCACTGGGCACAGAAGAGTCAGCGACAGGAGCCACTCAGAGCTGCAGCTATAGAGATCCCCGCAGAAAGGGCAAACTACCAACCCGTCCTTTTCCATCTCTTGGTTTTGTGACCAGTGACCCCCCCAAAATGTTCCCTATAAACTGGAGGCACATTTGAGTGTCACACTGAGGGATATCACTGGCATCTGGCTGTCCCTTCAAAATTATAGAACACGGTATTATGGCTGCAGACGAGTGTGCCTGCTGGGGGACCGCGACTGGCAGACAGTTTACCTCCAGAAGGAAGGTCCAGCCCGGGCTGGGGTGAGCGCTGCCCCACGGGGAGGTGCGGAAGAGTCGGCTTCTGAAACCTGCAAGGCACAGGGTGGTCACTGGGATTCACACAGGAGACCCCCCACAGGGACCCATTCCAGGCACCAGGGGATGTCTGACAGCACTCAAGGTACCAGATCTATAGGTATGTTTCCTTTACACAGACACCTATGATCAAGTTTTATTACTCAATTACAATAAAATATTAAGAACAAAAGAGAATTAAAACCTTATAGTCTAAAAAATCATGTGAATGGGGTCTTGTTCTTGCAATATCTCTTTTGGTTTTGCTCTTTTTTTCAAGACAGGGTTTGCTATATGGTCCAGGCTGGCCCTGAACTCCTAGGATCCTCTTGCCTCAGCCTCTTGGGTTCTAACATTACAGGCAATGTGCTATCACACCCAGCACTCTATTTTCGCGTTGTCCTGCATGAGTATCCAGTATTATGTTAAATATGCACTATATGTGCATTCTTCAGAGTTGCGGCTCTATTCCAGTCTACTTTGTCTCATGATTTCTACTAAGAGAAGATATATTCTACCAAAGGGGAAAATGTTCCTTAGCTTATACAAGTAATACTTTATTTTATTATGTATTTAGTATAGGGTCTACAGTAGGGTCTCACTATATAGATCAGACTCATAATGATTCTCCTGTTTTCAGCTGCCAAGTGCTGGGATTACAGGTGCACACCACTAGGCCGTCTCAACTGCCATCTCAGTGTGTGTGTGGAGGGGGTGCTGGCACGGAGAGCCCCGGCCCCTGTGCTCTGCCTAAGCAGGTACTTTAGTCTGTTGAGCTATCTGGCCAGCCCAAAAGTAGTAATTTAAAACTGCAAAAAAGTGCTTAAGGGCCAGGGAGATAGCTCAGTAGAATAAGTGCTTGCTTGGCCAAGCACAGGGTCCTGAGTTCAATCCCCGGTGCTGCAAAAAAAAAAAAGAAAAAGTGCTTAAAATGTATAGGGATGGCACACTGTTGGTGGGAACGTAAAGCTGCTACAGAAAACAGTATACAGTATAGAAGTTCTCTTAAAAGTTAAAAAAATAGTTAAAACAAGCCCGCCCTGGTGATGCACACCTGTGATCCTAGCACTCAGAAGGGTGAGGCAGGAGGATCATTGCGAGTTCAAGGCCAACCTGCACTACATTTCAAGGCCCCGCCTCAAACACAGAAAGTTAAAGCTAGGTGTGGTAGGGCAGGCCCTAGCACTTGGGAGGCTGAAGCAGGATTACTGTGAGTTCAAGGTCAGTTTAGGCTACATAGTGAGTTCAAGTCCAGCCTGCACCTCACACCATGATGGGACCCTGTCTCAGGAAAACAAAAGACAAAAAACAAACAAAAAATAAATATAAAATGCCCCCCAAAAAAGTCACAGTTAAGGAACTTTTCCTTTTCTCCCCACTTTTTTTTTTTTTTTTAATGTATTTGGTACAGTTTCACTATGAAGCTCCAACTCAACTCGTTGGGTCTTGGAGGCCTGCTCAGTATGTCTGGGGGTGGGCTGGCACTGCTGTGGCAAGTGGTACTGGGGATTGAACCCTGGTCCCTGCACTTACCTAAGCAGGTGCTTAGTCTGCTGAGCTATCTCAATGGCCCTCTCTCACTTTATCATCCACTGAGTCTTTTTCATGCTAACCAAGCACTCAACTATTGAGCTGCATGGAGCTCTTTCTGTGCATCTCTGTCACTGAAAATGTGCCTCTTCCTTAGTAAAGGGAGAAAAAGGCTGCACCTTCCAGTCCGTTTTTCTCCAAAGTTTTTATTTTGAAATGAGTTCACTTCAATGTCAAGCTTCTGGAGAAGCAGACAGGCACAACGAACTGTGCCCGCTGTGCAGAAAAGTGCAAAGTGCACCTCTCACTAAGATCCGTCCATGGTGAGCGCCTGGCCTACCTGCTGTGTCCCTGTCCACTTCCACCAGAATCATGTGGAAGTCAGCTGCAGCACACGCCCAGCACTTCTACGCACATCAGCATGCAGCTCCTAACAGGGACAGCATCCTCTCTAACTGCAGGAATTGCCACCATTCCCATCAAAATTAGCAAATCTCTGACATTCTGACTCTTCAGTCCACAGTCAAATTTCCCTAACAAGTACACACACAAAAGACAACATACATTTTTAAAGATCCAAGAGCCAACTAGTGATCATATATTGCATTTGGCTGTGGTGTATCTTTGATCTACTTAATTTACAACAAATCCATTTGGGGGGGCAGTACTAGAGATCAAACTTGGGACCTTGCGTTTGCCAGGCAGGAGCTTATGCCACTGAGCTACCTCCCCTGCCTGGTTGTTTTGTTTTGATTTTTTATGGCTGACTTTTTTTTTTTTAATGGCTGACATATTTGAAGGGGTCTCCACATTTGTAAACTTACGTCTACCTATGCCAATCCTCCCTTCTCCAGGTCCTATTCAAATAGGAACGAGCCATCCCTCTGTGGCTCTCCAGTCCTGCATTTCTCCTGCCCGTCCTGTCAAGCCCTTTCCTGACCTGCTGACGTCCTGTGTCTGTCCCCTGCACTTGCCCAGCGCTCCTGAGGGCGCCACCAGCTTTCCAAATGCCAAGCCCGAAGGGTGATTTCATTATTTCCTTAGCTGGTTTGGTGGCAGTGACCACGGCCACCCACTGCCCCCCTCTCGGGTGCTGTCAACCTTGGCCCAATTCTCTCTCTTGCCAGCAGCTGAAACACCCCAGCTGCCCTTGACCTTCTCATGCCCTCAGGACTTTGACCACCAGCCGCTCCTGACTCCCAGGTCTCCCCTGGCCGGAACTCCCTCCAGGCCCCCAGGTCCAGCTGCTTACCCACCTGCCTACCAGCTGCTGCCATTTTGGCTTCAACCTGCCACATCCATGGCTGAACTCCTACCTCCCTGATCAACCCACTCTTCCTCAGGTGGGCTTCTGCAAGGAAACACTAGTTCTCCAAATTTAACAATGTGACCTCACCCCACCGAAGGATCCCTAAATGCCCGCTGTTCTCACATCCATCACTCTCCAGCACTCTGCCAAGGGCACAGGGGAGGTTCTCCAAGGCTTCCTGGGGACTTTATATATAAAGAATTGGTCTCTGCTGTCAGCTCACCTTCTCTCCACCCCACCCACAACTCTAGCTGCTCTTCTGGGAGCCAAACACCTTCTAAGAGCCCCGCGCACTGGTGGGCACCCACAAGTGGTTAAGACACTGCCTTGGATGAGTAAGAGCTGGGCACAAAGCCTAGGTTTTTCCACCCACTGTATAGCCACAATGTACTACTATTACTACTTCGCCTAAGCCTTACTTTTCACTTACAAAAAGGGGATGATTATATCTGCCTCACAAGTCAAAAGGATTATTCTTTTTTCTTTTTTGGCAGAACTGGGGCTTGAATCCAGGCCCTTGCACTTGCCAGGCAAGCGCTTATTCTACTGAGCTATCCCCCCGGCCCCAAAACTTTTTCTTTTTTTTGGCAGATCAAAAGGATTATAAGTGATATATGTAAAATATTTGTTCCAGTATCAGACAAATACCCAATAACTGTTATAAGATGAAATCCAAGCCAGAGTTGGGGACACAGCCCTGTAATCCCAGCACTCGGAGGCTGAAACAGGAGGATCATCATGTTTAAAGCCAACCTCAGCTAATGAGTTTAAGGGCAATCTGAACTGCATAGCCAGACCATCGCAAAAACAAAAACAGGGGCCGGGGAGGTAGTTCAGTAGAATAAGTGTTTGCCCGGCAAGCGCAAGGGCCTGAGTTTAATCCCTGGTACTGCCAAAATAAATTAACCCCCCCCGCAAAAAAAAGTCCAAATTACTTACACTGCTTATCTCTTCAGTTTAATATTCCACCAATCCTTTCTCATGTTCTATAATGTCATGCTGTTTTGCATCTGTTTACTTTCAAAAGTACAATTTCCTTGGCTAAAAAGGATAGCTAGCACACCGTTTCATCTATTAAGTGAACCATGGGCCATCCCATCTATTTCACTTTTTTTTTT
>NW_004524581.1:26272511-26273902 GCF_000260255.1 Octodon degus | reverse complement strand
CCCAGTGCGAGGAGCACCTGCAGGAGAGTGCGGTGGGGTAAGCAGCTGTGCCACGGACACAACACAGCAGCCTCTTCTGCTGCCCCCATCCTGCCCTGCAGACAGTCCCTTCTCTAAGCCATCTGCTTTGCTTCTGAGCATGGAAGTCTGAGAACTCTGAGGACTGTGAGGCTCCTGTCAGACCACTGGAGGCTACGCCCAGCACTTAAAAACACAGGACCAGGGCTGAAGCTCAGCAGCACAGCACCTGCCGGGTAGGCATAAGGTCCTGAGTTTGATTCCCAGTAAAAAAAAAAATCAAAAAAAAAAAATCTACACAAATAGAGCTTCATCATATATCCACAGCTTTCAAGTGGGTGCACAGGTAGCACATACCTGTAATCTCAGCACTCAGGAGGCTGAGGCAGGAAGATTGCTGTGAGTTTGTGACCAGCCTGTGCTACATGGTGAGTTTAAGGCCAGCCTGATACACAGCAAAACACTGTCTCAAAAAGAAAGAAGAAAGAAAGAAAGAAAGAAAGAAAGAAAGAAAGAAAGAAAGAAAGAAAGAAAGAAAGAAAACCATAGCTCCACGAGGCATCGGCACTTGCAAGGGTGTGGGGGGTAGCGAGGTAGGGGGTGTTCTCACCGGGCTCTGGGCCACACATCTGTACCTTACACACAGTGATGAGCACAGGGTACTGAGGTGGCCCCCTCTGGGGCTCGTTCTTTTCTAGCAGCTGCCTAATGAACTTCTCGATGGCCTTCTCTGACATGCCACACTGATGGCCGGTCTGTCGCACCCATTCAACAGTCTCTGAGAGTTTGTCATAAATGCTGAGCTCGTTAGCAGCAAAATCCATGTCTTCCAATATGTAATCCCTGTGGTAGAGAAAATGAAGATGAAAGGAAAGAGCCTTGTCAAAGTTCCTCCTCCTCCAAGCTCCCTCCTGTGATGCTCTAACGGAAGATACCAGGTCAGCATTTGAAGACAGATACTTTTTTTTTTTTTTTCTTAAAGAAGACAGATACTTTAAACTCCGTAAGTACCGCTGAGACAATGGCAAACTGCCACATGTACAAGGTTTTTTAACTATTATTTATTTTGTTTTGAGATGTTATTCAGGTTGGTACCAAACTTGGGAGGACAAATGATTTTTCTGCCTCAGCCTCCAGAGCAGCTGAAAGCACGGGGCATGGATGCTGGGCCACCTCTGTAGGCTTACACACCTGCCACAGCTCCACACCTGCAGGGCTGGCCAGGAGCACAGAAGGCCCCAAGTGGGACTGGGATTTCTGCAAACAATCACAGATTTGCTATTGTTTTTTTTTTTTGCGGAACCGGGGATTGAACTCAGGTACTTGCGTTTGCCAGGGAAGCGCTTATTCTATTGAGCCATCTCCCCGGCCCC
>NW_004524581.1:26263219-26266028 GCF_000260255.1 Octodon degus | reverse complement strand
TTTTTTTTTTCACCCTAGTAGTGGAGATCGAACCTAGCACCTTGTATCTGCCAGGCAGGTGCTTAAGCCACTGAGCTATACCCCCAGCCCTTTTTTGTCTTTTTGAGACAGGGTTCTTACTATGCAGTTCATGCGGGTGTTGAGCTCACTTTGCAACTCAGGCCAGTCTCGAATTTGCAAAGATCCTCCGGCCTCAGTCTACCCTGGGATTACAGACATGCACCACCATGTCCTACAATACCCACCCCCCCCTTTTTTTTTGGTACCCCAGTTTTGTTTTGTTTTTGAGCCAGTATCTTGCTACACAGCCCAGGCAGGCCTTGAATTTGTAGTGAGGCTCCTATCTCCACCTCCCCCGTGCTGGGATCACAGGTGTACACGCCACTCCCAAGTCTGGATTTCGCCTTGGATGCCCTGCAACAATCTGTCACTTTGTTGTCTATGTTTCGCTACCTGCCACACTGGGTTTTTTTTTGTTGTTGTTTTGTTTTGTTTTTGTGGAACCGGGGATTGAACTCAGGCCCTTGTGCTTGTCAGGCAAGCGCTTATTCTACTGAGCTATCTCCCCGGTCCCGTTTCTTGGAAGCAAAGATAAATGAGTAACAACACAAAAAACTAAGAACAGACAAGGAAATTCACCTCAGACAGAACCTGACCAATGATCAACAAATGTATGCAGTCTTTCCACAAATTTATAGAGAACTGATTATTCAGATGAAAGTAACTAAAATGTAACTAAGAGTTCATTCATTTATTTTTAATGCGTCATCCCTACGAGGGTCTAGGTGAAGTTAGGAACCCGGCACCTGGGCCTCTCTTTGTGTTGCTGAGCAGCTGTAGGGAGGGGATCCAAATGGGGTCATGAAAAATGTCTATGGCAGAAAAGCCTGCGGGACAAACAGGGCCTCCTTCCCCGCACTCAAGCCAGACTATATGAATTTTCAGTCAAAACCGCAAGGCAACAGAGGTGAATCGGCACTTTTTTGAGGCACACTTCCTTCTTGGTAAGCCGTGACAACCCAAAAGCAAATGTATTAAGGGAGCAATGTCCACAGATCATTTCAATGCGGGAACCACCAAAAGGTGGATCAGAAAGGTCAGAACACTAAGAAAATGTGGGCAGTCTCTATTAAAGGCAATTGATGGGCCCGGGCAGATGGCTCAGTGGAATAAGCGCTTCCCTGGCAAGCGCAAGGGCCCGAGTTCAATGCCTGGAAAAGAGACAGGGTCTAGCTCTGTATTTCAGGCTGGCCTTGACCTCACTGCGTAGCTCAGGCTGGCCTCCAACTCGCAACGTTTCTCCTGCCTCAGCCTCCAGCACGTCGGGATTACCGGCGCGTGCTCAGGCGACAGGCTATATTGGTGGCTAATTTACAAGAAATATATTTTGAATACCAAGGTTCTGCCTTGGTATTCAAAAATATAGTTTTGATCAGAAGTAATGTGGCCTGCAGGTTTAGGTCTTAAAATACTACGGGGACGCAGGCAGGCGGGTTTCCTCGAGCTACAATTCAATAAGGAAAGCTGCGGCTCCTCGGCAGGCGGCAGCGCACCAAGAAAAGTCCTCTCTGAATTCCGAGACGCCAGCTGACGGCACAGAATAAGCGCGCACTCAACACAAAGCATCTGCGGCCAGGGCGCCGAAACGGAGCCCGCCGGCACCGCGACTGCTGCGGACGCTGCGGCGACTCGGGCGCAAGGAGCGCGCCGGGTCTTAAGGGAGGCGACCCCGGGGGAGCAGCGGGGGAGGCTGTCAGTCAGCGAAACGCGAGAGGGGTCAGCGCTGAGGTAAAAGGTAGCGGCGGCGGCGGCGAGGGAGGGGCTGCGCGAGGATGTCTCGGACCGGCGCGGTGGCGAGGCTGGCGCGGGCGGCCTCCCCCCTCCCGGCCTCGGGCCCCAGTCACTCACATGCGGGCCCGCGCCCCCCTCGGGCTCCTCCCGCCTCGGGGACACCAGCCGCCCGGCGAGGAGGGGTGGGCCGACAACTTCCTGCTTCCGGGAGCGCAACCCGGAAGCAGTTCCACGCCACAAGCGTCGCCACGCGTCCCGCCCCTCCCTGCGCTTCCGCCAACAACAGAGCGTCGGACGTCACGGCGCGTGCGACAACTCTCGCGAGACTTGGAGAGGGGCGGGGGCGGGTCTTGCTCCCCCTGGCGTTGGTCTTGCTCTGGGGAGCTTTGGAAATTGGATTGTTTTCTTTCTTTTTCTTTCTTTCTTTCCTTTCTTTTTGTTCCTTTCTGGCCAGCTCAGCCTGGCATGTGGTGCTGGGGGATTGAACCGCGGTCCATGTGCTTTGCTTGGCTTAGCTTGTTCTAAGTCCGTGCTTTAGATCACTGAGCCATCTCACCAGCCCCGGATTGTTTTCTTATTATTGAGATTTGAGAATTCTTTGTATATCCTAGATATAAGGCCTCCATCAGATATAGGATTTACAAATATTTTCTACGAGTTTGTATTTTCTTTCTTTTTTTTTGTGGAATCGGGGATTGAACTCAGGTCCTTGTGCTTGCCAGGGAAGTGCTTATTCCATTGAGCCATCACCCCAGTCCCCCGCTTTGGAAATTGGAAAAACCCAAACTATATCGGCCTTGATTCCTTTGAGATTCATTAAGTCGCCTGTTGGTTCCAAGCAGTGTGCTGGCATTAAAGGATAGGAGCTGGAGGGGTACGGAAGTGGAAGGCAGCGCTTTCCACTGGGAGCTGGAAGCTAGGGGCAAAGACCGGGAAGAGAGACGCCCAGCCCCTCCTTCTTCTTGGGCCGGGGAGATGGCTCAGTAGAATAAGCGCTTGCCTTAGTTCAATCCCAGTT
>NW_004524581.1:26206784-26261908 GCF_000260255.1 Octodon degus | reverse complement strand
GGTAGAGGGGTCGCCCCTTGATGCTCACAGCCCATCACTTCTTCTTCTTCCCTTTTCCTTTTTTACTTCCCTCTCCTTGCTGAAGATTTGGGTCATCACCTTCTGTTTTCTGTGTTCTGGTTTTTAGCTTAGGTATCATTTCTGCTGCATACAACATTACTGACTTACGTGATGGGAACTGCCCCAGACAGAGGCTGCCATCTTCCTGCTTCAGCTGGACTCGAACTCTGCCTCTGTATTGAACATCACGATTCCATTCCCTAGAGTACATCTTATTTTTCTCGATAACTGCTTTAAGTCCAACTGCTGAGCATACATCCTGAATCTCGGTAGCTGTAGGATTTTCAACAGCCTTACTTATTGGGATCCGCCTCCCCTCTGCGATGGTTTTCTTATTATTTAAATAAGCGGGGTAGATACAAATAAACCTGTCTTGGTCTGCCGGGGAGCGGGCGGCTGCGCAAGCCATATCCACACAGGCTCAGGCCGCGCAGACTAGGTAACACAAACCGGAAGTCCCGGCGCTCCCTGTCCCGTTGCTTTAGACTACACGTCTGCTCCTGTAGGCCCATTGTGCTTGGCTTAAAGCCTGCTGAAGGGATAAAGACAAAATTTAGCCAGCTCTGCATGTGTCCATCCATGGAAACAGGGTCAGGTTTAGCCAAAATGGAGACAGTGTGCTCTTCTTTCAAGGAGAGTCGTCCTAGTGGTCCTGTGCAGTCACTGAGCGCTGAGCACTTCGTATTTATGCAGCTACTGCAATAAATGGCCCCAACACTGAGCTCCATGCAAAACCAAGCCTTTGGAGCCATTGACTCGCTCCAAATTGAGCTCCCACATAAGGAGCGGTAAGGTGAGCTTTGAAGCCCAGACTCTATCCTGTTCTGTCTACAGTGCCAAAGCTCTTAACTGCTCCCCCTCAGTGATCTGCATGCCTGTAATCCTACCACTCTGGGAGGCTGAGGCAGGAATATCCAAATTTGAGCCCAGCCTGGGGAACTGATAGATTTATCCAGGCTATCTCAAAGTAAAAATAAAAATAGGGCTGAAGATGAAAATTTGAATACAGAAAGACAGTATCACAAAGAGGGTATCTAAATTGCACATGTGCGCGCGCACACACCCACACACACACACGAAGAAAAACATTCAACTTCATTAATCCTGACTTGTGGGAGAAATGATGCCTGAGATGCAGGCTTGAGAGCTCCTGAAATGGGGGAGACTGGCGAAGCTTTACCAGGAAGCAGAGCCACACCAGCTCCCCCAGGCTGCTGGCAGGCACCTGTGCGGCCACGGCCACACTGGCCAACAGCGAGGCTCAACGACTAAGTCGCACATGTTCTCTATGACCCTGCAACTCTGCTTCTAGGCTGACGCCAAGCTTTGCGATAGTCACAGAAGTTTTGTTTGTTAGATGCATGATCCAAAAGGTCTTGGATGCCCATTAACAACAGAATGTGTGGGGTTGGTGAGATGGCTCAGTGGTCTAAAGCACCTACCTAGAACAAGCTAAGCAAAGCACAGGGACCGCGGTTCAATCCCCCAGCACCACATGCCAGCCAGCCGCGCCCCCTGGTGGGCTGAGCTGGCCACACACACACACACACACACACACACAAATAAAATTTAAAAAAACAACAGACTGTGTAAGTACTCCAGAAGGAAAGGGTGACTTTAACTCACTCTGAATGGCTTCGCTCTGGGTGGGTTCTCAACTTACTGTTGCAGAAAAGCCTTGCAGAAGGCGCTGAGATGTAGGTAAACAGTTGGAACTGTAGTCCAGATTCATAAGTGAAATAAATCTGGCTCACATGTGTAAACATTGTATTGTCTTCCTAGGGTGAGACGTGAAAGAGTGAGTGAGATCCCAAATGTACAATAGATATTGTGCAATGGGAAAAAATTGTTCCAAAGGAAAGAGAAACTGGGATGGGGGAAGCAAGAAAAGGGAAAAGAAAAAAACCTATATACGTATGATTGCTAAAATAGTTACACTACTGGTTGCTCTTGGTTCATTGCCAAGAAAGGTTTGTGTTAATATTTTCTGGACAATTAATTACCCATATCTTGTACTTTGAGTAATTTAAGGGTAACCGTATATAATTGTTATTCTCTGATTATCTTTTTTTTTTTTTTTTTTGGTAGAACTGGGGATTGAACTCAGATCCTTCCATTTGCCAGTCAAGCGCTTATCCTACTGAGCCATCTCCCCAGCACCTCTCTGATTATCTTGCTTTGAGATTTTTAGGTTTTCTTCTCTTTAAAATATATATATATTTTTTTTATTTAAGGGAAGGGTCTACAAGGTGTTCAGGGTCTCGCTACTAGATCAGACTCGTAGTGATCTGCCTGTTTACAGCCTCCCAAGAGCTGCAATTACAGGCTCCCCCCCCCCCAAGTATCAACTGTGGTCTAAGTGCGCCCCAGGGTGGGCCTGTCAAGGCAGTCCTAGCAGGCCCGGGTATCAAACCCCCAGCCCCTAGGCCTGCTTGCAGGCACAGTTGCTTTTCAATAAATACTTATTTGTTGAAGGAGGACAAGGCAGTGAGGGGCACAGGCAGTTTTATTAGACAAAATAATAAAAGGTGCCCCCTCAAGGGCAAAAGGTGCCAGCCTTGGGGCAGGGGGAGGTGCAGGGGGCGAGGGGAGGTGCCAGGGGTCTGGTGCACCCTGGAGGTCTGGGATGTTTCTCTTTTGAGTTGTTTACCTAGTGTCTGTCAGAGGATCCACTGTTGGGCATAAATTAACTACCAACTAGATTAACATACAGACTGCATGGTGTGCTTGAAGTTTAGTCCTGTGGTACCTGAGTAACAGCTGGATCTTGGAGAATGGAAGTCATCGCAATCTGTGGGTTTGTGGTATGGAACACGGGCCCAATGTACATGGCATCTTTAAGACTCTTCAGGGCCGGTGTGGTGGTGCACGCCTGTAATCCCAGCCACCTGTAATCCCAGCCCTGGGGAGGCTGAAAACAGGTGGATCACTAGAGTCCAAGCTGCGAAGTGAGACACTGTACCAAATACACAAAATTTTAAAAAACAAAACTAGCCTTGTCCCTTTGTTGACAGGTACACCTGCTCTTCTCCATCAGAGCTGTGTCTTTTGGGGGCTGGATCTGAAGTCCCTTTGCATTTCTTTCTAGCTCAGCCTGTTACGTCAGTCTATACTGAGTCTCCGTTTTGACATCTGAAAAATGGGAGCACAAGATTGTTTTGCAGAGTAAGGTTTTTTAAAGTTTCTTTGTGTGTGCGTGCAAACTCAGGGTAAATTGTACAGCTCCCTACAAAGTTCCTTTATTAGTATCACTCTAGGACTTTTCGTTTCTTCTCTTCCTTTTTAAATTTTTTAAGGAAAAATTTTAATGTGTTTGGTACAGGGTCTCACTGTGCAGCTCCGACTGGTAGTGATCCTCCTGTTTTCAGCCTCCCCCAGGGATGGGATTACAGACATGTGCCACTACACTCAGACCTGATCACTGACTCAGTACGCCCGAGGGCAGCACGCTGTACAGAATCAAAGCCCAGACTGGACTTGCCTAAGCAGACACTTAGTCTGCTGAGCTATCTCACCAGCCCTCTCCTCTGCCTTCTTTGTCCAACTGAGAGTCTGCTCCCAGTTGAGCGTCAGATCTGTCCAAGCTGAAGATCTGTCCAAGCCGGGAGCGGTCACACATGCCTACAATCCTAGCACTGGGGAAACTGAGGCAGGAGGATCTCCGAGAGTTCCAGGCTAGCCTTGGCTACCTAGTGAGTTAAAGGAAGCTTGAACTACATAGTGAGATCCTGTCTTAAAGAAAGAAAGAAAAAAAAGAAAAGCAAGCAAGCAAGCAAGCCGGAGAGATAGCTCAGCGATCTAAGCGCCCTGGGTGTGCAGAGCCGGCCACGGAGACGGCGTGGTGGCGCACAACTGTAATCCAAGGCTGGGACGGAAGGATCAGTACGAGTCCGACCTACGTAGCCAGACCCTGAACCAAATACCTAAAAATGAAATAAACAAATAAAATAAAATAAAGTCCGTCCAAATCAGAGTGAAGCTTTGCGTTCCCGCCGGGTGTCTAAACGAACCAATCGGGTTGATCGGAGAGTGGCGGACACGACATTTGGGGATAGCCTGTGATGAATCTAGCACCATCCTCTGTCCTGGCAGTTAGGTTTCTCCAGGCTCACACCTCAGCTTTCTGACCTTGAAGGAAGGCTCCATACTCTTCTCGTCCCTGTTTCCCTCCTCGATTCCTGGACTCCAAAAGGGGGTGACGGTCGAGGGCCGGAAGTGTGCGCCGCGATGACGGGTCCCCCGCGCCCCGCCGCCGGAAGTGGCTGCTGCTAGAAGAGGGTTCCGCAGGGTTGGTGATGGCGGCGATACCCCCCGACACCTGGCAGCCGCCCAACGTTTTCTTGGAGACCAGGTGAGGGGGGCTGACGTGCGGGGCCGGGCCGGCGGGGGGACGCGGGGCCCGGCATCCTCGCGGCTTCGTTCCGGCGCGCTGCCCCGCGGGGCCGTTGTCCACGTGGGCCGGCAGCCCGGGACGGCTGGGGGGGCTCGCCGCCTGCCGCGGCGGTCCTTCGCTCCGCGAACGCGGGGTCCGAGGCCGCACGCGGTGTCGCGGGTGCGTCGCAGGTCGCTGTGCAATTGCAGGAAAGCTCCCCAGACTCGTGGAGTAGCGATAGAATCGAGGACCCTCTTGCGGGGGACGTGCCGCTGACCCGCGCGGTCGCCTAATTTATTAATCGTTCTCGCAGCTTGATAAGGTCTTAGCACGGAGGTTCTTAATGGTTTGACCAAAGTTGCGTGGCTGGTGAGTGGAGGGAGCCCTTTCGGGAGCAGGGTCAGTCTGCCTCGCGCGCAAGCCCCCTCGCTCACCCCCTCACCTCTGCAATTGAGCTTCCTTTTCTTTTCTTTTTTTTTCCTTTCTTTCTTTCTTTCTTTCTTTCTTTCTTTCTTTCTTTCTTTTTTCTTTCTTTTCTTTCTTTTTTTCTTTTTTTCTTTTTTTTCGTTCTTTTTGAAACGGGGTCTGGCTGTAGGGTTCAGCCTGGCCTTCAGCTCACTTTGTAGCCCAGGTGACAATGATCCTGCAGCCTCAGCCTCCTGTAAATTGGTCTTCCTAAAGCAGGGCGGTCAGTGGGCTCTGCTCAAGAACCTAAAATGACTTGTTGGTGCTATAATGGTATACTATTAAGGCGGGGTGTAGTGGCGCACACCTGTAACCGCAGCACTCGGGAGGTTGAGGCAGGAGGATCCTGTCATCCTGAACAGCATAGCAAGACCCTGTCTCAATAGAAAAATAAATAAATTCTGTAATACAAACAGTATAATGTCAAAATTTTGTCATTTGGGTTGGTTTCTCTCCCCCTCCCCCTCCTTCCCTCTCTCACTCCTCCTTCCCTCTCTCCCTTCCTCCCTTCTCCCCTTCTCTCCCTCTCTCCATCTCTTCTCTCCCTGCCTTCCTCCTCTCTCTTTCTGGTCTTCCCCTGCTGCTTTTCAGTCAGAGCGCAGTTCTCGCTGTTTCTGCTCCCTAGCCATCTTCCTCCTTGCTTTTTTTTTTCTTTGTATTTTAATAAGGATCTACAGGGTCTCACTATGTAGATCACACTGGTAGTAATCTGCCTGTGTTCAGCCTCCCAAGAGCTGGGATTATAGGTGCCTGCTGCCACATCCAGTCTCACTGGCCCGCTCAGCTGTGGGGCTGGCATGGTATGCTGGGGATCGAACCCTAGCTCCTGCATCTGCCTATGTAGGTGCTTTAATCCGCTGAGCTATTTGACCGGCCCCCTCCTCACTTTTTTTTTTTTCCAAAATTTTATTGATAAACAGCAATGAGACAGTTTCAAATCAAATCGGAAGTACAATTTCAACAAATAACACACTGCATATATTCTTCTTAGTAGTTAATTGCTGTACAAGATGCAGACTTGAGATCCTATTTACAAACACCATTAGAACAAATCATTCTATTCATTAAGAGAATGTAACTATATATCTATCCTAACCACTTTGAATACACAGATACAAAATGGACATTCACTGGTATACCCTATTTTTTCTAAGTTCCGTTTTTGAATATTATAGGTGTGTAAACTCAGCAAAATATTCTAAAAGAGTCCAGTAGCCCATAATAGCATTGGGTCTTCTGTTTAACTGGCAATGTCAGAAATTATTGACCTGAGTTCCCCACAGCTCAACATAACAGCATGGCTTTACTTCCTATATTCCTCACTTTTTTATATGGCAAAATTCTGCCCCTTCAGTTCTCTTCCATCCTGGGGAATTAAGCTCACAGTGAGCTTGAGGCCAACCTGAGCTGCATAGTGAGACCTTGTCTCAAAAAACAAAGCATGAGAGAACCACAGCAGTCCCTGACATCCTTCGTGACCTTGGCTGTGACCCAGCGGTGCTGTCCTCTGCCCACAGCATGGGAGTCATTGTGCTCGAGCTGTACTGGGAGCACGCGCCCAAGACCTGTAAGAACTTCGCGGAGTTGGCCCGGCGCGGTTATTACAATGGCACCAAGTTCCACAGAATCATCAAGGACTTCATGATCCAGGGAGGTGACCCGACGGGGACAGGTACGTCCTGCTGTCTCTTAACTGTGTGCTGAGGTGGCTACAGCATCCTTTCCCACACCTATAATCAAGTCTGGGTGACTTGATTCTGGTGGCAGTCCCTGCCTGCTGCAAGCACACAGGAAGTGACCACAAATGAATCCTGACTCCTTGCTTGATAGGTTTTCATGAATTTAATGCTTGGTTTACTGAGAGCAAATAATGTATGCCAGCATGGTAGTGATGTGTAATACTTTAACTAGAAGTAGGAAAAATACTACCTTTTTTGTGTGTGTGGCTGGCTCAGCCCGCCCTGGGGGTGGGGCGGGTGCAGCATGTGGTGCTGGGGATGGAGCCAGGGTCCCTGCACTTGCCTAAGCAGGCACTGTAGGCCACTGAGCTGTCTCGCTGGCCCTTACCAATGTTTGTGAAAAATAAAATATTTTTATTTATTTATTTACTTGTAACAGGGTCCTGCCACACAGCTGAACCTTAGTGATCCTCCGGCCTCAGTGTCCCCAGTGCTGGCATTACAGGCATGTGCCACCACACCTGGCTGGGGCCTGCACTGTTTGCAGTACTGGGGATCTGACCTGGGTTCCTGCGTTTGCCAGGCAGGCGCTTAGACCACAGAGCTATCTTCCCAGCCCCAAGAAGAATAAAATATTGAATACTAACGCTGAACATAGTAGTGCACATTTGTAATCCCAGCACTCTGTGCAGCTGCGGCAGGAGATTCATAAATTCAAGGCTAGCCCAGGCAATTTAGCAAAAATAAAAGTTAAAGAAGGGCTAGAGACATAGCTCCATGTGAAACCCTCAGTTCAATCTCGTTTCCACCAAAAACAAACAGTACCAAAACCCAAACACAAATATCGTGCACTTGCTTTGTGTGTGTGTTTTCTAAGCTCTAGGGATACAGTTAGGAAGAGAGACAGAATTGCCATGTGCTGAAGTTGGGGTAGGGGATGTAGTTCAGTGCGAAGATCAGAGAAGCCCTCTCTGAGATGTTGCAGAGTTCTAGATATTTCTAGGGCGAAACTTGTGGAGGGGGTTTTGTACTGAACTCAAGACCTTGGGCTTTCCAGGCAGGTGCTGGGCGGCTGAGCTCCATCCCGGCCCCTAGGGCAGACCTTGGGCTAAGGGGACTAGGCAGGGGCCTGTATAGACCGACTGTGGTGGGTGGGGACTTCGGGTTTTACTGAGTGAAAGTAAAGCCCTTGTTGAGTAGAGGAGGACCAGTGCTGTATGAAGATTTCTCTTGCTGCTGCTGGAGGATGAGCAGAGTTGAGGTCAAGAGTGGGTCCTGAAGGGACCAGGGAGATAGCTCAGTAGAATAAGCGCTTCCCTGGCAAGTGCAAGGGTCTGAGTTCAATCCCTGGTTCCACAAAAAAAAAAAAAAAAAAAAAAAAAAGGTGGGTCCTGGGGTAGGCCAGGAACCTCCTTGGCCATCCAGTCTGGAGATGATGGAATCAGACTGGGCTGGGAATGGGAAGTGGTGAGGAGAGACTGTGTCCTGGTTCTGCCTGGCAGAGTCGTCGCCCAGGACTGCCATGGATTGGACAGTGGAGAGGTAGAAGTGTTCAGGGCGAAAGGGTCTCCTAGAGGCAGGAGGTTGGGAACTCAGATGGCCCGGTCATGTGTGAAATCCTGTATCTAGGAAGATGTGCTAAGCAGTAGCCGGATGGGAACGTGGAGCTGCAGCATGGCAGCCAAGGGGGGATCTTCCTGTACTGCACAGGTGGGCTTCGCTAGTGAAACTGCTGGGACGATGTTCAAGAGCCCTTGCTTCTCAGTTGGCTTTTTCTCTAGTTCCTGCTCTTTTGGCTTCAGACAAGCATAGCGAGCTGGGCATGGTGGTGCATACCTTAGAGGCTGAGGCAGGAGGATCGTTGCAAGTTCCAGACCAGTTTAGGGTACAAAGTGAGCTCAAGACCAGTCTGAACTGCATAGCAAAACCCTTTCTCAAAAAAATCCAGAAAAGGGCTGGTGAGATGGCTCAGTGGTCTAAAGCACCTACTTCGAACAAGCCCCAGCACCACATGCCAGCCAGCCCCGCCCCCTGGTGGGCTGAGCTGGGCTTGCACATGCGCGCGCACGCGCGCGCGCACACACACACACACACACACACACACACATCAATAAAATTTTTTTAAAAAATTAAAAAAAAAAATCCAGAAAAAAACCCATAGATATCTCTTTTGGGGAATCTTTCCTTGCTATGTTTTGGTCATTCTCGGGTTTTTGGGTTTTGGTTTATTATTCTGTTTTTGTGGTACTGAGGGTGACCCCAGGGCCTTCCTACTGAGCTGCATCCTGGGACCTTTCCTATTTTCTATTTTGAGCAGGGTCTTAAGTCATTCAGCTGCCCATGCTGGCTTGCATCTGTGATCTTCCTGCCTCAGCCTTCCACAGGGCTGGGATTAGAGGCATGTGCCTTCTGGCTCACCACGGCTGACTTCTCAGCCGTCCTTTATGGCCAGAAGTTTCTTTCATGTCTATGGACATATTTCAGAATGGAAGATACACAAAATATGGGTGAAAACCACCCAGAAACCTATCTTCTAAAGTTTCCTAACCGCAGATGGCTTATCCTGCGACCTCCAACTTCTCGGAAACGGCAGCCTTAATGTGTGGTAGTCCTCATTCTGGCTGTCTTAGTCCCCAGAGACCTAGCTAAGTGGATGGATAGATAACTGCTCGATGGAAGTGATCAAAGGCATAAGATATATTGCAAGTATTATTGTTGTAAAATAAAAGTTATATTTAGCTTTGACAGAAAAACTGACTACCTGCCGATGGTGAGGCAGTTAGCACTTTTTTACACATTCTAACCCCATCCTGATTTTTTCTTTTTGTGGTACTGGGGATGAAATCCAGGTCTTCTTCCCACATGCTGGCTAACGCTCCACCACTGAGCAGTAACCCTGGCCCCATTTTTGTCGTTAGTTTTTTCTATTTCTATTTTCTTTCTTTCCTTTCCTTTTTTTTTTTTTTTTTCTGTTAGTTTACAGCTCTGGAGATTGAATCCAGGACCGCCTTGCTCTGACCTACACCCCCTGCCTTTTTGAATTTCTTATTTTGAGACAGGGTCTCCTTAAGTGGCCCAACCTGGCCTCCAACTTGCAGTCCCCCTGCCTCAGCCTCTCAGGGTTACACTGTGGCATGTGCCATCACACCTGGCATTTGTTCTTTTTTTTTTTGAAATGAGGTGCTAGGCAGCGTGGGCGGGCTGTGAACTCACTGTGTAGCTCAGGCTGGCTGTGAACTCACTGTGTAGCTCAGGCGGGCTGTGAACTCAAAGGGTCCTCCCACCCCAGCCTCCGGAGTGCTAGAGCTACAGGCGTGTGTGCTACCACACTCGGCAATTTCGTGGGTTTTGTTTTGCACTCCTAACCCAGCCTCGCCCTCGGGTCCCTAAGTGCGGGAAGGCAGGACTTCCTGGGGTGTGCGTTGGTGCTCTGCTCCAGCCCTGCGTTTCTGCCGCTGCCTTTACACTTGGAAGTGGCCTCGCCAGAGTCTCACTCGTCCTCTCAGACGAGCTCAGACAGTTCTGCTCCAGCAGCTCCTGGTTCTAAGCATGGTTTTGGGAAGTGCCGTGATCAGGTTGAGTCTTTCCTTCAATTTAGGGACATTTTTAAAAATTGTTGTTTCTGAAGATTTTCTCTGGTTATCCATATTAGATTTTCTGTTTCCGAAACTGATCTTCGTTTGTCTCGTCCCTTTGCTTCCCTGTCATCACATTTCTTCTGACTGGGGCAAGATGAGTTCCCCCTGTCTTTTTTTGCCTTCATTGAAGTCCTCGCAGCCCTCCCTCCTGCCTTACTCAAGTTTTCGCTCCTGTCTAGTCTGCTTTGTGTTGCTCTAACCTATTTGTTAGCTCTGTTGGTGTCACGTGGCTCTCAGTTGATGTCCTTAGCTCTGCATCTTTTCACCTTATTCCCTGATTTATTATCTTGCCTTTTAGCGTTCATTTCAGTAGTGTCTCATCTCTGCCGATTCATTTGTCTGGAGCCTTAGGGAAGTCACAGCTTGGGTTGTGCTTCCCTAGACTGAGTGCAGTTTGTCTTGGTTTGTGGCAGAGTTGCACTGTGTAGTGCAGCCTGCCTTGAATTCACTGTGTAGCCCAGGCTACCCTTAAACTCTAAGCGGTCCTTCTGCCTTGGCCTCCTGACTGCTGGGATTGCAGGCACCAGACTGAGTTCTTGAGGTCTGCTTTCTCCCTCCCCGCTCTCTGCCAGGCACAGGGTCGTCACGGCCCATGTCACTCTCACCTCTGTGGGCCCATTGTGTCCCCATCAAAGGCAGGATTACTTTTTCTCCATTTTATTCCAGCCTGATCTTTCCTTGGCAGATTCTTCTAAAATTTTTAGAATGGTTGATCCTGTGAAACTTTGGCTTTAAAGTCATTGTTTTCCTTGCATACTGGGGGAGGCACCAGGGGGAGGCAAGGTTGAGTCCTGCATCACCCACTGATCAGAAGTTCCGCCCATACTTTTTTTGTATTTTAGGACAGAGTGTATAGGGTCTCACTGTGTAGAATGGACTTGTAGTGATCTTCCTGTGTTTAGCTTCCCAAGGGATTACACGCATGTGCCACCGTGCCCTGTCTCAATCACTGGCTCAGCACAACTGGGGGCGGGGCTGTCATGGCAGGCCTGGGGATTGAACTCCTGGCCCCTGCATCTGCCTAAGCAGGCACTTTAATTCGCTGAGCTATTTGGCTGGCCCTCTGCCCAGACTTCCGGGCCACTTCTGGCTTCTTGGCTCCCTTGCTGTCACGCAGGGAACTGTCTGTTGCTGGTGTCTCTGGTGAGCTGAGAAGCTAGGACTGGAGGGAAGCGCCCCAGGCGTGAGCTGTCCTTTTGCCATCCTTCCTAGTGTCCCATTTCCATGTTACAACTGTGATGAAGCCAAGTGACCCCAAAGGTTTCCAGATAACTGTGTCTGGCCAGGAATGAGACACTGAGCGGTCTGGATGAGGAGGTGAGCCAGGGAGCTGCTCTGTGCCAGCGCAGGTGCGCATGTGTGGCATCCTGCGTGCCCCCGTGAGCGTCTGTGCCAGTCCATGCCACTGTGCCTCGGGCCAGCGCTCTGGAGCTGTTCCTTCTGTGGACATCCTGATGGCTTTCCAGATCTTTCTCGGGGCCGGGGAGATAGCTCAGTGGAATGATCCTGAGTTCAATCCCTGGTACCGCAAAAAAAAAAACCAAAACAAAAAAACCAACAGATCTTTCTCAGTTCATGGACTATCAACTTGTGCTTCATCTAATTTCTAGTCTTTTTTTTTTTTTTTTTTTTTTTTTGGCAGAACCAAGGTTTGAACTCAGGCCCTTGTGCTTGCCAGGCAAGTGCTTATTCTACTGAGCCATCTCTCTGGCCCCTCTAGTCTTTTTTTTTTCTTTCTTTTTGAGACAAGGTCTTGCTATGCAGTTCAGGCTGGCCTTGAGTGCACTTCATAGCCCAGGCTGGTCTTGAACTTGGAAGGATCCTCTTGCCTCAACCTCCAGAGTGCTGGAATTATAGGTGTGCACCACTACACCTGGTTCCTTTTTTTTTTTTTTTTTTTTTTTTTTTTTCATGAGATAGAGTCTTGCTCTGTAGCCCAGGCTGATCTCAAACTTGAATTGATTCTCTTGCCTCAGCCTCCTGAGTGCTGGGATTACATATGTGTCATTACACTGGGCTCTGACCCATTTTTGTACAGTTGTCCATTTCAAAATAACTCCATGCTAGCTCCTTCCTTAGCCTTCATGTGTCTTTGATTGTTTCTGCTAACCTCTTCCTCTTCTTCCCTGAAGGCTTGGCACCCTGTTGAGTTCTTCCTGCTGTCTGCTGCTTGCACTTGGCCTTGCTGGCAGGAGCAATCCAAAAGGAGCAGAGACTCAGGGAGCCATGGCTTGCGTGTTCGGTGTCTTAGTGACAGGAGGGTGACCAGTGGTGCATGTCAGGAAGGGCATCTGGTGGAAAGTGCTGGACGTGATCCCCCCCCGCCCCCCGCGTTACTGGAGATTGAACTCAGGACCTTGCGCTTGCCAGGCAAGCACTTATTCTACTGAGCTATCTCCCCAGCCCAGGATGTGATCTTCTGGAAGCTTCCTTTTTCTCAGTGAAAATAAGAAACAGAAGTTGCCCTCAGCCAGGGCATTGAGCTTGGGGATGGGACTGGAATAAACCCTGGTGGCACAGGTGCTACTTGCAGAGACTTAGGCTCACCACACCAAGACCACGTGCGTTTGCTGCGTGTCACGCGCCCCTGGCTGCCAAGCATGCTGTCATGCATCCCGGGAAGTGTCTGACAGTTAGGCAGGCAGTAGCCATGCAGTAGGAACTGTAATCCAGGTCTTAGAGCCCAGGGCCTGTGAGAAAGCGAAGCCCCAGGAGCCCCACCATGTCCCTAGCACATTGGTCCCTGGAAGTCTTCCTGCAGGGTTACATGGGGTTTGTCAGTCCGACACATAAGGCTTAGCCTGGTAGCAGCACCTGGAGGCGGGTGTGTCCAGGCTGGCGCTGTCTCTCCACTGCTCATCCCAGCCTGTGGCTTTGGTCTCAGACTGTGACTGGCTGTGGGGCAACAGCTGCTGCTTCTGGTGTGGCCTCGCTTTCAGAGCAGGCAATGGGGAAGGAGTTGTGTAACCAAGCAGCGCGTTCATCAGCGCATTCATCTCCTGCTCTCAGGAGAGCGCCTCAGAAATCCCAGCAGACTTCCCTTTATTTTCCTGAGTCAGAACTGGGCCACTGGCTGCAAACAAATGGAACTAACTGCTCAGTTGCTGCCTGTGTCTCAGAGGCCCAGGCGGCTGTGGAGATGGCAGCTAGGGGCGGCAGGGGCCAGGCAGCCCTGGTGTCTGGTGGAGGCTCACTGGCCAGGAGAGAGGCTCCAATTGATCAGAGTCTTTGGGGTCAGAGCATTCCCTGGGTGGAGTTTCTGGTGGCCTTGGGGTTCCTGCTACCTGGGGCTGCCTGTTAATCTGGTCCCAGGGGTGGGTGGGATGGGCAGCACCTGGTGTGGTGGTGGTGTATGGCCACCCTGCCTGTCCTGGCCACCCTGCCCCTTTCATGTTCATTGTTGAGAGATTTCCAGATGGTTCATAGTTGAGAGATTTCCTCCAAGGAGGAAGAGACATCAGAGGACCAGAGATAGGTTTTTCTTTTTAAGAAAACAGATTCACTGCCAAAATTACCATGCACTAAAAGAAGTTGTCCAGGATAAAGAATCTGCAAAAGTTAACTAACAAAGGATCAACATACAAAAGCCAGTAAGCTAGAAAATATGTGAACACAACAGAGGGAAACAACATGTGGGTCAACAGGAGGGAGGCTGCAGGTGGCGCCCAGCTGGGCCTAGTCTCCTGGGGAGGCAGCAGTGTGCTTGTCACAGGGCAGTGCACAACAGCCAGCACCCAGGAGACCCCATGTCCAGCCACACAGGCAAGGCCAGGACAGTGTGACAGCCACAGAGCTGTGGGGACAGAGCAGAGCCCACGCCCAGGCCCCATGGGTACTCAAAAGCTAACTGCAGGGGTGGGGAAGCCTGATTCCATCACGGAATGCAAGGCAACTTGCAGACACAACACATGCAGAGGAAAATGCACAGGAAGAGGAAGCCTGGCCAGGGTAGGGGTTGCCTGGGATGGAAATGTGATCATCCGGGGGTGGGGGGGGGGCTTGTTTGTCCCATTACTCTGTTCTTTGTCTGTGCCCCTGGTCTCCTGCATTGGGTAAGGCTTTCAGAGAGCTCAGGAGAGGTAGAGAACCTGGAAACCCCGGGCTCAGGCAGCAGTCTCAGTCTGTCCTGGACCAGTGCCCCGCCCCGTCTGCTTTCTATCTAGACCCTGGTATCTGTCACCTCTTCTCCTTGGCCACCCTCCCACAGCCAGTCTGGATTGCGATTATTTGTCTTGCCAACACTTTGCTGAGCAGGGTCACAGAAAGAACAAGAGTGCTGTGAGCAGATGGGAGCTGGTGGCACAGGGGCCTCTGTGCCTTTTCCTGCAGCTCTCCTGTGACTCCTCACCGCCCTGTCCTGTGGTCTCCTGTTTGTGGCCACAGCCAAGGGAAGGCTTTGACCTCCAAGAGGGCAGAGGCCTGAGCGTTTGCTGGGCAGCACTCAGTTGGGGCCCTCACCATCCACAGCCCTCGCTGGCCTGCCTTCTGCCCCTGTGCTGTGGGAGGCCGGGCGGGACCCCGAGGTGCTGTTGGGCATGCTGTGGGGCTCACCAATAGCTCCTCTGTTCCAGAGGCTGGGAGCTACGCACCTGCTTGCTTCCTCCCGCTCCTCTCTGCTAGAGGGCGAGGTTTCTGCTGGACGGGCTGTGACGTGCCACGGTGGGCAGCCTGAAAGGCGAAGAAAGGGCTTTTGTTGTGCACCTATTACATGGGAAATACAGAGATCCTTTCTTGGGCCTTGTCTTGGTCCAGGAAGTTTTTATGTGTAATCCCATGGAAAAGTTATTGGAAGGGGCTGGGGAGATGGCTCAGTAGAATAAGTGCTTGCCTGGCAAGCGCAAGGGCTTGAGTTCAATCCCCAGTAAAGGAAAGAAAAAAAAAAGTTATTGGAATTCTAATAAAGTAATTCCAATCTACCACTTGCAGTGCAACATGTGGTGAGAATAAAGACACTAGGGCATGTTCATACTTGTGGGGAACCAAGGGGTCCTGAGTCCGGCCACAGAGATGCTGTCCGGACAGAGGTCTCCTCCCAGGGCTGACTGTGGGGTTTTACTAATTCACTAAGAAGGGAGTAGCTCAGGGATGTGTGACTGAGAGGGGCGGGAAGCCGGTGAGTGCTGTGAGCTGGGCGAGGTAGGAGGCCTGCGTTCGCCTCTGCCACACGTGTGCAGGGAGAGGGAGAAGGCTCTGCAGACCGTGATCTGCACGACACAGCGGAAGTCCGAGCTAACGTTTTAGGGTGTGTGCCTCAGCGCCGATGTGTGATCTTTTATGCCCTGGGAAGTCATAGCCTCTTTAACTCCCAACAGACAGCGTGCAGCATGGGACTCCTTCCCACCCCACTCACACTTGTTTTTTGTTTTTGGAATTATGAGGCAGGACGACACTGCCCTGTCACGTTGCTGCACAGATGTGTCCATCAGCACCTTGCTGGACCGATTTGCATTGCTTAAAGCCAGTTGAAGGGATAAGAAAAAGTTTTGGCCAGTTCTGTATATGTGAATCCGTGGAAACGGCTGAGCTTAGCCACAGTGGGGATACTTGCCCTACTTTCAAGGAGAGTCCTGTGCTGTGTGTGCCCAGGGACCTAGCATGGAGGCGACGCTTTCCGGGGGAGCGTGCGCATCTGGGAGGCTGTGGCTGCCTGGCAGGTGGCGCTCTCAGGTGGATCGTGTTCACGGTGCACCTGGCAGTGTCACCCTGGCGTCAGCTGTGCAAGGCCAGTGTGTGAGCCAGGTGTGCTCTCCTGTGGGAGCCCACGGGTAGCTTACTGCTGGGGCTCTGGGGCTGACTGCGCACAGCAGAGCGCAGCTGGGGCCCGAGCCCGAGTGGCCACGGCTGCTGGAGCACTCCTGTACCCCACCCCTGCGCCATGCCTGTTCTCAGTGGCGGCTGCTGTCACCTTCGCCCTGCCTCAGCAGTCACCTCCCACTGCCCATGGTTGCCCTCAAGCTGGGCGTGGGCCCAATGTAGGTGCGTCTTGTGTAGTCCTTGGCTGGGATGGGTTTCCACTCCATCATTGCCGGTCCTTGGACGACAACGCTGGTGTCTGGCTGGGTCCCTCGGGATTTGCAGGCAGATCTGAGGGAAGGGAAGAGTGCTCACCCGCCCATCGGCAGTCTCTGCTGGGTGCAGGGCTAGGGCTTGGCGGCTCCTGCTAACATACTCGTGATGATGTGAGAAGCTGAGACAGCGGCTTCCAGGGGGTCCTCTGTTCTGTATCATTTTGATAGTAAACCTGTATTAATGTATCAAGCTGTTGTATCAACCTGAATGGAGCCGGCCCTGGCGGTTCACAGCTCGCTTCTGCAGTGTGGTCTGTCCAGCAGGGCAGGCACGTTCTCTGCCTCTCCCTTTCCTGCACCCTGAGAATGTCCGGCCCCACAGGTGCTGGGCACACAGCAGGGCACGGGCCTGGCTGGCTCAGTTCCCGTCTCTGATCGCAGGTCGTGGCGGCGCGTCCATCTACGGCAAACAGTTTGAGGATGAGCTCCACCCTGACCTCAAGTTCACTGGTGAGTGTGAGGGGTGGGGTGAGGTGGGGGTGGGGGTGGACAGCTGACTCCTGGCTGGGATTCAGGGTGGACCAGACACCGTGGCAGGGTGCCAGGGTGCTGCCAGCCGTGGCGCCACTGGAGCCCTGGAACAGGAGCTGACATAGTGCCTCTTGCTGGGTCTTGTGCAGCTCTGAGTACCACCCTGGGGTTCTGCACTCAGCGAATGTCACGAAGCCAAGGATGTCAACAGAGTCCTCACAGAGCCTATGGGTGTTGGAGGGAATGGATGACATGGGCCAGTGGTTGGGGGGCCTCGGGGACTCGCTGGGAGTCGATGGGACCCAAGGTTATGGAGCAGTGCAGTGTTTACCCGTGTGCAGGACAAAGGGGGCACTCCCCACAGCCGCACCTGCGAAGACCATGACTGCTTCACACACACGGTGCGGTGCCTGGGCTGGAGCTGCACATCACTCATGCTCTCCCTCTCCCCCTTCTCCCCCAGGGGCTGGAATCCTCGCAATGGCCAACGCAGGACCGGACACCAATGGCAGCCAGTTCTTTGTGACCCTCGCCCCCACACAGTGGCTCGATGGCAAGCACACCATCTTTGGCCGAGTGTGCCAGGGCATCGGCATGGTGAACCGTGTGGGGATGGTGGAGACCAACTCCCAGGACTGCCCTGTGGACGATGTGAAGATCATCAAGGCATACCCTTCCGGGTAGACCGTCGGCTTCCCACCAGCCAAGTGACGCTGACTTTGGCCCCTCTCGCCAGTGCACCCCGCGGGGTCCTGGGAGGGCCGAGACAGGAGTGCATTTACCCAGATGTGTCTTTCTCTCCCCAGGGTCTGGGTGGGTCTCGGTGGTACTCACTTTGGTGACCTGACCCTGTCCTTCCCACGTGCTCTGCACTGATGTACACGGATCGAAAGGGTGCAGCCCGGCCCTTCACACATTCCTATTCTGGCCCACCCTCAGGATCTAGCGTCACCCGCCCCAGAGTCCCAAGCAAGCGTGGCTGCGGCCCGTCACCTCTGCACACCACCCAGTCTCTGCCACTGGTGCTTCCAGGGAATGTGAATGCTCTTGCTATATTTTCCCTCAAAACCAGAACATCAGCACTGCTGCTGTGACACGTAGACACCTCACGTAAAGCCACATTGAAGTTTTGCCAAGTGAAAACTGCATCCAGCAATTTCTAAGAAGGTGTCTAGGGAATGATAATGCGTGGTGATGGAGGCTGGAACTTACCAGAGGGAAGCGGAGGCGTTGACTCTTTCTTGCCCGGGGACGTAGAAACCTCCAGAACTCAGGGCAGACTGTGCCCCTCCTCAGAAGCAGCCTTGCAAGGAGAGGCACTGCGCAGCTCTCTAATTAGGACTGCAGAGAAGTCACTTAAGAGAGTTTTATACTTTTTTGAAAAATCTTAATGGGGAGGGAGGAAGGGTGAGGAAGGAGTTCATTCCTTTGTAATACACAGAGTCATCAAAATAAAGTGCCGTCCCCTGATGGTTGAAATGACTGCTGTGGTCAGATTTTAATTGCTTTTTTGGTATTTTTGAGATAAGATCTCACTGTGTTGCCAGGCTGGCCTTGCACTCGTAGCGATCCTCCTGCCTCAGCCTCACAGATGCTGGGATTACAAGTATGTGCCACCAGGGCTAGCTTTGTCTTTAACTTTTTTTTTCCATCTTCCTGTCTTCTTCCAACCATGACACAATAAAACCCAAGTAAATTGTGTGAGTGACTTTGTAACTTCCCAGAGAAAGTTTTGCCCTGCAAAAAAGAATGTACTTTTTTTTTTTTTTTTTTTTTTTTTTTGTGGAACCGGGGATTGAACGCAGGCCCTTGCACTTGCCAGGCAAGTGCTTATTCTACTGAGCCATCTCCTCAGCCCAAGAATGTACTTTCTGGGAAAATAAGAATACTTTTTTTTTTTGGAGACAGGGTCTCAACTTTGTAGCCTAGGCTGGCCTCGAACCGGCATCAGTCCTCCAGCCTCAGCCTCCCAGGTGCTGGGATTATAGGCATGCGCCATGCTGCTTGGTTTAGGGAAATACAGATATTTTCAGGCAGACTGGGTGGACATACTGGAGCTACCGAAAGAGGAGGGAATAAGGCACTGGTCCCTAACCTCCCAGGATACCAGGTGCCACCTACAGCGAGGGCATGGGGCAGGGGCAGCATCACTGTCCCTCTGCATGGAGAAGCCCAGGCTTGAGGATGCTGCTCCTTGTTTTTTTTAGACAGTAGTATTTTTTAAAAAAAATTATTTTATTTTATTTTATGTGTGTGTGTGTGTGTGTGTGTGTGTGTGGCCAGCTCAGCCCACCAGGGGGCGGCGCTGGCTGGCATGTGGTGCTGGGGGATTGAACCGTGGTCCCTGTGCTTTGTTAAGCTTGTTCTAAGTAGGTGCTTTAGACCACTGAGCCATCTCACCAGCCCTGCTCCTTGTTTTCACAAAGGCTTGCGGGTCCATTTCCACAAAGCATGCCACTTCAGAGTGACCCTGAATGGTGTCAACGTCTTTCAGATTCTGCCAGTTAGCCAGAGAGGTGGACATCCTGTTTCCATGGAAAGTCAAAGAGGAGGACTGGTGAGATGGCTCAGTGGTCTAAAGCACCTACTTAGAACAAGCTTAGCAAAGCATCAGAGACCGCGGTTCAATCCCCAGCACCACATGCCAGCCAGGCCTGCCCCCTGGTGGGCTGAGCTGGCCACACACACACACACACACACACACAAATAAAAACTTAGAAAGGCAAAGAGGAGTCCTGTTGAATTCTGTTGTGCGTGTCTGCAACTTTTCGGTGAAGACAGCGGGGAAGCAAGGAAGTATCTCCTAAGAGGGACGCACCATCCACAAGAGACACTGAAGATGTGGGAGGGCAGCTGGGCTGCTCAGGCGACAGTGGCAACTTGGGGAAAGGCTGCAGTAGGGAGAGGACAAGGCAAGGAAAGCCTTCAGATGAGTACCCTGGAGAATGGAAGAAGGTGGCACTTGGGTATGACCCGTGCCTGGAGGCCGCCTGCCCAGAGCACCTCACTTCACCGCCCTGGGATCCCTGGGTGGCCCAGCAGACAGTGTGCGGGCCCCACCTATAGGCCTGGCACTGAGGCTGATTAGGAGTTCAAGGCCAGCCTGAGCCACATAGCAAGACTGTCACATAAAACCAGGAACAGGACCAAAGCCACCAAAGGAGGTGACTGCCTGTGCCCACTCCACCCTGAGTGCCAGCATCCAGGATGAGCAGGGTGGGCTTCCTCGGGGACACGGCATAGCCAGATCTGCCTCATCTGGAGCCTGGCAAGAATGAAGAGACCCACGCCTGGGGCTTTGACTACTCAGGCTGAACATAACAACAGCACTCTCTTTACATCCACTTTAGTCACCACGATGTCAGACCCTCAGGTGGCTGCCACAGTGGGAGAATTCAGGGAAGGTGGCACCCACAATGGCGACACCGCAGAAAAGGCCTTGAGCCCAACAGCCAACCCCAGCTCCCAGCCTGGCCCGGTGAACGTGCACAGATCTCCCTGTGCTTTGGCTTTCTCAGCTATGAAATGGTGATCACAGCCCTGACTTGGCGAGGCTGTTGTGAAAGTTCAGTGAGGTAGAACAGGATCTATCACCTAGAAAACTCTTAAAATGCCAGCTGTTGTTACCAGTGCCCTTGAAGCTGTACGTCCATCCGTCTCAGTGCTGAGGGTAGAACCTAGGGCCTGCTTCGTGCCAGGCAAGCACTGTGCCACCCAGCTACACCCCACCCCTGCCCCACCCTGTCAACAGCCCCTGCTGTGCTGACCTTTGGGAGCAAGAACCTGTCCTGCTCCCCACTGTGTCTTCTCAGCACCTTGTGAAGGCTTTGAGGTTCCTGGGAATGAATCCAGCTGCCCTTAGGCAGAAGGAGATTGAGCCCAGAGGCAGGCGCAGCTGTGCCCTGGGTCAGAGACCCAGGCTTCAGCAGGGTGTGGTGGTGCACTCCCAGCACTCCAGGAGGCTGAGGCGGGATGATCTCTGAGTTTGAGGCCTGCCTGGACTACATAGTGAGTTCAAGACCAGCCTGAACTACATAGCAAAACCCTGTCTTAAAAAAAAAAAAGCTATGGCTCTCCTGGCAGCAAATCCTTTCCACTCAGCCCCTGGAAGTCCTCAGTTTGATTTATTTTTGGATCCTGTGTCCAGAATATGTCAGAATGGCTTTCCCTGCACCAGCCGGGTGATTGCTGCCCAGTTCTTGGAGCCAAGCTGAACTCCCGCTGCAGCCCACGGGGCACTGCATCCTGGCAGCGCTCGGAGGAGGTCACATTTGTTAAAGTGGCGAGTTTACTGGCGCTGTGCACTTTGGCCTCAGAGCCCAAGACCACTTAGGAAAAGGTCAGGACCTGGGATGTTCCAGCAGCACCCTGGTGGATGAGGGGAAGGAAGCAGGGTGGGGTCTTTGCCTGAAAAACCGGGTCCCTTTTTGTTCTTCCAAACCAGTCCGTCTCTGGAATGGCAGATGGCCACTTGTGGGCATGGGTGTGGGCAGAGCAGCAGGAGGCCTTGACGTGACCCAGAGGAGCCCCCTTCCTTCTGGACTTCAGTGCCATCTTCCTTCCAGTCCTGGTCTGAACCTGGCCTCTTCCAGTCTTCCCCCAGCCCCCTGCAAAATCTAGGTCAACAAGATTTCTTCAGCCTTAGCATGCTGTTCCGGAGATCTGCCACTAGAGGCCGCTGCGAATGCAGCTTTGCCTCCAGCTTCAAAAGGCAGAAGGCTGCCAGTGCCTTTCAGGATTTCACTAACCGCGCCCGCCTGTCCTCGGATGTGCAAAAGCAGCGACTGCTCAGATTGTGAGTCTAGGACGAGACGGCAGCCTGGCACCGCGGGAGCCTGGAGACACGCCGGCACGGGCTGAGCAGCCTCCTCCTGTCCGACTGAGCAGTGATTAGGACCAGCGCTGTGGCACACACCTGCAACCCCAGCACTCGGGAGGCCGAGGCAGGAGCGTGGCTGCCAGTTTGAGGTCAGCCTGGGTTCCATTAGAGACCCCCATGTCAACAAAAGCCCTCCCCTGTAGTTGGATTCACTCCTTCAGCAGGCAATACCAGCCCCTCTTACACCAGCATTAGCAAATATTTTCATAGACTCAGAGAAAGTCAACCAGAAGGGACCCTAGAAGAAAATGAGAAGTTCTGGTTGCCCTCTTGTGTTTCAGGAGTCGTGGATGCTTCTCAAATAGATTTTCCTCTTAATCCCTCAAACCTCCCTCAGAGGTTGGCAAGAGGTCTATTTCCAGATGAACAAACTGAGGCTCAAAGGTGGGGACAGCAGAAGTTCAGGACAAAAGAATGGATTGAATAAGGGCACGGGGCCTGCGTGGCTAGAAAAAGGTGGACCTAGGACTTGGGCTTTTTCTCCTTTTAAAAAAATATTTGGTACAGGGTCTCACTACATAGATCGGACTTGTAGTGATCCTGTTTTTCAGCCTCCCAAGTGCTGGGATTACAGGTGTGTGCCACCACATCCAGTCTCAATTGCTGTCTCAGTGTGCCCTGGGGGTGGGGCTGGCACAGCACGACAGGGATCCAACCCTGGCCACTGCGCTCTGCCTACACAGGCTCTTTAATCTGCTGAGCTATCTGGCCAGCCCCCTTTTCTTTTTCTCTCTTCTCTTCTCTTCTCTTCTCTTCTCTTCTCTTCTCTTCTCTTCTCTTCTCCTCCCCTCCCCTCCCTTCCCCTCCCTTCCCCCCCTCTCTATTTTTGAGTGTCTCAATCACTATATAGCTCCAGGCTGGCCTCTAACTCATAGCAATCCTCCTGCTTCAGCCTTCCGAGTGCTGGGATCGTAGGCATATGCCACCGTGATCCACTGTTGCCCCATCTTATACTGTGAGAAGCAAGGGCAGGCCTGTGGCAGAAGGGGCGCTCTGCTGCCTGGAGCCTGACACCTGATTCCCACTGGGCCTGATGGAATTATCAGAAATGAGCAGATAAATGCTTCTCATAATTGGACAGCCTGAGGTGGACAAGGCAGAAAGAAGCTTGCCTGGTGAGCTGCCAGTGTGCCGCAGGCTGCTGGACCTGGGGGGGGGGGGGCACTAGGCACAGGGCCACTGGGACCCCAGGCCCCAGCTGGGGAGCTGGCCTCATATTCTGTGCATGGTTCTGGTAACTTCGGCAGGGAAGCCAGCAAGGACCAGTAGCTTGGCATGAACAAGGATTTTATTTTATCTTTGGTGGCCTTTCAGGCCTGCCTGGTGCAGGTACTGCCAGGAAGGTAGTGATGACCACACCCTAGCATTCCTGGACCAACAGGAAGTCAGGTGACACCGCCCTCCTTAAAGGAGCTGAGCAGCTGAGCCCGGGAAAGATCCAGAGACTCCAAGGGCCACAGAGCACCCGCTGGCCTCTGTCACCTCTGCTGCTGAGGAGGCACAAGCCGGGGTGCAAGGCCGGGGAGATAGCCCTGTAGATGAAGTGCAAGCACTGGGTCCTGAGTTCAATCACCGGTATTGAAAAAAAAAAAAAAAAGCTTCAGATTTGGGGCCGGGAAGATGGCTCAGTGGAATAAGCACTTCCCTGGCAAGCACAAGGGCCTGAGTTCAATCCCTAGTTCCGCCAAAAACAAACAAAAAGCAACCAAAAAACCCCCCAGGGTGCATCCTTCCCTCACCTGGCTGCGGCTGTGGGTCTTTGAGGCCTAGGTGAGCCCCACCACCCTCAGGCCTTTGAGCGGGGAAGCAGCGGGTCAGGGCATCTGTGCCTGGATGTGGTGCCGAGCGGCAGAGTCAGCCCTGGACACACAGCCGTGGTGTGGAAGACGGAAAGCTTGGGAGGGGCCGCCCCAGAGGCCAGCTCCCAGACGAGGAGCTGGCACTGGAGCAGCGGCGCCGCTGGGGACGCCTGGTCCTGCAGGTGGCGCTGCGGAGCTGCTCCTTTTCCTTCCTGAGAAAGATGCCGCAGATGCTGGGCTTTTTCTCCTCCAGCTCCCACTTGCCGGAATGGAAACCTGCAGTGGGCCCCCGGAGTCCACTGCTCTGGGACAGGAGGATTACCCGAGTTTGAGGCCAGCCTGCGTGGCTTTGGCAGACCCTGGATTCAGGTTAAAATTTAGCGGGGTGTGGCGGTGCACACCTGTAATTCTACCATTTGGAGGCTGAGGCAGGAAGATCCCCGTGTGTTCAAAGCCAGCTAGTGGGTGAGGTCCTGTCTCAAAAACCAAAAATAAATAAGAGTGGGGTGTTGGGAACATAGCTCAACACTATGGGGGGCTGCTGTGTCCCCTCTCTTCCTGCCACACTGTGCCACATGCAGCCAGGGCACACTGGCCTAGAGAAACAGAGTGTGTCAAGTGGAGTGATGCAGTATCTCAGGCTCTTGTGAAGATGAAGTGGGCTGCGCAAGTGAGATTCTTTTCTGTGCTGGCTGGGGGCCCGGCTCCCTCCCTGAGGTCCCAGTGGGTGCATTCTGGTAGTCGTCACCAGACAGCTCAGCAGCAGCAGGAGTGTCTGCTGCATCAACAGTTGAGATGTGTGTAGTGGTAGAGACCCAGCTGTGTCAGGGACGAGGAAGCACTTTTCTTTTGGGGGGGACCTTTATCTAGTAGTCATTCAACAAGCCGGGCCCTTCCTGTGTGCTACCTGTGTGCGCCTGTGGCTGTCCTGGGGCCCGGGGATGCTGCGGTGGACAGGACAGCATCCCCAGATGCTGCAGCTTGTGCCCTGGGGCAGGAAGGAAGCAAGAAGAATACAGTGGGGTCAGGGGGACATGAAGAACGCTGTCCTGAGTGGGTGCCTATGCCAGGGAAGCCTCTCGGGAGGGACCAGGGGACACTGCGGCCGGCAGGCAGGAAAGGAGGAGGATGGCAGTGCCCCACCCTGGCCTTTGCCCCTTGCTCTGCCCGACGGGCTCCTCTGCAGCCCTTGGCACCCACTTTGCTCTCACTTGGGGCATCTCTGCCAAAGGGGAGCCTCCTGTGCCCCTGTGGACTGTCCCCCCAAGTCCCTTCCAGTGTTTCTATTGTTCCTGGTTTCAAGTTCCCATTGGCCCTCTGTCCCCAGCACCTCCACGCACAGTGGTGCAGGGGCTGACTGCCCTAGAGCCTCTAGCTGGACGTGAGCAGGGTTCCAATCCAGCCTACACCTGCCCAAGGAGCCTCAAGCTGTCCTAGCTCATGGCCCTGTGGCCGGTGCTTGGGTCTGGCTCTGCTGGGTCTCTGCCGCCCCTCCTCCTCGCCCTCACACTCAGGCCTTGGGCATCGTCTGTGCGGGGCTGGGGAGGGCAGCAGCTGCCTCTTCCTCGAGGAGCCCTGGGTGCTTTTCCTCTCCTTATGGATGCTGCAAGTCGCCTCTCAAAATTGCTCTGCCATCATTAGCACGCGGATTAGGTCAGATGTGAGCGCGTGTGCGGCTCTGAGGCAGGGGCAAACCACTGAGGCTGAGCATTTGGCCCCGGCCCAGTCCGTGCCTGTGGCTCCTAATCAGGGCTGCACGTGGCTTGGTTCCTCTGCCCAGGCACCAGTGGTGTGGGCGCAGGTGTGGCCGTTTCTCCTCCTGCAGCACCTGCCACCTGCCCATGGGCTTTGCCAAGTGACTGTGGTCACTCTACCTACCCAGCACACCTCTCCCGACTGAGCAAGGCCTGGCAGCGGCTGGGTGTCCTCATTCCCCCCAGTTGGTCCCAAAGAGGGGTGTCCTTTGGGGCCAGCTGGGAAGGTGAGCCTTTGCTGCTATGCCAGCCTCCCTGAGGCTCCTGAACACAGAGTTCTGCCCTCGGCTCTTGGGGCCTGCCTCACACCTGCTTGCCCTTGCCCCGCAGGTTGCAGGTTGCCCACTGTGACAGCCACTGCCCTGGCCCAGCCCCTCAGCATCACCTGCAGCACCTGATAGGCTATTGCGGTATGCCCAAGGCTCCCCTGGCTCCTGGGGCCTGCACTGCTACTGTACCAGGTGGACCAGGAGGACAGGAAGTGAGTGCCCTCAGGAGCAGCCCTCAGCCCCGAGGCTGGCACCCTGGTTTCCCAGGCCTGCCCAGGCTGAGTCAGGGGCACAGTCTTCTAGACCTCACTTGTGGCATTGTCCCTGCTGTCGTATTGGCACTCCGTGACCTCCCAAGTGACTCCTGGCCTGGGCTTGGCCTCAGAGGTGACACCCAACAGGTACCCACACTAAGGCCCCCACTGGTCTGGAGGTCTTAGGGACAGATACGGACTGCTCGCTGTGAGCCCAAGACAGATCAGGCACTGTACAGTTGTACTGGTTTGCTGAGGAACCAGCAGTGGAAATGTAGCAGCCGAAAGAGAACAGGGCCAATGCCTACACAGACTAAGTTCTCTGTCTTTCTAGAAAGAGGCCCTAGGGTTGCTACTCCCCAGGCAGCCTCGACACTCACCTGCTTACCAACCTGCGGTGGCTCCCTGTCCCTGCCCTCCTGGGCAGGACCTCATTTTGAGGGTAAATTTTATTTACTTATTTTTGAGAGAAAGCCTCACTACCAGTTCTGGGCTGGCTTTGAACTCACTGCGTAGCCTAAGCTGGCCTCAAATTCCTGGAGATCCTTCTGTCTCAGCCTCCCGAGTGCTGGGATCACAGACATGTGCCACCACACCCCACCCATGGGTGGTCTTTAAGACTTTCTACCATTTGGGCTCATCCCAAAAGACCCTCGTGCTTGCTGCTCAGCACTGGGCTTTGGTCTCAGCTGTGTGGGTTCAAATCTTCAGTCTGCAGTTCTCGCTGGGTGGTGAAGGCCAAGTGACTCAGCCTCTCTGGATATATGATTTCTTGTCAACAAAATGTGGATGATAGGGGCTGGGGAGATGGCTCAGTGGAATAAGTGTTTCACTGGCAAGCACAAGGGCCTGAGTTCAATCCCTGGTTCCGCAAAAAAAAAAAAAAAAAAATGTGGATGATAATGCTCACATCTATCATTTTCTCGAGAATTTGAAGTCACGCATAGTCCTTATGCAGATACCACAAACCACTGAACTGCACACTTAAAAACAGCTGTTAGTGGGGCTGGGGAGATGGCTCAGGAGAACAAGCGCTTGCCTGGCAAGTGCAAGTGTCTGAGTTCAATCCCCGGTTCTGGAAACAAAACAACAAAAAAAAACCCCAGCTGTTTGTGGCGCATGAATAATATCTTTTTTCTTTTTAAACGTATTCAGTACAGGGTCTACAGGGTCTGACTACACAGATCAGACTCGTGATTTTCCTGTTCTCACCCAAGCACTGGGATTACAGATGCGCGCCACCATGCCCAGTCTCAATTATAGTCTCAGTACACCCTGGGGGACCAGGCCAGCACCACACACTGGGGATCAAAGACTGGCTCCTGTGTTCTGCCTAAGCAGGTGCTTTCGTCCGCTGAGCTATCTGGCCGGCCCAAATAATATCTTTTAAAAAAAAAAATAAATAAGCACATCATGTCTGATCCAGCTCTTTGAAAATAGGCCTGGGTCTTTGCTGTTAGCGACAGAATCTGCCAAGTGAGCCCAGCACCAGGCCGGGCACACAGAGGTCCCCAGTGAGTGCTGGAGACACAGCCCAGGAGCATGTTTGAGCACTGTCTGTGGCCAGTACGTAGGGCTGGGGACACAGAGCTCCCAGACCTTAGGTCGAGCAGCCCAGTGTCTGTCCCACTGGAGGGCAGAATGCTAGCCCTGCCTTCCCAGGAACTGAGGAGGCCCTGGAGCCTGGCGACTTGGGTGCTCCGAGGCATGGCCACCTGCAGTACATCTGAACATCATGCCTTCTTTACTCAGACCTACAGATCTGTGGTTTCAAATACACCCACAAACCCAGCATGGTGACAGATACTTGTCATCCCAGCACTCGGGAGGCTGAGACAGGAGGATTACTGCAAGTTCAAGACCAGCCTGAGCTATATGGGGAGACCCTGTCTCAAAAAGACAAACTCCATTAAACACATTCACAGTCATAAATTTTGGCAAGTTACCCTTTTCTTTTTCTTTCTTTCCTTTTTTTTTTTTTTTTTTTTTGGAGACAGGGTCTTGCTGTGCTGTTCAGGCTGGCCTCGAGCTCACTTTGTGGCCCAGGCTGGTCTCGAACTTGCAATAAGTTCTGCCTTGGCCACCCAAGTGCTGAGATAACAGGTGTGTGCCACCACGCCCTGCTGGCAAGTCACTTTTTAATATATTTTTGTACAGATCTATTAAAGTTAAAATGTCACATTAAAATTTTAATTCATCCTAGCTTGGGGAGACTGAGGCAAGATTACAGTCCAAGCCCAGCCTGGGCAAATTAGCATCTTAAGGAAAACCTGTTCAAAAATTAAAACAAAACAAACAAACAATATAGGGACATAGTTAAGTGTGAAGGCCCTGGGTCCGATCTCTAGTACAAAAATAAATATTAATTCACCTGAAGAAAATATATAAACCACTGTAATGAAAAGCTCACCTCACACTAGACTCTTAATTTCGTTTATTGCGTACATTAGCAGTTTTAGAAATATTGAAAACATTTTAGTCCCACTGGATGAATTTTGTGGTTCAAGCTGGATTTTGTTTATATTTAAAATCAATAAAAATTTCAAAAGTGGAAAAAGAAAGAAAAGGAGGCTGAACTAGTCCCTGTAGATCAATGGCCTCAGGCGAGACCTTCTGGCCCAGTCTCCCCACCCCTGCTCGCGGGGCAATCCCAGCCCCTCTGTCCCCTGTGCTATCTGTCGTCGTGCTGTCTGTCGCAGGTGGCAGAACCCAGCCGTCTGTTTCTGAGCTACGGGGAAAACAGAAACTGCCTGTCCTCACCCGCCCGCCCGGGAACGCGTTCTCCTGTTTATTTCCGACTCCGGCTCTCCCGGTCTGCTGTCTTGGGAATCCACTTCAAACCTTGCCTGTGGCCCAGCTGTCACAGGCGAGGCCCGGAGGGGCGACTCTTCCGGGTCGGCCTGGGCTGCCGTGGGCGCTGCGGCAAGTCCCTCTCCTGCTCCCCATCGCAGGGCCCAGAACCTCGCACCGTCTCCCTCGCAGGCTAGCAGCCCCGGCGCAGTTGGGGCCGAGCGTCACGACCCGCGGGGCGCACGCAGGAGGGCGCGGGTGGCTGAGGGCCCGCGCGACGAGGGGGACGGAGGTACCCACCGAGCAACCTCCGCTGGGCCCTAAGGCTTTCCCTGGGCATCCGGGGTGTCCTCTGGGGCGCTGGCGTCAACCCCCATGCCTGCCCGGGGGCGATGGGGAAGCCAGGACCCCCGGCCGGCCGGGCGCACTCGGGGGGGGGGGGACCCAGTCACTTCTCCAGCCCCTGCAGTGAGGGTTTCTTATTTTGGGGGGGCACACGTCGCCCCACCCTGCCCTTAAGTGCCCCTCGGTTCACGAGGCTGTGTCCCTCCCCCACTAGGCTGTGGACCCTCGGTGGGGTGGGGGACAGGCGCGCGCCCCCAGGACCATCGCTGCTGCCACCACCCTGGCCCCCGCATCTGTCCCCGCGTCCCCACGCCGCCACGCGCGCGCTCGCACACACACTCACACACGCTCACACTCACGCGGCGCAGACCCCGCCCGCCGCCCCGCCCCGGCCCCTGCGGGCGGCCCCTCCGGCGCGCGCGGACTTGGGGGCGGGCGGGAAGCGGCGGCTCGGGCACATTTGATTTTCCCGCAGCCCGGGAGCCCCGGAGCCAGAGCCCCAGCCGAGGAGGGGGCGCTCGCAGCCGCCGCCCGCGCCGAGACCCTCCGAAGGGCGTAGCAGTCGGGGTGCAAGCTCCGCGCTCCCACCCCCGCCGGCTCGCCCGCGCCCCTCCCCGCCTGCGCGCTGCGCCCCAGCTCCCAGCCCCGCGCCCCTGCTCTTTCCGCTCCCCTTCTCCCCAAGCCCCCTCTCCTCCAGCCCCCACTTCCCCTGGGCCCGTCACGCCCCGCGCCCCCGCCCCCGCGCTGCCCACGCCCCCTGCTTGCGCCTCTCCGCCCCGCTGCCCGCCGCGGCACCGGAGTTGGGGGAGAGCCCGGGCTCCAGGCGCTCGGAGGAGGCGCACGTCGCGCAGGAATTGCCTGACTTGGGCTGGGGGTGCGGTGGGTGATGGAGCAGCCCGAGGATATGGCGTCGCTGAGCGACTTCGACTCCTTGGCGGGCAGCATCCCGGCCACCAAGGTGGAGATCACCGTGTCCTGTAGGTGAGTCTCTCCGCCCCGCCCCTGGGCCTGAGCCCGGCGGCTGTCGCCGTCCCCGCCGAAAGGAGGCCCCTTCCCCGAATGTCCTCGCCTCGGAACCCCCGACCCTGCCCGGCTGTAGGTAGCGACGGCAGGTGGGAGGCCAGGCGGGGGTGGGGTGAGGGGTGGGGTGGGGTGTCACATCCCAGAAAGTTTGCACTGTTGCTGCAGGCTGTTCCTTTAGGACAGCAGGGAGACGCGGGAGCCGGGCCGGGAGCTGGTGGGGAAGGAGACGGTGAGAGTCCCCCGGGGTCCCCGATCAGGCCACCTCCCGCGACCCCCGGATAAATCCAGACGTGAGTGGTTAGCTCGGTCCCTGCGGGGCCCAGCCTCTCCCTCGTGCCCGCTTTCCCTGCCCTCCCTCCTCTCTTTTCCTCCCCTCCTGCGCTTCTGACCCCAGGGCTGCAAAGGCTTCCTGCACCTCCAGACCCTGGAAGGGTCGGCAGGGCTTGCTGCTTCCCGCCATGGTCTAGGAACCCATAACAACTTCAAGGGACACCCTTTTAGAAAACAGTAACTTGCGTCAAAAACCTTCAGCCAGAGGAATGGGACCCTGAAATTTCAGAACCCGACAGAGGAAGTGTAGGAGTGTTTTGTGGTCTGCCACCCCCATATCCTTAGTCATGCCCCTCCAAAGGTGGGGTCCCCCATACAGCCACTCTGGCAGCCCTCAGGGCCTGCTGCATGCAGAGGGGCCCCGTCACCCAGACATTGCCCATCCCAAAATGCCACTGTCCTGGCTGAGCCCTTGTCCTCACCCCAATTCCCTTCTCCCAAGTCACTCTTCTGTCAGATTCTTCCAGGACCCCAGCTCTATGTGAAAACTTGTGACACTGGGGCATTGTAGGTAGAGCTGGAGACACCAGGCTGGCAGTGCCCCCCTTGGAGACACATGGCGTTGTATCTCTGCTGTCACTGCGATGGGACCCCATGACCCCTTAGCTCCTTTCTCACCTCCTTCCCAGCCCCTCCGGCCCCATCATGAGCTGCTTTCAGTTGAACCCCTCCCACTCCCAGCCTGAGCAGCCTGTTCAGTTCCTTGGAGGCTCTGCTCCCCAACCAGCTAGGTCTCCCATCCTGGAAGGCATCATCTCACCCTGAGCCACCGGTGTGAAGCTCTTACCCCAGGGCCAGGGTCACTTGCCACTGAGGGCATCTTAGGGTGCAGTCCCACTCACTGGGGCAACACATAAACCCCCAAGGCAGGCAGCTGAGCACACAGGACAGGTGACAGTGTGGCATGTGGAGGTGCGCATCCTGTCAGGGAGTCTCTTGGGGCACACTCAAAGTCTCAGTTTTCCCATTTGTCAAGTACCTGTCCTCAGACGGGAGGGCTGTTCATGAAGACTTGGAACCATGCCTGGCATGCAGGCACACACGCCGCTGGCAGGAGCAGGGGAGCACAAAGCACTTGGCGCTTGGCTTTCCCCTCTCTTGGCACGCAGTGGGTGCTCAGAAGTAGTGACGATGGCTACCTGGTAGGGCTTGGCCCGGCCTGTTGGCTCCCTGGAGGTGTCCAAAGAATGTACTCACCTGACACAGAGGGGTGCCTGGGGACACATCTGTCCCTGGAGGACAAGTTGTCGGGGTCGACTTGGGTGTCTTGGGGACGGAGGATATCTGATATCCCTTCAGCCTGAGGAGCCTCTGGCCTACTCCTACTCTCCAGGAAGCAAATGGATGGGAGGTGGGTTTTGGTGAGGAGCGGTCAGCGGCGGAGTCGTGGGGACAGGTGGGAAGTAAAAGGGACAGGAACCCACCTGCTTGCTGGTTCATTCTCCAGGTTGCAGGAGTTGGGGTGGGAGAGGAGAGGAAAAGGAGGAAAACAAAGGGGGTGCGGAGGAGAGAGCTGCAGAGCAGTTTCCGCTCCCACTTTCCTTGCTCTGGAAACCACTTAGAGTCAGGTCTCCTTCTGCAGATCCTGGGGGACAGGCAAGGTGTCCCTGAGCATCTGGGAGACCCTTGCAGGAGGGCAGGGGACATCAGGGTAGGCTCAGCGTGGGCAGCGGCAGTGGGCAAGGCCTGGGGCTGCAGGGGATCATGAGGGATTCCACTCTCTGTGAAGGTTCCTGCTACCCCTTTGGCCTCAGGAGCTTACTGCCCTGCCCAGAGGAGGACCTGGTCACCTGCTGTGGGCTGCAGGCACAGGGACACCAGGGCTCCCACCCACGGCTCTAGGGAAGGTGGATGAGACCACAGGGGACACACTCAGGTCCCTGCTGCAGGTGGATGGTGATGTGGGCTGAGAGCAATAATCCAAACCCACACAGTTATTTTCCCTGACTTTGGTAAACTTGGGGCCAGAAAGGCTTTGCTTGTTTGGCACGGTGCTGGGGGGGGGAGCCCTGGCATTTTGTCATCTGTTCAGTCTAACACTGGGACAACTATGTAGCCTTTTCACACCTCAGTTTTCCTGTCTGTAAAAGAAGTGTAACAATCGTATCAGTTGAGAGGATTAATCGCTGGTTAGTGGTTTATTCTATTATTTGACACCTGGAAGTAAATAAAGATCTATCTCTGTAGCTGGGTACCACATTTGTGTGGGTTCTGGGGACATAAGAGTTTCTCATCTTCTGAGGACGTAGTTTGTGTTTTGAGACAGGGTCTCACTATGTAGTTAAGGTTGGTCTTGAACTTACTGTTGCTTGTGCTGATCCTCTTGCTTCAGCCTCCCAAGTGTAGGGATTCTACAGGTGTTTGCTACAGTGCTTGGCTTTGTGATGGTTTTGAGAGTGGATTGGGCAGACGGTTTGTACAACTAGAGGTCCACAGAGGTTGTAGAAAATACGGCTTGAAAGACCCCTCTCCCTGGAGCCAAAAGCTGCCTGTCCTCCAGTGGTGGGTCCCAGACCTTTCCTGGCTTCATAGCCACCTGGCAGCCCCTATCCATCTTCCCTGTCTGCTGTACCATTCCCAGTCCCCATTATTTTTCAGGTCTCTGTGCCTCTGTCATCTGATGCAGGGATCTAGGCCGCAGGTTTAGCGAGAAAGCTCTGCATGTTTTATGTAACAGAAACCTTTGCACTGGGGCGGGGTCCTGCCAGCAAAGCATGTACAGGGTCACCAGCCCCACAGAAGGGAGAGGCCAGTAGCCCCCCAGAACCTCAGAAAGGAGCCTCTGCCCCCACGGCCTGGGCTGGTGGGCAGCTGCTGTCTTCAGATCATGCAGGCTGGGATCCTTCTGCTGCCCCAGGGCCTCGCAGGAGGGTGTGACTCTACTCGGAGTGCTTTGTCCTCATCACCAGAGGCAGAGGGCATGGTGACCAAGGGCCTGTGCAGCCTTTAGTCAACCCAGTGCCAGGAAAAGAGGTCTGCTTAGCCACACACTGTGCCAAGGCGCTGTGTGTCGCCGAGCCGGGATGGTGGCAACAGCACGTTACTGAGTGCTTCCTATGCCCAGGTGCCGGGCCTCTCCACTGGGCTGGACCTCACACAGTCAGTCGCTGGTCCTGGTTCTGCAGATCCATCCCAGATCCGGGTTAACCGAGCTTGGGGGACTCAGTAGCTGACAGCTAGGTGTCTGCAGGGCTCTGATCTCAGCCAGGGCTTCTGGTTGTTGGCAGGAATCAGCTCCTTGCAGCTGCAAGATGACAGCTCTTTGCTCTTGCTGGCTGTGGACAGAGTGACTCGGCCTGGAGGGGCTGTCTTCAGGTCCCACTAAGTGACCCTTTCACAGGACTTCACAGCTGGGGAGGGGGGCATGAGTGTGCCGCAGGGGTCCCAGGTAACAGTAGATCTGTAGTCACGGGACTTCTGCGTCTCCTAATGCGGGTACCTGAGTGACAGTGCCACACCTGCCCACTGGGGGAGGGGATTATTCCCCCTGCTCTTGGGGGGTGGGCACTCGGAACCACCTTGCATTTCTGCTTGCCACGCCCCTGTATCTCATTAGTGTCAGGATGCTCTGTGAGATAGGGAATAGTATTTTCTCCGCTGACTAGGAAATCAGTGCTTGGGAGTGTTAAGGGGCCCACCCATGTTTATACAATTTGTACATTTTCTTTTTCTTTCTTTTTTTTTTTTTTGGTGGAACTGGGGATTGAACTCAGGCCCTTATGCTTGCCAGGGAAGCGCTTATTCCACTGAGCCATCTCCCCGGCCCCCACAGTTTGTACATTTTCTGAGAGAGGGGATCCAACTCCAGTTTCTCTGGACCTCAAAACCTTGATGGGGCTGGGGGTTGGGGGCCCCGTGCAGACCATGCACGGGGCGCAGGGACCAGCAACAGTAGGTATGATCCAGAGGGCGATGCTCTCTCCTCAAGCCAGGGGTGGTAGCTCACCTTCCCCAGTCGCAAGCCACAGCCTCCCTGCTCGGGCCTGGGGTCACTGATGGCAGTGACCCACCCTTGGGAGTGCAGGGCAGGGCGGAAGTAGGGAAAGGAGGTTGGACAACTTCGCAGCAGAGGGAAGTGGACTTTGTTAGGAATGCTGCTTCGGATTGAAGTCAACTCTGTGAGTGGCCTCACTCCGCAGTGAGGGTGCCTCTGTACCAGATAGCACAACTACATCCAAGGATGGGGAACAAAACATGGAATTAAAGCTGTTTTCATCTAAAAGCGCAATCCCTCCCAAGTTCTCTTAGTGGTGTTTCCTTTCTGCTTTAGTGGCCAAGCTGATGTGTGCTAGCCCTAGCCAAGACGGGATCTTTATCTGGGGCTTCAGGGCTCTGCGTCAGATCTGAACCAGTGTGGATCCTGCTAGCAGGAAGAGTGGGGGAGGCTTTCCAGAGATGCAGCCACAGCTTCTGCCACCAGGGAGCTTTCCACATGTCCCCACGGGCAAGCTGAGCTCCCTGGAGCTAGAAGAAGCCTAGGGTTGGTGTCTTGGGGTCTGGCTTCTCAGATCTTCCTGTGGGCATTGGACGGCCACCTAGGTGACACTCCTGACTGCCTGTCTGTTTGCTCATATGTCAGGCAAGGAAAAGGCACAGTGTGATTTCAGGACAGCACCAGTTGCCTCTGTGTCCCCAATCCCCCTGCCACCCTTGCTCAGCCCCTGAAACTCTCAGCGGGGTGCTCGGTGCCTTTGGGTGTTGACAGATCCTTTCCGGGTCCCTGGAAGTCTCTGGCCTCGGTGTGTGTTATGGTTCCACCCGGATGTGCCCCATGAGCTCCACGCACTCCTATGCAGGGCTTCTGGGAGGTGCTTGTATTCTGGAGTGCAAAACTGATTTGCTGTGAGGAGGTGGGGTCCCTGGGGAAGTGGCCTGGAAGGTTCTGTCTCCCTCCCAGCAGCCCCCCACCTCTGCTTCCCACCACCACGCCCGGGGCAGCCGTCCTCCGCCAGGCCTGCCACCCTGCCTTCCTACATGGAGCCAGCCAATTGGGCTGAAAACACATCTGTCTTTCCTTTACCTTGTGGGTATGGGGGATTTTGTCTAAGCACAAAGGAAGGACCGGGAATTGAACTCAGGCCCTGGCAAGCGCTTATTCTACTGAGCCATCTCCCCAGCCCTGAACTCTGCCCATTCTTACAGTGGTGGGAGATCCTGCCTGTGCTCACGTCTTATCCATCACTGTGAAGACAGGAGAGATGAAGGAGTCTCTGAACAACATAGATGAATTCCTTTCCCTGGTGGAATGCGGGAGGGATGGGGTATATGGAGACACATTTTTTAAAAATGCAGTAATGGTGTCTGACAGGGATGAACGCTCTGCGAGGAAGTTCAGTGCAGATGGAGACACTTTGGCCAGGCCAGGCAGGGGATGCTGAGCTGAGATCCACGGGAGGCTCTGGGGAAGGGTGGACAGCAAGTGCAAAGGCCCAGTGGCGGGAGAGACCTTGAGATGCCTGCCAGACCGCAGGGAGACCACGGAGCTGGGACAGTGGGGATGGGCAGCGGAAGAGGAGGGGTCGGAGGAGGTAGGGTGCAGTCACAGCCATGGGGCTCATGGAAGGAGGCTGATGTGTTATTTTGACAGCATTTCGTGTACTGAGGCCAGAGTGAATGCTCTTAACTTGGCTACCATTTTTTTTTTTGTACCGGGGATTGAACTCAGGACCTTGTGCTTGCCAGGCAAGCGCTTATTCTACTGAGCTATCGCCCCAGCCCTGCTTGGCCACCTTGAGAGGGACAATTAATGATAGTAATGAAAATAAAGGCAGAGTGCCCAGGTAGGCAATTTTGTTTGTTTAAATTTTATTTTATTGAGAAACAAATATTAATGAGACAGTTTCAAAACTGATTAATAGGACACTTTCAATAATTAATACATTGTACATTGTTATCTTCTTAGCGGTTATCCATAGTACAAGATGCAGGCAGAATATCCTGTCCAAACACTATTAGTACAAATCTCATTGAATTAAGCGAAAGTAGCTGTATATCTATTCTAACTGTTCTGCATTGTTTGTTTGCTTTTTAGTCAGGGTCTTGCTGTGCAGTTCAGGTTGACCTTCAACTCACTGTGTAGCCCAGGCTGGCCTTGAGCTTGCAGTGATCCTCCTGCCTCAGCCTTCTGAGTGCTAGGATTACAGGAGTGCGCCACCATGCCTGGCTGCTAGGCAATTCTTTTTTTTCGGTAGTAGGGATTGAACTCAGGACCCTGCGCTTGCCAGGCAAGCGCTTATTTTACTGAGCTATTTCCCCGATCCATCAGACAATTCTTTAAGCTGGGTGAAAATGGCTCTTCAGAACTTGTCGAGGCTGTGTGGCAGGAGCAGGGCAGTGGTAACAGCAGGGACCCTGCTGGCCACAAGGGCCAAGGGAGGGCCTTAGGTTTTGGTGATGCATGGGATCTCTGCTCACCCCCAAAGGGCTGGAACCGCAGAGGTCTGCCCAGCCCGGAGCGTGTGGATGACCCTCACCACCTGGCACAGGTTGTATACCCAACAGGCCTGCATACGTGACAGGTGTGTCACCGTCCCCACCCGACTTGCCAGATGTTTGCTATTAAATTAGTTGCCCCACCACCTGTAATCCCACCACTCTGAGGCTGAGGCAGGAGGATTGCTGCAAGTTGGAGACCAGCCTGGGCTGCACAGTGAGCTCGAGGTCAATCTGAACTACACAGTGAGACCCTGCCCCAAAATGACCAAAAAAAAAAAAAAAACAGTAAATGAAATAAGTTCATTGCTCCATAGAAAGATGGGGTTCTGTCAGAGGGGTCTGAAATAAAGGCACTCTGCCTTTATTTTCATTACTGTCATTAATTGTCCCTCTCAAGGTGGCCAAGCAGGGCTGGGGCGATGGCTCAGTAGTAGAATAAGCGCTTGCCTGGCAAGCACAAGGTCCTGAGTTCAATCCCTGGTACAAAAAAAAAAAATGGTGGCCAAGTTAAGAGCATTCACTCTGGCCTCAGTACACCTGAGCAGGGTCACCCATGTAGCCACACAGCAGTTCTGTCACTCTGCACTGGCCACTTGCTCCTGGAGGTCCCCAGGGCCCCACTGGCAACACCACTCAATTCCCACCCCTCCTCACAGCAGCCAGAGCACAATCTACTCAGCCTGCTCTACCTGAAATGCTGTCAAAATATCACAGCCTCCTTCCATGATTCCTGTTCTTGCACCAAATCACCCATCCTGCAGGCCCTGCTCCCGCTAGGCTTAGAGAGCAGGGAGGAGAAGAAATGGAGCTTCCCAGTTGCCGCCATCTCCCTGGGCCTTCCTGAGCACTTCCTGAGTACCAGGTACCAAAGTGCCACTTGCCAGGGGCCTGATGCTTCCCTAATGCTTTGCATAGGTAAATTTTGTTAACCCCAACAAGCCCCTGGGGATACTGAGGTGCAGAGGGATTATGTGGTTTGCCTGAGGTCACACAGCTAGGCTGAGCTGGTCTTGACCCCAGAGGTGCCCAAAGCAGGTTTGGGGAGCAAGAGAAACCAGTTCCTTTCAGTGTTCACAGTCTCCCGGTATATCTGGGAATTCGTGAGCAAACACATCGGTGTGTACAAACCAACATCCCGTCCGCCCAGTTCTGGGGTCCGTGGCTCCCACTGAGGGTCCCTGGCCCAGGGAAAGGTGAGGATGTCGTCTCGACCTGTGCTGCCACCTGCGTGGCTACCAGGTCACTGCCTGGCGCTTCCGTGCGGCATTGTACATGGATGACCCGGGAGGAGGAGGGGCCTGTCAGCTTGCATCTCAGGTCGAGGCAGTGTCCCGCAAACCCCCCCACAGGGACGGTGAGGCTCCCAGCCCCACCCCCAGCTCTCTTAGACCTCTGCCAGGGACGAGGTCATCTGCCAGTGGCCCCGGATCTCGCCTTCCCAATGCTTTCTGCCTCAGCTGGGACCTGGGTAACTCCTGACCTCGCAGCTCAGTGGGTGACCGTCCTCACAGCCTCTGAATTGAAACGGTTCCTTGGGGGAAGCCAGGAGTCGAGCCGGCTCTGCCTTCCTGGCCTTGATTTAGGAACAAAAGAAGCCAAACTCCAGGCTTCTGGATGGAGAGTTGAAGGGTTTTGTGCTCCTTTGGTGGAGAAAAATACATTTTTCCTGTTGGGGAAAAAAAAAATGTCTCTTTGAGCTCTCCCAAAACAGAAATTGGAGAGAAAGCACCTGCAGTCTGGAGTTGCCTCAGGTTCCCAGACAATTGGTCTTTTGCTGGAATGGAGATAGTGCCTGGCCTTAGATGCAGGGCTGGGCAGGAGCAGGGCCCCATGGGGGGTTGTCTGCATCCGGGCGCTTGCACATTCAGGCTCCAGGCCTGTCCCTGTGTCGTTACATCTGAGGCCCCCTCATGGGGCTGAAAGGTGTATCAGGTGATTTCCAAGTCACAGCGTCTGGATTCCCATGGGCCGCCCCTCTCTTGGGGACCTCGTTGCGTCAGAGGTGACTTACATATGTGGCCTGGGCCCACCCTGGCTTCTAAGTTTGCCATTTCTTGGTACCAGGCTCTGTGCTGTCTTGTCTGTCTGTCTGTCTGGCTGGCTTGTGCCCGAGGGTAGGGACGGGGTGCTGGGGTTGACTTTGGAATCAGGTTGCCCAGCAAGCGGTTAATGCTGAGGGCTTCGGTGATGGCTGTGAGGGTTGCATTTTGAATACAAGATATGATTGATGATTGATTGGGACAGAGAAGTGATGAAAGGAAAGGGCTTGGCCAGTGAGAGGCCCAGGGATCAGGGCCTCGGGTGGCACCTGAGGGTGAGGGCGGGACAAGCTGAGTGCCCTAGTGAGGGTGGCAAGCAGCTTCCGAAGGGTGCACCTGGAGCAGGGCTGGAAGTTGAGGACACTTAATAGGGACCCGCCCACCTTGGGCCCTGCCCCATCCGCTAACTCCTCTCTCCCCTCCAGGAACCTCTTGGACAAAGACATGTTCTCCAAGTCCGACCCGTGTAAGTCCCATTGCCACGGTTAGCAGAGATGGCAGCAGCCTGAGGACCGACTGCAGCATCGCACACTGAGCGCCTCGCCCTGTCCCCCCCAGTGCATCTGGGCTGCCGAATGCTCCAGAGAAGGAGAACTTGGGGTTTCCCTGTCTGGCCCCTGCTTGGGATACCCCAGCATGACACAGTGGGCTGGAAGGGCTGAGGTGTCCTGGACCCAAAGGCCTCGGTGCTAGGGGACCAGAGTACTTCCAAGCCCCATTGGCTGTGGTCTAGCAGGACTGGCTGTGCTTTGGGAGGGCAAGGTCCTAGCGCCGACCAAGGCTGCCACGTGTGCAGCTTTGGACGGACATTTAGCCTCTCTCAAGTCTCTGTGTCCTCCTCAAGGAAGCAGAGACCTTGCTGGCTCTGGAGAGGGCAGCTGCCTTGCCACCCAGACCCTGCCCACGTGCATCACCCCTCGCTGGTCCCTGCTTTGGACACAGCTGGGCACTAGCCACCTCCTGGAGCTGGAACATCCAGAGCCAGCTGTGCTCCGGGGTCAGAGGCCACACTTAGGTCCCTCTCTGAGCCCCTGCCATTCTGAAGCGCCTACCCTGCCTGGCCCCACGGGGCGGCCATGCTTCCTCTTGGCCCACCTGTGACCCTTTCTCTCTCTCCCTCCACAGTGTGTGTCATGTATACCCAAGGGATGGAGAACAAGCAGTGGCGGGAGGTAGGTCTGCCCTTTCCCACCGCCCCCCGCATCTCCCAGGGAGACCCCACTGGAAGCGGTCTGCCTGCCGCACCCAAGAGCCCATGAAGGCTGTCCTCAGGGAGCCCCAGGTTCACTGTGACCTCCCTCGGTGGCCTGGGCCCTGAGCACCCCACCTAGCTCCAAGTCGCATCTGCAGCGGACTGTCTTTGTGTTTCAAGCCCTGCTCCATGTGCTCTGGTGCCCTGGTCCCTTAGAGGTGCATGAAGAGAGGTCCAGAGCTCTGCCTTTTGCCATTCTGCCTCAACTCCTCCTATATCAGGGCCTTTGTGCTCCCCACCACTGTTCCTGTGGCCCCTCCTCACGCCTGTCAGATCTTGATTTTGACCTTGCTCCACGGAGTCCTTCGCTGTCCTCCAGCCTAACACAGAGATCCCAGCACAACCCTTAGTCTCTCCCCCTGCTGTGCCTTGGACCCTTGCCCCTGCGGCTCCTAAGAGTAAGGCGCCCTAGCAGCTGCAGCTGCAGTCTGATTGAACTCTGGCCTGAGTCTGCTAAGGGAGTGCAGGGTTGGGAAGGGCAGCAGACAGGGATCAGAGGAGGGGTCCTGGGAGTCCCTGCTGCTTCTCCTGCTCCTCCTAGGTGGGGGGGGGGTGCTGCCCAGCCAGCTAAGGGGTGGAGGAAGGATGTTGTTTCTTTCCTGTGGGATGTGCAGCCTTGGAGCTTGCTGGGCCTTGGAGCTGCAGCTGGTGTCCTGTGGTCCTCACAGCCACCTTGGGTAGCAGGAAACTGAACTGGCTCTTTGGGCTGATTGGAAGAGGCTCATACAGGGGACAAAAGTCAGGGCCGAGGCTGTGATCCTCGAGGCCTTGGCAGCCCCGACCCACCCACTTGTCACCAGACCGCCGGCCGGCCGCTGTAGGCTCCAGTTGGAGACTTAGCTGAGACTTCCCCTGCCCTGCCTGGTCCCACACCAGATTTAGCAGAAGCGCGTGGCCAAGAGGGGTGAATTCGGGCTGGAAAACCTGTAGGGAATGTTTCCAGAGGGTCTGGGCAGAGGTGACATTTTCATCTTCTCCCGGATGCTAAGCCCGTCATCGAAGCATAAACCAGATTGCTAGGAAACGTTTAGCCTACTTAAGTGAGCTAATTACTGCGAGCTTCCCGGGAACCAGGAATGTGCTAATGTCTTAGTGATTCATGAAGACAAGTCGGGAAGGGCCTCTTGCGAAGGGCGCCGCTGGGCCAGCCTTAATTACATTCTGCAATTGAGACTTGGCTAAGCCCTGTTAGCACAGAGTGCCCCAGGGTGGAGCAGGGAAGGTGGGTGGCCCTGCTGTCACCTGAAGCCCCTGGCTTTGCAGGCGGGAGGGGGGTGGGTGTCTGGAGCAACGGGCCAAGCATTGGGGAAAAGGGGGAGATGATACAGAGAAGAGAAGGCAGCGTTGCTGAAAGGGGGAATGGGAACCAGGGGGTCTGCAGTGCCTAAGAGGAATTGCAGCAAGGAGCGAGGTCTTTTTGGAATGGAACTCAGGACCTTGTGCTTGCCAGGCAGGGACTTAAGCCTCTGACCTATCTCCCTGGTCACAGCAAGGGAGGGAGGGTTGGAATGAGAGGGGAGTGTGAAAGAACCAGAGCTGCAGCCAGGATGCCACACTCGGCTAAATTGCCTTGACAGGTCATTGGGTTTTTTTCAAATGGCATTTGAATCTACACTGAGGCCATCTGGTTTGAAAGGTGCAAGATGCAGAGCAGAGAGCGTTGTGGGGGGCAGGACTGCAGGCCTCCCCCGGCTCAGGCTACTGCTCTAGCAGAGCAGGAGGACCAGCCTTGGGTGGCAGAGTTGGGTTCAGGGGTGCAGAGCTGGTGGGTGTGTGCTTGGAGGAGCTTAGTGAGGTGCACGAGCAAAGGTTGTGGCAGTTACAGAGGCCCAGAGAGCGGCCAGGAGGCAGAGGCTGCCTGCCCTGTGTTGTTGGGGAATGGAAGAAAGGGGCGAGGGAGCGTTAGCCAGCTTCCTGTCACTATGATAAAATACCTAAATGCTGATGTGCAGAGACGAAAGGTTGGCAGCGTTGGTCCTGGCTCACGGTCGACGTTGGGCTTGTGGTGGGGTCAGTACTACTCACACCAGGAGCCAAGAGAAGGAAGAGATCAGTGTCTCATTGAGTCCGCCGATGGCCACCACCCTGAGGACCAGGGGTTTAGCTCAGTCCTGTAGGGGACACGCACAGTGTGAATGACGAGACCATGAGGCTGGTGAGTCACAGGTGGCAGGTGTGGGGTGTAGCTGCCCCAGGCCAGCGGATCTATAAGGACGGATTTCTGGGACCCTAGGAGGATGGTGGAGGGGGCAGGGACCTTCATGGAGCGATACAGTCAGCCCAGCGCCCTCCCTCACTTCCCACCCTGTGGTCTCAGGGCAGTGCTGCATAAGTCCCTGGGCTGTCTCCTCTGGGTGCAGAGCAGTGAGGAGGAAGGCCAGGTACTGGGGCACAGTGATGCCTAACACAGACTTCAGGCAGCTGAACGTGGCCTGCACACAGGGTTGGGACTGGGAGACACAGGCAGGAGCCCCGGAGGGCAGGGTGAGGTTGCCCTGGCAGGGGTCCCTGGAGATCACAGAGGCTGCCCCCTTCACGAGAGGTTCCGCTCCCTGCCTTTCAGCTGCCTGCTGTTCCTTGCCCTGGGGGTGGGGAAAGGGTGGGAATCGCTTCTCTGGGCCCAGAATATTGGTCCTGGAGTGAATCCTGGGACAGGGTCAGGCAGCACTTGGTTCTCCAGCCTGGGCCAGACAAGTGGGGGCTGCACTTGGGGCCCTGGCCACCAGGTTTCAGCTGATTTTAACCACTCGGGTCATTTTGATGCCTTCTGAGAAATCCCCATCTTCCCAGCACCTAAATCTGTCACTACATTTTATGAAAATTGACTCAAGATGTAATTTTAGCCTGGGAAATCGAGCACTATTTGCATCAAGCCCTGCCAGGGCTTCTGCGTGTCCTGGAAGGGCAGGATGGCCTCGAGGGAAGAGTCCCAGACGCCCTGTCACTGCGAGAGGATACTCCAGGAGCCCTCTTGGGTCTCCTCTTGAAGCATGGGGTGACAATCACTACCCTCCCCCACCAGGGACCTTGGGATGGTGCGCATGGAGAGCACAGAGTCTTGGGGGATGGTGACGTCCTGGGGTGTCAAACTGATCAGCCTACCATACCCACAGTGCCTGTGGGCCCAGCCACCGCACCCACCGATTCCTGCTCCATTTTTGAGCAACCCCGGCCATTTAACATCTTCCCACCCTCTCAGGATGAGGCTTCACTTCCGATACTCAGCAGGACTTCCTCAGCACAGCTTGCTAGGTGCCTCTCTGTCTCTCTGCGCTCCGGGCAGGTACGTTGGACGCAGCCTCCGTCTGTTCTCACTGCTGTAACAAAGAAACCAAAAAACAAAAACACCCCCCCAGGGAAGCTTAGGAACACTAGAAATGTATCTTCAGGTTCTGGAGGCCCGAAGACCAAGGCGGCAGCAGGGTCAGTGTGCTCTGAGGCTGGTTCTTCACAGGCGCACGCCAAAGTGGCTCCCTCTTGCTGTGTCCTTGCAGGGAGGCCCTTGGTGAAGGCCGTTCCACCCTCCTGGCCTCCACCCCAAGGGCCCCACCTCCAGATGTCCCTTGGGCTAAGGTTTCAGCGATCTGGGAAGCATACGAACTTCATATCCAGAAGATAGAGAGGACTGTAAGCAGTGCTCGCTCCTGCTGCAGAGCCAGAGTGTCAGGAGCAAGCCAAGCACCGATCTCAGCACCCTCAAGGCAGTAACTCAGTCCTCTCCTCAGCCCTCGAGCACTGGGCATAGCCGAGGGGTGGAAGGAACCCTTGCTTATTTGAGCCGAGGGGTGGAAGGAACCCTTGCTTATTTGCAGGCCCGAAGCCCTGTGTTTGATCTTCAGCACTGCAGTAAGGACAGCTCCCCAAACCCAATTCTATGAAGTGGCGTGAACTGTGATTGCCCTGTACCACAGAGGAGGCAGCTGGGGCTCTGTGTGATTGTTTCCTGTCCGCTTTCCAAGCTGGGCATTCTGCTCGGAGCTGGTGCCCCTCATGACCCCCTTATCCTGTCAGGGGCGAGCACCGGAGCTGGGTCAGGGAGCATGTTGCTCCTCCCTTCTGGGCTGTGTACTTCCTGTGTCTGTGGCTGAGGGTCAGATGCCCCTTGATTCACAGCAGGCATCCTCCGAACTTCTTCATGCTGAGTCTGGGATATCCTTATATCTTTCCCACATAATTTACTGTGCAAACAGGAGGTTCCCTGCGAGGATTTGGCGGTGAGTTTTTAGAGCTAAATTTTAATTTTTAATTTTTAAAAATTTTATATATTTAGTATAGGGTCTATAGGGTCTCACCACACAGATTGGACTCAGTGATCCTTCCGGTTTTTCAGCCTCCCAAGCACTGGGATTACAGGTGTGTGCTATCATGCCCAGTCTCAATCCCAGTCTCAGCCCACCCCAGGGGCGGGGCCAGCGCAGCATTGGAGCTAAATGTTTTATATTCATCCCCGCACTGTCATTTGTGAGATTGTCCTTCGTTGTTGTTTATGGAGAGCAGGCCACACAGGAATTGTACCTCCGGCACCTCGGTTGCCCCTCCTGGCCCCGGTCAGCATCCACATGTGTGACAAGGACTTGAGTGGGGTGAGTGTGGGCCTTTGCTAGAGCCCTGTCCTCAGGTTGACTCCAGTTCTCTTGTTGACCCTTGGAGTAGGCTGTTGAGCCACCTCGGTTCTACAGAACTTTGCTGTAGCCCATCTTGTTTTCCGTCTGGCCCCAGGACATCATGAATGGTGCTTTGTCAAATGAGACCCTGCCCTGAAGTCTTGGGTTCCCATCCCAACCCTGAGAAGTGATGTTTCTTCTCCAGGCCTCCCTTTTTTTTTTTTTTTTTCCAGAACTGGGGCTTGAACTCAGCCTCTTGCGCTTGCCAGGGAAGTGCTTATTCTACTGAGCCATCTCCCTGGCCCCTAGGCCTCCCTTTACTTCTCTGTAAAATGAAGTTAGGATGCCTTCCCGGGAGTTGATAACCAAGGCCGTGCTCTTGGAAACACCTGGAAATGCCAACTGTCATGTGCACTTGTCACAGGAAGGATGGCCACCCTTGGAGACCCTGTCGGCTACTCCAGGCCTGGTGCCACAGATTGAGTCCTCAGCGTGTACCTTTGGGGGAAGGGTGCCTAAATCGGCAGGATGAGCGGGCCCAAAGGCCCTGTGGTGGGAACAGGCTCACTGTGCACGAGAAACAGGAAGCCGCTGCAGTTTGAGCAGTGGGGAGGGTGGCGCCTGTGGGCGGTCAGGGGGGGTAGGTCTCTGGGGGGCCACGTCGGCCAGCACCCAGTGTGAATGCTGCTCTAAGTGTGACGGACACTGACCAGGGCTTCGAGCAGGACAGGGGTGCAGCTTCCCGTTTCCTGGAGATAGCTCTGGCCCAGGGGAGCGGCCAGGTCCCCTGGAGAGGGAGAAGCAGGGAGGAGGCTGTCCTAGAGTGAGAACCTGGTGGCCGAGTACAGTGGCAAGCCAGTTGGTCCAGAGCCAAAGGAGTTTAAAGCTGAAATCAGACGATTCCCTGCCCAGCTGGCCGTGGGCCCAGTTTGGGACCCCGATGTGCAGCACAGGACCTCGTGCAGCTGTGCTGTGTGGACCTTGATGGACGGGAAGGGTGACCCAGGCCATCGCTAAGGCCCATGTGGGATGTGGGCTGAGAGCCGGCTTGGCGTGGCTTTCTGCACTGTCCCCTTGCTGTGGAGAGGAGCTGCCTCTGCAGAGAGAGCTTCCTCCTGAGCTGCGGGTCCCTCTTGTCACAGAGCTCAGTTTTCAGGGCCGTGGCTCTGTATCAACAGGCGTGGGCAGGCCAGAGCCTTGGCTCTGCTTTGTGGACCAAATGAGCACCTCCTCATGATCTAGGGGTTAAGGCGTTGTATTTTGTTTTGTTGTTTGAAACTGGGCTTTTTGTTGATTCAGGCTGGCCTGGAGCTCTCTATGTACGTAGCCCAGGCTGGCTTTCAACTTTTGATAACCCTCCTGCCTCAGCCTCCTGAGTTCTGGGATTACAGGCGTGCACCACCACATCTGGCTCAAAGTGGGCTTTTTTATCCCACCGTGGATGTGTGTGTGGCTCCTGCCTCCCCTGCCCCCTTCACTGAGGGATGTCCAGTGCTGCTGCAGACAGGAGCCCAGGATTTCATCTGAGGGAAAGTGTTTGCTTTTCTAGTAGGCCCCAGGCACCGGGCCAGGTCCCCGGGAGGCTGGGACATCTGTTTACTCTCTGGCATTAGCGTCCAGGTGTGCACCGCAGTTGTGGCTGAGCAGTTGCGAGTGTGGGCTCTGAAGCGCAGTCCAAAACCACTGGCCACCTGCCCAGCAGGCGCTCAGGTGAGTACTTGGCTTGCAAGCCCGCTCTGAGGATGCAAGAAAGACACTGCTTCCTATAAGGTGCAGAAAGCATCTAATGGTCCTTCTAAGAAGCCCTGCCCCAGAAACCCCGGATTTGGGAGTGGTGGGGGGAGGAAACACCCACCGTGGCTGTCAAGCTCTGTGCCAAGCTAGGAGGGCTTCCTGGAGGTGTGGCTGCCCCTCCCCTGCTTTCTGCCTAGCCCTCTGCCTGGTTGGCCAGGGCTTTGCTGGCCTCCAGGCTGCCAAGCTGCTTGGCAGGAGGATGATTCCCCCAGGACCAGGGACCATTTAACAGATTTTCTGGAACAGTGTCTAATTAGGCGCAAGGCTTTTGGGCAGGAAGTCTTTCATTAGAAGCCTGGTAACATTTCCTAGACCACTGCTGGGCTATAGAGAGAGCCTGCCCTGTCCTGGGCTCCTTCAGAGAGGAGGTTTCCTTGCTGGCTTGGGCGCACAGCTCCCTGTGAGGCATGGGCATGCTGTACCCCTTACTGCACACAGGGTAGCGGGCTCCTCTGAGAGCCCTGCAGGCCCAAGAGGGTGGTGGCCCTTCTTCAGAGGTGGAGGGGAAGGGGTCAGGAAGCGCACCCGCTTCTGCTTCTGCCCTGGTACAGAGCATGATGGCCTCTCCCTTTAATCCTGGTGAACAGGACACAGGAGGTGCCAGGGCAAGGCCCTGCAGGGAGGCTTTTAGAATCTGCAGGTACGCAGTCATCAGTAGTGTGGAATTAGAAACCTGGGTGGGGAGGGGCTTACAGCTGGGGGCGGCGTGGGGTGGGGAAGCCAGGCTCTCCTCTTCTGTCCAGCCATCAGGGCTGGGGCTCTGCAGCTGGTGTTCTCTGCCGCTCTGCTCCATGCAGCTGTGGTCGGTAGAAATCAGGGGCCCTTGGGATTATTCAGGCTTGCAGAGATCCGCCCACTCCTTCCCTGATACCGAGGCAGGAGCCACACCACAGGATGCTGTAGCCTCCCGGTCCTCCCTGCCCCCACTGGTTCTGTGTTCTAGGGGCTTCGGGGAGCTCCATCCATTAGTCATAAAACAGGGGCCTTCTCTTTGGGTGATCCGGTGAGACCATGCCCCATGGAAGCCTTGTAAAGTTGAAGAGTCAGGACACCCAGCAGAAGGAGGTGGAGGAGGACCTGTGAAGGGAAGGCGCCTGAGCAAGAGGGTGTGGACAGGCTGCTGGAGCACCAGAACGGGCGAGCCCCTCAGCCTGGGGCCAGCCAACCCCCGGGCATCTGCCACACTGGAGTCCTGCTCAGGATTCCCCCAGTCTGCTCTCGTATTGTTAGGTCTAGGTCAGCTTCTTGTTTTCTGGAAATCACAGGAGGATCCTGGACCGGATGGGGCAGGGTGGAGGTCAGGACCCCACCTGAAGACCTGACCTGGGGACCACCCAGCCCACTGCAGTCTGCTGGAGAGGCATGGAGAGGGCGCTCTGCAGAGTGTGTGGGTCAGGCTAGGCTTGGAGAACTGAGGGAGCCAAGAGTGGTGGCCGTGATGCCTTCCTCTTTTCTCAGTTTCCTCTCGTGGATCTGGAGCCTCCCTGGCAGGTTCGAATCCCGTTCCTCCTCCTTGTGGCTGGGTAGCCTTGGGCAAAGGCCTCAGTGGCTGCATGCCTCTGCCCGCTTACCTGCATGTCAGGCGGGGTTGTAGGAGCTCTCCCTTCTCAGGCTGTGATGAAGATGGTATGAATTTGCACCTCGCAAACACTTAGGGCCTGGCACGCAGTAGGGGGTCTGCGAAGGTTGTTATCAGTGCTGACAGCAAACGCTCCCTGCTGCAGGCAGCATGCGTGGTCCCTCTCATCCTTGCCAGGCAGGGAGGAGTGATCTGCTTTGCTCTTGCTCAGGAGTAAAAGAGCTGGAGCTGAGCAGGAATGTTCACAGCTGGGGCTGGGCGGGCAGCATCTCAGGGACAGGGCCGAGCTCAGGGAGCGGGAGACCCACTCTGCCTGGGTGGCTGGGCTGGGGTTTGGCCTTTAGAAGGAAGTAGTGAGTGTAGCCGGGTGTGGCGGGTAGGTGGTGCAGGGCCTGCAGGCCCAGCTATCCGGATGGTGAAGCGTGAGGATGCTTGGCTCAGTTACTGTTCTCTCTGTACTGGGACAAATACCCGACACCTAAAATGAAGGAAGGAAAAGTTTATTCAGCTCACAGTTACTGGAGGTTTCCGTCCATACTCAGCTAGCTCTAAGGCAGAGCGGCACATGGCAGAGGGCAGCACGTGGTGGCGGCAAAGAGCAAGAGCAAATGGGAGAAGTAACAGCAACAACGGCTGCAGAGAGCAAGTCTGTCTCCCTGTCTCTTTTTACATTCAGACTATCCACCCTACGCTGTGAGTAGTGTTCACACCCATAATCCCAGCAGCATTTACGCCTGTAATCCCAGTGGATCATGAGTTAATCTCAAACTCTAGAAGTCCGCCCCATGATTGCATGAGGCTTTGGAGGGCACCTAGACACAAACCATAGCAATGCCAAATTCCAGGCTGGTCTGGGGCAACTCAGTGAGACCCTGCTACAAAATAAAAAATAAAAAAGGCCGGAGATGTAGTAAAGGTCCTGGGCTCAGTCTGTATTGCTGCCCCTGAAAAGAGAAACAGAAGAATGCACCAGAATGTGGCGTCACTAACTTACTAATTAATTATTCCAGTCGTACAAGCCTGTGCTATAAAGCATGGATACCTTGTTATTCCCTCTCATAGGAGAGTAAACTGAGGCACAGAGAGGTACAGGGATTTAGCTGAGGTTATAGTTGCAGCAGGTGGCAGAGTCAGAAGTTGAGCCCAGGGAATCCTGCACTGGACTCTGCCCTGAGAGCTCTGTGGTTGCTGCCCCCGGCCCAGAGACCCCCCTGACCCGCTCGGCCTTCAGAGCTGTGACAGTGACCTTCAGACTTTTGAAGACTGGTTCTCTGAAAGGCTGGGCAGGACCATGGCTCCTCCCAGGAGCATGTTGGCACTTGGTTGTGGCCAGTTTCAGGGTGTTACAACCTCCTCTAAGGCCTGGAGACCTCCCATCTGGCTCCTGTGCCCTTTTAGCTGCCACCAGTATAGGGGAATGGAGATGTCCCCATTGTCCCCACCCACTGAGGCCCTTAGAGGCAGGGGCTAGGGGGACAGCAGTGCTGGGACCCTCCGTCCCAGAGGACTGTCACACTTTCATGGTGATGTGCGTGTCACACAGTGGATCTGAGCAGAATGAGGTCGGGGCAGGTTCTGTGCTTGGTTTGTTTGCAGTCGGGCGAGCTGGGAATTGGTGGTATGCAGATGTTTGTGGGGAAGGCAGTACATCCGTCAGAACCCCACAGGAAAGGATCCTACTCAGATGCTTAAGGTGGGGAGACTTTGATGTGGGATTTCTTTTCAAGGCGGGGGAGAGATGGAGGAAACCCACAGGGACCCATGGCCCCCAGGGACTCACAGCAGCTGGGAGCTGTTCTTGCAGAGCTGTAGTTGGAGTTGTGGGGCCCAGCAGGACTTGGGAGAAACTTGAGAATGTCTCCCCTGGCAGAGGGGACCAGCAGTAACCCAACGGTAACCTGAGGGCAGGGGACCAGGCTAGGTTGTTGGGAGGAAGCCACCCTCCGCAGTGAGGGGCAGCACAAGTGGACTGGCCCTGTGCCGTCCCCAGGACCTACGTTGGGGTCAGGAAGCTGATGTCCCAGGTGCTCCCTCTGGCCTCCCAGGGGCAATGCGGGCCAGGGGTCCTTACTGCCTGGCCTGGATTTTCCACCCTGGTCTTGCTGGTGTCCGGAGGGTGTTTGGTCTACCAGCTGCCCTCTTGGCCCTGTCAATGCCAGCTCTTGGGTTGAGCAGAGTCCCTGGTCGCTACTTAATTCCTGCCTCCCCTCCGAGGGTCTCCCTGGAGCTGATGATGTGTAATTAATGCTGCTTAATTGATATTCTTGGGGCTTAGTCATAGAGGTTTCAGAACCCACTGGAGCCTCTTTTGTGGCGTGTCAGCTTTCTCCTCTGGGTTTTGTTGCCAGGGAGAAGCCATTCTTTTGAGGGGAAACAGATGCATTCCTGAGCTCCTTGTCCTTTTGTGCCCCCTTCCCTCAGCAGCTTGTTTCTGCTCTTAGGCTTGGGGGCCCCCCTTCACTTCCCATCTCCTACTCAGCCTCCTCCCCAGGAACCCCCACCTCCACCTTCTCTAGTAATTCTTTGGGTTCCTTGTGTCAGCTCTGCATTCAGAATCCCTGGGAGAGCCCGGGGGCGCCTGGTGTCTGTGCCCCACAGTGCAAGCCAAGCAGACCCCTCCTAGGGTCTAACGGGACCCAGGAAGGAGCGACAGGCACTTCCCAGGCGCTGGCAGGTACAGCTGGGTGGTGGGCAGGCTGGGCTCTGGTCCAGGGTCCAGGTGGTGAGGGGTGGACACCGCCCCTTGTTCCCAGACAAGATCTGCCTCCTGCAGGGCAGTTGGATGGAGCCCTGTGCCCTGCTCAGCTCGGGTCCTGAGCTGTCCCCGCTCCAAGTCCCTTCTGGTCTGAAACTAATTCCACGGAAAGTGAAGTGCAGTGGCCAAAGCGAGCATTTTTCTTAGCATCCATTCAGTTGCATCCCTGCCATCATTAATAGGTGTTCCAGTAGGGCTTGACAGGGACCACCTGGTGGCTTCTGAGATTTAAAAACGCCTTCTAGCGTTTTTCGCCTTCGTCATGAGTGCAAGTAAGGAGGCCATAGAACATCTCCAGGAGTCCCCAGCCTGTGGGTTTGGCAGTCATTGCTGCGCTTGCGTTCATTCCTCTTGCGTGCTCAGGGGGCGCTCGGAGCTCCCTGCCCGGCCCGTTTCCAGGGGAACCCCTTCTTCTTCCCAGGCAGATGCGACCCCAGAGAATTCCCTTGTGCCGAACAAAGCTTCAAGTGCCATTTTAGAAGGAGCACCCTGACAGCTTTAGGTGGAGCTGGGCCGGGCTGCAGTGGGAGGGGGTGGCAAGGGATGTCGCTCCAGCCCTGCCACCCGCGGTTCTTGCTGGAGGAGGGGGAGGGGAGGGTCTGAATCCTGGGTGTTTACCTGGAATATTCCGCTAGAAAGCCATTAGGAGAAATTCTCTTCTGTCTGAAGACAGGTGCTGTTAAGAATTCTTAATTTCTAATTGGAGGCAAATGCAGGGACTGGTGGAAAAGGGTGACACTGTGCAGGACTGTGATGGCGTTTAGGGGTGAGACAGGATTACCTCCCCCATGCCTTGCACACGGTGGGCTGAGTGTAAGTGTTGGTGAAGCAAGCGAACGTGGTCTTTGTGAAGTACAGAAGGGCTGGGCCCCGGGGTGCCCTGCTGTGTGACCTTGGGCGAGTCTCTTACCCTTGCTGCCTCTGTCTCCTCACATGTGACGTGGGCAGTAATCCTCAGGATTTTCAAAGGAATTGAGTAAGATAGCTCAGCCATTCATCTGCTCTCCGGAATGTTCCGCAGTTGCTCAGTAAATGTGTTCTTCATTCATCATGTTGTAGCCTCCTTCACTCCTAGTTAGTTCTCCACTCCTTCTGCTCAGCAGAAGCACCTAGTCGACGTTAAAGAAGCATGGCTGTTCAGGCCTCACCCACTGAGTTCTGGATTTAATTCATCTCTGTAGTGGGGTTGAGCGTCAGTTCTTTTTCACTGTTGTTGCTTCTGTCTTTTTAAGAAAGGGTCTTGCTACGTAGTCCATGCCGGCCTTGAACTGTCTGTGTAGACCAGACTTTGCATCGATCCTCCTGCCTCAGCCTCCCGACTGCTGGGATTACAGGCACACGCTACCATGCTCAGCAAGCATAATTTTGTTATGGCATAAGTATTGTTGTTTTAGTTAAGCACTTTTTTTTTTTTTTTTTTTTTTTGGTACCAGGGATCAAAGTTAGGACTTTGCGCATGCCAGGTAGGCACTTATGCCACTGAACTATTGCCCCAGCCCCAAGTATTTTTTTTTTAAAGCTGTTAAATAATTTCCTAAAAAGACAAACTCTGACTCCTATACAAATGTCAAATGATCCTATGATAAAATTTATTTAACTTGTTAACAAATAAGGAGTCCTGGGGCTGGGGAGATGGCTCAATAGAATAAGTGCTTGCCTGGCAAGCGCAAGGGTCTGAATTCAATCCCCTGTTTTGAAAAAAAAAAAAAAAAAAAAGACCATTATGATTTTAGAATCAGTTGAAATACTTTTACTATTATTATTTTATGTATTTGGTACAGGGTCTCACTACTCAGCTCGGACTCATAGTGATCCTCCTGTTTTCAGCCTCCCTGGCGCTGGGATTACAGGTGTGCACCACCACGCCCTGTCTTGGTGTGTTGCTCATTGCTCCCAGGGGCAGGGCTGTTGTGGTATGTGGTGCCAGGGATCGAACCCTGGTCCCCGTGCTTGCCTAAAAGCAGGTGCTTAGTCCACTGAGCTGTCTCACCAGCCTTCCAGTTGAAATAACTTAAACGATGCACACTTACAGGCAGTTGTGAATTCAGAAATAAAGTTATCCCTAGATGTGTTGATGTCGATGGTGTAATATTGCGTTGCATTCCCTGGTACGGAACACACTTGCATCTCTGTGAGCGAGAATTGCTGCACACTTTCCAGAGTTAAGGAGGAGCTGGAAGATGGCAACAGTTGCAGGCCACTGTGGAGCCAGGTGGCTGCATCAACGCGTTAGGGAGGACACGCGGTGTGTTGCTAACTTCGCCTTGGTGGGACGACATGCCCGGGAGGCTGGCTTGGCGCAGGGAAGCTTTGTTCTGGCTCATGGTTCTGGAGGAACTGGTCCATGGCTGGCTGGCTCCGCAGGCCTCGGGCAGGCCGCAGGGGGTGGTGCAGGGGAGCTGCTGGCCTTGCAGTGAGTGGCCCAGGAAGCAGACAGAAAGGGGAAGGAGCAGAGGAGCAGGTTGGGGCCAAGACACATGCCCGAGGTCGGATCCCCTTCCCCACGTCCCTCACCTAGGCCTGCCTGTTTCCATGCCCTCCAAATAATGCCATCAGGTTCTGAGATCATCAATGAAGGCAGAGCCCGTGGGGTCCTAGCTGCACCTTCTGCAGCAATGCCTTAGGACACACGAGCCCTCGAGGGCACATTTCAGATCCAACACAGGATGCTCAGTGTCCACCGTTGGCTCCGTCATTTCTTCACCTTCACAATTCCCGGAGGTTGAGTTCTCCCCTGCAGTCCAGGGCAGAGACCCTGCCTAGTACCTCTGTGTGCACTCCGTGGGCGCCGTTAGCCGTCTGTGTCTACTTGTTGTACCACCCCGAACGTGCCTGGTCTCACCTGTGTCTGCCTGTTTCTGAGCTGTACCCCCGAGGAGAGGACTCTTCAGGGGATGCGACCTTGCTCTGTTTATGTGTAGCTCAGTACCAAGCACACCGTCTGGTTTAGAAACAGTTGTAGGAGAAATGGGTTGATGCCTGGCCTCGTGGTGCATGCCTGAAATCCCAGAGGGCCCCAGAGGTGGAGCGTGACTTCCTGGAATCCTTTGGGGAATGTCTTGGGATTTAGTATTGAGCGTGTGTTGAGCCATGACTCCAGATGCGAGTACCTGTTCAGCCGGTGTCAGCATTGGTCATCCGGGCTGAGGCATAGACGGTCCAGAACTGCAGCTGCAGCAGCAGGGTCAGGATCTGGTACGGCCTCGCTGGGCCTCTGGCTCAGGCCCCAGGCTGCCATGAAGGTGCTGCTGGGGCCTTGGTCACCTTGAGGGAGGTCAGCAGGTCAGGGTGGGCTTCCCAGCTCCCCCAGAAGTGGCTTCAGAAATGGCGTTGGAGGCCAGGGGCATCATCATTGTTAGAGGAGGCTGGGAGAAGGTGGGGAAGGGTTGTGGGGTCAGGGGTGGAGCCTGGGTGGAGGAAGAGGAGACAGGCATGGAGGTGGCAGAGCTCCCACCTGGGTCCTGTGATCTGAGGGGACAAGTGATCACCTTCTCTTGCAGTTTGGGCGCACCGAGGTCATCGACAACACACTGAACCCGGACTTCGTGCGCAAGTTCATTGTGGATTACTTCTTCGAGGAGAAGCAGAATCTTCGCTTCGACCTGTAAGTAGGAGGGGTGCTGCAGCAGGGGCAGGGGAAGCTGGGGGAGCCAGGACTCATGGAGAGACATAGGGCTTTTCCTGTGCAGGTGGAGGTGGGTGGGATGAAGGTGACAGCTAGCTGAAGTCCCTCGTGGAAAGGGAGTAGGGGGGAGGAAACAGGCGTCACTCCCCTTTTGTGTCTGGTGAAATGGGGGTCAGAAAGGCTGGCCAGCTGCCGGGCTCTGGGTCTGGCCGCTGAGAAGCTATCTGGGGGCAGCCCTGGGCCCTGTCCCTGTGCACCTTTTTATCTACTGGCCTGGAAGGGCACCCGCTAGCCTCTCAGACACAGGATGATCTGGGGGGCCCTCCCACCCCCCAGGGGCCATGCACCCATGAAGAAGAGGGCCAGGCCCCTCCTGCATTAAGCTGGGTTTGGGGGGACTGCGGTCTGTGGAGCAGGCAGGGGATGCTGTTGTTTTGGGGGTGTCGGTGGAAGAAAGGTAGAGAGGGGTGGGCAGAGCAGGAAGGAAGGGCTTTGTGGTCTGAGGAGCCATGGGAAGCACAGGAACACCAGCTGGGATGGGGACAACGGAGTCTACAATTGCAGCTCGCAGAGCAGGTGTCTGGTGACATCTCCAGAGGGAAGGTGCTCTGAATGTGGAGCCTTTGGGGGACCTAGAATGGCTGTTGGGCACAGCGAGGGCCAAGAGGGGTAGAACTGCTGGAGGAGGGATGGGGGCACAGCAGGTGAGCAGGCCCCAGCAGGTGAGCAGGCCCCACAGGTAAGCAGGCCCCAGCAGGTGCACAGGCCCCACAGGTGAGCAGGCCCCACAGGTGAGCAGGCCCCAGCAGTTGAGCAGGCCCCACAGGTGAGCAGGCCCCACAGGT
>NW_004524581.1:26165151-26206554 GCF_000260255.1 Octodon degus | reverse complement strand
CCACAGGTGAGCAGGCCCCACAGGTGAGCAGGCCCCACAGGTGAGTAGGCCCCAGCAGGTGAGCAGACCCCAGCAGGTGAGCAGGCCCCAATAGGTGAGGGAGGAATAGTGCCTTGGTCAGCCTGCCTGTGGTCAAGGTGAGTGTGCCAGGCCTCTGTGGCGAGTGCCCAGGCCCCAGGGCAGGTGGGCAGCCTAGGCAAGGTGAACTGGGAAGGGGAGGCCAAGGGCAAGGTCATGTGCTGTGGAAGTGGAGCCTTGGGTGGGACAGGGGAGCAGGGGTGAGGGTGAGTGGCTGAGCCCAGCTTGCAGAGCAGTCTCCTTGAGGTGTGAGGAGCACGGGTGGTGAGGCTGTGTCTTAGGCCGTAGGACCCAATTATCCGGCTCTGCACCCTGGAGGCTCCTTCTGTGCCTCTCAGCTAAGGGACCTGCCAGTCTTCGAGGACCCGGGTAGGGCGTCCCACTGGCCTTCGCCACAGGTTAGTGTTCCCACGAGTTTGTGTTTCCTGCAGGTATGATGTTGACTCCAAGAGCCCTGACTTATCCAAACATGTGAGTCCTCCCTTGCCTGCCCCTGCTCTGGTGTGTCCGTAATGCTCCTGAAATGCCATTTTCTGGCTCAGCCTGGGGTTTTGCATGTGCCCAATGCTGGTTTTTCACTTCAGATCCTACAAGGGCCCAGGTGCTGGCCGTGGGGGTGGGGGTGGCTATAGGCAGAGGAGGTGACAGTGGCCTTAACTGTGCCCTGGGTTTGCAGGATTTCCTGGGCCAGGCCTTCTGCACCCTTGGAGAGATTGTAGGGTCCTCTGGGAGCCGCCTGGAGAAGCCCCTCACGTAAGTGCGCGGGGTGCCAACTTCCTGCCTGCTGGCTGAGGGCAGAGCGGGGAGGCAGCTGCTAATCATGTGGCTGTTCGCAAGGTGGTTGGGAGCTGGGAGGCTGCATGGCTCACGGTACCATGAACCCACTGACCTGGGAGGGTTAGCAGAGCTCCAAACTCCTGGCCCATTTCCTGCCTCCACTGCTGTATGGAGGAAGAAGCTAAAGCCCAAAGAAGCGACCTGCCCAAGGCCGCACACCAGGAGGTGGGAGAGCCTGGGTTGGAGCCTGGAGGACTGATAAACGTATCTCAGATTATTCGTGGCTTGTGGTGGCCCAAGCTGGGTGTGGCCAGGCCCTCCCAGCCCACCCTGACTCTTGATAGTCTGCGTGGGATTTGAGGTGCTTTGGAGGCAGAGTTGCTGCTTGGAGCAGGCTCTGGGATAAGGCAGCGCAAGGCCTCCCACAGTGAAGTCTGAGCGTGGCTTTACAGGCCTGGAAGGGCCAAGCAGGGGCTTGAGGTGACCTCTCCATCCCTGTCTTTGAGCAAGAGCATCCTGCAGATGGGACAGGTGTCAAGGCCGCAGGGCAGGGCAGGAAAGAGGTTCAGGCTGGGGTCGGCATCGGCTCCTGCCTGCTTTTGCTGCACGTGCCCTGGACGCTGTCCTTCAGTGCAGTCCTTCAGTGCGGTCGCTGGTTGTAGTCTGTGTGTGCGGGTGTACAAGTGTGCGCCTGACTGTGTTGGGAGTCTCTCCTGGGCCCTGTCTGAGCCCTCAGGAAGGACTGTGTGCCCCTGAGAAGGCCCATCTCCGTTTCCCAGGAAACCACCAACAGCTGTCACTTATTAAGGATGGTGAAACTCGGGTTTGGAGACATCTGAAGCTTAAAGACTTTGGGGAACCTCTTCAAAAAAGGCTATAAAATTCATACCTGCTAGCCCCTTGCTCACAAACGTTCCTGATCTTCTTTTTTAAACTTTTGGGTTTATCCTCAGTACCACTGCCACCACTGTGGCCCATCCATGGCTTCTGATCTTTCCTGCAGCCCCTCCACCCCTCCTTCCCCTTGGCCCAGTAGAGACACCCGCCTGTCTGCCTGGCCAGGAACGGGGCTGTCTTTGCGGGTCCAACTTGTAGACCGGTTGGTCTGCGCCCACAAATCTCTCAGGCCCCTGTTTGCTGCTGCCACCTGGCCCCTTATACTGAAGTGGGGAGTGGGGTGCACAGCAGATGTCCCCAGGGAACTAGCTGGTGCACTGGGCCCTACAGGACACCAGGACCTGAGGCTGAGACTGAAGGAGACCCCAGTGGAGGAGGCGGCGGCGGACCTAGTACCCCACCCGAGGTTCCCTGTGTCTAAGTTTAGCTGCATTCGTGACTAACCCATATTAGCAGCTCCTGTTTACTGGGCATCTGTTCTGGGCCAGACACGAGGGTTAGGGTTTTGTTTATGAAACCTGTAAAATCAGGATACCGAATTCACACATTCAGCCAACCTCGGGTTGAAAATATCTCGAACAATTGTGTCTGCACGGAATAGGTACAGGCATTTTTTTTTGTCATTGTTCCCTACACAATACAACTATTGCATAGCTGTTACAGCCTACTAAGTGTTACGAGTAATCTAAAGATGATTAAAAATATACAAGTGGCAGCTGTCTACAAACATCGTTTTATATAGGAACGTGAGCAGTCAAGGATTGGCCATCTGCAGGTGTCCTGGAACTGCCCCCCGTGGGTACAGAGGGACCACTGTATTCTTTTGTTAGTGATATTGTAGCAAAGACCGTGGGTTGAATGACTCAAAGACTAGACATTTTTATTTTCTTATAGCTCCAGAGGCTAGAAGCTCAAGGATAAGATGTGGATGGGTTGTCCTCGGAGGCCTTTCCATGGCTGTGGGTGGCTGTATTCTTCTTTCCCTCCCTGTGGTCTTTTGCTTTCTTTTCCTTTCTTTCTTTTTTTTTTTTAAATTTTATTTAGTACACGGTCTACAGAGTTTCTACTATGTAAATCTGACTCATAGTGATTCTCCTGTGTTCAGCCTCCCAAGAGCTGGGATTACAGGCGCACGCCACCATGCCCAGTCTCAGTCACTTCTCAGCATGCCCTGGGGACGGGGCTAGCATGGCACGCTGGGGATTAAACCCCGGCTGCTGCATCTGCCTAAGCAGGTGCTTTAATCTGCTGAGCTATTTGGTTGGCCCTTGCTGTCTTTTCTCAGTGAGATAGTCTCACCCTGTAGCCCAGGCTGGTCTTACTCACAGTGATCCTCCTGCCTCAGCCTCCTGAGAGCTGGGATTGCAGGCGTACACCACCGCACTCGACTTGCTCCCTGGGACTTTACCTGGTGTCTTCTGTGTGCTGGTGTCCTCATCTCTGTACCCTCCCCTCAATGACTGTCATCATAGTCACATTTTGGGGGATCAAGGCTGGGACCGCAACATGAATCTGCTGGTTGTGGGTGCAGCTTGCTCTCTGGAGACCTCAGTCATTGGGCAGTCTCACCTTCCCACAGCCTGGCATAGGGGCTCACAGAGGTGGACTGGCAGTTCTGTCCCTGAGCCGGCTATAAGGCTCTGACACAGATAGGGACGGTGGGGCTGACAACATATATTTCTAGGGGACGTTCATGTTTCTGAGAACCTCTGGCATCATGTAACATGCCTGGGGCTTCAGAAGACCTGGAAGACCCCCTCCTGCCCGCCTGTAGCTTCCCATCCTTTTCTGAGCAGTGGGTGCTCTGGCCTCTCCGGCGCCAGCCTGTGCTCATGGCCTGCACTGTCTTTCTCTTTCCACAGCATAGGAGCATTCAGCCTGAACTCCAGGACGGGCAAACCCATGCCAGCCGTGTCCAATGGGTAGGTGGCAGCCGTCTCCGGCCCTGGCGTCTTCCCACACGCAGCAAGCTCCACAAAGGATGGCTGAGTCTGGGTCCAGGTCCTAATCCAACCCAGTGAGCTCAGCCCTGGTCCAAGGACAGCAAGGACACTGGGGTCAGGCTCAGGCTAGAGCACTAGGGCCCGAGGAGCCATGGGCCTGTGGCGAGTGGGGCCCCCTCCCTGCCTTCTGCAAACCCAGGCTAGTTCAGCCTCCTCCTGCCACCAGGCAGGCTTGGGCCACCTCGCCCACACCTGACAGGGTGCTCTGGGTGGTGGTTTGTGTGCTCCCTACTCTTTGGAGCCCCGTGCAGAGAGCCCAGGCAGGGACGGGAGCGCAGCCAGGGAGAGAGGGAGGCTGAGGAAGGAGGACCGAGCAGTGGGAGCAGGCTGGGCTGGAGAGGAGGGAGAGAAAGAGCAGAAATAGAAGAAGGACGCGGTGGTGGCAAGGAACAGATGGAGAGACTTGGGGTGGAGGAGGCCGCTGTGGAGGAGGCCGCTGTCAAGGAGTCCCTCTGCCTGGCCCCCAGGCCGGCTTTGCTTCCCTGGAGCAGGGGCCAGGACTGGAGGGTTTTGGAGCCCTAGCTCGGAGGCCGTGTCCTGGGGATCGTGGGCGCGCTGCCACCTGCCCTGGGCAGGGAGGCTCAGGCCTACCTGCACTTAGCCCCGTCGGGAGCCTCCCCATCAGTGGTCCTCTGTGTTACACGGATAGGCTGGGTCCCCTGGGCGTGGCACTGTGCGTGAGTGCTAGTGCCGGGGACGTGGCCATCCCACTCCCGTGGCTGCATGTGGTAGTAAGCCCCACTGCCCTGGCCAGCCCCTGCCTGACCTCCCTCCTGGTGTGCCCTGTCTCTCCCCCCCCCCCCCGGCACCCTGGCTTGGTCCCAAAGATCAGAGTGGGGTGATCTGATGATCAGTGTGGGGGACGAGGTGATGGGGCCCCACCCACTGAGGAGCTGCCGGCTGGCTGGGCTCCGTCCCCTCCAGGAGCCCCGGCCCCAGGGCTCCAGGGAGGTGCTCCTCTTCCTCCTGTGATGTCACAGCAGCCAGGGCTAGAATGTCTGGGCACTCTGGGCCGAGCGGGGAGGGGTGGCCGGCCCACAAGGTCTTTTGCCCACAGAAGTGGTCTTTGGATGGAAAGTTTGAGAACCACTGGTCCAGAAGCGTCCGGGTGAGTCTGGGTGCTCCTGTGGTTCTAGGACTTGGCTGCAGGCACCGCCTCCCCGGTGGGCTCCCGGCGCAGGCCCTGTGGCCTGAGAAGGCCGCCCTCAGAAGGCGCGGGCACTGCTGGGGTGTGGGCAGATCAGCTGGCCGGGAGGGAGGCCGCCTCCTGGAGCCCTAGGAGTCTCTGACTTTGGCTACCTTTCCATGCTCCACTCTTGTCCCTCAGTGGTGTCCCAGGGAAGAAATGTGGTACCATCATCTTATCGGCTGAGGAGCTCAGCAACTGTCGGGTGAGTGGCAGGGGCCCCAGGGAGGACTTCGGGGTGGGACGAGGGCAGCCTCCCTGTGACCCAGGATGCCCCGGGTCCCTGCAGCCACGAGAGGGCAGATGGGGCCCGCAGTGTGGCTGGGTCAGTGGAGGTTCCCGTGTGGGGCGCCCAGCCGTCCCTGAGTGCCCTTGAGCCCAGACCGCCTTGGCACCAGCCCCAGTGACGAGAGCCTTTCCGTCCTCCGTGCTTGGCATGTGGTTGTCATCTTTCACTTTCATCTCTGGATGGAGTCGAGTACAGGGAGAGAGAGCCTGTGAGTGCGTGTGAGTGCGTGCATGTGTGTGCGTGTGCACATGTGTCTGGGTGTGTTCTCACACTGGCAGGCTGGAGTCTGCAGACCCCAGCAGACCCTGCTTTTCCTTGTTCTGTGAGACTGTATCAAGGCAGGTGGTGGGGACAGCTCGGAGGTATCTGAGCACACGGGAAGGGGCTCTGGGGACTCAATGGCTAAGTACCCGGTGAGCGACCATAATGACACTAATTATCTGTGCCAGGATACAGGTCACATATCTTTCCCAATGGCAAGCCTGGGCCATCCGTACTGACCCTTAGAGGGGTCAGGTCACCTCTTCCAGGACAGTAAGAAGCAGAGTCATGGTTCCGATCCAGGTCAGCCTAATTCTAAAATCAGAGCATAATCCCCCAAACCACCCAGGCTTGAGAGGCCCTCGGGTCAGTTGAGAACCATGGGCGGTGGGAGGCAGATGGGGGCGTGGGGACCCGGAACAGAGTGGTGGATGGGAAGAGGCGCAGAGGCAGGTGCCCAGCTGAGGCCCAGCCTAGGACGCCCTGGAGCAGGGAGGATGAGGAGGAGAAACAAGACCCGGGGTCTCCCCAGCCCTTCGGTCCCTGCTAGCATTCACCACGTCAACAGAAAAGACTAGAAGTTATCTGTTTACTTAAAGTAACAGCGGTTGTACATATTATAGATTAGCATAAAATAAATATATTTTCTAGCGCAGAGGTTCTGTAATACAAAGAGGGTCTCGTTTTACATAGCTGTGGACCTCTTCTGCATCTGGCCTGCTGGAAGGCAGCTACACGTCTGTGTCTGCTTGTGCTGCCCGGCTGCTGTCTTCACTGCCAGCGACCTCTGGGAAACTCTGGTGTTAGTAGTACCCATTAGCTGAGCAGTGACTCTGAGCCACGTGGGTGCTAAGTGGTTTACAGTAATGGGCTGTGCGCCTCAGCTTGCACAGGGAGACACCAAACTAATGCAGGGAGATTAAGAGACCACACAGCCACTGGGCAGAGGAGGGCTGGGCCCAGGCAGTCTGGCTGGAGACCTGAGGTCTTTCCGTGTGAGGCCGTGAAGCTGTGAGTTCTACCTTGAGGGGCTTCCTGTCAGAGCAGAAGGTGTTCAGAGACAAAGCTGGTGGTGCTGGTGTACACCTGTGGGCCTCCCAGCACTCTGGGAGGCTGAGGCAGGAGGATCCTTTTAAGTGTGATTCTGGTGTGGGCAGCTTAGTGACTTAGCTGGATCCTGTCTGAAAATATAGAAAAACCCACAGAACTAAAAAATGCTGGGGATGTAGTTCAGTGTGAAGGGACTGAATTCAATAGGCTGTACTGCAAAAATAGGCTTAAGAAAATAGAATTTAGGGCTGAGGAGATAGCTCAGTGGTCTAAGCACCTGCCTAGCAAATGCAAGAACCCAGGTTTGATCCCTGGTATCACATGATGTGCCGGCCCTGAAACCGAGCGTGGTGGTGCACGCCTGTAATCCCAGTGCTGAGGAGTTTGAGACAGGTGGATTACTACGAGCCCCAGCACCGCAGCCTCGGATTCCAACCTGTGATTGGAGCTGGGCAGTGGCGGTGACTTGAGGTCAGAGGGGTGGCAGTACGTGATGACCTAACAGGTACCTGGGACAGATTCCCCCTTCCCCCAAGCTCCCAGCCAGCGGGTGCCACCACTGGTTTGTGAAAGACGAATTGGAAATAAATAGAAGCAAGGACGAATTGGAAATCTCGCAGCCCCAGGCCCTCCATGGCTAGCCCCCCATGGCAGGGCTGGTCCAAGACTTTGGCTGGGAGCTCTTGGGGGCCCTTCCCCTCTGCACCCCTTCCTGTGCCAGAAGTCGGCCCTTCCCTCCTCCTGAGGCTGTCAGCGCCTTTTCTGGCGCATCTTGGGCTGAGCTGTCTTTCCTTAGAATACTTGCAGCAAGGAAAAGAGACTAATCCCCAGCATCTGGCTGAATTAAAGTAATTACATCTGAGCAGCTTCGCTAGGCTCCCGGCTCAGCATTCAGTCGAAGATCAAAGGAAGGGGGCGGGGCCCTTCCTGCCCGGCTGAACCTCCCTCCCCTGTATCCACCGGGACGGCGTGGGCGGTGGGGACCAGCGCGGAGGAGGGTGGACTCTCGTGTCGCTGGTTGACAAGCGAGGGAAGAGCCTCGCTCCTCAGCAAATTGAATGCGAAGAAAGTTCCCACTGTCAGAACTGGCTCGAGATCCTATTCAGCGTGGCTGACAGGAGGCCAGGCTCGGGAGTCTTTGTTCGAAGTCCCCGCGATTTCATTATTTTCATTAAGCACCAAATTTCAGTGGAGTCTGTTAACGCCAGCGGGGCTGCTGACCTTTCCAAGTCCTTTTGCTAAGAGACTCTTACTTATACTGTTTCGGTTGCTTGTTGCTTGACACAGGCACTCACCGTGTAGCCCAGGCTGGCCTGGAATTCGTGGTGATCCACCTGCCTCAGCCTCCTGAGTGCTGGGATTACAGATGTGCACCACCGTGCCCTTACGTAAGGACTCCAGAGCCTCCGCGAGGCCTTACGTTCGTGTTCTTGGGCCTGGTGTGCTCCGTGAGGTTCGGCGGCCCTCGAAGGCTGCACAGCTTTGGACAGCTGGGATCACAGAGAGAGCCGGAGTCTTTGCCTCCTGCATCCCGCCTCCTCCATCCTTGGGGACTTCCTGGCTCCCAGGCAGCCCACCAGGGTGACAGTGGTGACACCTTTGTGTTTGAGGAGCCTCACAATTTTTTTTTTTTTTCCCGGACCCCGGGATTGAACTCAGGTCCTTGAGCTTGCCAGGCAAGTGCTTATTCCACTGAACTATCTCCCTGGCTCCTGTACACATCTTGACTGAGCTTCCTTGTGAGACAGAAATGCCAGCCAGGGGTTCCTTTCCTGCAGTGCTCCGCAGCCCTGGGAGCCTGCCCTCTTTTCATAGTAGTTACCATCTTGTAATACTCCCTCTTCCTGAAGGAATACTCACAGCTACTCTGTATCTAAGTACAGGTAAGAGGAGAGTCTGCAGCTAGCTGGTGCGGCTGGGGGAGCTGGGTCCAGGCAGCTGGAGAACAGCACACGCAAAGGCCAAAGGCCCCGGGGTCAGGGCAGACAGTGAGGCTGGGGAGGAGTTGGACCATGTGAGACCTTGGAGCAGGGAGCTGGGGAGAGCCCACTTCTGCATGTGGGAGGCTGAGGGAGGGCCGGTAGCCGAGGGAGACCGATTATGATGGAAGCAAGAGGTTAGCGAAGGGGTGGGGAGATGGCTCAGTAGAATAAGTGCTTGCCTGGCAAGCGCAAGGGGCTGAGTTCAATCCCCGGTTCTGCGCCAAAAAAAAAAAAAAAAAAGTTAGTGGAAGGTGGGGGTGGGACCCTCCCCCAGACGCGGGGTGGGGGTGGGGAGACAGAGTCGTGGAGGGGCGCTCTGTGCTGTGGCTGGAGCAGACAGAAGCATCCGGCACTGCGAATTCCCAGCCTTTAGACAGTGGTGTTTGGAAGTGTAGTATATAATTTTTTAGTCAGAAATAATCCCTCTGGTTGAAAAAAAAAAGGAAAGCAAACAAAAAAACATTTCTCCTGGTGCTAAAAAAATTAGCACATTCATTACGGATGATCTGGAATTCCCAGAAGCCCAGGAGGGACTAGCAAATCAGGAGCGGGGGTGGGGCTTGCGCCAGAGCTCGCCCCTAGCTTGCAGTGAGGTGCTGGCCGCGACCCTCAGCACCAAAAAAGAACCGAAAACAAAATAAATCGCCCAGAGGTGATCGCTGTTGACCTTGTAATGTATTTTCTCTGAGGCTTTTTTTCCTGGTTGTACATGTGCTTATTTTTTCTTTTTTTTTTCTTTTTTAAGATCTTTTATTTATTTATTTATTTATTTAATTTCATTTATTTTGTGTGTGTGGCCAGCTCAGCCCACCAGGGGGCGGGGCTGGCTGGCATGTGGTGCTGGGGATTGAACTGTGGTCCCTGCGCTTTGCTTAGCTTGTTCTAAGTAGGTGCTTTAGACCACTGAGCCATCTCACCAGCCCCTATTTTTTCTTTTAATTGGTATAATAAAGTATCAAGGATCTTTTGTCACTTCATGTTGTTGCCACTCTGAGCTGCACGTCCAGGCTTTTGTTTTTTTACTTCTAAATTTTTGGTTTGAAGCAGTGTCTCGCTGGGTCACTCAGTTGCCCAGGCTGGACTCCCATTTTGGGGCCCTCCTGCCTCAGCCTCCCAGAGTGTTGGGATTACAGGCGTGCGTTGCCATGCCCAGCTTGGTCTCTTATTTTCTAGCCTGCGTTTTGCTGTGTTAGATGGGCTCAGAAAACATGTATTTAATAGCTGTCTGTTCTTCCTGTCTCATCCGGATGGGCCACGACAGATCCATCTCACAGGAAAACAGGGTAAACAGTGCTGCCGCGAACATCTGCTTGCTCCTTGGTGGGTGTGAGGTGCCGCGGGTGGATTTCCTTGGCTTGGGCTGGTGTCCCAGCGGCTCAGGCATTGTGAATGGGAGGCAGAGTGTCACCCTGTGACGGCAGCCTCTGAAGGACATCAGCATGCTGTGTGGTTTGGGATTGATCAGTAAGGCAGCCCAGAAAGCAGCCTGGCTGTGAGCCCAGGGCACAGCCCCCCGCCTGGCCCACCACCAGGCTGGCTTTGAACTCACAGGGATCCTCCTGCCTCAGCTTCCCGAGTGCTTGGCTTACTGACACTTGGAATACTTTCAAACTTCGTATTCTCCTCATGCCTTTCCTGACCCTGGTTGCCAATGAGGTCCAAGCTATAGCAGCCCCCCATCTTCCTCTCCTGGGGGTCACTCTCTTGTCCCTAGTCTGCAGCCCCCGCGCCTGCCGCTGGCCCTGACGCCTAGTGGCCACTGCCTCGCCCAGGAGGCTCAGTGAGCATGCAGGAGAGGCCCGCAGAGGCAAGCCTGCTGTCTCAGAACTTGGTATGTTTTTTTCTAAAAGATAAGGCCAAAGGCAGAAATTGCAGGAAATTACAGATTGCGGGAGCCGCTTTATCTTCCCTGTGGCTGCTTCCCTCAGAGCTTCAGGTTTGGGCTGGCATCTCATGAGCCTGGAGGGGCCCACATGGGCCCTGTGGGTGCCCTGTTCCCCGGCCGCCTCGATCGTCCCAGCAGTCCTCCCCAGCCTGCTCTCAGACTCCCTCAGCGAGGCTCTCCTCCTCACACTGCAGACAACGCCAGCGCCAGACAACGCCGCCCTCACTCCCACAGGGGGCGCTGGCCGGGTGACAGCCTGGTCACCTCACTGAAGGTCTCTCCTGTCCCCGTGGATCCTACAGTGGTATGGCGATGACAGCAGCGAACAGCCGCTGGTCTAGGTTATTTTTGGGGTGCAGGTCAGGCTGAGACCCCAGCCGCCAGGGAGCCTCACTCTCCTGCCCCTTGCGTGTCAGGGAATGAAATGTCACACACACACACACACACACACACACACACACACACGGCTGGATTTTTCCAGTGAACTGAATTTCGGAGACGTCCTATTATTTAATTTTATTTTAATTTTAACCAGTCTGCATGGAGGCCTTTCTAAATGGATCTCATACTTTTCTGCCTTCTCCAACTAGGGCTGTAGGACATAATGAAAATCCTCTTGATGATTCCAGGGGTCATCATTTAGAATTGCAGGGATTCCTCTTTGGGGCCAGGCTGTCTGGTTCCAGTCCCATCCCTGTTCCTGGCTGTGTGGCCTCTTCGAGGCAGAATGTAAGCCCCTCGGTGCCGTAGCTTTCTGCCCTTTTAAGATGGGACTAATAACAGTGCCTGCCTCATGGGGTCATTGGGAAGGTTCAGTGAAGGACAGACATAAAGGTAGCGGCTGGTGCCCGTTAGGTAGAACCCCATTATAGTGCCCTTTTGTTGTTGTCTATTTGAAACAGTCTGACTGTGTATTCTAGGCTGGCTTTGACCTCACGGGGATCCTCCTGCCTCGGTCTCCCGAGTGCTGGGCTTACAGGCGTGTGCCATGGTGCCATACAACATTGCCTTTCTCTCTGGTTAGAAATTTCCTGTGGTTCAACCCAGCAGCAGGTATGGTACTCTGCCACTTAGCCTGTCCCCTGTCCTGGCCCCAGCAGGCTCAGGGGCCAACAGGACCCCATGTGCCCTCACCCTGGAGGGCTGGTGGGTGACAGTGCTGGGGTCCCCTAGTGGCCCAGCAGAGCAGGTTTCTTGGTCAGGGGTGACTGGCTCAGGTGCTGGGAGCCTCAGTGTCCTACTCCCTGCTGGCCAGAGCTGGACCTGGACCTCAGAACTCCTTTGCTGTCCCCAGGTGGCCTTTGGGAAGGTGCCGGAGCCTGTAGCCCCGCAGGGCCCACACTTGGTGGCCTCTTTTGCCCTTGATCATCTTGGTTTACTTTGCTCCTTTTGCACGAGGCCCATGTTGGGAGGAGCCCGTGGGGTGCAGGCCTCAAGCTGTCTCCTGCCAGAGGTCCTGCTTCCTGGGGTTGTGTGCATGTACCAGAGTGGATGTCCCCCCCTCCCGCTCCACTCTAGTACATGGTGCAGCCTCTAGAGACCTCAGTGGCTTCCTCTGTCAGGTGAGGGAACCAGTGACAATGTGGATGTCCTACACAGCATGTGGATGCCACACAGCCCCCTAGTTTCCCTAACCTGCTGAGACTCCAGTGCCTGAACTCTCGGGAGCCCCGGCCCCCACTTCTGCACTGGGGACAAGTGATGGTGGTTTTGAGGACCAACTGTGAGAGGCACTGCCGCGTCAAGCTGGCCTAGGCAGTGATGGAGGATGCTGTCTGCTGTATCACCTGCCTGGTGGGGGCCGCGTGGTGGTAGAGGTGGTGGGAGTGGAGGAAGGGAGAAGCACGGAAGCCACGGCTGGCTGTCGCAGCGTGGCCCTCCGTCAGCGCGTTTTATCCACATACCCTGGAGGTGGGTGCTGTCAGTGTCACACACACACACACAGATGAGAAAACTGAGCCCAGAGAGGGTGAGTAGCTTGCCCTAGGCCACGGGGGTGGGGTGTAGGGTCAGGGCAGGCACGTGGACCATTGCTGCCCTACTGCACCTTGCTGAGCAGCGCCCTTCAGCCTCCACAGGATGGGCCATCGGGTCCTCCCTGGGTTGTGGGCTGCCCTGCTAGGAGGACAGGACTGTATATAGAGGCGGGTGCAGAGCCAGCCAGGCCCCGGAACTCCACACAGAGCCAGCCTGGGCCTGATTGTTTCATGGCATACTGGGATGGGTGGAACAGACAGGTCCCACAGTGCACCCAGGGCTGGAGGTGGGTAGGGGGACCGGGCTTTGTTGTCCTCACTGGGCCTGGCTACCCTCTTGGTGGCTGTGGGGTGGCAGCCTGGTGTACGGGACAGGAATTGGCTGTGAATGTGGGGAGGATGCCCCTGCACTGTGGCTGCTCAGCTGTAAACAGGGCCCCAGGCCTTGCTGCACCACTGAGCTTCTCGTGGGAGCAGATGGGACTCACGGACAGGGTGTGTGTGTGTAGGAGACCCTGGGGACAGCTGGGACTTCAGGACTCACAGAGTGGCCATGGCTCACGTTTCACCTTTCTGAAGTGCAGCGTGGAGCTGCCTAGGTGACCACTGTGTCTGGGTCTTTAGGCTCCGGGTCCCTGCTTCTCTCCCCACCTCACAGGCCCTGTTTTCTCCCTCCCCCACCAGGACGTGGCCACCATGCAGTTCTGTGCCAATAAGCTGGACAAGAAGGACTTTTTCGGGAAGTCTGACCCCTTCCTGGTGTTCTACCGAAGCAACGAGGATGGAACGTGAGTCCAGTCCAGCCTAGCCGCTGCGCTACCAGCACTGCTTGGGGGCAGGGATGGGCGGTGTGGTCTCTGGCCAGGTATCTGCTTCTTGTGCCCTCCAAAGTGGCCTGCCGAATAGCTGGGGCCAGTGGGCATGGGGCAGCCTCCAGGACCTGGGCGGGGGTCTTGACCATCTCGAGCTCTGCCAAGCGGGCAGGAGTGAGGGACCTGGCTCCCACAGACCCCTGGCACAGCCCGTTCTTTGTCCTTGTCCATACAGCCCCCTGGGCTGACTCCACAGCTGCCCACCCAGCTTGGCAACTATAACAGAAGCGCATAGCCATGTGTAGGTGCAGGTCAGCAATATGCCCTCCCAGGTGGATTCTGGGGTGGAGGTCTGGGACCTCCATCCCTTACTGACCTGCTCTGTGACCCCAGCAAGTTACTGGCCCCACTGGGCCTGTTTTGTTCTCCCATAAAGTGAACCAGGTGGACTGGCAGTGTGTGCAGGACAGAGGCTTTGCAGGGGCCGGGGAGGTTGATGGGACAAGTGCTGCCCTGCTGGAGAGCTGGGAAGCTGCTTTGGAGGGAAACAGTGAGTCCCTGGGGCAGCAGGAGGCAAGCAGGCTGGCAGGCGTGTGTGGAGACACCCGGCCTCAGCCTCTGGGACTCCAGAGTGCAAGTTGTGTGTGGGTGTGAGAGTGTGTGTGTGTGTGTGTGTGTGTGTTTGACAGCTGCTGGGAGGAGGCTCCAGCTCCTGTGAAAAATGGGAGTTTTAACAAGGAGCTGCAAAACGGGAAATTAGGTGTGATCATTTGCATGACAAAAGAGCCTTTGTTTCCCGGAGGACTCCTGGCAGGGCTGCTTTAAATAATTCCTGTTGACTCCACTCTGGTGGGGTGGGGGAAGGGGAGAAAGAGGTAGCCCTGAGTGACCACCGATATCTCCTCCCGAGGGCCAGCTGGGTGGCCAGGAGAGGAGGGCCACAAGCAGCTGGAGGGGCCACGGCAAGAGGCTGGGGACGCAGGGCTTGGGGGTAGGCGGGGGGCGCTGCAGCCCGAGTGTGAGGAGGACAGGGCAAAGGACAGTGTGGGACTCCAGGTCAGATCTTCCTCCCTGGTGGCAGAGCCAGGAGCCCAGGGTGTGGAGGGTGGCAGAGGGGAGATGGGTCATGGGGCTTCATTTAGAGCTATCCAGGGGGGACACCGAACCCCAGGGAACCCTGCAAGACACTGGAGAAACCGACCAGGGCCAGCTGGAGGGGTCCAGGGAGGACGAGCAGGAGGGGCGGGGAGAGGTGACAGGAAAAGCACCCCCCAGGCTGCCTAGTGGCCTGCGCTGGCGCTGCTGTGGAGCTGAGCAGTTCAGGCACATTGAACCCAGCCAAGCCCCAGGCTGCTGAAACGCTGTCACCCTGCCCAGGCTGTCATCACTGCCCCTGGGTGGCTGTGGAGCGCCGGGGTGGGGTCAGTGCAGTCTCAGAACTGCATCTTCATTTCATTTAATTTAATTGAACTTAAGTAGCACGTGGCTGCCAGGGTGGACAGCATGGCGCTGACCTCCCAGCGAGTGCATTGGCTGCGTGTCCAGGAGGGCTCGTGGTGGCTCCTCCCCCTCAGGGCTGCTGGGAGGGCTGCAGAGGAGCCCATGCGCTGGTGCAGGGCCAGGCAGGGCCGGGCAGGGCCGGGCAGGGCTGGGCAGGGCTAGCACGTCTCATCCCCCATTTCCCAGTGAGTGAAGGATGTTCAGAGAGGGAAGGATGCCTGTCTGGGGATGCAGAGCTGGATCACACACCTGGATCACACACCAGGCTCACAGCTGTCGGGCCATTGGGCAGCAGCCTCCTGCACCTGTCAGACCTTCACAGAAAGCCTGGAGTGACTGACAGTGGTGACAGGGACTTGGGGAGTTCACAGGCCCAGGTTTCTGGTGAATGAGGAAGCCAGGCTTCTTGACAGCCTGGGAAAGCAGGCCAGGGAGTTGAGCGGAAGGAGCGAGGTCTGCGGGTGACTGGGCAGGGTCCAGAGACGCGGAGGCAGTCCCCACCACCCGTCCTCACGCCGCCATCGTCCCTGGGGCCCAGCCTCTGGTGTGTGCGCGTGCGTGTGCGGGGAGGTCTCCCACACGGATCTCCACTCCTGTGGGTGGGCGAGAAGGAGCAGAGAAGAAAAACGCTGAGCCCTGGTGACAGGAATGACATTTTGACTTGAAAATTGCCAGAGCAGAAATGGCACAGGCTGTGTGGGCACAGGTGGGGCCTGGCACTTACCCGGTGACCTTTCCAGGCTGGGCGGTTGTGGGGCACACAACTGATTCTGTGGCTGGGCTGGCTGTTGAGACATGGCCGGCTGGTGTGGCATGGGTGGGCATGGCGGGGTGCTGAGTGGCACCCTTTCTGTTGGCACAGCGGGTTCATAGGTGTGACTGGGCAAGAGATGGAGTCCTAGAGATCGTCTAGGTCAGGGCTTTGATTTCACTGCATTGAAATGCTAGGAAGAAGCGGGCCTACTGGCACAGGCCTGAGATCTCAGCATTCAAGAGGCTGAGGCAGGAGAGTGGCCATAAGTTCAAAGACAGGGCTACATAGGAAGACCCTGCCCCAAAAAATCTGAAAGAAAAAAAAAGACAAGGAACACTATAAAACACCTGAGGAAACATTTATTTATTAGCACCAGGCAGTGGGGACATAATAGTGACCAAAACAGATAAAACTCATTGGCGAGGAGTCTGTAATCCAGGCATTTAGGAGGCTGAGGCAGGAGGATGGTGAGCTACATAGTAAGACTTGGTCTAGAAAAAAAAAAAAAAAAAAAAAGACAGAACTCTTTGTTCTCACAGAGCGGCAGATCATGAACAGAATACATAAGGAAAAAATAGACTGTCAAAATGTCAAGCAGTGACAAATGAAACAGAAAAAGTATGGAAGAAGACTAGGGCTGTCACAATCAGGGCCAGGAGGGTATGAGTTTTAGGTGGTGTGGTCAGGGGAGCGCTTGGACAGGTGACATGGGGCTTGACAGTAGCGGAGTGGCTGTGAAGATGGGGCGGGGTGGGGGACAGCTGGTGTCCACAGCCCCCAAACCCATTTCACCATTGTTCTAAAGCAGCTGTCTGGTCTCAGCCTTGCTGCTGTTCCCAGGGCTCGTGTCAGCTTTGGAATCCGTGGCCGCCGTTCTGTGGTCTCCGTCCTCAGCCTGTCCCCTCCCTGTCCTTGCCAGGTTCACCATTTGCCACAAGACCGAGGTCATGAAGAACACCTTGAACCCTGTGTGGCAGACATTCTCCATCCCGGTCAGAGCACTCTGCAATGGGGACTACGACCGGTGAGGGAGGGCCCCTGGGTTCTGCCCCCTGGCTCAGGGGACTCCATTCCTGTTGGCCATCCCATCAGTGTACACAGGGCTCCTTGGGCTGGGGCCTGCCCATCCGCCCGCACCCCAGTCTGCCTCCACAGGTAGAGCGTGGGGTGCTCCCAGGATCCTGGTCAGCACCGGTGGGGTCCGAAGCCAGGTGTTCCTGGTTCTGGCACCAGCTGGCAGGTGGAGGGGTTAGACGCAGTACAGCAGCCACAGGCCCCCCGGGCCCTGGTCTCCTAATCGGCAGTGTGGGCAGCGGAACATCCACCGGCTTCCTGGGGTTGGTTTGATGCTCCCACGGCCCCCCATACAAGGGGACCCTCGGGTGTGGGATACCAAGGCCAGCACCACACCCCATCCATCCCCTGAGCCCCCACCTGCCATGTACCAGGCACCGCACAGGGTGCCGGAAAATCCGTGGGGAAGTCACACACCACTCTCACCCTCTGCAGCCTCGTGGGGTGTCACAGCTATGGGGAGGCGACATTAATCCGATAATCACACAGAGAAACATATCATTACCCACACAGCAAGTGCCGGAGGCTGGGGGCTGCGGCAGGCAGGCAGGCACCTCAAGATCGCGCAGGATCACGCTGGTCGGTGCTGACACTGGAGCCACCTGGGTTCCAGGTGATGCTGTGGTCGGGTGGGTGAGTTGGCGGGGTCCTCAGCAGCCTTGGGAAGTTGGGTGCCCTCTACCCATTCCCGCAGAGGCCCTAGGACCCTGGCCACAACGCTCAGTGGGTACGTGGGTGGAGGACGTTATCCGAGCACCCATTGCCCAGAGGCCAGGTGTCTGACACAGGTGGCTCCTCCGATGCCTGGCTGACAAGCTGCAGTCTGTCCCCCCAGTCATCATGTCCCTACCATGTGCCAAGCCCTGTGCCTCTAGCCACATGGCTTCCCACGGCTAGCAGTGCTATATTTCTGTCTCCAGGGAGTACGGATGTACATGTGTATTTTACGGAGCTAAATAACCATGCAGAGTGAGATTGGGGGTGCAAACAGGCATTCCAGCAGCTTGTGGTGGGGCTCCCTTATAGTCCTAGCACTCTGGGAGGCTGAGGCAGGAGAAGTTCCAGTCCAAGTGCCAGCTGTGGCTACTTGGCAATTTAGCGAGTCACTGTCTCAAAATATAAAGTAAAATAAAAAGCTGAGGATGGGCTCCATGAGAAGGCCCTGCGTTCGATCTCCAGTACTGCCAAAAAGAGGAAAAAGGAAAAGGAAAATAAGCTGTTGTAGCTGAACACAACCCTGACTAAGTCCTGGGGTTTTTGAGCAGGAGAGGCTCAGGCAAGTCTGGAAAGGCCACTGGGTCCCGGCTGGTGCCACCAGGCCCCTGGAGGAGGTAGGTGTCAGGTGCAAGGAGTTGGGGGAACCACGCCAAGTTCCCTTCTGAGTGGCAGGAAGCAAATTGGTGGTCCTATGAGTGACAGTGCTGTTAATCCAGGGCCACTCAGGAGGTGCTGCACACCAGCCCCCAGGGTTGGCAGGGACGCAGGTCAGCAAGGCCCCTGCCCCCTCCCCCCAGCCGAACTGTGTTCAGCCCTGCCACTGTATCACCCAAGCCCATGAGGGGGACCCATGTTGTCACCCCCTGGTTTGCAGGAGGGTAAAAATTTGAGCCCAGCCCCAGCAATTTAGCAGTGTAGCAGGGCTGTCTCAAAATGAAGTCTAGAAAGGGATGGGGTGGAGCTCACTGTGGGGGCCCTGGGTTCCATCCCCAGCTGGGAGGAGGAGGAGAACATGGTCTAGAGATGGTGAGGACCTCGAGCAGGGGTGGTGCTTCCCCTGTCTCCTCTCTGGAGCATGCTGTGCCTTGGGGGTCTGCCCTCGCTGAGCCTGAACCTCCGAGCTGGGCCTCTGTTCCTCACATTCCAGGGCTGGTAGCAGGTTTTCAGGGGGAGGGGGCAGCAAGGGGATGGTGCCCCAGCAGCTTGGGGCTCTAATGCACCTCAGTCCCCCTGGTCCCTGGGTGATGGAGGCCCTTCTCCTGGACGTGCCTGAGCGCTGTGTCCCTGGGAGGGGCTGCCCTGGTACAGATGGGTAAACTGAGTCTCTGCAAGTCAAGCCTGTGCCTGGCTTCCCACCCACGAGCCTTGTGAGGGATATGTGATAACCACTGCACTACGGAAACCACCTTCCCCCACAAGCCTTGTGATGCCAAATGCCATGTTGGCTTTGTGCCAGTGGAGGCAGGAGCCTGGACTAAGAGGCACCTGCAGTGGCCCAGGGCTGGGACACATCTGCATAGTGCATTGTCTGGCTCCTTCGCAGTCTCCTCTGAGGTTGCAGTCCCAGCCCCTGAGCACATCTAACCCTAAGGGACTGTGTGGTGGTAAACTTATTCTCGCCAACTTGCCCAAACTGGGGTCAAACTTAGAATCCTCCTGCCTCAGCCTCTCAGAGTCCTGGGGAGCTCTTAACAGTCACCAGTGGACCAATCAGTTCCGAATCTCTGGAGTGAAGCAACAGCCTCACCTTCTGTATTTCTAGAGCTCCCCAGGGGACCCACAGCACAGCCAAGCGTGGAAGTCGTCTGTGTTCTGGTCCGGAGGCGGCCTGGTGCGGACTCAGCCTCAGTCCTGTGCACACCAATTAAGTCAAGCCCTCGGGCCGTGGGGTTTCAAAGCTGTCTCCCTGGTGATGTGTGGCTTTTCAGGGCTGTCACCACTTCTGAGTCCATGCCTTGTCACCCATCTCATTGCCTTCAGGGCTGTTAGAGGAGGGGGCCCTTATAGGAGCAGGGCCCAGCCTCAGGGAGTGGCTGGAGGGAGGGAGGCAGGGACTGGCTGGCAGCTCACACTCTCCGGCCCCTCTGGCTTTCTCCACCAGGCAAGGCCATCGCAGCAGGCCATGCTCAGCTCCTGCACCACGGACTCTTTTAAAACCCCGATTTTCAAAATTTTTAAAGGGCAGGGGTTTTAGCTCAGTGTGAAGTCCCTGGGTCCCATCCCCAGTGCTACGAAAAAATAAAACAAAACGGTTTTGTGGCTCCGAGAGGTTGAATGGCACCACCAAGGCCCTCAGCTAGGGCTCTAGCAGGTGAGCCTCGGGCACCCCACTCTTCCCAGCCTCCCACCCGCGTTCAGGAGCGTGGTTTATTTTTTTGTCTTTCCTAAATAAACGGGAGAGATGTTTTTTTTGTTGTTGTTTCTGGCAAGTATGAAAGGGTTTCTTTAAGCAGCGAGCGTCAACGTCTGCCTCACTGACGTAAGTCCTGGCTGTCAAAATCCAATCTGCACCACCTTTGGGCGTCCCCCCTCCACCCTGCAACAGTTTGTGCCCCGCAGCGCCTCAATCCCGCGGAGTCTCAAACGCGGGAACACAGCGCCTCCTACCGGGGGCCACCGAACCTCAAGGCTGACTCCCAGCCGCGGGGGAGTGGATTATTGTAAGAGGCATATTAAAGCTCCTTGAGCGCCTCCTTTGTGGCTAAAGCCTGGAGCCCCTGCTCCCTGGGCTGCACCTGCCTGCCCAAACGCTGCCGGGGAGACCTGCAGCTGCCCCGGACCTGGGCATCCCCAGAAGAGCAGGCACCAAGGGTTAACCCGCAACCCTCCACCTCTCCTGCCTCTGGTCCTAGCTTGTTGCCATGGAAACATGGCTAAAAATAAACCGGGCTCTGGAAGCCCAGCCCCTTGCTTAGGAGTCAAAACAAACTAATTAAAGCAGCCAGGCTAAAATGTGTAGATAATTACGCCCTCACTCAGGAGCCAGTCTTGGGGATGGATGGAGGCCAGAGTGGGGGCCTTGGGCTCAGGCCCAACCTGTGTCCTCACACTAAAACCCCTGGGGCCCAGGGCCAAGCCAAGGAATCTAATTCTCCGTCCCCAAGTCCCTGCCCTGAGGCTCCTGGCCCTGGAAAATGGGCATGATTTCCTGCAGGGGCTGAGGAGCTTTCTGGGGTGGCCAGGAGAAAGTGGGGTAAATGAGACCTGGGCCTGTTTCTCCCACATTCTCCTGGACGGTTTCAGGCAGGGGTCTCCACCCTTGAGAACGGTGCTGAAGGGTCACGGGGTGGCGCCTCTGTCTCTGGGGCTGCGGTGTCGACCCCACGCTGCCCTGAACTCGCACCTGCTCTGGTCCAGGCCACAGCTTAGGCCCACCCCACTCCCGCTGAGCACTGTTTGTCTTCCAGGACCATCAAGGTGGAGGTGTATGACTGGGATCGCGATGGCAGGTGAGCGGTGAAGGAGGGCTGGAGACCGGCCCACACGGAGAGCTGAGCCTCATGCTGTGCTCGTTTCTGCAAGGTCTGCCTCAGGGGGGCAGGAGGCCCTAGCGAGGCCATTGGGGTGGCTGAGGTTGAGGAGGTGACCCCCCACACGGGTCGTGGGCTCGATGACCCGCACACAGCCCCCCAGCTCGTGGGAGATGTGTACAGAGGGCCAGATAGAGGTGGCCGGGCAAGTGCCAGTGCGTGGACTCTGGAGCCCAGGGCAATGCCTGGCAGAGAGAAGGTGCCACTCGCAATGCCAGGGCCCCAGGGGCAAGTGTGTTGGGGACTCACACACCCAGACAAGAGCAGGCCCCTCCCACATCCCTGTGGGGGTGTGGCCTGGGCAGCAGTCCTGACCCCTGCAGTGTACAGGGGGACTCCTGGTCAGCTCAGTCACACGCTACTTAAGTGAAGCTTTGAGTTAGGCCCACACCTTCCCTACAAGAAACTTTGGCACTTGACGGGGCATGATGGTGGACGCCTGTAACCCCAGCACGCCGGAGGCAGGAGTATCCTTTCAAGTTTGAGGCCAGCCTGGGTTACAGAAGGCCAGCCCTAACTGCATAGAGAGACTCTGTCTCAAAAAGTCAAACAGGGGCCAGGGAGATGGCTCAGTAGGATAAGCACTTGACTGGCAAATGCAAGGATCTGAGTTCAGTCCCCGGTTCTGCCAAAAAAAAAAAAAAAAAGTCAAACAGAAAAACTTGGGCACCCATGTTATCTCTGTGAGCTCTCTCCTTTTATTTATTTATTTTAAAATTCTGCTTGTTTTGTTTTTGAGACAGGGTCTTAATGTATAGTTCAGTCTGGTCTTGAGCTTGTTATGTAGCCTCAGCGTGGAGGCAGTCCTCCTGCCTCAGCCTCCAGGGTGCTGGGATTATACCACCACATCCAGCCTCACCTCTTTAACCTCTTGTCTGGCGTCCTATCTGGACCACTTAGCTCTGGTGTCTGTGATTTGCCCCGGCCTGTCTCATGCTTCTGCTTTATCTGGACTGTCTCTTCCATGGCAGCTGGGGACAGCCAGCTGGGGCCGCTTGGTCCTGTCAGGGCTCCGGGATACCTCCTGGGAATCATGCAGCCGGATGCCCCTGGCTACCCAAGTGACAGGGCAGGTCACAGTGGATGAGCTGAGCATAGGACCAGCAGGCATGAGCCCTTGTAAAACGCCTTTCTGCCTCGCTGATAGTTTGTTGTTGTTGTTGTTTTTAATGTATTTGGTACAGGGTCTCACTATGTAGATTGGGCTCATAGTGATCTTCCTGTTTTCAGACTCCCAAGCACTGGGATTACAGGCATGCACCACCATGCCCAGTCTCAATCTCCCTCTCAGCACGCACGGGGGGGGGGGGGAGGCTGGCACAGCACACCGGGGGATGGAACCCTGGCCACTGTGCTCTGCCTAAGCAGGCGCTTTATTCTGCTGAGCTATATGGCCAGCCCTGTGTTTAAAAAAAATTAGATCAGTTGGTAAACCACTTGCCTAGCCTGTTGGAAGCCCTGGGTTCAGCCTCCAGCCCCATGAGAAATAAAAGAGCTCAGCGCAAGTGTGAACACCTGCAGTCCCAGGTGCTGGTGAGGCTGAGGCAGGAGGGTCACTTAGGGCCAGCCTGGGCAAGCATAGCAAGATCCCATCTCTGAAAAAAAACCTTCCCCGGTTCTGCAAAAAAAAAAAAAAAGAAAAAGAAAAAAAAAACCTTAAACAATGTTATTGCAGGCAATGTCAAATACACAGAAGAGTAGAGAGAAGAATTTAATGAACAACTTTAAGCTCATTGCTTAAGTTTTACAATACTTCAATATCACTGTATTTGCTTTAATCTATGTTTTGCTTGAATAGGTTAAAGTAAATGACATCGTGGCGTTTTTTAACTTGAAATATTTCATTGGGAATGGAATTTCTGAGAAAGGGTTATTTTCCCACCTAGCTACAAATGCCATTATCACCTCCAATATGCTGAATAATAATTCTTAAATGTCACCCGAAATTTATTTCATATGCAGATTTCCCATAGTCCTGCCCCAAGTGCCTTCTATGCAAACAAGAATCCAAGTGTAAGTGGGTCCCAGTTTAGTCTCAGCAAGTGACCCTGGACTTTCTTTGGGGGCCTCGTTTCACTGTTGCCCTGGAGCAAGGCCCTGGGTGGCCGTGGGTCCCAGGAGGGCCAGGTGGATCCCTCCAGAGCCTGCTTCCCTTGCAGCCACGACTTCATCGGGGAGTTCACCACCAGCTACCGCGAGCTGGCACGTGGGCAGAGCCAGTTCAACATCTATGAGGTGAGCAGCCCTGTCGGTCAGTCGGTCGGGCCTGTGTGCCGGGGCCTGGCCCCAAGTCCTTACAGGGATGTCGTGGGCTCTGTGGGGCTGCTGGGGCTTTGAGCTTTCCCCTTGACGGGTGCTGAAGGCCCAAACTGCAGCAGTCTTGGAGGAGGGTGAGACCTTTCCTGGGTGTCTGTAGGTAGCACAAGCTGTCTGATTCTTGGTCCCTCCATCATAGCAATTTCTGGTAAGAACTTCTAAGGGCTGGGGTGCAGCTTATGGGTACAGCATGTGCCCGGCATGCACAAGGCCTTGGGTTTGGTTCCCAACTCCAGAAAGAATGTTCTAGGCTCGATACCTGAGGCCCAAGTCAAGGCAGCCCCGGGCCTCCAAAGTTTTGGGGGTGCCCAGCACTAACCTGTGCTAGGACTAGGGAGCCAGGGGAACAGGTGTGGGGAGCTGCTCTGCAGGCACCTGGCCACCTGGCCAGAGCTGCACCTGCCCCTGAAGGCTTTTTTCGTGCCACGCCTTTGCTGTGGGTGCTCCCCTATGCTGCCCTCCGTGGCGCCCCAGTGTCGCTGGGCTGCTCCTCCGAGCACTCTTCCTGCTGCTCCTGGCTATCCCGGCTCAGTGCTCCCGCCCCCCTTCTGGGGTTCCACAGCCAGCACTGTTTATGGTGAGACCAGGTTACGGTGGATGTTCATGGCCCAGTCACAGCAGCTTCACACTCTGCCTGCCCCTGCCAGCTCTGGGACCCTGGCTGAGTCCCTGAACGGCTCTGTGTCCTACAGACCGAGCCTTCAATGAGATGATGGAGCAGTGCCGGGCCCTGGTGTCATGGCCAGGAGATTGTCCTTTCGCAGCTGTCCTGCCACTATGGCCCGGTCATCCCCGACAGCTGCTCAGCCCAAGTCCCCTCATGGGGCTGAGTCCTCCCTACTTCCAGCACCTCATCCTGGTCCCCTCTGGGTGCAATGCAAGATGGAGGTGGCTTAGTTGCTCTCAGAGGACTCTGACATCGCCAACTGCTTTGTTTCGGGCCCCACAAAGGGTGGGGCGCTTGTCCACCCTGCCCAGGCAGGGACAGGCAGACCCAACCCCACCTTCTCTCACCTCCTCCTCCCAGGGCTTTGGGGCGTAGGTGGTGCTTGGCTTCCAGAGGTGCTTGGCAGGCTCAGAGCTCACAGCAGCAAACTGGATCAACCTGTTCTCCCAGTTGTTGATCTCTGGGAAGCAGAAGGCCTTCTTCACGTGCAGGGAGTCCCATGGCAGGCTTTTGGTCTTGGGAGCTGTCTGGAGAGGGGCAGGTTCTACCAGTGAGGACCCCATAGGCCTCTGGGGGGAGGAAAGGGGAAGGAGGTCTTTGGGCTGTCCTTAGGGGGTGATGGCCTTCTGCCTGGCACTTCCTGTCGGCCGCCACTTAGGACTGGGGGCTGCGCTCTGGGGACCCTGGGAAACTTCAAGTACACAGGGCCCTTCAGGGTCTGCTGCTCACAAAGCCCCGTCCAGGGCATTGCTTGACTACAAAGAGCATGGATGTTGGGGGTCCCACAAGAGGAAGGCCAGCCCCAAAGCTGGGAAGAGCTATGTTGAAGCAGAGGCCCAACACCCTTGTGGGACAGATGGGGAAACTGAGGCACAGTGCAGTGTCTGGCTGTAGTTTTGCCCTCACTCAGGCCTCAGTGCCACCGGCGGGGCCCTCCAGCCCTCTTGCCTGTACTTCCTACAGCCTCCAAATCCAGCCCTCTGTGTGTGTGAGGTTTTATTTCTTGCTCTCTTTTTAGATACCCCCACGCCCACCTCTGTACTGGGAATTGGTCTCAGAGCCTTCCTTCCCACTGAGCTCCATCCCCAGAGTGTATTTTATTTTATTTTGAGACAAGGTCTCCGTAAATTGCTGAGTTGGCCAGGCTGGGCTGGAACTTCTGATCCTCCTGCCTCGGCCTCCCAGAGTGCTGGGGTCGCAGGCCTGCACCCTCTCATGCCCTGCCAGTCGTAATTTCTCACCACAGCTCGGGACCTGCCGTAGCACCCTGCAGGTGCTCTTTTACCTGTTGCCAGTCCTGCTGTGGTGGCAGTGAGCCTGCTGTCATCTTACCTCCAACTAGCATAGAGGTGACCAAGCGCCCTGCTGAGTGACATTTGGACATTTTGCTGGCATTCAGGGATCCCTTCCAGCCACATCCCTTTACCCTTCCACGAAGTTCTGTGCCACTCCCCCTATCTCAGATGACTCAGCTCTCCACTGGGCTCCTGTCCCCTGGAGCCTGCCTTCTGCACCTGGAATGGTCCTTCCTCCTCCAACTCCCTGCTACCTCCGACACCCCATTTGATAGTCCTTGTCACTGGTGGCCTTAAAGACTTAGCTCCTCCAGTGCAAGGATGGTTGCAGGGACAGGAAATGGACACTCGCCTCCCCCTCATGAAGATTGCTGAAAGGGCATCATTGGTGGGCTCCCCTTGTATGTGCCACTGCCAGGGGGCAGGACACCTGGGTGGCTGTGTGGCTCGGCGTCTCTGGCCCTTGCCTCCTCACCTTCATCAGTCTTCACAGGGAGAGGCCAAGTGAGTTCACCTGGAGCTGGCAGGCAGCAGGTAGGGTGTGAAAGCCGCCCGCTCCACGCTGAGGTGCGGAGAAGGCTGTGCCTCGCTGTCCCCTGTGAACAGAGCCAGCAGGGCTCCAGCTAAGCACAGAAAGGGCTGGTGGGGCAGGGTGGCCTTACTCACTGGTGATGCTTGGGACTGATTCTTCTTTGTTCTGGGGCTGTCCTCTGTCGCAGGGTGTTCTACCACCTGCTCCCCAAGTTGTGACACCCAGCTGCCCCTAGATCTCTCCAGGTGGCAGTTACCCCAGGTTGAGGTCCCAGCTTAGCCCACTAACAAGTCCTTGGTGAGCGCCTGCTGTCTGCCTGGCCTGGGATTTATTGCGTGATGGGGTTGGGAAGTTGAAGGCTACAGCGAGAACACTTGAGGGGTTCTCACAGCACAGTGGGGGCCCTGGGGCAGAGCCCCCAAGACTGGAAGAGGAGCTGGGAGGATGGAACTGAGGAAAGAGAGGGGGCCTTGGGGGTGGGCGGTGCAGCCTGAGCCAGTGACAGGTGTTGGCAAGGCGCTCGGTGACTACAGACACCTTTGGCTGTCTGGGGTGGGGTGGGGGCGCAGCCAGAAGGGAGGATGGTGAAATCAGTAGTCCCGGTGTTTGTGGCACACGGGGAGCCCCATTGTGTAGCTTGGGTGACCCTGCAGCCCTCTCCTGGCTGGCCCTTCTCTTCGGCCACACCTAGGGGTTGGTGGCAGCCCCAGGGCCCCACCCCTGGATGGTCTGGAAACATGACCAGATTTTCCTGCAGGTCATCAACCCAAAAAAGAAAATGAAGAAAAAGAAATACGTGAATTCAGGCACGGTGAGTCATCGCCCCTCTCCCTGTAACTAGATAGGGACCTCTGGGCCCCGGGCTAGGTCTGGTGTTGGGCAGCCTGAGTGCACCTCTGTCTTCTGTCTGCCTGCCTGTGCAGAAAGTGAGACTTCAGTCTGGAGGGGCTGGGCAGGAGGGGCAGCAGCCTGCAGGGAGACCGTGCAGGTGCTGGGAGGCACTGCTTTGCATGTGGGGCTTCTGGGCAGTGGGAAGAGGAAGAGGAAGAGGAAGGGATCCTGGGGATGGGGTTTCCCTGAGAGGCTCTTCTGCAGGGGCAGAACATTTCCCTAACAGGAAGGCAGATCTCAGCACCCGCTGGCCTTCAAGAGGAAACCAGGCTATGGGCCAGGAGGTGACTCAATCGGGGTCACAGAGCTGGAGAGCAGTGGTGATGGCATCGATACCTGTGATTCCAGCTGCTCCAGGTGCTGCCTGCCTTGGCTTGCCCACGCCCACCTGGGGTACCACACTGGTCTCGTCCCAGGCTTCCTAGGGCTGAGCCTCAGGTTCTTTTTTTTTTGTTTTTGTGGAACGGGGGATTGAACTCAGATCCTCAGGTCATTCTTGCGTTCTGTTTGTTTGTTTCTTTTTGGAGCAGCATCTTGCTATGTAGTTCAGGCTGGCCCTGGACCCTCTGTTCTCTTCTTGCCTCAGCCTCCTGAGTGCTGAGATCACAGGCCTGCACCACCCCACCCCGTGTGTAACCTGGTTCTGTGATAATGTCTGCCTGCCTCTCAGGGAAGCACTGTGGATGCGCCTCACCAGGCAGTCCCCTGCTCAGGGCCCCTCTCCCTCTTGCGGAAGCCTGCAGGCGGGCTTGCTGGGTGCCACATAGCAGCTCTGACCCTGTGCCTGACGGCCCGGGCCATTTCCCCAGGCTGGTGAATCATCCGTGCCCTGCTCCTGCCTGGGTGGTGGTGGGACAGCCAGGAGTATGAACTGTAAAGTACCTGCTCACCCAGGGAGTGGAGCACGGCCTCTCGGGGGTGAAACCCTTTCTTTTTCTGTCTGTCTGTCTGTCTGTCTGTCTGCCTGTCTGTCTTTCTTTCAACGTATTTAGCACAGGGATTTTACAGGGTCTCACTACATAGATTGGGCTTGTAGTGGTCCTTCCTGTTTTTCAGCCTTCCAAGTGCTAGGATTACAGGTGTGCGCCACCACGCCCAGTCTGTAGAACCCTCGTTCTTTGGCTGTAGCTGCTTGTAGGTGCTGCTGGCACCAGGACAGGAGAATCCTTTGTCTTCAGGACTTCCCCACAGGTGTAGGCTGCTCAGTATCCCTGCCATCTTCTTTTTTTAAATTTTTTAAATCTTTTATCTATTTGGTACAGGGTTTCACTGCCCAGCTCACACTTGTAGTGAACCTCCTGTCTCAGCCTCCCCAGCGCTGGCATTACAGGTGTGCGTCACCACGCCTGGTTTTGGTGGCTAACATGGCATGTGGTACCAGGGATTGAACCCAGGTCCTTGCACTTGCCGGGCAGGCATTTAGACCACCGAGTTATCTCCCCAGCACCACTACCTTCTGCCTATGGCTACTGGAGAACCCTAGTCTCATGAGAACCCCCAAAATTCTCCCATCTTTTTCTCAGTGCCCTCAGGAGAGGCAGTGCCTGCCCCTCCAGGAACTCCTAGATGTTCAGCTAAAAATAAAAAAGCTCAAACCCCACTAATCTAAGACTGTAGAAATGAAGATAGCTTGCCTGGCCTAGAGACTGGATGTGGTTTGCTTTGCGCCCACAGGGGTGGGGACAGAGCAGGCCTGGCCCCCGTTTTCCTGGCCTGCCTTTGCTCCAGCAGATGTGAAATGCAGGTGCCTGGGCCAGCTCCCTCCTAGAGGAGGCCTAGGCGGGGCCCTGGGTTGTATTTCCTGCTTCCCCCCCTTCCTTGCCACCTGGGGAATCCCTGTGGGTTCTTGTTAAAATGCCAAGATTCTGGGCTGAGGAGATAGCTCCGTAGTCTAAATGCCTGCCTGGCAAGCGCAAGGACCTGGGTTCAGTCCCTGGTACCGCATGCCATGCTGGCCACCAAAACCAGGTGTGGTGATGCACACCTGTAATACCACCACTGGGGAGGCCAAGGTAGGATCACTAGGAGTCCGACCTGCGGAGGGAGACCCTGTACCAAATAAATGAAAAATTAAAGAAAAAAAATTTAAGGGCCATGATTCTGTATCTCAGCATCTGTTTAAGTAGCAAGGCCCGCCACAGACTGTGATGTAATTGGCCTGGGATCCCCACCTGGGCTGCCAGCTGTTTCCCAGCTTATCTAAGGGGGGGGGGGAGTTAGGGTTAAAGTCTATTCCTTCAAGTCTGAGCTGCTGCACCTGGCAGGCAGTAGGTTCTGTTGGTCCTCCAGGCACCCAACAGGGTGGTCACCATGGGTGAGGTCCCTGGACCCTGCTTAGCACCCACAGACCCTCCCATCACCCAGGCCTGGGGGTGATCTTGCTTTGTTCAGCACTGGGTGATTGCAGTGGCTGGATCCTCACCAGCAGGGGGCGCCCTGGAGGAACTGATTCCCTTCTGGGGCTCAGACCGCCTCCTGAATCATCCTTGGATGCCGGGTTTCCTTGGCTTCGTGACTGGAAATCCTTATCACGTTGGCTTCCGGTCTTGGCAGAGCTAATGTCAAAGCTACCAAGGGATGGGGAACAAGAAAGAGGCCCCTTCCCAGGAGAAGGGCTGGGGAAAGGACAGGCTTCTGGGGGTGTGGGGCCCCAGGTGGAGACTGAGAGACACCAGAGGGAAGAGCTGGCCCAGGGAAGGCGTATTCTAAGCACAGACCTGAGAACCGTGGGCCGGGGTTCGATGTGGCACGCAGCAGGGGTGGTGGCAGGGTGGGCAGTGGCCCTCTGAGCCCCACCCGCGGGTCTTGGGGCTCACTTGCCCTTGCCTGGGGCTCCTGAGTTCCAGTGATAGGCGGGACCCTCAGTGCGGTCTGGCATCGTTTATCCCCACCCTGCCACGTCCTGGCAGCACTGTGTCGCCTCCTGGAGCCTCATTTTCCTCAGCTGTAAGAGGAATAGAATTGGTGCTTTGCAGGACGCTTGTGGGCGCAGTGCGTGGCAGTGTGGGCTGCGTGCTCGGCGCGGGTCAGCTGCTGCATCGGATGGTACGTCAGTCACCACCTCCCAAGGCTCCCCCCCGACCGAGCCTCCCCTGTCTTCCAGGTCACCCTGCTGTCCTTCGCCGTGGAGTCCGAGTGTACCTTTCTTGACTACATCAAAGGAGGGTGAGGAGAAGGGGTCCTTGAGTCTGCCCCACCTCAAGGGGCACCAGCTGAGCTGGCCCTGGCTGTGACACTGGGCCCTGAGTAGACCTTCAGTGTCTGGGTTGAGGCGGGGCCTGCAGGATCACTTGGGTCCTCTCACAGAGATGGGAGCAGGAGGTGGCATGGACTGTGTGATAGAGAGCCCAGGGCCAGGGGAGGCAGAGGAGAACTGAGCTGGAGCGAGGCACCTCCCCTGCCCGTGTCAGGTCCCTTGCACACAGGTGACAGGAGTGGGTGTGGGGTACCTGTGTCCTGAGCGCCTGCTACCCTGGCCTGCCAGGGGCCAGCCTGATTGTGGGATGCCCCATCCTGGGGCACCGGGATGGTCTGGGCCTGAAGGTGCCCATACGTGAATTAAAGCACCAGCAGGATCTTCAGGGAGGGAAGGGGCGGGGGAGTTTCACTGGCATGCATCCTGGGAGGCAGGTGCCAGGCCAGAGCGTGGGCAGCTGGGAGCCCACAGGTGCAGACAGGTGAGCGGCTGCACCTGCCTGGGAAGGAGATGGGTAGGGGCAGCTGCCAAGGTTTGTCCCAGCCAAGCAGGCATTCGGCTACCTGGCTGTCAGGGGCAGACGAGAAGCCAGGCCCTGGGGAGTCACCCTCCCTGTCCCATGATGACCCACCTCTGTTCCCATGAACTATCAAGGTCACAAGCTTGCAGGTGCCTCTTGTGCCCCGGCCTCCAGTCCCTGGCACGCAGAGGCCCCCTGCAGCCCTCTCCCTGCCTCCATCATAACCCCTGGAAGCCCCAGCCCTCGCCTCTAGCAGCTCCTGGCAGTTCTCAGTCACTCATCATCCGGGTTCTACTGTCTCTCAACCTACAGAGCCTGGTGGGGGCAGGGCAGGAGCTCTGTTGGTGTCCCACACACAGCTAGGTGGCAGCAGGGTTCCTGATGTCGCTGCACTCCTCCTGTTCCACAGCCCTGACAGACCGGGCAGGGCGTGGTGCAGATGGAGATGAAGAGTTCAAAGGCTGGAGCCCTCAGAGGCTGGGCCACAGCCAAGCTGGCGCCTGCGGACCCAGCAGATTAGAACCCCTGCGCCCACGGCCTCCCTGCTACTCTCTGTGGAGGACCCAAGTGCTACAGTTGTAGCCGTGTGCAGGGCCCGGGAGGAAGCTGAGGGAGGTGCCCGTTGGCTCCCTGTCCTCCCTGCACTCCCTCACCACCCCCAGGGCCCTTCCAAGGTTGCCTCCTCTCCTCCCCATCTCAGAGACTCCAGGTGCCCCCAGAACCTCTCCTCATGATCCCTTGGTTTCTGCTAAAGAAGCAGATTTCAGGCCCCACCTGACCAGAACTGGGGCTTCTGCCCACCTAGTCAGTGCCACCTGGCCGACTTAACCAGGGGTCACGCCCTGGTCGGTTCCGTTCAGCCCACATCTGGCAGAACCTAGAGCACAGCTGAGCCCTTAGACTCAGAACCCGAGTCCTCCAGAAGAACTTCTGCTGTGCTTTGTTTTTATTTTTGTTCTTTGGTTCTTTGGAGTCCGGGTCTTGCAACATAGCCCTTGCACTTGCCAGGGAAGCGCTTATCTACCGAGCTACCCCCTCCCCCCAGGCTGGCTTTGAACTCACAGTCATAGACCTGCCTGTTTCAAAAGTTCTTTGTATTACTTGTTAGGGTTTCAGGCATGCTGGGCAAGTGGTAAGGAAGCGGCTGCAGGGTATGAGATGATAAGAAACTGCCCCACCTCGAAGAGCACCACCTGGTGCCTGGCAGTCTCATACACCCATGCCTCAGTGCATGGGGTATGACGCTGAGCTATGCCCCCAGTTCCTAATTTTGTTATGAGAAACTTCAAACATGCAAAGGTAGAGAGCAGGAAGTCCCCCCAGATACCACTCACCCACTTCAGCTCAGCTATCTCTTTCCATGCTCTGTCCACTTCAGCTACTTATGCCAAACTATATCCTAGCTGTCATTGTCCTTGGCACTCATGGTGTCTCTCTAATCCACAAGGACTCTCCTTGTAAAATAAGGCCCCGATGCCATCATCACCACAATAAATCACAGTCCCTAATAATACCATAATCGCTGAAAAACCAACAGTTCCTTAATATCGAATACTTGGACATTGTTCAGGTACCCCCCCCCCCAATCAAGGATGGAACCTGGGGTCTTTGCACTGAGCTACATCCCTGGCTCTTTTTAATTTTTTTTTTTTTTTTTTTTTGCTCCGAATGCCTTCAAGGCATGACTGGCTGGCTTGTGTTGTGGGGATTGAACCACAGCAACCTGAGCCTGACTTCTTTTTAATTTTTTGATTTTGGAACAAGGGTTTGCTTTGTTGCCCAAGCTGGTCAAATTTGGGATCCCCCAGCCTCAGCTTCCCAGTGTGCTAGGATTGCAGCCGTGCACTGCCACACCCAGTTTTCTTATAAAGTTTTAAAACCTTATTACTTAGGTATTTTGTGGTGCTGGGGTGGAGCCCAGGGCCTTGTGCCAGCTAGGCAAGCGCTCTGCCCCTGAGCGATACCCCAGCCTTCTCATAAAGAGTGTGTGTGTGTGTGTGTGTGTGTGTGTGTGTGAATTTAACTCAGAACTTTTGCACTGAGATGCATCCCTGTACTCCCACCCCTTTTTAATTTTAATGTGTTGGGGAGTAGGGAGACAAGATTTCACTAATTTGTTAAGTTTCTCAGGCTGGGCTTGAACCTGTGTTCCTCCTGTTCAGCTTCCCAAAGTGATGGGAGTGTAGAGAACCGCCGTCATGCCCAGCTTTATAGTTTTTGTTTGTTTGTTTGCTTTTTTGAGACAGGCTTTCGCTATGCAGTTCAGGCTGGTCTTGAGCTCACCTTCTAGCCCAGGCTGGTCTCAAACTTGCAATGATCCTCCTGCCTCAGCCACCTGAGTGCAGTGTCATAGTTCTTAAATTGGTTTGTTTGAATCAGTAATTCAGGCAAGATCCATGTGTTTAGTGATGGATTTACCTCTTAATTTTTCTTTTCCTTTCTTGGCTCCCCAAGCCCGTGAAGGACCCCCCAAGAGATTCTGACTCTGGAAGTGTAGGGGGAGGGCCAAGATTCCCAGTTTCTGGGGCGATTCCAACCCCCGTGGTCCGTGGACCTCTCATGTGGTACTTCTTCAGTTTCCCAAGGATTCGACTTTGCTGGCTGCATCCCCATGGTGTCACTTAACTTGTGTCTCTACCTTCTGTATTTCCTTTAAACAAACAAACACACACCTGTGGCTGAGAATTCTGAGTCCCAATCAGATTCAGACTCAACTTTTTTCTAAGAGGACTTCACAGTGGTGGCCCATTCTTCCGTGGCGCCAACGTGATGTTTAACCCTGAGTCAGGGGCCCAGTGAGACCAGTCCTCAGCCGGTAGGGCTCAGGAGGAGGGAAGTTATTACCTCCATGTGCCCACCTGAGTTGCATGCCCCCAGCTCTGGGTGCTCGCTGCATTCTTTGGAGGACAGCATGGATGGCACTCCTGGTACAGTTGGTCATCACCAAGGCCACACCCCTGGCCATTGGTGGTGCAGTCCCTCCTGCCCAGCACCATCTACCCTCCCTGCAGCCCCACCTTCCTAGGTGATCTTCACTGTCTTCTCTTCTAGGACCCAGATCAACTTCACGGTAGCTATTGACTTTACCGCCTCCAATGGTGAGTGGGGGAGGGGCTGCTCTTAAGGGTGGTAGGGCTGGCTGTGGGCCTCGAGCTGCCTGGTCCCCTCATATCTGGGGCCTCTTCCTTACCAAAAACTAGGCTTCCCAGGTCCAGGGAACTGAAGAGACAACCAAGGCGCCAAGAGGTCTCCAAGGTCACAGCACAAACACTTAACACAACTGGGCTTGGGGGTTGCATACCAGACCCTGCCCCTGCCCTCGGGGAGCCCCTGTGTCCCCTGGCCCTTGAAGAGCCTAGAGCAGTGAGGTGTCCTTTATGGTCATGGCTCCTCTGCTCTGAGCTGTCAGCCAGTGGGCCATAAGGACAGTAGGGACCAATTGTGCCCAGTGTCCTCAGAGAGGCAGGGTGCAGCCGAGGACCCTGGTGCTTACCTGGGCAGGGACCACCCTCACTTCCTCCTCTGATCCTCCTCTACCCTCCAGTGACCGGCTGTGCTGAGGCCCAGAAAGGTCACCATGAGAGGCTGCTCCTGTGAGCGGTCATAGCCTGGTTCTGGTTCTGGACCCAAGAGGGGCTAGGCACTCATGCTGGTGCCTATCACATGATGCCCAAGCCCAGTCCCCCTCCTGAGTCAGGAGCCCCTCTTGTGGCTGCAGCTCAAGCATCTTGGGGTGCTAGGCTCTCAGAGCTGGAAGGCCAGGGACACTAGTGACACCTTTTAATCCTTACAGCAGTTCTGGGACTCTTGTTAGCCCCAATTTACACACAAGAACACTTGAGGCTGAGAGGTTAAGGACCTCAGCCAAGTCCCCAGCATTGTCAGGAGGAGCCTGGCCTCTCATAAATGACCTTATTGGTGACCTGTGGACTCTGGGAATGGTGACAGGGATGGGGGACTCCATGGCAGGAAGAGGCATGGCAGGTTTGGGGGCAGCTGTAACTTCTGTAAGCAGCTGTGGGACCACAAAGATGGCAGAGGGAGTGGGCCGTGTGGTGTCTGGGACAAGGTCGTAAGTGGAGGGGACAGTGTCGGCCACAGTTGAGGGGGGAGGAAGGCCAGGGTCCTGTGGGGTGGGGTTGAGGGCAAGCAGGGCAGATGCGTGACAGGGACAGGAGCCCTGAGTGCACTGGTGGCCGTGTGCTGGCTCGCCCTTGCGGGATGCAGGCATGAAGCCAGTGCACAGGTGGACAGAAGCAGCCATCCGCGGCTGCCGCTGCCCCACCTGTTTTCTGGGTCGTGGGCCAGAATTTGCCAAAGGCTCGAATGTGGAGTGAGAGGGAGTCCAGCAACAGTAAAGCAGAGTTAGGGTGCCCTCCGGCACCCCTCTGCATGCTAAACCCGTGCCCCGCGTCCAGGGAATCCCTCCCAGTCCACGTCCCTGCACTACATGAGCCCCTACCAGCTGAACGCCTACGCGCTGGCGCTGACGGCCGTTGGGGAGATCATCCAGCACTACGACAGCGACAAGATGTTCCCCGCCCTGGGCTTCGGGGCCAAGCTGCCCCCCGACGGCAGAGTGTCCCACGAGTTCCCGCTGGTAGGGGCCGGTGGGTTGGGGAGATGGGGCCAGTGGTTGGGGGAGTTGCTGGGGGGCACAGGGAAACCCAAGGGAGGGGAGGGGATGAGCGCTTCTGCTTCCGGTCGTGCACCCTGCCTGACCTCCCAACATCAGGGCAGCCAGGAGCATCCAAGGCAGTCATCTCCCGGAGTCCCTCAGCGCCTGAGGTTTGGGGGGTATCCAGATATAAACCACAATAGCAGGATGCCCCTGGGGTGACAGTATGGTGTGCCAGGTGCCTCGCTGGGCACGGGACTCAGGCACAGAGCAGGCCCTTCCCCAGCTCTCTGGGAGCCTCCTTGTGTGGGGCCCCGCCCCCTCCTGGGCCTAGCCCCCTCTCCTCTGCACCCCAGAACGGCAACCAGGAGAACCCCTCCTGCTGCGGCATCGACGGCATCCTGGAGGCCTATCACCGCAGCCTACGCACTGTGCAGCTCTACGGCCCCACCAACTTCGCGCCCGTGGTCACGCACGTGGCCAGGTGAGCTGCGCCTGCCGCCTGCCATGGCCTCCCCTGCGTGTCCCCTCTCGGGGCCCTGGTGTGTGTTGGGGGGCCGGAGGCCGTGACCCAGGTGCTCGCCCACGCAGGCACGCGGCGGCTGTGCAGGACGGCTCTCAGTACTCCGTGCTGCTCATCATCACTGACGGCGTCATCTCCGACATGGCGCAGACCAAGGAGGCCATCGTCAACGTGAGTGAGGAAGCGCAGGCCACGCCTCTTGCCCTCAGGGGAGCCCCGAGGCCTGGGGAGGGGAGGTGCTTCGTGGGCCAGGGCCTCTGTTTTCTTTCTTTTTTTTTTTTTTTTTGTGGATCTGGAGATTGAACTCAGGCCCTTGTGCTTACCAGGCAAGCACTTATTCTACTGAGCTGTATTCTCAGCCCCTGGTCTTGTTTTTGCGCGCCCCACTATTTACTTCTTTCTTTTACCTGGCCTCTCTGGGACTCCAGGCTGCGAAGCTCCCTATGTCTATCATCATCGTGGGTGTGGGCCAGGCGGAGTTCGATGGTGAGTCGCAGGGCCCTGGCTTCCCAGGGTGCAAGAGCCCTGCCCAGGATGGGTGGTGTCCAGCTGGGGACAGGAGCTGGTGCGTGCATGGGGAGGGTCTGTCTGGCAGGTGCCTCACCCAGCTTGCTCCTGTGCCCTCTGCCCTGGGCATCTGTGTGGCTGAGCAGCCCCTCTCTCCTGGGGTTGGTTACCCACCTCCAGTGTGGGCAGGGCCAGACTGGCCTGGGACTGGGGGGACCAGCCTGCTGTCCTGCTGGGCCCTGGTCCGCTGGTGACTCCGCTCTCCACGGTGCTTTGCCCCATGCAGCCATGGTGGAGCTGGACGGCGATGATGTGCGGATCTCTTCCCGCGGGAAGCTGGCTGAACGCGACATTGTCCAGGTGAAGCCCCAGAAATAAGTGCAAGAGCCACACAGTGGCCTGGCCCATCCCGGGGTCATGCTTGTCTATGCCGTGTGTGAAGCTGGGTGCCAGCATGCCTGTCCGCCTGGTGGCCCGGCCCTGCCCTGCCCACGGTCCCCTGTGAGCTGGAGCCCAGCCCTCTGCTGCTGGGTGGGGGAGGCGCTGTGGGCTTTGGATTTGGAAAATTCACATCCTCACAGCTGTAGGCAAGGCCTCAGGGGCGCAGGCTGGGGTCTGTCCTGGGGGTCCCCATCTGGGCTGGGGGGATGTAGAGTGGGGCAGCTACTGTTCACCTCCTGGCTTAGACACCAAGAAGGTGTGCAGGGTAAATGGGGCGGGTGCCAGAGAGGTGGCTGGTGGAGAGGCTGTGCCCTAGAGCCTAAAGATACAAACATGCTGGGGTGCTCCATGGGGACCCAGGAAAAAGCGGGAGGGACCTGGCTCCAGCCATTGGCCAGGGTCTCCCCCGTGAGAGCAGCCTGAACAGGCTCTGCTGGAGAGGAAGGAGGAGGCTGGCTGGCAGGGGCCTGCTGCCCATTTCTTAGCCTCTTCTTCAAGGAGGTGGAGGTGGGAGAGCCCTGCCAGGATGCCTTGGCATGGAAAAGGTGCTCAGCCAGGATTTGCTGAGTGGATGTAAGAACAGTGACTGAAAGGCCCGGAGATTTGGGGTCAGGGCCCAGCGTGAGACCCTCCTGACTCTGCCTTTCTGCCTGACAGTTTGTGCCATTCCGGGACTACGTGGACCGCACGGGCAACCATGTGCTGAGCATGGCCCGCCTGGCCCGTGATGTCCTGGCTGAGATCCCTGACCAGCTGGTGTCATACATGAAGGCACAGGGCATCCGCCCCAGACCTGCGCCCGCTGCCACCGCACACTCACCGCCGCAGTCCCCGGCCCACACGCCCCCTGGGTCTCCCCTGCACGGTTGAGCTCTACAGCCTTGCAGATATCCACGAACCAGGGGCAGAGGCTCTGGAGGTGCCTCACCAACCCCTCACCTCACTCGCTGCCCAAAACCAGGAAGTTGGGGTGCATGGATGACAGAGGGGTGCACAGCAGGCCGGGCCTGGGGTTTAGGACTCTGACTCTTTTCTTCCCTGACACCTGGTCCCAGTCCAGCCAGGAAGGTGTTTGTGGGACTGTTGGGGAGCCCCGTTGGCTTCCCTGGGCCCTGGAGCCTGGACTGGGCCTCCTGCCCCCACTGGGTCAGCTGTCCTGTGTGCCTCCTTTCCCGTGAACCCCAAGACTGGCGAAGCTGCAGGCTGGTGGAGTGTAGGACTCTCCCCAGGACACTGTGCACTGGGGGAGCCCTGCAGGGGCTGCAGCATGGACCCGGGTCACACGGTGGCCCAGGGCCTTCTGGGAGCCTTGGTTGCATCTGGGTTTTGGACTCACAGACACACAAGTCCCTTCAAGGTGAGCTTCACAGGCACCACCAGGGGTGGTGGCTCTCTGCCAGCTGCTGCCAGGCCCTGGGTCCTGTTGTCTGTGCCCCTGGGGCTCCTGGACTGCTCTTACCCTTTGCCCTTCCATTGTGTGGGGATCCAGTTATAGCCCTGTCCCCAGGGGAAGCCTAGCGAGGCCCATCTGCCTTCTGCATCTCAGTCTCCACGTCCTTAGGATGAGCAGCTCAGCCAGGCTGTCCAGTCCTCTGGCTGCTCAAGTCTGGGGGCTCCCACACCTGGCTCCTCCACCCTGGGGCCCATCCTCAGCCCAGGCTCCAGCGTCTGCGCTGGGGGAGGGGAGAAGGGCGTACCCGGCCCAGCTTCCAGCCTCGCCTGCCCAGCCGGTCCTGCATGCCATCGTTGTCTGCCACATGGGCTCCTCGCCCACCACCTCCCCCTCGGCCCTGCATGGCAGTGATGGTTTCTGCTGTCTGGTCCTCGTGCCCGTCTCTGAGACAGTCTGTGTGGAATTTGCCTTAAACTGAAGTAAATTTGGTTCTTTTCCTAGAGTTCCCTGTGTCCCTTTCTCCTATGATGGCTCACCCCAGATCCTACCTCCCCCCCCCCTTTTCCAATTCCTTTGCTGAGCAGAGGACATGACAGGCTGAACCACAGACCCTGACCACACCTGAATCTTCCAGCACACACACACACATACACACACACACACACACGCACACAGAAGCCCAGCAGCACAGACACAAACTGGCCAATAGCACTGCTTTAGGTGGAAAGAAGACAAAGCATAAGAGGCTAGAGAGCCATGGAGTGGCCTTTAGATGAGGTGGCCATTCAGGAAAATGAGACAGGAGGCTGTACAGAGCTGGCATCCTGGTGCACACCTGTAATCTCAGCTCTTGGAGGCTGAGCCAGGAGGATCCCAAGTTTGATCACAACTTGGGGACTTGGCAAGACCCTGTCTCAAAATATGAAGAATAAAAAGGAATGGGGATGTCACTCAGCAGCCTTGTGGTCAATCCCTAGCATAGAAGAACAAAAAGCCGTGCTTGTGTTTGGGCTCCAGGTGGAGCAAATGGCCAGAGACAGCCCGAAGGTCCTGGGGTAGGACCTCAGTGGGTGGAGGAGAGTGTGGCCCAGGAGGCAGGGTCTTCAGGTACCCCAGGGGGTCCTGGGTGTTGGCAGCCCCCAGTCCATCAGCACATGACTGCCTTGCAGGCTGGGTGGGGTGCTGCCAGGTGATTGGCGGTGGGACTCTCCTCCCGCGCCAGGAGCAGGGCACAGGGAAAAGTGTAGCTCCATCCCCAGGCTAATTACCCGAGTCCTGCCCTGTAATTACATGCTCCTGTGACTCGCTGTGGAGAGAAGGGCCGTTCTCATGACCAGGCCCCCGCTTCCCTCACCATGTGTGGAAAATCAAGGTTTGGAGCTGCTGCCCTGCGCAGGCCGTCCACCTCGCCTGGCCAGGAGCACCTTTGTTGTGCCCGACTTGTGAGTTCTCTGCTGGCCTCCTCCCCATGGTGTGTGCCGTGGATCGCTGGCTCCCTGGCCTGGGCTCTGGGAAGCTGCTGCCAGGGTTCTGACAAATCCGGCAGCAAAGAAACTAGCTTGACTCAGTTTACCCCATTATTTCCCAAGCTTTTCAGCCAAAGTCAGAGTGTGTGTGCATGTGCGCGTGTGCACACGTGTGCGCGTTTTAGCTGCTCACACCCTGATACAGCAAAACAAGCTGTCTTGGGAATTTCTGCTTAAGAGATCTCCAGGGTACTGAGCTAACACTAAAGCCAGGAAGAGGTTTGTGTGGGTCCTGGAAGGAAGAATGCACTGGCCGGGAAGACGCCCTCGCCAGGCACCTCGGGGAGAGAAACCACCCCGCATCTCCAGGACTCAGAGATTCGCAGGCCCAGCTGTAGTCCAGGGTGGATCGTTCCCTTCCCCTCCTGGGCTGGGGCGGGGCGGGGGCGGGGCCTGAGGCTGGGCCCCGCCCCCGGCGGCTCCGGACTTCAGTGGAAGGTTGCCGGGCGTCCCGCGCCCAGTGGTTGCTCGCTGGCGCCTCCCAGCAGTTCTCCCAGATGCGATTTACTTCTTGTTGTTTTTATTAGTCCCTGTGCTAATAAAAATAAAATGACAGCAACAGCTGTAGCGCCCGACACTCTTGGGCCTGCTGCTTGGGACAGGCGAGGACAGTGGCTTGTGGGGGGCTGACGGCGCCAGTCCTGGGTGTCCCCAGCCCTCTGACTTCAGAGCAGCCTGAGGCTGAGCAGTTTGCTCAACCATAAGGAAAGAAAGGAAACAAAACATGTCAGCAGCCACTGTCACTAAGGACAGATTGCGTATATATATGTGCGAACGAGAGAGCGAGAACAGGGTCTTGCTATGTAACCCAGGCTGGCCTTGAACTCGAGATCCGCTTGCATCAGCCACCATGCTCAGCTCTTTTATTTATTTATTTTTATGACCGGATCTCTCTAAGTAGTTCAGGTTGGTCTTGAGCTCACTATGGAGATCAGGCTGGCCTTGAACTTGTAGCAATCCTCCTGCCTCAGCCTCCCAAGTGCTGGGATTACAGACATGCTCATTTTCTTCTTAAAAATTCCTTTCTAAATGCTCTGCAGAGAGGGGCTGGGGATTTGGCTCAGCGGTAGAATGCTTGCCTAGCAAGCTGGAAGCCCTGGGTTTGGTCCTTGGCACCAAAACCAAAAAATAAACCTCCCCTAAATGTCCTGCAAAGAGTGGAGATTGCTTTGGAGTTGCATGAACATTGTTCATGCATGTGTGTGTTTCAACAAAGCCCTGCTAGGCCCGGGAATAGGGCAGATGAGAAGGGGGGGTGGAAAGGGCGTTGGGGGTTGCAGAGCCTCACTGGTGTCCCCAGAGCTTGTCTGCACTATAGAGGCCACTTGGGGAGTTTTGCAAGTGTTGGAATGGGTCTTGGTTGGCATTTTTTACAGATCCCTGGTGATGCCATGGGGCAGACTAGAGTGCGGGTGAGGGGAAGGCTGGCAGCCGGGTCACCCAGAGACAGCCCAGGGTCTGACATGGCCACATGCAGACCCAGATGGGCCCCATGGCTCCAGAGCCCCATGGGGACAGGCCAGCCTGAGGACATTTCCCAGCTCACCCCTGCCCTGGGCCGTGGGCTCAGTCCTCTTTCCCTTTTAAGTGGAGGCCGGAGCGACCCTACTTGACCATCTCAGAGCTGGGCCTGAATCTCTGCTGGGACAATGACCCTGGGGAGAGGAGGAGAGGCGCTGAACTCCTGACACCAGCCCCCACCCGGCCCCTTAGCGGCTCCCAGGACTAGCAGCACAATGGGGGCTGGGCCTGGCCCCGCTGCCCCAGCCAATGCCAGTGCCATGCCTCTCTGCTGGTATCTGCCTTTCATCTCTTGTTTGTGACCCGCGTCCACGACCACATGGTCTCCTCTGGAGGCTGGTGTGCGTGTGCACGCGTGATGCGGGAGGGTGCTCGAGCCTGCCCTGAGCACCCACAGCTCCCTGCACGAGGCTCTGGTCCCCTGATTCAGCTGTGGGGCCTGGATCAGCCACACGTCCAGTGTTGCCAGCTGTGCTGGCACTGGATGAGGAGGACAGTGCTGCTCTTCCCCGCCCCTAGTTCGGGAGGAAGCTCTTCTCTGTATCCTGCTTGGCCCCTCTTTTTTCCCTGTCCCCCTTCTTACCATATTCTGACCCCATCCTCCTCTCCTCTGTCTCTCTCTGTCTCTGTCTCTGTCTCTGTCTCTGTCTCTGTCTCTCTCTCTCTCTCTCTCTCTCTCTCTCTCT
>NW_004524581.1:26146366-26165051 GCF_000260255.1 Octodon degus | reverse complement strand
CTCTCTCTCTCTCTCTCTCTCTCTCTCTCTCTCTCTCTCTCTCTCTCATTATTGTATACAGTGTTACTATGTGACCCAGGCTGGCCTTGAACTCACAGCAATCTCCCTGCCTCAGCCTCCCATGTGCTGGGATTGTAAGTGTGCACCACCAGCCCTGGCTACCCTCATTTTCTCAATCAGGGTCAAAACAACTTGTGGCCAGAGCCCTCTTTACATTTGAAGACCTGGCCCCTGCCTGCTGGCCGCTGCTCTGGGTCTCCGGGTCCAGCTGACTGGGGAATGGGCCAATGGCTCCACCCCCTGTGCTCTGCCAGAAGGCGGCTCCAGGAGAGAAGGCCAAGTGCTCCTCCTGCAGGTCTGTGCTGGCTCGCCAAGACCCCCAAGGAGCTGGCTCTCTGGTCCCCATCTATCAACCCCACACACCAAGGCCCTGGGGCAGAAGCAGGACCCCAGATGTAGGCTGTAAGGAGATGGGGGTGATGGAGCCATCAGAAATGGAAGAGGGGGTAGGCAGGGGCTCGCAGAGTTCCTGGGAACCACAGATCACAAGAACTGGGAGTTGGCATCCAAGCAAGCTCCTGCGACAATCCCTCCTGCTCAGCAGTAGTTTTTATAAGAAGGACCCAGTCCTCGCAGAAATCAACCACACAGACACGTCCCAGCTGTGCCTCCAGGAGGCCGGGATGGAGCTGAGGGACAGAAGCCGGGTGGGATGGTAGGGGCGGGGTCAGGAGCAGCAGCCGGCTCTCTTGCGAGGCTTCCTGGGTGCCACCTCCACCAGCGAGTCCCTTAGGCGGTCCTCCTGCACCTTAAGGGCCCTGCGTGACAGCACCCAAGGGTCAGTCCTCCTGGCACCACAGCTCTTTCCTGCCATTCTTTCAGGACTGCTGGGTGCCAGGTGCCACGCGAGGGAATCTGAGTGAGGCAGAGGTACAACGTCCCCTGCTTCGCACTGTGAGAGGCAGATGGGAAAAGGGAGGATGGCACCGGGCGGGGCGTGGGATCAGGTGTGTGAATGCGCTTTGGGCTGGGAGGGGCAGGGAAGGACAAGCAGTCAGTCATTCCTAGTTGCCCTCCTGTGGGTGGGTGTGGGGAGCTCCTTGGTCTAGCACCTCTCCCAGTGCTTACCCCATTCATTTATTGAGCACCTACTGCATCCCAGGCCCTGGTGAGGGGCTGTACCAATGGACACAGCCCCACCCTTCTGGGCACAAGAGGAAGGAGACAGAAGTGTGTACCTAATTACAGTGCTGATCAAGTCTGTGGTCTGAGTTGGAGGTCAGGGAGGAGTGACCAGAGTTTGATGTGTGTGTGCACACATGTCTGTGTATGTACACACAGGTGCACACAGGGGCGAAGGAGGGGCTGCTGGAGACAATGAAGTGTCTTTCAAGGCACCTGGATTTCATTTTTGTTTTGTTTTGGTTTTGGTTTTTTTGTGGCTTTTTGGAGCCAGGGTCTTGCTCTGGCCTGGAACTCACAGCGACCTTCCTGCCTCAGCCTTCTAAATCCTGGGATTACAGATATATGCCACCGCACCCAGCTGGATTTCATTCTAAATCCACAGATGCCAGTGGAAGCTTGGGAGCAAGAGGGGGGACGCTCCAGGCCCGGTCCACTTCACAAACAGACACCAGGCTTGGTGAGGGGACAGGCCTCTGTGGAGTGACACAGCAGTGTGGATGGGAAGGCTGAGGCAGGAGCCTCTTGGCTCAGGGCTCTCTCTGCTCCCCAGCGGGAGCCCTGTCCCTTGCCGGGGTGTCTGCTTGGCTGCTCCCACAGGCACTTGGCTCCACTGGGGGTGTCTGGGTAGGGTAGGGGTGGGGCAGCTCACCGGGCCAGGTTCACCACGGGCTCCAGGATGTTGTGGCCCAGGATGGCGCTGCACTCTCCGAAGGACACGCCCAGCTCCTGCGGGCCAGACAGAGTGGTACAGATGCCTTGGGGCACTACGACGCCAGGCCGGCTGCACCACCAGGTGCAGACCACAGAGCGAGTCCTGCCAAAGGCCTCGCCAAACTGGAATTGCAGGTGTGCACCACCGTGGCCGGCTTCATAGAAAACCCTTTTGTGAGGTGAAAAGAGCTAAATGTCACTGTGTGCCCAGGGCGAGCTTGTGAACGGCTCCAACAGTCCAACATCAGAGATTTCCTGGGGTCCCACCTAGCCGCCAGGTCTGGCTCGGCCTGCTTTTCCAGCTTGATGGTAGATAGTGTGTCTTGGTTCCCTTACCTCTATCTCCTCCTGGGACACGATTCTCAAGAGCAGACCCTAGCCTCTCATAGGATTGTCACAATTTAGCCACCAACCACTGTCTTTCGTGTGTGTGTGAGATAGAGGCTTGCCTTGTAGCCCAGGCTGGCCCCCAATGCAAGGCAATACTCCTGCCTCAGCCTCCCGAGTACTGGGATCACAGGCGCACACCAGAAATGCCTGGAAAAAGTTGTTCTTATAAATAATACTGTAAAGAACACTTTCAGGAAGGGCCGGGGAGATGGCTCAATAGAATAAGCGCTTGCCTGGCAAGCATAAGGGCCTGAGTTCAATCCCCTGTTCCGCAAAGTAAGTAAGTAAGTAAGTAAATAAATAAATAAATAACGAAAGAATCACCCGTTCGCACATGGGCGTCCATTACACAGCCCTTTCCCTACTATTATTTCTCATTTTTCCCTATGCATAAATTGCTGGAGAAAGAATCACTATTTAGACAGAAACACCACTTGGGGGGCTAATGAGGCGGAGCCGGGGGCAGGGCAGGGCGACTCCGCCCCCTTCCTGGCGCTCCAGGGGCTGCCAGGAGGGTGTGGTTCTGTGCCAGTTACAAAGAAACCCAGGCGGAGCTCTGGGTCTGGCAGGGGGCTTTTGATGAATCTTCCCAAGGACACGCTGGAGTCTTAAAGCAGAATAAATTAGAAGGGAGGATGTTAATTAGAGGCCAGGGATAGAATTAAGATTTGATAGGGACTTTTAAGTGGAGTTTCTGAAACCTTCGCCCCACGGAGCTGATTCACGGAGCCCCGGGCTGCTGGGCGGAGGGGTCGAAGCTGTGGGCAGAGCTAGGGCAGGCAGGGCCGGCGGGCCACCCGCCGGGAAGGGCTGGGAAGGGCTGGGAGGGCCCGCGCTGCTCACCTGCGCCAGCTGCTGCCCGGCCTCCGTGGGCACCTGCCGCGCCTCCTCGCAGTCCGTCTTGTTTCCGAGGAGGAGGAGGGCCACGCCCTGCGCCCCTGCGTCCTGCGCACCGAACACAGGCCCGGAGCCTCTGAGGGAGGCTGGTATGCCCAGGGCTGCCCCTCCGCGTGTCCCGCCTGCTGACTCCGCACCTGGACCCTCTCCCCACCCGCAGTCAGGCCCCGCCCCCATGTGCATTTTGCCTGCTTTCAGGGTCCCCTCCCCCAGGAAGCCTTCCTGAGCGGCTCTTGCCCTTGCTTTACACAAGTTGCCCTAGCACATTTCCTAACTGTGTCAATAATTAATAATAATAATAATAATAATGATAATAGGGGCCGGGGAAATGGCTCAGTAGAATAAGCGCTTGACTGGCAATCGGAAGGATCTGAGTTCAATCCCCGGTTCCGCAAAAAAAAAAATAATAATAATAATATTAATATTAATAATAGGTCTTGGCTGGCCAGAGCGGAGCGCGCCTGTCATTCCAGCCACTGGGGAGGCTGAAACAGGAGGATCCCAAGTTTGAGTTTCAGCCGAGCAACTCAGCAAGACCCTGTCTCAAAATAAAAAGGGCTGAGGATGTAGCTCAGTGTGAAGACCCTGGGTTCAATTCTTAACACCACAATCAATGAATCAATGAAAGTTCTGATGACCTGAGAGCTCGCTCTGCCCCAGATACCGAGCTGAAATCAATTCTATCAGTTAAGCCTTAGCACTCCCCTATGGGGGGGGGGCAGGAATGGGAAGTTCAGAGAGGTTAAGTCACTTGTCCAAAGTCACAGAGTTAGCCTAGGACAGCTGGGATTCAAACCCAGGCCTGTCAAATCCCAGAGCCAGCTCCGTCCTCTGCTTTTGCACCGCTTCATCTAGACTAGAAAGCTGGGCGGGAGCAACTCGTGCGAATGCAACTTCAAGTCTCGCTCACACCCACGGTAGCGTTCAGTAGATCCGTGCTAAGTGTGTGGGCAAAGGAACTGGAGGCTGGGAACAGAGGCGTGGTCACCTAGGGTGGCACTAGGTCATCCTTGGGCTTAGCAAGAAAACATCACAAACAGCTGCTGTATGTAGAAAATAAATGCTTGCTCGCAGGATAAAGCGAGCAGCTTAGTTTGGCTTAGCGGTTGCACTGTGCGCTTGCTGTTTTTCATACTACTGCACTCCCAGCTCACGCATCCATGTGACGTTCGCAGGTGGTGGCCCTGTTAGGACTGTCGTGTCATGTGTAATCCTGGGAGAAGTGGACAGGACACAAGCTCCCTCTTGACTCCAAAAACTGGGATGGCCCTCTGCAGCCACCGCTTACCTGCAGACAGTCCAGCCAGTAGCGCACATGCGCAAAGCTCTCCTGAGAGGTGACGTCATACATGAGCACCACCCCATCCGCCTTGCGGAGCAGCTGCCGCGTCACGCTGTGGTACCTGCCCAGAGAGCTCTGTGATGAGTCCTGAGGAACAGCACCCACTCCCCAGGATATGACTTTTCAGCCTCGGCCTCTGCTAGCTGACCAACAGCTTAGGTTTCACAAGGCACCTACGGCACCCAGGCACCCCCCAGAGAGCCTCCCACCCCAGTTTAGGACTCTTTCCCTCCGGGTACGGAAAGAAGGTCCTCAGGCCTTTCTGTGACTTCCCAGCTGTATCGCGCTAACTGCCTGAATTTAGGTAATGGCCCCTGCGAGTGGGCACTCAAGCCACACAAAGGTTGTCACCGCCAGGAACAGGCCACACAGTTGTCGTCAGGCCTGAGGAGCTGATCTACAGCGAGAGTTTTTAGAAATGGATGCAGGCAGAAAAGAGGTCCCTGTTGAGCCTTGGTTAGAAAAGCCTCACTCGGGTGGATGGAAGGCCAGGGCATTTGGAAGGACCAGTGGCCTGGCGGCTGTCCCCTAAGGGCAGTGTTGGGGTGCACCCCACCCGCGCTGGACTCCTAGTCCTCCATCCTTGGCCTTGAGCTGCCCTCCTTCCTTCGCCTAGGACCCTGGGCTGGCTGTGGCCGCTCACTGGCCCTGGTGGCTGCCACCCAGGTTCCCTCCACCCGAGGGCCCTCTACAGTGATACACAGCACCTCTCCTGGCCAGCTGTGTCCCACAGCTGCAGCGCAAAGCACTTGTTGTCCACCAGCAGGGTTTTGACCCGAAAATCCACTCCTAGAACACAGAGGGGACACGTGTCACTACCCAGGATACCTAGCCCAAGCCTGCCCTATACATATGCGTCCCCAACCCCAGCCAAGGGAGAAGCAGCTTGCTTGCTAGGCTCCCCTGCTGCGCTCCAAGCCCTCACCCCCAGGCCCAAGAGCCCACTTCCTCCAAGATGCCCTCCTAGGTCACCAGCCACATCCTGACCAGCTGCCATGGGTCCCCAACTGCACAGCACTGCCTTTTCCTTGGGCCACCCAGGAGCCCTGTCTTCATTTACTTTGTGACACTGCTTCAGTCCCATCTTTGTCCTTACTCTCTGCAGGCCCGCTCCTTCCTATACGTTGGTTCCAGACTGGTTTTGGTGGTGGTGGCGTTTTGAGACAGGGTCTCACTAGGAAGTTCAGGCTGGCCTTGAACTTGCTATTTAACTTGAGCTGTCCTAGAACTTACAGCAATCGCCCTGCCTCAGCCTCGAGAGTACTGGGATGACAGGGGTGCACTGCCAAACCTGCCATTAGATCCTTTTTGTCCCCAGGAATAAGGAGATAAAAGTAAGATCCAGGCTGTGGAGATAGCTCAGCGGTCTAAGGGCCTGCCTAGTGAGTGCCAGGACCTGGGTTCGATCCCTGCTACCACATGTAGTGCCGACCCCAGAACCCTGGACATGCCATGCTGGCCACCAAAACTGGGCATGGTAGCACATGCCTGTAATTCCAGTCCTGGGGAGGCTGACACAAGAGGATCACTGTTAAGTCTGAACTGCAGAGTGAGACCCTGTATCCAATATATAAATAAAAAATAAAATAAAAAAATAAAATTTCCAGGGAGGCTCGGGGTCCTTGGGGTGCATTTTTCCATTAGCATCTGCCATCACCTCCAGCAAACCTGCCCACAGGACTCCCTGGAAGAAGCCTGATTCCAGCAAAGCAGGGAAACAGGATAAAATCTGCCCTCCTGCCTTCTTTTCTCCTCAGCGTGGTCAGGAGGTGGTGGAAAGTTGAGGCGGTAGAGCTAGATCTTGGGGCCGTCAGGGTGCTCTGGAGGGGGAGGGGGTCCCATCCCCTCCTTTCTCTTGCTTGCCTTCCTTGCAGTGAGCAGCTTTGACTCACTTTGCCACAGGCCCACAGGCAATGGGGCCCCCAGTCCTGGGGGGAGGCCTGGAGAACAGTGAGCCAGAGGAGAGCTCTGCTCTCGGTCATCTTCTAAGGTATTCATCAGAGCCACAGAACTCTCACACCAAGGATTAAATAACGTGCCCAAGCTCACAGCCCCAGGGAGCTAGGGTTTGAACTCAGGAACCTCGAGTCCTAATGAGCCCTGCTCTACCACTTGGCCTGGGGAAGCTACATCAGGGAGGCTTTCTGCCAGAGCATGCAAGCTGGCCCGGGGCTGGTCATGAGCCGATCACCGGGGCCCTGCCCCAGCCTGCCCTTGGCCACGTGGGCGGAGACCGGCCCTGGCACCTAAATTGTGGGGTGCTTTGTTGATGTGGCACATTATAAGCTAATCAGATCAATGCAGAAAGAGCAAATTACTTGTAATTAGGGACGATTAGTGCAATAGTAAGATTACGCCCCTATAAAATCACGTCTCATGCAGGGCCCGTGGCCACAGCAGAACCTGCTGCCTCCCTGGGGACCCTGGTCCCCCACGCCCTCCCTGGCGGGGCACTCACCCACGGTGGCAGCCAACCCGGTGGCGAAGGCATTGTGATGCAGCAGGTGAAGGAAGGTGGTCTTGCCCACACTGGAGTCACCCAGGAAGATGACGTGGAAGAGGTAGTCAGGGTTGGCCTGAGGCTCGGGGGTGGTGGCAGAGTACCCGAGGGAGGGGTCCGTGCCAGGGGCTGAGGGCCAGCTCTCTGCCTTGAGTGGAGGGGGGCCTGTCTCGTTCTCTGCCTGGGCAGTGTCAGGCTGGGGTCTAGGTGGGGTTTTGGGCTCAGCCGGGGTGGAAAAGGCCTGGGGGTGCTGCTGGGCCCCTGTGTTGGGAGAGAGCCCCGTGGGAAGTGGCTGCTCAGAGACAAGGGCCACTGCCAAGGGAGCCTGCAGGGGCTCCGTGAAGGTGAAGGCCGGCAGAGGGGCTGACTGGGTGGGTTCCAGAGCCTCGGCTGCCTGCTCGGAACTGGGGTCCTGCCTGCCTCGGCCTACTGCTTTTCCTTCCCCAGCCTGGGGCTCTGCTTCAGGACTCTGGAGTAGGTGGGTGGATGGCCACTGCAGCCCAAGGGCCTGGCCCTGAGCTTCCCTGAGTCCCTCGGGAAGGCTCTTCTGCCTGCGCAGGCTCTGCTCTCCCAGCCCCAGGCCCTCCTGGGGAGCCTGTCCTACAGGCTCCAGCCCCTGAGTGAAGAGCACAGTGCCAGGGGACGCCAAGCCTGGCTCAGCACCCTCAGCCCGTGGGGCCTCTTCGTGCCTGGGCTCAGGGCCATGAGGGCCCTGGAGCAGCTCCCTGGGCCCAGCGGGATTCTGGGGAGGGGGCTGAAAGCCAGCATCCTCCTCCACAGGAGTGAGGACCCTGAGCATGGCTGACACCAGGCTCCCCGATCCCTCCACTGGGGCCCCCAGGAGATCCCCTCCCTTCCCATCCTGGGTGCTGGGGTGCAACTCTGGCGGGCTCCTCGGGGCCCCATTGGGATCTGGCAATGTGTGCAGCTCCGAGATGGAGATCTGCCTGACCACACGGGGCGTCGGGGCTCCTGGGGTAGCCTGGGGTGAGGAGGGTGGGCTCCAGGCCAGCTGTGGCGCTCGGGGTGGGGAGCTGCTGAAGCCACTCAGGAGCTGGTCCCAGTCATCATTGTCCCCGAATAGCCCGGGCAGGGGGCCCTCCTCGGGGGTCTCGGCCCGAGTGGCTGAGACCTTTTTGTTTGCTCCAGGAACCCTGGGGAGAAAGTGGGAAGTGAACTGGGGGGGGGGCAGGAAGTAGTCACCCCCCTGCAAGGCCCCAGTGCCATCTCAGATGTCCTCCTGGACCCACCCAGTGCTTCTGGACGTGTGTGTGCACGCGCTCGTGGTCTTGGGCACAGGCCTCGCCCTCTTCTGTGCCTCAGCCTCCCCCTCTGAGAAGCAAGCAGGGCATGAGGACCAAGGAGGGAGCTCTGTGTGCAGTGTGGAGGTGGCAGCACTTGCCTGGCATCCTCCTCCGCTTGCCAAGACACTAGGCCCCTGGTGGCATCCAGGTGTCCCCTGGTCACCTGCAGCTGCCCCCGCACCTCCTCCAGCTGCCCGGCCAGGTCTCGCCCGGCCTCTCTGAGCTGCAGGTTCTCTGAGGTAGCCTCTTGGTGGGTGTCACTGAGGCTGTGGAGCTGGGCCTCCAGCTGTTCGAGGGAGGAAAGGGGCGATTGCAGCTCGCCCTGCCCCAGCTCCCTGGCCTGCTCTGCTGGGCTCTGGGTTAGAGGGGGACATCGTCCTTCGGGTCTGCTTGTGTTCTGTGAACCCGGGCTGCACAATACCACCCAGGGCCTTTGCACAAGCCGCTCCCACTGGCCCAAAGTGCTTCTGCACACTCATCCTCTCAGGTCTTCGTGCCACGTCGTAGTCTCAGTGAGGCCGTGTGACTCCCTCACCCTCGTTTCACGTCCTCACCCACGCACCCCTCCTGCCCAAGATTACCATCTTTAGCCCTGTGGCCCTTGTGGCCTTATCATCCACTGTCCCCTGATTGGTGGCAGCTCTATGGGGAGGGCTGTATCCCTTAGGGCCTCCCACAAAGCCCGGCACATGGTAAGTGCTTGGTTAGGAGTTGTAGGGTGAAGAGAGGGAGGGATTCACACTTTCAGGGACGGAGAAGTTCCAAGAGGTCACTTGGCTGACGATGCAGAGGAGTGGTGGACAGTGACCTCCTAAGTCTCGTTTGTCCTGTGCCTTCCTACTTATGACCTCATTGGACACGTGGAGCCTGGGAGACACCATGGATGGGTTGCCCCCATTTTACAGATGGAGAAATCGAGGCCAGGACAGGTCCCCAAGCACTGCCTTGTTACTGTTCTCAACAGGATACCTCAGGGCTGGGTGGGGTACAGAGACACAGCTGCAGCTGGTGCGAAGGGCCACTCACCTCACTCTGGCCCTGTGCCAGTTGCTGCACCTCAAGCTCCTTGGCTTCCAGGGCCTCCTGCATCTGGGCACTGAGGGCCAGGTCCCTGGAGTCACTCTGAGGACAAGGCCACTGTTGAGCACAGGAGCCAGGCACCTGCCCACAACACATCCACTCTTGCCTAGGGTGCAGCAGGGGCAGGCGTTCCAGCAGGAGGGCTCTTGGGGTCCTCTGCCTGTACCTAGGTTGTCACAGCAAGGAGGGCAAAGCCGGCGGCGAGCAGAAGCTGCCCTGAGGGCAAGTGAGACCTGGCCCTGCTCCCCGCCCCACGTGGCTCTGGGGAGCCCGAGGACCCAGCACCCTGCGCCCACCTGGGCCTGCAGCTGCCGCTTCTCCCGGTGGATCTGCTGCTCCATTTCCTCATACAGCTGCCGCACCTCGCGGTGGTGGTCGGAGTCACACCTGCAAGGAACAGGGAGAGCACCGGTGGCCCCGCGGTGCTGGCTTGGGGGCCCATCTGAACGCTGTTCTCGTCCTGCTGCCATCCTTGTAACTCAGACCCTGGGCAGGGCTGTGCCTCACCACCCACACTCTGTGTGACACAGGGGATCAGAAGGAGCCAGAGCACCCACTCTGCCCTCTGTCCTCCACCAACTCCGGCCACACTGGGCGTGGGAGGTCAGGCCTGGTTCACCCCACAGGTGCTGACCCCTCGGGGGTCACCGTGGCCTCCGACTCACTTCCTCAGAGTCTGCTCCAGGGCCTCCTTGTCGGCCCGGGCTTCCTGCAGGCGGCTACTCATCTTGGCCAGAAAACCCTCCAAGTTGTCCACCAGCTGGGGCTCCTCCTGCCTCAGTTTCCTCCACAGTTGCCAGATTTCCGTCTCCCTGGGAAGGAAAGCCCCAGAGATGAGATGGCCAGGGCCAGAACAGGAGGGTGCGTGTGCCTCAGTTTTAAGGGCAACATGGGGGGATGTGGGCACATGGGCTACACAGCTCCACTGACATGGAGCAGGGGACCCTCCCCAGGCTTTTTCTCCATTCCTGATGCCCGAGCTCTTCTCCCTGCTGCAGTGACTCATGGTGGGGTGCGAGGTGGACAGCCTGGGGCTTCTCTATGCCCCTCTCCCCACATGAACTGTGTGGGTGTTGGCCAGGCCCCTGTCCTCCCTCTCTGGGCTGCCCTTTGAACTAGGGAGGCTGATACCTGCCTGGCAAGGGCATTGGGGATGGGAGCCTTGCTCAGCAAAAGCATGAGCTGGGAGCTGGCACGTGGTTGGTACTTGATACATCCTGCTTTTATATAGATTGAATTAAAGTCATGAAGATGAGTGCCCAGGCTGTGCCAGGCCTCACTGCCAAGAGGCTCCTGTTCCACCAGTCCTGTGCCCAGGTCTGCCCTCCCTGAGCCTGGGTGAGGATCCTGCCTCATGGGGATAGACCCCTCTCAAAGACTCCTGTGGCTCTGGGGCACCTCTCTGAGCCTGGAGAGTCCCCATATCTGAGCTCCAAACATGATTGCAGCTTGCTCTGTCCTGCGTTGCCCCCTGGCTGGCAGCCACCCCCCAGGTCCCCATAGCCTGGCCTTACTCAGGAAGCGAGGGAGCAGTTCCCAGCTGTCCCAGAAGGGCAAGGAACGCCTCCCTCTCCTCGGAGTCGGCCTCCTCCAGGGCTGGGAAGCCAGCAGTCACAGACACCCGCTGGGAGGCTGGTGTCCGCCGCCTGCGGAGCCCATGGGTGCTCAGGCTGGAGCCAAAGATGTTTTCTGGGGAACAAAGGGGCGCAGACTGTGGTTGGGCCCTGCCCAGCCCTCAGAGAAGGAATTATGCTTGTGCCTATCGCATGGATACAGAGCCGAGTGCACACTGCCCTTGGATCAACTTCGGGGGGCCAACCGATGCCATGTGCTCATTTCAGGGCATCTGCTATGGGTGGTGACAAAATTAGCCCAAATCCCAGTCCTGCTGGGCGGAAATTCAAGTGAGGGTGATGGAAGTTAATCATCCTCCCCCCTCTCCTCTCCTTTCTCCTTACGCTCCCCCTCAATCAAAGCAGATTTGCTAAATTGGTTAAAGGAATATACCCAGTCAATTCCAAGGTGACATGGGGTGGCTAGGAAATTGGGTTGTGAATGACCAGTGGAGTGAGTGGTTGGGGCAGGGAGGGAAGCACATGTAAAAGCCCTGGGGCAGGAGCCAGGCTGGCAAGACAGAGGTGGGCCTGGGTGCCAAGGGAGCCCAAGAGGTGGGCAGGGTGTGGGTGGTATAGGCCTGGTAGGGCTGGAGAAGGGGTCGAGTTTATTCCACAGGATATGATGGGACCCAGGTATGAGCATGACCCCTTGGGCCATGTGACAACTGTCCCGTGCCCCCATCCATGGTGTCAGGCCAGGTCCTCCTTCTGTTCTCCGATTCTCAGTCCCCAGAATTAGAGTGACTGGTGGGGTAGCCACAGGCAGGACACACAGGCTGCCCTGAGGGCCGGGGCCCATGGGCACTGGCGCTGTGGCTTTCAGGAACTCGGAAGGGTTCTGACCCCTGGCAACCCTGGGGTCCCCTCAGGCTCGTCTTAGAGGTAGGTGGCTGATGGCTCTACCCTAGGGGCCTAGCTAGGGGAAGTTCCCACCTCTAAGCACCGTGCCCTCTTTGGTCCAGGCTGAGGTCCCCAGAATGAAAGCCAGGATGTGACAGACCTCAGGAGGGGACATGCCTGGCCTCAGGTCGGGACCCACAGGAAGGGCAACCTTGCTAGAGGAGCTGTTGGTGGGGAAGAAGACAGGAAGAGATGCTCAGGGGGAACTGGGGAGTCCATAGCTGGTGGAGAGGTCCCTGGGGCCCTCCAGGGGGAGACGTACTGAGTCCAGAACTGAACTCCTCCAGGGACAGGCGGCCCCTCCGCTCCAAGTCCACCCAGTCGAAGACCATCTGCGGCTGTTGCTCGATGCCCAGGAAGTGGAACTTGGCCTCCTGAAAGGAAGCAGGTGGGGAGCCCTCCCCACCGAGAGGCTCTGGACCATGCATGCAAGGGTGTGAGTTTGTGGTCTTAGACCTCTCCCGCTTTCTGTCTCCCTAGTTCCAGAGCCCCTGAACAATCTGACACTAGCTGGGTGTAACACCACGGGCCTGTCATTCTAGCGCTCGGGAGGCTGAGGCAGGAAGATCTCCAAAGCCATCCTGGGCTACATAGTGAGACCCTGTCTCGAAAAACTAAGGAATCGTTAAGGTGGACAGCGAGCCCCGCCAGCACCATCTGGGAAAAGCCACCTGACTCTAGGATGTCATTGCTGAGGACTCGTGAAAAGCCCCAGACTAAATGAAGCCACACTGTCACTCGCAGTCTAATCCAGGAGTGATGTGAATAATCTTGTCTGATGGGAGTGTTAGCAGCCCAGCCTCGCGGCCTGGGGGGCCGGACCCGGCTCTCGTGTGTCTGCCTCAGCACCCCGATCCTAATCTGTCTTTGCTGAGAGGCCTCGTTTCCTAGACACTCTTAGGATGAGTAAGAACATTTGTGAGATAAATAAAATCTTCAGTATAAGTTTGGTTATGACTGTTGTTATGGTTTGTGTCTAGGTGTCCCCACAAAGCCGCATGCAGTCGTGGGGCAGCTTCTAGACTTTGTGATTAATTCATGTTCCTATGCTGGGATTATGGGTGTGAGCGCTACACCTGCCCTGGGGCCGAAAGCCTGAACAGAATAGAAGGAAGGGAGAGAGGCTTGCGAGCTGCCACAGTCGCTGCTCCTCCCTTTGCTGTTGTGCTGGTTTCCACCACTATGAGCGGCTGCTCTCTGCCACGTGCCGCTCTGCCTTGGAGCCAGCTGAGTATGGACCGAAACCACCACTAACTGTGAGCTAAATAAACCTCTCCTTCCTTAATTTTTTTAAAAAAAAATGTATTTAGCACAGGGTCTACAGGGTCTCACTACACAGATTGGACTTGTAGTGATCCTCCTGTGTTCAGCCTCCCAAGCACTGGGATTACAGGCCTACACCACTACGCCCAGTCTCAATCCCTGTTTCAGTGCGCCCCTAAGGGCAGGGCTGACACAGCACACTGGGGATCGAATCCTGGTCCCTGAGCTCTGCCTAAGCAGGTGCTTTATTCAGCTGAGCTATCTCACCAGCCCTTCTTTTCTTAATTTTGGGTAACGGGTATTTTGTCCCAGCAACGAGAGAAAAGTAACTAAAACAGCTGTCTATATAGGGCATGATTTTACCTTTTGGCAGCTGCTCTTTAATTATCACCAGAGGTCGTGGTGCACAGCCTCTCCAGAGGAACACTGGGCCTAGTGCATTGGAGGGTGGAATCCAGGGCCTGCACCCCGAGTGCCATCTCCACCCCTTTTAATTTTTTTACTTTGAGACAGTGTCTTGCTAAGTTGCCCAGATGGGTTTGAATTTGTGATCCTCCTGCCTCAGCCTGCCAAAATGCTGGGAGGATGGGCATGAGCCATTGTTCCGGCTTGTGCTCAGCTCTAATGGACTGCAGCCAAGAAATCTCTTATCTCGGCTCTCAGCAGGACTCCCAGTGCAATAGAACTTTGAATTTGCTGTTATCTCTCTCTCTCTCTCTCTCTCTCTCTCTCTCTCTCTCTCTCTCTCTGGCCAAGCTATTCTGATTGGTGGGGGCAACAATGGGCAATTCAATTTCATGGTTCACTCAGGCTGCATAATGGAGACCAAGGGCTGCCTGGCTGAGGGGAGATAACGGAAAATTTGGTTTGCTAATCTTCTTTGTTTGTTTGCCTGCCTTTCTGTTTGTGACCTTATTGGGTAAGGATTGCTTATTGGTTGAGGATTGCAACACGCCGGAAAGGACAGCAGCAGTTGGGATCTGGATTGGAGAGTTTTTAGGTTTCCTTTTGACCCAAGACATTGTAGAAACGAGGGAAGATGCTTTCTGTCTCTGTCTGTAATTCTGAAAAATCTTGAACACTTGCTGTGGCTGTGAAATACTGTCCCAGCTGGGCATTCTGTTCTATTGGTTTACGGAGACAAAGATATGCTTGTATAAAGTCAATGTTTGTTGAAATAACAGAAAATAAAGCTAACATTTTAAATGTGCTATAGCTCAAAAAAAAAAGTCCTGGGACTACAAGATAGCTCAGCAGTCTAAAGTGCCGGCTTAGGAAAGCTTAGGAAGCGCAGGGACCGCAGTTCAATCCCCAGGGCCACATGACACGCCAGCCCCAGCCCCAGAGTGGGCTGAACCACACACACACACACACACACACACACACACAGTCCTTTTTAGCCAGGTATGGTGGAACATGCCTGTAATTCTGTAATCCCAGCACCCAGGTGGCTGAGAAAGGAGGATCACTACAAATCTGAACTGGGTAGTGAGACCCTGCAACAAATAAATAAATAAATAAATACAAATTGAAAAAAAAAGTCCTTAGAGCTGGGTGGGCTAAAGCACCTGCTCAGGCAGAGAGCAGCAGCAGGGCCAGCCCCGTCCCCAGGGCACTCTGTCCCCAGGGCACTCTGAGCTGGTGACTGAGCCTGGGCGCGGTGGTGTGTGCCCTAAGTGCCGGCACTTGGGAGGCAGGAAACAAGAGAATCGCCGCGAGTCTGACCTACGGGGTGAGATCCCGTAGCCCCTACAGACTCTGTCCCAAATACATTTAAAAGAATAAATAAAAATAAAATAAAATAATTTCAAAAATCCTTCTTATAGTAACTATGAACTCAATAAAAATATAAAGATCCAGGGCAACATAATTAAGATGGATTGCTGGAAAACATAGTCTCACTTAATAATTTTGGTTCACAGAGTACAAAAAATAGCTGTGTTTTCTCTGCTTTGTGTTGATTATAACAAAAGTACATGTTTCTTTTTTCTTTTCTTTCTTTCTTTTTGCCTTATCGAGACAGGGTCTCACTATGCAGCTCAGGCTGACCTTGAGCTCACTTTGTAGCCCACGCTGGTCTTGAACTCCCAATGATCCTCCTGCCTCAGCCTCCTGAGTGCTGGAATGACAGGCATGAGCCACCATGCCCGGCGATACTGTCCTTTTTTTTTTTTTTTTTATAAAATCTGGGTTTATGTTTTATGAGGAAACTAATCCATCTAAAGTTTTTCTACTTCTCATTAAGATCTTCTGATCAAATGAGTTTGTTTATAAAACATGCAAGTTTGTGTTCTACTAATTGGTTCCTTATGCTAACAAATGCATTTTATGCACAGTATTATATTTTACAGTGAATCCCTTAAACACAATCTCCAACATCTGTCTACTTTATTTTTTTATTATTTTTTTTTAAATTTTATTTATTTATGTGTGTGTGTGTATGTGTGTGTGTGTGGCCAGCTCAGCCCACCAGGGGGCGGGGCTGGCTGGCATGTGGTGCTGGGGGATTGAACCGCAGTCCCTGTGCTTTGCTAATCTTGTTCTAAGTAGGTGCTTTAGACCACTGAGCCATCTCACCAGCCCCCATCTGTCTACTTTAAAAGCCTGTACTACTTGTAAATTATTGTGTTGATAAATTAATAGTTGGGGGCTACTTGGATAATAATGTTTTAATTAAAATTTTAAAAATATTTATTTGGTACAGGGTCTCGTTACGCAGCTCAGACTCCTAGTGGTCTTCCTGTCTCAGCCTCCCCAGCCCTGGGACTGCAGGGATGTGCTACCATGCCTAGTTTTGGTGGCTGGCATGGTGCACCCAGGGTTCTGGGACTGGCACAGCATGCAGTACTGGGGATCGAACCTAGATCCTTGTGCTTGCCAGACAGGCGCTTAGACCGCTGAGCTATCTCCCCAGTCCTATTTTTTTTGTTTGTTTCTTTTCTCTTTGAGACAGGGTCTTACTGCATAGTTCAGGCTGACCTCAAACTCACTCTGCAGCCAAGGCTGGCCTTGACCTGGACAATAATCGTTCTGTCTCAGCCTCTCCAGTAGCTGAGAGCGTAGGCATGCACCACCTTACCTGGCTTACTCTTTGCCTTACTTTTACATGCTAGTAGTTGTGCCGTTGGGTTGTGTGGATGAATACATTCATTTTTGGCCACTTGGAAAATGTTGCTTGCCAGGAACCTGAAAGGCACCCGAAGGTCCCACAAGGGGGCGGCTTGGTAAGTGACAGGTCTCTATACGTAGACCCAGGGACACTGTCCTGCCTTTAGAGAGGGCCGTAGCTCTGAGCCAGGCTTCCACACTCAGGTGCCTGAAGGGCAAAATGCTAAGTGGAAAACAAGGGTTTGATGAGATTTATGTGAAATAAACCTGGAGTGGTCAAACTTTGGGACACAGACAGCAGAATGAGTCCCAGGAGCTGGGGAAATGCAAGCCACGCCCCAGGCTGAGAGGAGTGAAGTTCTGGCGTGGAGGCGGCGCTGTCTGCACAGCCCTGCGGGGGCGCTCAACACACTGGGGACACACTCCCAAGGCGCCAACACGGTAAATTCTGTTGTGCATGTTGTAGCCCAGTTTTTAAAAAAGTCATGCAATGTATGTGTGCTGCTGCAGAAAGTTGTGTTGTGGGTCCTTGTGGCGCTGGTGCTCAGCCACAAGGCTTGTATAAAGTATCTCTTGTCAGGCGTGGCGGTGCATGCCAGTAAGCCCAGCTACTCAGGAGGCTGAGGGCGGAGGATGGGGCGTTGGAGACCAGCCTGGGCAGCTTTAGGAGACTGTGTCTCAAGAAGAAAAGTACAAAGGGTAGGGATATGCTCAAGGCTTCCTGGGTTCGACCCCCAGTACTGCGTGTGTGCGCGCGCACACACACACACACACACACACACACAGAAAAAAAAATAATTCTTACTGTTCAACCTCTGTTCTTTCTTTCTGTTTGTTTGTTTTTTTGGCGGAACCAGGGATTGAACTCAGGCCCTTGCACTTGCCAGGGAAGCGCTTATTCCACTGAGCCATCTCCCCAGCCCCAAACCTCTGTTCTTTCTGTGGTAAAGGTTAATGATGTTAGTTAAAAACTGCAATCATCACTTTTTACCTGGATGGCTGGGAGTCCACAGACAGCATTAGCGGCAGGAGCACAGCTGTGTCTACAAGGAGAACAGCTTTTGCTTGTAAGGGGTCAGGCCAGTCCTCCTGCTTGAAAGTGTCTGGGTCCTCCACAGCATGAGAGAGGAGTGCCGCGTGTGGGGGCACACACCCGTAATCCCAGCCCTCGGGAGGTGAAAGCAGGAGGATCGGGGAGCGTTCTCAAGGCCAGCCTGGGCTACAAACTGAGCTCAAGGCCAGCCTGAACCGCAGAGCGAGACCCTGTCTCAGAAAAGACAAAAAAAAAAAAAAAAAAAAAAAAAAAAAAATCCCAACAGATGATAGACAGACAGACAGACAGGCAGATGATAGATCAACTTGGTCCTAGAACCTCAGCCAGTGCTCACAGGTTAGCTGCTGGATTCTATGGAAGCTGCCAGGTAACTCTATGGTCACAGTAACCTCCTCTGCTTTGTTTTGTCCACAACACATTGTACTTTTTTTTTTTTTTTCCCCAGAACCAGGGATTGAAATCAGGCCCTTGTGCTTGCTTATTCTACTCAGCTATCTCCCTGGCCCCAAAAATTGTAATTAAAAAAAAAAGCAAAAGCATCTCTTTGTGGAAGAGCTAAATTCTCTTGCAATCATATTATCTTCCCCTGTGTTTATTTCATAATCTTTTTTTTTTTTTTTCAGTACTGGGGATCAGACTCAGGACCTTGTGCTTGCCAGACAGGTGCTTATGCCGCTGAGCTGTCTCCCTGGCCATTATTTCATAATCTTTTATGTCTCTGTCACTTGATTAAGTAGGTGACCAACCACTATTTCTCAGTCTGCAGGGTTTGTCCTAACCTGGAGCCTGAATGTTCTCTACCAACGCTTTCAATGTTGCCTTCTCAGATTAGATCCTAAATGTAGATGATAATTTTCACATAAGTTTCTGTTTATTTTTTTATTTTCTATTTTTTTTTTTTTTTGACACGGGGTCTCACTATATAGTCCAGGCCAGCCTTGAATTCACAACAATCCTCCTGTCTCAGCCTCCCAAGTGCCAGGATGAAGGTCAGCATTTTTGTTGATTGAGGTCCTCAATGCTACCCCAGGGGACAGCCTCATGAGGACAGCTGTCAAATCGCAAAAGGACTGGGCTGGAGAGGTAGCTCGGCAGTCTAAGCACCTGCTTGGCAAACGCAAGGACCTGGGTTCCATCCGCAGTACCAAATGCCAGGCTGGCCCGGAACCTGAGGCATGGTCGGCCACTGAAACTGGGCGTGGTGGTGCATTCCTGTAGTCCCAGCACTGGGAGGCTGAGACAGGAGTATCACTACAGGTCTGAGCTTTGTAGTGAGACCCTGTATCAAATACATAAATAAATAAAAGCTTTACAAAAGAGAGAGGGAGAGAGAGA
>NW_004524581.1:26144459-26146266 GCF_000260255.1 Octodon degus | reverse complement strand
GAGAGAGAGAGAGAGAGAGAGAGAGAGAGAGAGAGAGAGAGAGAGAGAGAAAGGTGTTTTGTTTTGTTTTTTCCAGGCTAGGTTTAAAAAATTCTAGGAGGATAAATCTTTCTGGAATTGCCTGCTGTACACTGGGGCTGTCTGGAAACTTTGGCTGCATCTATTTCTCGTCCTCTGCCCAAGCCTTTGCAAACAGTTACATAACCCTTGCTAGTAAGGAATTCTCCCCTCCTCCATTCTGGGGCTAATTAATAGTCGCTGTAATAAATAACCCCAGCGCGGGGGTGGGGTGCAGTATAGAGCCCAAGTGCTTGCCTCGTTCCTTCCCCAGTACCAAACAAACAAACAAAGCAAGCATAAGTAAGACAGCTCTTCAGCTTCTAACTGGGCAGTTGCTCTCCTCTGATCTCCCAAAGGCCCTGCTGGGACCTGGGTGTCACCGCTTGTTTTCAGAAAACAAAGACAAGTCAAAGTCCTGAGCAAGAAAAGGACAGTCGGGGGCCGGGGAGATGGCTCAGGGGAATAAGCACTTCCTCAGCAAGCACAAGGGCCTGAGTTCAATCCCCGGTTCTGGCAAAAAGACAAAGAGGACCGTCTGGGGTTTTAGGAACTCTGCTTCCTCCCCTGGTGCTGTGGCTCCGGGCCAACACTTGCAACCTTCAGTCAAGCTGGTGGCCGAGGACTCCTGGGGCTCTGGGGTACAAAGGCAGACAGGAGAGCTGAGAGTCCCTCACTGTGCTGATGGAACAGCGATGGGATTCCCGTGTGGTTACATACAGCATCGTGACTGTATCTTTCATTGTTCTACTGCCATCTGAGGTGTTTCTAGTCCTCGACTTTGATTCAGGGTCTCACTGTATAGTCCAGGCTGGCCTAGAATGCATGTGTATCCTCTTGCCTCAGCCTCCTGAGCGCTGGGTGTGCAGCACCACACCCAACGGGCTCCTGAGTGTTGCTTTAGAGCTTGATCCTCACTTAGCCAGGTGTGATGCGCCCCCTCTAAAGGACACCCCAAAGGCCACCCCCAGAGCCAGCACTGCAAAGCCCTCTCAGGAAGCTGGTCTGTAGCTGTGAGACAAGCAAGCCACTTCCTGGCCGAAAGATAGGGAGCTGGAGAAGAAAGGAAGTGACTCAAGCGTGTAGGGGATTCTGAGTCAGGGAGCGCCTTGGGCCCTGGCCTCCACCCTTATGACAGTGGTGTGCCAGTCTGCCCAGGACCGTTCCCACTTCAGCATTCAAAGTCTCCTGCTCCAGGCCCCCTTTGGACCTTGGAAAAATGGGATAGTGGATCACTCCACAGAAGAGCAAATTACAGAGGCTTTAAGAGTCCACCCTGAACCAGGCATGGTGGCACAGGCCTGTCATCCCGGCACTCTGGAGGCTGAGGCAGGAGGATCGCTGTGAGTTTGAGGCCAGCCTGGCCACATAGTAAGTTCAAGGCAAGTCTCAAAAAACTAAAAAGATGGTTTTTCAAGAGGGCTTCACACTTTGTTGTGATCTCAAGGGACTATAGGGGGGTCTGTTTTGATGGGGAAAGGACAAAACACGGAGCCTAGAGCAGCCTCAGGAGGAGACAGCTGCCCACCCACACAGGCCTCTTCTCAGCAAAGGAAAACAAAGAAAAGTGGATCAATTTTAGTCTTGGCCAACGCCTCATGTCATGGAACTCCTTATTGGAAGACACAATTGTAGCTGAGTAAACCCAGAATTTTTGGACTGAGCTACACCCCCCAACCTTATTTCTTCTTCTTCTTCTTCTTCTTCTTCTTCTTCTTCTTCTTCTTCTTCTTCTTCTTCTTCTTCTTCT
>NW_004524581.1:26117801-26144327 GCF_000260255.1 Octodon degus | reverse complement strand
CTTCTTCTTCTTCTTCTTCTTCTTCTTCTTCTTCTTCTCCCTTCTTCTTCTTCTCCCTTCTTCTTCTTCTCCCTTCTCCCTTCTCCCTTCTCCCTTCTTCTCCCTTCTCCCTTCTTCTCCCTTCTTCTCCCTTCTCCCTTCTCCCTTCTCCCTTCTCCCTTCTCCCTTCTCCCTCCTCCTCGTATTTAGTACAGGATCTACAGGGTCTCACTACACAGATCGGACTCATAGTGACCCTCCTGTTTTCAGCCTCCCAAGTGCTGGGATTACAGGTATGCACCACCATGCCTAGTCTCAGTCACAGTCTCAGGGCATCCCAGGGGCGGGGCCAGCATGACATGCAGGGGATTGAACCCCGGTCCCCGCATCTGCCTAAGCAGGCACTTTAGTCCGCTGATCTATCTGGCCAGCCCTGGCCTTACCATTTCAAAACAGCATCTCAGGGGCTGGCGAGATGGCTCAGTGGTCTAAAGCACCTACTTGGAACAAGCTTGGCAAAGCACAGGGACCGCGGTTTGATCCCCCAGCACCACATGCCAGCCAGCCGCGCCCCCTGGTGGGCTGAGCTGGCCACACACACACACACACACACACACACAATAAATAAACTTTAAAAAAAAAAAAAAAAACAGCATCTCACTAAATCTAAATTGCACAGGCTGGGCTCAAACTTGAAGCCTCTTGCCTCAGCCTCCCAGAGTGCAGGGATTACCGGTGTGTGGCACCATGCCCGGCTCAACCTGATTTGTTTCCCCAAACTTATAGTCATGGTCGTGGTTTGATTTACAGGATTCTGACCCATCCCCACGACAAGCTTCTCCTGCTCAAAGGCAAAAAAGGCCCTCTCCTTCGGTAGGTGCAGGGTTCCTGAAAGGGGCTACGTGTGAAGTTCTATCAGCCATTTCGATGTTGGTATTAAAAATCCCAGCAGGGGGCTGGAGAGATGGCTCAGTGGTCTAAAGCACCTACTTAGAACAAGCTTAGCAAAGCATCAGGGACCGCGGTTCAATCCCCCAGCACCACATGCCGGCCAGCCCCGCCACCTGGTGGGCTGAGCTGGCCACACTCTCTCTCTCTCTCTCTCTCTCTCTCTCTCTCTCTCTCTCTCTCTCTCTCTCTCTCTCTCTCTCTCTCTCTCTCTCAAATAAATAAAAATTAAAAAAAAAAAATCCCAGCAGGTTCTGAAAACAACTTTAAGATGCAAAAAGGGGAACAGGGTCTTAGGAGCTGCAGAGAGGAAGCTGGGGCCTCAAACTCACCGCCAGGTCCTCGCGGGTCACAAAGCCTCTGTCCTTGGCCCCGCAGTCCTGGAAGAAGGTCTGCAGCTCCGCCTCGGCTTCCGGGGTCCAGGCCTCGGGTCCTGGGTCGCCCAGGGCATCCTGGCCGTCGGCCGGCTCTCTCAACTGCCGGCGGCGGCTGGAGCCAAGCTTCCGGCCCTTCCGGTACATTCTCTGGCCACTTTCCACGGGGCCTGACCCAGGAACACAGGAGACGTGAGGGGGCGCCGGGCTGCGGACACCCCCAGACCCTCTAGCCTCCTGGAGCCTGCGTCAGGACACCTGCGGTGGTCCATGCCTGCTTCCCAACTCTTTCAGAAAAAAAAGAGTCGGAATAAGGACATGTGGGGACATCCAGGGAAATGGGAGCCCGCGTGCGTCTCAGGGCCGTTGGGCTGTGGGGAGTTTCTTAGGTGGAACAAAGATCGAGTTGGAGAATTTCCTCGACCTCCCGACGCGCTGAGGCCGGGTATGCGGTGCTCTGAGAGGCTGAGGCAGGAGGGTTGAGCCCAGCCTGGGTAACCTACCTAGGGAGATTCTGTCTCAAGATAAAACAATAAAAATTTTGAAAGCCTGGGCGTGGAACTCAGTGCAGAGACCCTGGGTTCCATCCCCATCAGCGCCACAACACACTCAAAAGCTACGGATGATGTCAGTGTCTGCAATTTACCTTCAAGTGATTCCAAAGAAACAGAAATGAAGGAAAACAAGGGGGTCAGTCAAGTGCATGGAAGGAGTGTGGGCACAGGGGTCACAGTGGGGACCAGCATGCTGGGTGGCCTTCACGGTGCCGGTTGCCCTGCTTTTCTGCTGGTTTGCAGCTTCTTCACTGATGGGGTGGGCAGTGGGGTGAAGGGTGGGATGGGGGTGAACAGGGAAACGGTTTCAACCTGGGGCCTCCTCGGCATTCCTACCGCCTACCTGGGCCTACCCTCCGTGGGCCTGGTGAGGGCCACCCCAGTCACAGCGCCTCTACTGCTGTGTAGCCGTGTGGCCTTGGGACGGCCCAAGCCCTCCCTGTGTCCTGCTGGATACACAGCTGGTACTTGGCAAATATATTTGTTGACTCTAGAATCCATGCCTGGCACTTTCAGCGCTGCTTGGCCCACAGTGACAGCTGGGTACACAGAGGCAGCGGCAGTGCCACTGAAGAGGGAGATTCCTTTCAAGCCACAGACACCAAGGCTCCCCACTGGGCAGACGGGGAAACTGAGGGAGGTCCCGAGAGGCAGTGGGATGCCCAGCCTTGCTGCTGAGGAACTGGAGAGGGAGCTCTGCAGACATGGAGGGGAGCACCCGGGAGGGACCTGGAGGTCACACAGGCCAGACTCGGAAACGGGCTCTCACTTGTCCTGGGGACGGGGACTCTGCATGTTCCCACGGCCCGCACTGCCACAGGGAGGTCATTGTTAGCCAGGACCGGCAATCTCTGTGCCCTGTGTCTGGGTGGGTCACAGCGCCCCAAAGGCACTTGATGTTCCCCTCACGGCCAGCCACGGCAGCCCAGAGATGGGGGCAGAACGTCCTTGGGTTGCTCTACGCACATATATTTGCACATGCACGCACACACCCCTCCTGTGGATGCCCTGGCCCCTCTCTCCATGTCTGGGCTCTCAGCCACAGGACCCCTGTCTTCATGGCACTTGGCATGTACAGTGGCCCAGAGCATCACCCTAGAGCCGGGCAGTGGGTTCTCCTCTTCCCTGCCACATCCTGGGTGACCCTTGTGCCCTTCAGCCGCACAACCTCGCCCTGTGTCTCCCACTTAGAGGATCACATGAAGCCCACAGCCAAACATCAGCAAGCAGAGAGACAGAGACTCAGGCAGGACAGGGCAGTCGCTGCAGGGCATCCCCAGGGACCTCAGGCCTCCCACCTCCTCCACTGTCCCCGAGCAGCAGGACCAGATGGTTATCATCCAGCTTGGGGGTCTCAGGTCACCGCAGAGTGCCGAGCAGAATTCCTCACCCGCCTTGCCTTCCCTCACTCACCAGGAAGCTGAGGTCCTAAGACGTCACCAGACTCGCCTGCACACACAGTGTCGTCAGGGATAGACACCCCCTGCTTCAGCCTCTGCCCAGGCCAAGTCCAGTGTCACCTGGCAGTGCTCCCAGCACAGCCCCAGGCTCCTGACCCTAGCAAGGTGACAGCACCCCCAAGCCACGCGCCCAGGACGGTTAACAGCCTCCTGTCTCTCTTGCCCAATCGCCCTTCCGCTCCTGGGCAGTTAATCGCCTCGGCTCATCTATGCCACTTCCTGTCGCAGGGACCCTGGGCCCTCCTTGCACGATCTTGACCTGTATATCTAACGCTCATCCCCTAGTGTATACAGGCTGGGATCTGGGGTGCTGGGGGGTTCAAGGTCCCCTAGCTTTGGTACAAAGCCAGAACTCGAGGCCCAGTCTCTGGGCCTGGGTCTCCAGCCAGGGCAGAGGCGGAGGGCATGGCTGCAGGTAAAGCTGGTGAGTGGGACTCTGGGGCATACACATGCCTCCTGACTGTGGGTCCTCCTCCTCAGACGGTGTGTAGGGGAAGTCAGGATAATGTGGTTCCGGGCACAGGCAGACACACGAGTCCTGGCACAGCATAAAGGGCAGATGGGGACAGATTCCAGCATGGGTGAGAAGAGCGAGTGAAAGGTATCCCTTCAAGTCAGTGGAGAAAAGACAGTCCATCCAATTGCCCACCAGAACAGTGGGTGAGGACGTGGTAGAAACGATGTCATTCAAGGTGGACCCAAGTTTTAAGCATTTTTAAAAATCTTAAAATTAGGGCTGTGGAGATAGCTCAGTGATCTAAGTACCTGCCTAGACAAGCACAAGGACCCGGGTTCTATCCTTGGTACCAATGCTGTGTTGGCCCCACCCTGGGTGTGCTCAGCCTACCACCAAGACTGGGTGTGGGGGAGGCTGAAACAGGAGGATCATCATGAGTCCAAGCTGTGTAGTGAGGCCCTGTACCAAATACATTAATATTTTTTTAAATCCTAAAATTATATGTTGCTCAATTTTGCTGTGAAATAACTTTTGCTGTTATTTTTGAGATCAGTTCCAGGGCTGGTGAGATGGCTCAGTGGTCTAAAGCACCTACTTGGAACAAGCTTAGCAAAGTACAGGGACCACGGTTCAATCCCCCAGCACCACATGCCAGTCAGTCCCGCCCCCTGGTGGGCAGAGCTGGCCACACACACACACACACACACACACACACACACATAAAATTAAAAAAAAAAAGAAACCACTAAAAAAAAAGAGATCAGTTCCTACACTATGTAGTCCAGGCTGGCTTTGAATTTACAGCGATCCTCCTGCCTCAGCCTCCCACATAGTTGGGACTGCAAGGACACACTGACATGCCTGAAATAATAAGCTTAATTTCTTTCTTAAAAAATATTTATTTGTTTGAAACAGGGTCTCTGTACACAGTTCAGACCTACAGCGATCTTCCTGTCTCAGTCTCCCCAGCACTGGGATTATGGGTGTGCACTACTGTGCCTGGGTTCTGGGGCTGGCACGGCATGAGGTACCAAGGATCAAACCCAGGTCCTTATGCCTGCCAGGCAGGCATTTCCACAGCTGAGCTATCTCCCCAGCCCAGTGAACTTAATTTCTAAGCAAATAGAAACTTGTGTAACAAAGATTCCTTTGTAACCAAAGCTTCCTTTGATTCCCTTCTTTGTCAGAGTAGGAAATCGGTATGAAGAGGTTACAGAACTAAAGCAAGGCATTTATTGCAACACGTTCTTACTGAGCACTAGCTAGCCGCGCTGGTCTCTGTGTTTACCTCTGAGAGGACAAGAGTGAAGGTAAAACTTCTGTGATGTGAGGTCCAATAGCAACTAGTGTTAGGAACGGAACTAGCCAGGCGTGGTGGCGCCCACCTGTGATCCCAGCACTTGGGAGGCTGAGGCAGGAGGTTCACCAAGAGTTTGAGGCCAGCCTGGACTATATAGGAAATTCGAGGTCAGCTTGAACTCCATAGCGACACCCTGTTTCTTACAAAAAAAAAAAAAGAAAGAAAGAAAGAAAGGAGAAGAAAGAAACAAAGGAAAAGAAGGGCGAGCCTGATAGCTCAACACACTAAAGCACTTGCTTAGGCAGTGCAGCAGCTGGGGTTCGATCCCCCCGGGTGCACTGAGACAGTGATTGAGACTGGCATGGTGGCATGCGCTCATAATCCCAGGGCTTGGGAGGCTGAAACAGGAGAATAATTACGAGTCTGATCTATGTAGTGAGACCCTGTAGACCCTATTGACCCTGTCCTAAAAAAAAAAAGCAAAAAGAAAAAGAAAGAAAGAAAGAAAACCGTAAAGGAAGAGGATGATGGGGGCAATTGGGGGACGCTTGTGAGGTGAGGCTGAGGTAGAACCTGACAGGAAGAGGCACTGGAGGGAGGGAAGAGTGTGTGAGAGGTCCTGTGGCAGGTGTGAGCGTGGCCTTGGGCCAGCGAGGAGACAGGGGCAAGAAGGAAAGAGTGGTGGAGAGGGGGTCACCAGGAGCAGCAGGTGAAACCAGAGGCCAGGTAAGGCCCCGGGTATCACTGTGAGAGGAAGGCTATTTGTGGTGTGAAGAGCTTCAACTAACCTTTTTAAAAAATTATTTTTGAGACAGGGTCTCAATATGGAGTCAGGCTGGCCTCGAACTCTCAGTGATCCCCTTGCTCAGCCTCCAGAGTGCTGGCAATATGGGTGTGTGCCACCATGCTCAGTCCAATTTAGATTTTAAAAGGATCCCACAGCTGCTTTCATTCTGCAATGGGACTGCACAAGTCAAAGGCAGTAGCTCAGAGCAGCAAGGTCCAGATTGGATGGAATGCCAGACCGGACGGCAGCTGGAGGTGAGAAGAGATGGACTCTGGAGATGTTTAGAAGGCAGAGCCCACAGGCTTTGCTGGCGGTGACTGGGGCAAATAAACCAGCATGGTAAGGCTTGGCCTGTGCCCGCCTGTACCCGACATCAGCCCCCAGGGAAGAAACCTGCCCAGGCTGGCCACCCCCACTAAGTGCAATGAAGCAAGCTAGATCTGGGGCTGTAGGAAACAGTGGGGCTAATTGCAAAATACGGTGTAGCTGGATTTAAATACACAACTCAGAAATGAAATTTTGTAGCCAGGTGCGCTGCTAAATGCCAGGTAATCCCAGCATTCTGGGAGGCTGAGGCAGGAGGGTCCAAATTTGAGCTCAGTGTGGGCCAGTTAGTGAGTTCCTGTCTCAAAATAAAAAAATGGCTGACGCGGTAGCTTGGCAAGAAGGCTGATGGTTGGATTCAGTCAACTAAAGCCTGCAGCAAGCTGCCCTGATCTGGGGTGCTACGGTAAGAGCCAGGGTCCAGCAGGAGCTCAGGGGGGCAGCAGGAATGCCCAGGACCAGGGCTGCATTTGTGGGGTGCTTCTGGGAGCTTGAGCAAGCCTGGGTTGCATCAGCGACCCCGGGTGGCAAAGGCGGGGCAGCTTCCCTCTATTCCCCAGCACTGTCCCCTGAGTCACACTTCCGCTTACCAGCCGCCCCTGTCCCCTGGGCCAACCCCAGGCAAGTGAGTCTGGCCTGGGCCTCCATTTCTGTACCTGTGAAGTATGGTGAGCAGGTGCCCGTGTGGCAGGCTGGCTGTGGATTCGGGGACACAGACCATCCAGTGCATTGGAACATGATCAGGTAACTGAGGGTTCCGTGGCTGACGGGACGAGGTAGATAGCCAATGTCCACCCCCCTAGGACTCAGCAGGTGCCGGGGGCAGCACTGGGGCACATGGGGGTGGGGACCCGAAGAGGGTTGGCAAGACAGTGCTCAGCTCGGGAAGGAAACGCCAGGCACAGCCAGTGGAATCCTTCCTTCCTTTGACCATCGGCCTAGACCCAAGCATGCAGACCCAGGCCTTGGCTCCGAAGTCCCTGCTTCTGTGGGGCGGGTCCCCCAGACAGTGCTGGGAAGTGCTGGGAGATGGTTCCAGCATGCTGGCAGCTTCCACCCTCCTTGCCCTCTGCTTCCAGGGATTTCCCCAGCCTGTGAAGTGCAGCAGGGACTGTGGTGGGGTCCCCTGGCCATGCCCCCCACCCCCCCAGGAGCTACTGCGCACATGCTCTTGACTTTCTGCTGATTTTTTTTTTTTTTTTTTTTTTTTTTTGAGGGAAAATAAAACTTAGGGCAATAGATAGTAGAAAGGGCAGGGGGCGGGATGGTCTTCAGCATAGATCCTTCCTGAGGACACGACGCTCACGGTAAGGTGATAGCAAGGACCCCTGTAGGCACAGTGTCCCAGAGCCCAACACTCACCATCTGGAGGGGCGAGGTGAGGTCTGGGACAGTTTGGGGTAGCACTGGTTTCCGGAATGGGTGTGCTGCACCGACAGAGGTGAGTGACAGCTACCATCAGGCATGGGGTTGGCTGACTTTAGTGGACTGTTAGAAGCCTTGAAGAAAGAGGTCACACAGGGCTCAGGAGACAGGAATTCCAGAACAGCATTCCAAGAGATCCTCACCTCTCTGAGGCCCCTCGGCCGGATGTGCTCAGGAGCTGGCTCCCCATCCGGTTCTGAAGGAGGTGGATGCCTCGCCCAGCATCAGGACCTCCATAGGAAAAGAGCTGAGTACTGAGAACCGAACGGAGACACTGGGGTACATAGAGCTGAGAGTCTGGCCCTGCTTTCACCCAAATCCTCCCAGCCTACAGAGAGTGAGGGTGTCCAGCCGCCTGAACCCCACACAGGCCTATCCTGAGTGAAGACTTCACAAGGTCCTGCTCACCTCTCTCGGGATCTGCACATGGTGGTGCACACCTGTAATCCCAGCACTCCAGAGGCTGAGGCAGGAGCATTGCCAGGAGTTTAAGCTGGAGTTCGAGGCCTGTCTGGGCTAATAGAGAGACCTTCTCTCAAAAAACACTATTAGAAAAAAAATAGTACAAAACTATTAAAGGAAAACAGACTGAACACAGGAAGAAAGAGCACCAAGGTCTAGGAGGCAATTTATTACACTGGTGGGCCTGACTGGGATCCCTCACACAGAGTAAGTGCCTGGCAAGGTTTTGGGAATTTTATAGGGAAAACAAGCTAGGAGGTACAAAGGCAGATTTGCTGCATTGTGATTGGTGGGTTGGATGACATCATGCGTTGCTATGGAAGTTTAAGTGTCTCAAGTGACATTGCAAGGCCATCAGCTAAACAAGCATGGGTTAAACTTAGAAATGTGCTGTTATCAGGCTTGTCCTGACATGTCCATCTGATTTTGGCAGGCATTCTTGTCAGGCTTTATTTAAAATGGTAGTTTCCTTTTCAAAACCAGTAATAACCAGCTATCTGTGTTTCCTGATCTACGCACACAAAAACAAGTGGCCAGTTCACAGGACTGTGGTTTGCCCAACCGTGTTCCAGACAAGAACTTACAATCAGGACTTAGAATTGCTCAAGTTGGGAAGTGTAGTCCCTGCTATTGGAGGAAAGGATTCATTCACCATAACAGCTGTTGGTCTGGCTGGACCTGGGAAGCACAGGAGTGCAGAGCTGGGGCTGAGGAGTTGTGAGCCACAGGGCAGAAGAGGAAGGGCTCGTGGTGGCGCTCTCTGACCAGGATTAACCTGCCAATGGACACAGGGACAGGGGTTCTATTCCTGGAGCGCTTTCCTGGCCCTGCCTCCAGGGTGTGCTGAGATGGCAACTGACACTGGCGTGGTGGCCCGTGCCCGTAATCCCAGTGCTTGGGAGGCTGAAAACAGGATCACTATGAGTCTGATCTGTGTAGTGAGATCTTGTATTAAATACATTTAAAAAAAAACCCCAGACATCCTGCCAAAGACCCCTGCAGCTGGTCTTTGCACACTCCTGAACTAGTGCTTAAATCACAACATAGAAGGCTATAGAGGTTTCAGTTCATAGTCGGCAAGCTCCAAGCAAGGGTGGTGTGGCAAAGGAGAACGAGCTCAAGATACAGTAGCATGAAGCAGGAAGGGCTTGAAGGAGAAGGAGCACTATATATACCCTTCCAGGCCACGCCCCCGGGACCCGCCTCCTCCAACCAGGCTTCTCCTCCCAACATCACATTTGGCTGTCAGTATCAGCAGACGAATCAACTGATGAGTATCCTGCCCCATCGTCCAATCAGCTTCCCGAACGCCCGCCTGTGAGCCTCTGAGGCTGGGGGGGGGGGGCATCTAGATATAAACCACACCAGGGACCAAATAGAAGTTTCTAAACTTCTCTCACCGGTTTAGCTGGTAAATTAGAAGCAATACCACATTTCAGGTAGGACCGCTGAGGAAAGTGCTTCCCTCAGGAGCTTATAGGACGTGGAGCTCTGCATGCCTACATTTTATGGAAGCCACGTTGCTAGCGTAGTCTTAATTCTTGACTTTCCTAGAATAGTCTAAAGCCTCTCAGCATATCATGAAGAGTTGCTTTCCAAATTCACATCAGATCAAAAGTAGTTTACAGCCACAATCCCTACGAAAATTCAGAGATCTATGGAATTGTAAAGGGATCAAATAACCTGGAACCTGCCATGATATTCTGTGATCTGGGACAATTTATTCCTCTTCTTCATTAGTCTGTTTGCCCATAGTAAATACACTCAACAAGGGGGAATTGAGACATGTAACAGCTTGGTCCTTTTCACTGCCTGTCCTGTCCCCTTCATCCTGTCTCCTCTCATCCTGGATCCCTTCCCTTCCTTTTGAAGACCCAACTCTGATTCATTGAGCTGATTAAGGCCAATTTAGGAAATTAGAACCAGAGAGGGTTGGGGGTTAGGGATCAAAGCCTGGCCCTGTGCAGTGGAGACACTGCCGGCACCTGACAAGTAGCTCTAGGTCTGATTGCAAACTCAGGACTGAAGAAGTGGCTACTGTTTAAGCCACTGAGCATTGGGATGGGATTTTGTTTTGTCTGAGACAGGGTCATGCTGTGCAGGTCAGGCTGGCCCTGAACTATGGTGCTCAGGGATGGTTAATTAGGGATAGACAACCAGACTTTGCTTGTATGCTAAGCAAGTGCTCTTTCATCTCTATCCCACTTTTTCTCTCTTCTGGTACTGCATATCAGCCCAGGGTTTCCTCACTAAGCTACAGCCCAGCCTCTCGTCTTTATTTGTTTTTTGTTGTTGTTGTTTTGTTTTTTAAAATTTATTTATTTATTTTGTGTGTGTGTGGCCAGCTCAGCCCACCAGGGGGCAGGGCTGGCTGGCATGTGGTGCTGGGGGATTGAACCGCGGTCCCTGTGCTTTGCTTAGCTTAGCTTGGTCTAAGTGGGTGCTTTAGACCACTGAGCCATCCCACCAGCGCCCTTGTCTTTATTTCTGTTTGCAACAGGGTTTCAGGGAATTACAAAGTTGCCTAGGTTGCACTTGAACTTGGAAACCTCCTGCCTCTGTTTTAGGGTGTAATAATCCACTATCTAAATATACCAGAAATTCCAATTCCTTCCTTTTGTTACTGAGATTCTATCTAGTTTAGATCTATGATAATGCAGCTAGAACATTTTTTATATCTTTTAGTGGAAATGCCATTTATGTAGGAACCTTACATAAGAATATTTACCGGGTTGTAGGATGGCTATAAGGATAACCATCTTCAGAAGATACTAGTTTTTGAAAGCAGTTCAAACAAACTGGTGGTATAGCTCAGTGGTACAGCATTTGCCTAGAATGTGTAAGGCCCTGGGTTTGACTCCCCAGCACCACACACACACACACACACACACACACACACACACACAGTAACTGAGACAAGAGTTCCAGTTGCTCCATGGCTTGGTCAACACTTAGCTTGAACTTGTGATCGTCCTGTCTCAGCCTCCCGGGTAGCTGGGATGATTTGCGTGTGCCACTATGCTTGGTTTATTATGGTTGTAACGTGCATTTCCCAGGTAAGTAATGGCGTTAAACTACAATCTATCCTTTAAAAACAGAAAGACTGTCCGACAAACCAGGATATGTCAACATCCTGTCACCATAATACCAATACATGTCACTACCATCAGGTGACTATGATCTTTGCAGAGATGTGATGATAGATTATTGTGGTTTCTGTTGATTTTTGCTGCAAGGGCTTTGATTGCTAATCTTCCTGAAGGTTTAGAATCTACTATGCAAACAGCTCCCAGGGCACTCACCTATTTGTCCTTCCTTATAAAAGAGCACATAATGACCACAATTCTGATAATGCAGATAAAGTCATCGGGAGATATTTATTGAGCACCAGCTGTGTACCCAGTACTGTGTGAGGGCTGTGAAGGCCACAGGTCAACATGGGGGCAATCCCTGCCCTTGAGAGGCTTACAGTGTAGGTGGAGATAGTCAGCGGGGTGGGCTGAGGGGCACTGCCCCAGCTAGGATGTTGCAGGAGCTGGAGGATGATTAGGATCAGACCCGCTAAGTGCTTTGGCACCTCTAGGAGGTCAGTGTTGGGTGTGGGGACAGAGCCACCACCCCCGCAAGCTCCTGACAGCCCCTGCAGGCGCCATCCCTGGTCCCAGGATGCCATCTTTGTCCTACTTCTTGTTCAGATGCTACTCAAAAGGCAGTGAGATGGTGGGTGGGGGGCTTAGATGGAGACAGCCACCAATGGTCACCTATGGCTTCTGGGGTCTGGGGTCTCTGTCCTATAAACCCACTCTCCCCACCCTACACTTTTAACACAGGACAACAGGGAGTTCCAGGAGGCCATCCAGGACCCCACCCCAGACTACAAGGAGGCGGTCATGCTGTTGTGCTACCCAAGGCAGAACTAAGGAGCCCTACGTCCTGGTGTTAAGGGACAGGTGCGCACAGCTGCCACTCATAGCCAACAGGGTACTGGAGATGAAGGACTTGGGGGAGGGGAGAGCAGCAGAGGGGCCTTGAGAGCCAGCTGGGAAAAAGGGACAGCTGGGGGCCCCCAAAAGTAGAGAAGGAGCCAGGCTCCCTAGGGGTGGCACTGGGGTCTGGGGGCAAGACTGCTACAGGACCCAATTTTTCCTACTTCAACAGGACGGAGTGGGACACTGACGCCAGAGCAGGGATCTGTCCCAGGCTGTGCCCACTTCATGGTCACCTGCCCGACTCCAGGGGTGAGAAGACCCCAAAGTTTGTGATGATGTCCCTACTTGGCTGGGCCCCTTCAAAGTGCTATAATCTATTTACTTTTCAGATTCTGAGGACTCAGGACTGAGTCAGAGGTTGGAGAGAAGGGAATCGGGTCCCTCTGGTCTGTGCCACCCGTGGGTGAGGGCAGAAGAGAGCACAGCAGGCATGAAGCCAGCCATGCCCTCTACAGGAGATGGGGGACAAACAACTAGGAAGAGAAGGTTTTAAATAACATTTCATATAATAAAAATACCCAGCACTCTCTGAGCCTACCACTCTACTGCCTCATTTCTTTTTTTTTTTTTTAAATAATTCTAATGCCAGAGGCTAGGTTGGGGGTGGGGGAGGGCAGGCAGGTATGTACACAGGGAAGAGCTTAAATTAAAACACAAATAATAATTAAGACGCACAAAGTGGAGGGTAAAGGGAAGAGGTGTGGAGGGGGCCGGTGGCCCGCCGGTTTCTGGGAGCCTGCAGCTGCTGGTGGGAGATCAGGGCTTCCTCTTGCAGAAAACCAGGCGGCGTTTAGAGTGGTAGAAATCTGTGGGGGTGGAAGAGTTGTTAGCCTGGTCACCCCAGAGAAATACTGCCACCTACGGGTGGGGATCTCAGGAGCCTCCATTTGTCACCCAGAGGCTCACAGGGACCCTGTACTGCTGCCCAGGCGGCCAGAGGAGGCAGAGGCACTGCAATGGGCCTCCTGGTCATGGCAGAGGCAGCGTGTGCGGGTGCCGTGAGATCCCGCCCACTCCTGCTGCTCACTGCCTCGATGATCCTTGTCACCAAGAGCCTCAAACTAGCGCCCATCCTCCTGCCTCAGCCTCCCGAGGGCTGGAATTACAGTGTGCGCCCCCACGGTTGGCTGCTTCATTCAATCTTTACCCAGCTCTGTGCCTGACACTGTTCTGGGTGCTGGGGATTTGGCAATGGATGAGAGACACAGACTTCTCTCTCGTTAAGGTGCTGAGGAGGGAACGAAACGGGAACGGACTTCTGTGAACAGGAGGAGGACAAAGTCTGGAGAGGGCAGTCTGAATGATCAAGCACGTCTGCCAAACCCTCTGCCACAAGGATATTGCCTCTTTCAACCCTGCACCCCTGTTCCTAAAGGGTAGCCAGCCAGGGTGGCCCAGGGCACAGGGCTGCTGGAAGGCTAAGCGAGATGTGTCTTAGGAGCTGCAGCACCTGTCCTGTCCTGTGTGCCCAGCCCACGTTAGCTCGTGGCTCTCTGCCACGGCCTACATGCAGGCCACCTAACCAATTCTGGGCTGCCTTACTTCTTTAAGGTGCAAGCCCTTAGCTAGTGGAGTCTGTGGGTCCTGATCCCCTCCATTGTCCTCCCCTGTACCTGTGCTCACCTGTCATGCTGGTCTGCCGCCGTTTTCGGCTTTGAGAGGTTCCGGGGGTCTCTGGGGACCCCTCGGGCTGCTCAGAGGATCGAGGGACGAGGGTGCAGGACAGCGACAGGTCCACGTGGTCCTCCTGAGCCATTGTCCCCTGCAGCACAGCAGCCGAGGGGCTGGGCCGCCTGCCCCCTCCTGTGTCGTCTCGGCCACCACAGGAGCCCGGGGTCAGGTAGAGCTTGGGCACCCCCAGGCCGCGCACCCGCTCCCAGACGAAGTTGCCTTCCAGCGGAGTCTCGGTTACAAAGTCGAAGTTCCACCGCTGCCGGGCCTCCTGCAGGCAGCTGGCCATGAGCGTGTCACAGTCACGGCGCAGCTGCTCGCTGTCCACCGGGCCGAAGAGGCGGCGGCAGGCCTTGCTGCTGTGTGGGATCTGGCGGGAATCCCCGGATGGCTGCGACATGGCACCTGCGTGGGACAGGAGGTAGGCCGGTCGCTAGGGCAACAGGGCCCCGCTGTGCTGCTCCCAGACAGCTTCCTGCCAGGGGTCTCTCTGGTCCCTTCCAGCTGATTTCCACTACCCTCCTCCCAGGAGCCCCACAGACATGAACAGCTCAGCCCAACAGTACCCTAAGGTCACAGGGGAGCCATGTCCACAAGCCCGAGCACACTGACATCACTTCGTTGTTCCCTGTGGGCTTCCTTCATGGGTGAGAAAGTCTCGAGATGCTAAGAGTTTCCCGATCTGAGCCCCAGACTCTTCCCAAGCCAGGGTCAGGCCATGGCTTCTCCAGCCACCTGAATTTCCTGCCTGTTGCTGTGCAGCCGGGTCCATTTCCTCTGCAGCCTCAGGAAAACCCAGTCCCTTCTGAGGGCCTACTGCTGCCCAGCTGGAGTAGCCCAGCACTGAAAATTAATTAATGTACCCTGGATTTGGGATTAAAAAAGAAACATGTGGGGTTAGGTGTGGGCAGGACATCCTATAGTCGAGGTTCCCAAGTTTGAAGCCAATCTGGGTGGCTTAACAAGACTCTGTCTTAAAATGAAAAGTAAAAAGGGATAGTGACATAGGTCAGTGGTTGAGAACCTGCCTGGCATGTGTGAGGCCCTGAGTCCTGTCCCGAGCACTAGGTGGGGGCAGGGTGGACAGCCAGGTCATCCCAGCTGCGTTGTGTAAGAAAAAGCCACTTCTCCTTGTCTATAACAAGGCCTTGGGCAGTTTAAGGACCATGGCTTGGATGCGTGCTTGGGCCCTGGGCAGGGAAGGCGGCTATCATTCCAGGCAGTGGGAAGTTCCAAGGCTGTGTGTGTCCCGGTGGAGCCAACAGTGGATCACCTTGCACAGGTGACCTCCCATGTCTGGGCTGTACTTGCTGCTCTGTATAAGGAGAGCCCTGCTCTGTACAAGGGGGAACTGTCTCTTGGGTCACACGGTGGGACACAGTAACTGGTTGGTACATGGGAACCCTTAGAAGTGCTCCAGTTTTTGCCCGGGGCTCTGGGCCACCTCCTGCAGACAGCTGACAGGACAGGAGCCAAAGGCTGAGGGCCTTTCCCAAGGTGTCATCAGGCGGGTGGCCTCGGGGACAGGAGGGGCCAGGCAGGCTGGGCGGGGACAGGAGGGGCCAGGCAGGCTGGGCGAGGACTAGAGCCCCACCCTGCCAGGTGCATCAGGTGATCCGAAGTCTAGACGCCTCCCAGGAACCCGTTCTGCAGGTACAGAAAATTAGAGGCTGCCCTCTACCGGGCTCCGCCCCTCTACCCCGAAGGGAAAGTGGAGGGCGAGCTGGCCATCGAAGGCCCTGAGGGACCTGCCCGCTGTGGTCCCTGTGCTGCGTCCAGCAGTAGGGCAGCGCGGGAGCTGGGCTGCACAGCCTGCCTGGCCAAGGGGCAGCAGGGCGCTGGAAGGCTCTAGGTTTTCAGAAGAAACACACACAAGCTGCACAGCTGGCTTTCGGGCAGGAGCTTGAGGGCTGATGAAACTTTCTCTTAAATCCAGCAAGTAAACGGGCCAAGATCCACTGTCTCAAAAACAGGTCACAGTGTAGCAGACAACAACCCCATCCCCCAGAAAACCTCTGGCCATCCTCATCAGGGCAGGCCTTGGGATATACTTAGACTTTCCAAGCAATTTACAACTCCTTTTTACAGGAGAGGCATCAAGGCTCAGATAAGTTAAATAACTTGTCCAGGGTCACAGCTCACCGGTGAGGCAGGATTCAAACACAGCCTTGTGTGTCCTGAGTCCTGTGTTCCAGGACCGAACACGGCTCTCTCATGTCCATCTGTGCTAAATTGCCCAAACTGGGCTTGAACTGTGATCCTTCCGCCTCGGCCTCCTAGAGTGCCGGGATTACAGGTGTGGACCCCTATGAACCGCTCGCTCGAGCGAGGTCTATTTAAGCAGAGTCGGGAGCGCGCCCGGCGTGCGCCGGGGCAGCGGTGACTCGGTGGTCTGCTCCTCGCGCAGAGGCCGCGAGGGGGCGCCGGGCTCCAGGAAATCCCGCTCGGGGCGGAGGCGCGTGGGCAGGGCCGGGGCCGCGGCTGCGACCGACGGGGATGACTCAGTTTCCTGCAGAGCCGCTCCCCGCCCGCCAAAACTTCGCTTCCACTCGGGCTGCTGCGCGTCACCCGGGGTGGGGCCGGGGCGGGGGCAGTGGAGCAGGAGGGGCTGGGGGCCGCGAACGCGTCACGCTCGCTGGGCGGGAGGCTCTCGGAACCCCGCGGCCGTGGGGACCCACGCTCGGGCAGGGTCCGGCCCACGCACGCGCGAGCCGGGCTCCAGCGCACGACCCGCGGACACGCGCAGGGGCGCCGGGGCGCAGAGCCGCGACCCCTCCACCTTATCTCCACGCCCAAAGCACGGGATGAGTCAGATCCCAGGAAAATAAAAATAGACGAGTGCAAGAAAACAAAACCGCCTGGGAGCCCTCCCAGAAACGCGACGTGGAGGGACGGAAATAGAAAGGAAGCTGCCGGGCGACCCCAGGGCCGGAGCCGCCGGGCACCGGGGCGCACGGAGGGCGCAGCGTCCCCGCCTCTGCCGCGGATGCGCCTCCCGACCGCGCTCTCCTCTGGGACCCGGGGACCCTGCGCCCCCGAGCAGGCGGGGCGAGCCCCGCCCAGCCCCCTGCCCGGCTCCGCGTCCCCGAGGGCGCGCCGGACGCCGGAGACCTCCCGGTGTCCCGCCTCCCTGGGAACAGCGTGTGCCGGCCAAATAGGTCACTGTGCTGACGGGCAGGACAGGGACGGCCGGGCGGGCGGGAAGGGAGTTCTGGGGGTTGTGCTCCCCAGCCGGGGCGGGGTGCTGAGCTCACGGCCCGTTCCCCGGGGGTCTCTGTCATCGTGAGTCACCTCCTCGTCGTCCTCGAGGACATGTCCTGGCACGTTGCTGGGACTCAGGGACAGCCCGCGCTGACCTCGGCGCCCAGGGGGGCTGGGACGCGAGCGGTGTAAGAACCTGGACCTAGAGGCCGGACGCAGCAACCCCAGGAGCCCCCGAGCTCGCCGGGTCGGGTTTCCAGTGAGCTCGCTCCATCCGCGTCCTGTCCCTCCCGGGGACACGGCTCGGTCTCCACCCTCCAGGACAGCCGGTGGCAAGGGCTCGAGGTCCCGCTGTCCATGCGAGTCCTTAACACAGCCAAACCTGCGCCACTTCCTTGGGCCCTGGTGTCCGCGACCACAAACACGTCTCCGTCAGGGCCACGCTGTGACTTCCGCGGAAACACCTGCGAGCCAGCGCGCACCGAGGACACGCAGCCCGCGGACGCGCGGGACGCGCCTCGAGCTCCCTTCACGGCCGCCTCACCTTCTTTCGCTTCTAGGCGTCCCCGAGGTTCTGAGAAGTTCCGTGCTGGATCCTGATCCCCGATCTCCAGTCTACGCTCGCGGTTCCCGAGTCCAGATCCCCGATCTACACTCCCGGGTCCCTCACCGGTCAGCACCGCTCAGCAGCTACTGCTCCTCTGCGGGCTCGGCCCCCAGCGCCGGTTATAAGAACTGCGGCCCCGCCCCAGCCGTGGGCGGTCCTCGGGCGGGCAAGGGGCGGGTCCTGCCGGCCACCGCCTGTCCTGGCCCCAGCCCTGTCACCGGTCTGTGTGCTGGACACAGACAGATGTTCCCAATAGCGGGACCAGCAGCGGGGCGTCAGTCCTCAGAAGGGGACAGCATTGTGAGGATGAGCCCCTGGAGCCACACTGACCGGCTCTGGTCTGGGCAGGCTTTCTAATCTGTGGCTGTGATTGACTTTAGGGACAGGGGACCAAGTTGTGTCGCAGATGGTCTCATAGTGCTGGGGATACTGAGGCTCGCAGTCCAGGGACCCAGCTCTGATCACAATGCAAACAAATGGCCACAGTTAGCCTTTTGCATTGTGACAAAGCCCCTCACCGGCCACCTTTATTTCTGATGCTGTTGCATAAGGACAATGCCTCTGTCCCTTTCATGAGCCTTCCTGCCTTTATAACACTGATAAGGGACAATTCTCCAAGTGCTCGCTAATGATTCTAAAAGATAGAGACTCAAACTGGGCATAGTAGCGCACACCTGTGAGCCCAACACCCAGGTGGCTGAGGCAGGAGGACTGCCACAAGTTCGAGCCCAGTCTGGGCTACAGAATCAACTCCAGGCCCGTCTGTACTATATAGTGAGACTATCTCAAAAAGAAAAAAGGATACATGAGTTCAATCCCCGGTTCTGCAAAAAAAAAAAAAAAAAAAAAAAAAAAAAAAAAAGGATGCAGAAATGAGGGTTCCAGCTGCCCCTTTAAAGCCCTTTGCCCCTCACCTGTTGCCTCCTGCCCTCACCTGAGATATCTACAGTTTTTCTTTTGAGAAACTGTAGACAATGGAGTGCTCATCTGAACAGAAATCCCACTAAAAAATAGAATCTCAGCTGTGCGCAGCGAGGACTGCACCTCTCAGCTGCTGAGTGCTTGGAAGTCTCTGCCCAGACATGCCCGGCCTTCCTCTACTGTACGTGTGCTGACCTCAGGAGCTCTGGTCTCCTCCTCTTGTCCTCTCCTGGCCTGTCCTGCAGCAGCAGAGAACTCCAGCGGGTGGGGGCACAGCCCGGCCCCTTGCCCACCTGGCCCTGGAGTCCTTCCGCCTGGTCGCTGGGCTTGCCCACCCTGGCCCTATGTCCACTTCTTCCCACCATGCCCAGCGCAGGCTGGGCTTTCAGGAGCTTTACATAGACTTGACATTGTCTGTCTGTTTCCTTTGGGGGCAGGGGAAGGCCTCTCAGTGAAGGCTTGTGGTGAATTATTTAAAGTTTTGTGGTGTTAAGCTTCACAATAAAACAATTCTTTTTGTTGTTGTTGACATGAGCAAGTAGGATTTTTTTGTATTGTTTTGTTTTTTAATACCTTTGAGCTCACCACTACCACAGCCCGTGCCAATGTCCCCAGAAAGTAGGTGGCCAGGCTCTGGGATGGAGGTGAGGTAGAAGAAAAGACAGGTAAAAGGAGACAAGGAAAATCCTGACTTGATTTGATTTATTTTATTTATTTATTTATTTATTTATTTATTTATTTATTTATTGTACTGGGGATTGAACTCAGGACCTTGAGCCTGCCAGGCAAGCACTTATGCCACTGAGCTATATCCCTGGCAAAAATTCTGATTTTAAAACTATACTTTGAAGAAAAACTACAGCATCAGCGCATAGTTACCTGAGGTGACAAAGCCACCACCCCTCCAGGAAGCTCATCGGGAAGGGTCTCTAAGCTACCAAAGGACCCATGTGCTGGGCCCCACTGTGCACTCCCACTGTGCACTCTCCTTTCACCTGCCTCCTCAGGCGAGGCCCTACTAAGTGGTGCCCGCCCTGATGTCCAGCATCTGCAGCCTCCTGCGAGTAGGGGAAGCTGAGGTCCCATCTCCGCTTGAGGACACCTCCTCGGACCCTGTCCGGGGACAGAGAGAGGCTTAGCTCATGCCCCAGATTGGGGGAAGTGGCTGAAGGAAGAGGAGGGAAGCCAGGGCCTGAAGAAGGAGGATGTGAAGTAGGCTGGTGGCGGCTGTAGGAGCTACCCAGGAAGGGACAGGAAGTATGGGAACAATGTCACCACTTCTTAGAAAAGACCTGGGGACTCCCAGGGCGGCACAGTCATCTTTCACAGAAATTTACCTCCACACAGACTCCCAAGAAGTGAGACCCCCCAGAAAAAAGGCGGAACAGAGAAACAACACTACCGAGCCCAAAGATGTCCTGCTGGCTTTTTTGTCTTTTAAAGTAATGAGTTTGGGAGTCCCCACCTGGCCAGCACCCATCACACTAATTGCAGCAGGAGAGGGCGGAGAAATGAAGGTGAGCACTGGGACTAGACTGTCACAGACCAATCGGTGACAGAATTCATGCCACAAAGTCCAGCCTCCCAAGTCCACCATGTAAGCTTACAATGTCACTATTGGAAACTCATGCCTTTGCATGAAGCTCTATTCTACATTAAGTTTGTTCACATAATAGCTGGGCACGGTGGTACATACCTGTACCCCAGGACTGTGGGAGGCTGAGGCAGGGGGATTACACGTTGAAGCAGTTTAGCAATTTAGCAAGGCCCTGTCTCCAGATTAAAAAATAACAATAATAAAATACAAAAGGGTCGGATATGTAAAGTGGGAAGGCCTTAATGCCCCTGAGAGGAGCATGCTGGGAAATGTATAATGACTTAAATGGTCCCACGTGTCTCTGGTAGGTTTCCCAGGGCACAGTGAAGTGGAGATTGGGGTGGGGAGGGTTACTGGGGAGCAGCACATTGCAGACCGTGCCTGCTCCGTAGGGAAAGTGGATATTGGGCCGGGAGGAGCTGCGCTCAGATGGAGATAGGAGATGGAGGTCTGCAGAGGCCTAGACTGACCCCATGCGGAGCTGTGCAGCTGGGATGGGAGCTTGGGATGGGTCTTCACAGCCCTGCTCAGTGGTTGTCTGGATGGCAGGGGTGCTACCCTCCAGCTGGAGAGCGTCCTCTGAGGCCAAGTCCTGACGCAGGGCTCAATTGTAACCACGCTCTGCACCCACCGGCCCACAGTGTTTCTGAGAGGTCTGCTGAACTCCTACTCATCCTTTGTGACCACCCACCCTTCACAGCCCTCAGAAATGAGGCCTCCACAGAGCACCCTCTGAGCTTTGGGGGCCTACTTGCTTCCTGTGCTGACTGAGCCTGCTGGGCTGGGAGCCTGGAAGGGGTGAGTAGCATTTTGTTCATCTTTGTTCTTTTGAGGCTGGGTAACCCGAGCCCTGAGCTCTGTGTGTATTTATGAGAGGGCCATTTGGAGCCTGGAGGCTTCTGTACCTCTATTTATTCATCCACCTACCCATTCATTCATTAATTTTTTTTAATCTTCAGTGCTCAACCCAAAAACTAAATCACTCCCAATCGCTGGCCTTTTCCTGTTTCCTGTGTTATCTTGAAACATGCAGCATCTTGAATTTTATGTGTCACCATAAAACAGTCATTTGTCCCAAGTGGCCAAGACAGCAAGTCTCTCCCATTTTCCCAGGTGCCCCTTTCCCAGCCCCGCCCACCACAGGGTCATGTGATTGGTTTCAGCCAAGGAAGCAGCAGAAGCTGCATGCGGTCCTCCGCACCTTCTTTGTTGTTGTTGTTGTTTTTTTTTTTTGCAGAACCAGGGATTGAACTCAGGCCCTTGCACTTGCCAGGGAAGCGCTTATTCCACTGAGCCATCTCCCCAGCCCCACCTTCTGGTCTTTGACAGCCATGGCAAAACTAGGTCCTATGGGGCTAGGGAGATAGCTCAGTAGAATAAGCCTTGTGCCTGGCACGCACAAGGTCCTGAGTTCAATCCCTGGTACCACAAAAAACTCCACAAAACTAGGTCCCGATGATGCCCGAGTCCAGGAGAGACTGTATGGAGGAGGGGGCCCATAGCTGGCAGGATGAGCCTGGAAAAGGCAGGAACCCTTTTTGTGTGAAGTCCTTGAGTCAGGGAGGCTGTTTGTTATGCAGCATAACCTAACCTTGGATTCCTCTATGGCAGGGCGGTTCCTGGAAGTCTGGGTCACTCAGTGAAATGCATCTGAGTATTCGACTTTGTGCTTGCCAGGCAAGTGCTTGTGCCACTGAGCTATATCCCCGGCCCCTGCCTCATCCTCTGCCAGTTCCAGGCCTGAGTCTTAAGAAGCTCTAGCAAAATGACTTTTTCCATTCTGCTTGTTTTTGTTTTTTTCAGACAAGCTGGCCTCAAACTCACTGCAATCCTTCCACCTCAGCCTCCCAAGGGCTGGGGTTGAAGTGTGCACTGTTGTGCCCGGGACTCGCTTGTGCATTCTTAGCACTCTTTCATCACCACCTCAGCTGTTCCCTTGGGGTTGGGAATGCAGCCTAGTGGTGGGGTGCTCACCTAGCACGCACGAGGTCGGGGTTGCATCGCCAGATATTTGATTATATTCAGAGCACTGTGCTGTGAGAAGTCTCTTGTGGGGTAACAGATCCCCCCAGCTGCTCTCCTAGAGCAGCTGCCAGCTCCCAGCGGGTCACCTGGGCTCTGACCCCCAGGCCCTGCTGATTTCCCCAGCTAAGTCTGCAGGAGTAGAGACAGTCCACCTCCCACTGGGAGCCTCTGCCTAAGTTTCCTAATTGTGAGAAAACAAGCACAGCGGTACCGGTACCGTAAAACCAGATTCAGTCATTTTTCTGTTTGTTTGTTTGTTTTTCCATTTTCTGGGTTTTGTTTGTTTGTTTTTGCGGTACTGGGGATTAAACTCAGGACCTTGTGCTTGCCAGGCAAAAGTGCTTACTCTACTGAGCTGTCTCCCCGGCCCTCATTTTCTGCTTTTTAAGCTCTCCAGTTATCCCTTCAGTGGATGGATGGGCATTTGAGTTATTTTTATTCTTTCTTTTTCTTTGACTATGAAGTCCAGGCTGACCTTGAACTCATTACAGGGCCTCGTTTGGCCTTGAATGCCCGGAAGTCCTCTTGCCTCAGCCTCCTGAGTGTTGGGATTCCAGGTGTGTGCCTCCCCCAGCTTCATTCATTTTCTCATCCACATCTCTGGGCACGTGAGCCAGGCTGTCTTCTGGGTTTACACGTAGGTGTAGAATTGTCCTACAGACTCCTGTCCTCCAGGCTGGGACCTTGGTATCAGCCTGCCTCTTCAGGATCACTGGGACAAGTGGAGCATACGGGAAGATTGTCGTTGCTTGCATTGTTGTGGAGGAATCCAAAGAACATAGTGGCGTTTCAGATATGGTAACAGTGAAGAATAGACTCTTAGTGGCAAGGGAAAGAAAGGGTCACCTCCCAGGAGCTAGACTTCAAGGCCCTAAGCCATGCCTGCCCCGGGTTCTTTAGTTTACTGAGAACAGCCTTCTGAATGGATGCCCTCAACAAGTAGGAATTCTAGCCTGGGAGGCTGAGGCAGGAGGACTAAAAGTCCTAGTCCAAGCTCTAGTGGCCATTTAGTGACTTAATCTGTCTCAAAAAAAGAAAAGGCTGAGGATTCAGCTTTTTGAAAAGGCCCTGGGTTCAACCCCTAGAAAAATGAAAGTGTAAGAAAAAAGGAGTAGGAGTTACACAATCTTTACTTTCTTTTTTTTTCTTTTCTTTCTTTTTTTAATTTTTTTTTTTATTTTAGTGCAAGGTCTATAGGATCTACAGGGTCTCACTACATAGATTGGACTAATCTTTACTTTCTTTCTGCCCTAATAAATCATATTTAAGCTCAATCAAGAAGAAGGTGGAGGGGCCGGGGAGATGGCTCAGTGGAATAAGCGCTTCCCTGGCAAGCGCAAGGGCCTGAGTTCAATCCCCCCCACCTTCCACCAAAAAAGAAGAAGGAGCATGCACACATCAAAGCATGAAAGTCTTGTACTGGCCCCCCTCCCATCCTCCTCCCCTCCAACGGGGGTTCTTGACTCATCTGCAGATGGGGACACTGAGGCCTGTGGGAAGAATGGCTGGGTGACCCTGGTAGGGGGCCTGGAGGTGGGACTCTGGCTGTGCCTGGACGCACCAGTGCCACCGAGGATCAACAGCTGCTGATGGCCCCAGAGCAGCTGGTGCAGAGCAGGGACTGGGACCCTGTGCCGGGAGGGAGGACCCTGCCCACATCCCTAGTCACAGCACAGCGGCGGCTCCAGTCAGCAGAGGCTGTCCTCCATGCAACCAGGAAGCCAGGTACTCCGCATCCTTCACTGCCATTGAGTCTGGGTTTTGCTGCCGGAGAGGGTGGACAGGGCATGAAGAAGGTGCGGGTGTCCCTGCGCCCGGCCCTTGGTAAGAACTTGCCATGTGTGCTGTGCCACCCGTGGGTCAGGACAGTCCCGGATGGGGACACGGGTGCTGGCCACCCCACCCGCAGGCAGGGAACAAGCTGATGGGACTCCTCCTCCCCATCCTCCTACAGGAGTCCCTGGGCATGGCCACAAGGATGATGCCAACTCTGCAGTGTCAAGTGGCCTCGGGCCTCCGTGTTGTCACCTGTGAAGTGGGTGCTGTGCTGGCCAGGAGCCCCTGCTTCCCAGCAGCTGAAACCCATGGGCAGACTCAGCCTTGTAGTTATCAGAGGAGGAAGTGCACACAAAGGGACACTGTGCAGTGGGTCACAGCGGGGCTCGGCTTCCCCTCCCCACCACCGCAGCTTTTTTTAAGGAGCTGACATCAAAGTCTGGGAAGTCACCGGAGCGGAATGTGGCGGCGAACCCCTTACTCAGCAAATCCATCTGCAGTGCCCTGGAGGCCCTGGAGAATTAGGAAGAGAAGAAAAGTTCTTTTCTTGCCCGGAAGCCAGGTACAGAGATGCCCAGGTTTCTCACCTGTGGGGTACATAGGTCTGGGCTCAGAGCTGGGAGCCAAGGGGCTCCCTGCTTGAGAGGATCGGAGGCCCAACTGTCCTTTCTGGGGAGAGCATCAGGCCACCACATCATCTCTAGAGCCCCCTCAGACCCACCCCAGCTGGTGCACGGCCCCCCAGAATTGTGCTGGGCACAGCTACTGGTCTTGGCATGCATAGTTTATTTCTCACAATCTATTTTTAAAATAGTTAACAGCATTTTAGGATATCATCAACACAACTGAAAAACAGTTTCTACGCTCCCACCCTATCTGAATTTACTGTATTAAAATTCAGGTGCTAAGGGCCCGGGAGATGGCTCAGTGGAATAAGCGCTTCCCTGGCAAGCGCAAGGGCCTGAGTTCAATCCCCGGTTCTGAAAAAAAAAAAAAAAAAAAAAAAAGTCCAGGTGCTGTCAAGGAACTGCAGTTTGGTCCCCAGCGCCACCCACCCCACCAGACCCACCCTTAAGGCAGCCTGAGGGGGTGGGGGGAGATCCTAAAATCCAAGCACTGAGCTGGGCATGGTGCACCCCACGGTCATCCCAGCCCTCAAGAAGCTGAGGCAGGAAGATCATGGAGAGTTTGAGGCCAGCCTGGGCTACATAATGAGAGCTAGTTTCAAAAAACAATAATAAGTAACAATAATAAAACGGATGATGGGGCCAGGGAGATGGCTCAGTGGAATAAGTGCTTTCCTGGCAAGCGCAAGGACCAGAGTTCAATCCCCGGTTCCGCAAAAATAAATAAATAAATAAATAAATAAATATAAATAAATAAAAATAAAACGGATGATGGTCAGCCAGCCGGGTGTGCAGGTGTTTTGGAAAACCTCCTGGGGTGATGGGTTGACATTATCCCGGGTTCCCACCGCTAGCCTTGGGGTGGCTGATTCATTCATTGGAGCGCAGGGCTCACTGTTGCCTCTAGAAGCCTCAACAGACAGTGTCACCCGGGGAGGGGCAGCCCTCCTTGGTGGGGGCGGGGCGCCGTCCATCCAGCCGCAGTACCCCCTCCCCCATCAAGGCCCAGCTGCTGGCCTTGCCCGGGCTTGCCCGCTTGCCTCATCTTGGGAGCCGCCCACTCAGGCTGGAAAAAACAGCTAATTATATCGCCGGACTGGGCAGCTGATCCAGCCTGTCCCCGCTTGCTTTGCACGGCTGTGGCTGATTTGTCAAAAATAATAACAACCACTACTTTTTTTGCACGATTGTGCTTGATTTCTCAAAAAATAATAACAACGACTAGCCAAGAAAGGAAAGCTTCAGGAGTGGGGGAGGCTGAGGTAGTAGTGGTTTTAGGTCCACAAAAAGCTGTGGGCTCCGGAGGCCCCCAGCCCTCTGAGCTTAGGAAGCCAAAACCCAGAGCTGACTCGACACCCGGCCCGGCCCCAGCGGCTCCGAGGACAGGATGCGCCGGAGTCTGCAGTCAGAAACACAAACATGGCTTTGACAGCATCAGCGGCAGTAGCTCTGTCATTTATTTTTTCAAAAATCCTTAAAATTCTATTTGTAGTGGAGTCCAAGGTGGGATTCTTATTTTCCCATAACTTCCTGTGTTTATTTTTTTTTTTTTTGAGTGGATAACACATTCCCATAGTTCTCAGGCAAAAGACACAAAAGGAGACACACAGAAAACTCCTACCCCTATGCCTCCTCCTGGCTCCTGCTTCCTCTGAGACAGTGGCCGGGGGCTACGACTCCTTCCAGGGGAGGCTGTGAGCGACCTCCCCACTAACTTTCTGCCAGAGTCCTTGGGGGCAGAACCTGGAAGTTTCCAGTTTTAGACGACCTGTATTCCCCTCCACCAGGCTCTGTCTCAGTGGCCAGTCACCCTGGGCTGTCCCCAGTTGTCCCAGTTCACCACTGAAAATGCCATCTCCAAGGCACCTTCTCCATCCCAGCCAAACCAGCACTATTGGTCACCTTGTCTTTGAACCAGCAGGCATCAAAAAATAAAAATTTAGTGAGACTCTGTCTTAAAATAAAATAGAAAATAGGACTGAGATATATCCCTGTGATAGTGTCCTGGGTTCAGTCCTCAGTACTGACAAAAAAAAAAAAAAA
>NW_004524581.1:26108798-26117473 GCF_000260255.1 Octodon degus | reverse complement strand
GAGAGAGAGAGAGAGAGAGAGAGAGAGAGAGAGAGAGAGAGAGAGACATTTTGGAGTCTGATTTAGAACTTAAAGGACTATTCAATCCCTGGTTCCACAAACAACACGAAACAAAACAAAAACAAAAACTTAAAAGAGGGGCCTGGGAAATGGCTTAGTGGAATAAGTGCTTCCCTGGCAAGTTCAAGGGCCTGAGTTCAATCCCTGGTTCCGCAAAACAAACAAAAACAACAACAAAATAAAAACTTAAAGGACTAGAAAAAACTGGGCTGGAGGAGGATACAGCCAACAACAGCACCCCGACACTCCCCCCAAACTCACAGGCTCTGTGCAGCATTCCTAGACTTGCCCCCCTCCTGTCTCCGGCAACTGTAGTCATGACACTGTGAAGCAGTTTCGCTTACTGAGCACGCTCTCTGTGCCAGCCTGTGCTAAGCACGTCACCCACACTTGGGCCTGGTTCCTTTTTCCCTTACTCGTTGGTGACTGAGGATCAATTCCTTTCATCTCCTTTTACAGATGAGGAAACTGAGGATGAGATAAAGATGAAATCATTTCCCAAGCCCAACTGGTAGAGCAAGGACTTGAACCCAGACTGGCTGGCTCCAGAGGCCATGCTCGTAACTGCTAATAACCTCAGCAGCCGACACTGGGATGTGCTTGCCCCACACCAGCTGTGCTTCCGGGCCCTCACCTGTGTCTGCCCTGAGCGGCCCTGCAGGTCCTCTTACTATCCCACTGTACACCCGACGCAGCGCAGACCCAGGGAGGTCCCAGAAGTGCGGTGGAAGAGAGACTGGGACTGATCAGCAGGTTCCCCAATCCTCCATCTAGCCCGAGCGGCAGCCCCAGGCCAGATTTAATAGACTCCATAAATACTCCATGAACTCCCTTCTAAAACACGTGTATGTATGTATATGTATTTGTATTTATCAACATCATCTCCTGAGAAGCTGTAGCATGCTTGCCTAGCAGGCACCAGGCCCTGGCTTCTGGCCCCAGCTCTGCAAAAAAGAAATAAAATAATTAAAAAGTCCTATTCCGGGGCCGGGGAGATGGCTCAGTAGAATAAGCACTTCCCTGGCAAGTGCAAGGATCTGAATTCAATCCCTGGTTCCGGAAAAAAAAAAAAAAAAAAAAAAGTCCTTCCTATTCCAGGGCTGGTGAGATAGCTGAACATAGGTGCCTGCCGGGCAAGCACAGGGACTGCGTTTTGATCCCCAGCACCACATGCTGCGCTGGCCCCACCCCAGGCATGCAGAGTTGGCCACTGAGACCAGGCGTCTGGTGCATGCTTGTAATCCCAGAGATGGGGAGGCTGAAAACAAGTCCATGATGCATATTGAGACCCCGTAATTACCAAATATATTAAAAAAAAAAAAAGTCCTATTCTGAATTGGTGGCAGACACTCTAGAAGATGGAGACAGTTCCCAAGAAGAAATGCAAGTCACCCTGGGCACAGAGCGTCACTAACCACAGCCAGCGTTTTGATGTCTTTCCAGCCGCTGTTACAAAACAGAGTTCCCACCTCCCTTTCCTCACTTATCAATGGATCACACTTTCCTGTGTGGCCACCGTCTTCTCCTGCAGTTTTCAGGGAGGCAGAGGCTGGGAATGCCCGCGACTCCCAGGGCCCCCACAAACAGCCTCCTCCAGGGGAATGGGCTCCTCTGTCTCCCAGGGGCATCCACCTTGCACTGTGGATGCTCTTCCACCCCCGGGGGCATCTCCATAGGGCTCCTGCCAGTCCCTCCACCCAAAATCTCCTGCAGCCCTCCATGCTAAGCAGCGTCCCTGTCAACGCAACCGGGCCTGCACTGCCCTGTGTCCTGCTCGCAGGCAGCCCTGGGTCCCTCTCCTGCCCTTCCTCGCCCACCACGTCGGCAGCTTCACCCTGTGCCCCATTCCCACGGACAACCCGAGCCCGCGGCAAGCTGAAATCGGCAGTGTGTGTTGCAATGCTCCGAGCGACAGGCGGGGCACTGGCGGCTGGCCCGGGGACACAGGTGCGCGGGGAGCAGGGCCCTCACCGGGAGGAGCCTTCGCTGGTGTAATTTCGGGGCACCAGGCAGGCTGACAGCTCTTCTTCAGGTGCTGCGCGCCGCAGCTCTTTTGATGTGTCTGCAACTCCCCGGGAGGCGACGCCAGGCCCGCCCTGAGGGTGGGGCAGCTGGGCTGGCCCCATTAGCGTGGCGTGGAAGGCTTTTGAAGGTGGTGGCTCAAGACTGGTGGTTTCTAGATTCCAGCCGTAGTGTCTCGGCCAGGATGGGGGTGGGGTGGTGTGCGGACAGCCGCAGAGGGGAGCCCTGGGATGGGGGAGCAGCCCAGACCTGCTCTGCCTGACCGGCTGCTGGGGTATCGTCGCAGCCCCTACCACGCCCTCGCAGGAGATGCATTCAGAAGCGCTTTGCCAGGAACCCCGGAACTCAGGTGGCAGACTTCTGGCTCTTGGGGTGGGGGGTGTTGACAACTCTTCAGTGCCTTTTGTTTTGTTTTTGAGACAGGGTCTCTTATGCACCTCAGGCTGGCCCGTGAACTCACCACATGCCCAGGCTGATCTGAAACTCAGATCCATCCTGCTGCCTCAGCCTCCTGAGTGCTAGGATCACAGTTGTGAGCTGATGCACTGTGGCTCTTCCTGTGTTTTACAGCTCCCTTGACTGACAAGAGGATGGGGGACTTGGTGCTCTTGGAAGACCCCCTGGGTTCGCTTAGTCCAGGCTCAGTTTGGGACCCCATCTCTCTTCCTTCACGGCAGTGAGGTTTTTTTTTTTTTTTTTTTGTACCGGAGATTGAACTCAGGTCCTTGCGCTTGCCAGGGAAGCGCTTATTCCACTGAGCCATCCCCAGCTCCAACCATCAGCTCTTTTAAAAAGAATTCTTTGAGATCTCAAAATAAGGTCTCATTAAGTTTCCTAGGCCAATCTAGAACTTGTGAACCTCCTGCCTTAGACTCCCAGAGTGCTGGGATCACAGCTGTGTACCACTCACTGCAGCCAGCTAGAGTGGCTCAGGCTTCATCATTGTGTTTACTGGGGGTCCAGCATGCACGACTCAGGTGAACGTGGGGGGGCTCACTGTCCTGGATTACTTGGGATGGGGGTGGTTTCAGGCCCGATGTGAGTGTTCAGCGTGGTGCATGGTGTGTGTGAAGGGGTGTGTGTATGTGTGTGATTACTCGAGTTTGTGCATAGTGGGTGCTGTGTGGATCCGGCGTATGTCTGGATTCTTGCTAACTCCCAGGTGATGTGTTGTGTGACTGTCCGATGTGTCTAGGTTTGTGTGCGTACAGCTTTTAGCAAGGCATGAGTGGTATCCTTCGTGTGCAAGGAATGCGTTGTTCAGCAGGGGCACACATCTTCTGTTTGGCGCAGGTGGAAAGCGCCTTCCACTCCTGTGAGAAGGGAATAAGTGCACGTTGTGTCCGCAGAAAGTGTCACCGGTGCATGGATCTCCCGTGGGGGGAGGCTTGGGGGTGGGCGGGGCATCTGGGCAGGCCACACCCACTGCAGCAGAGTTGGGCGTGTTCTCCACCTGCTGGGGTGCCCCCTCCCAGTTGTACTTGGGGTGATCTCTCTCCCCACTCCAATGCATCTGAGTGGCAGAGGCGCCCAGGAAGGACTGAGCTCGCGCCTTCTGCAGGCGACAAACCTCAGAAAGCCCAGCACCACACAGTGTGATACTGAGAGCCCCCAAACTTGAAAGAAGGTGTCCTCAATTTCTCACTACGGTAGTCAGGGAATGAGGTTTATTGCTGTGAAAAGGCGGGAATGATGGAGGTGACAGAGGGGCTCAGAGGAGCTGGGGTGAAACAGGACGGTAAAATAGCTAACTGTCCAAAACCCACCGTGGACACGTCTGAGGTCGAGTGACCCTGCTGGTGGGACCTAGATCGACTCTTCCTCCTTCTGTACACCGTATTTCCTTGTGTATCTGGCTGGTTAAACTGAACCATAGGAAGCTGCTTTTTATGTCAAACACCGGCAGTCTCATAGGTTCAACTCGATACTTTGCTTTTTTCCGGACAAGCATCTTGTTGCTTAGTTTACGCTGGTCTTGAACTCACTATACAGCCCCAGGCAGGCCTTGAATTCAGAGACCTTCCCACCTCCGAGTGCTGGAATTGCAGGTGTCCCACAACACACCTTGCTAGAGCCAAACTTTGTTTTTGTGGTACTGGGAACTGAGCTCTCAAAGCCTTGGGCAAGCCTTGTGCAAGCACGGAGCTAACCCAGGCCTAGAGTCCAGATTTAGGGCTCACGCAAACCAGATTGGGCAGGCTGCGAAAGGGCGTCCTCTTGCTTCCTTTACAGAGAAAGTGACTTCTCTTGTACCTACTCCCTCACCCAAGAAAGAAAAAAAGTGACTTTAAGACAAGCCCCCACCCCCACAAAACAAACAAAAAACCAAACCAAAAACAAAAACCACTTTTTGTTCTCTTTCTGCCTTTCTTCCCTCCTCGTTGTCTATAAAACCAACTTCCTTGGCTCATTCCAGTTTGTGGATGAGATGTTGTTGCCCTACCCTAGAATTACAAATAAAGCCACTTACTGCCATTAATTTTGTCTTTTGACACAGGCCGCATGAAATCACAGCGAAAGGACTTCTCCTGGAAATGCTCAGACACCCTCGTCCAGCCGCGTGGTGGGGTGCGAGGGGTGGCGAGGCTTCCCTAAGGTTCTTTCAACACGAACTCTGTCGCGAGCACTGTCGGCAGCACTTGTGCGAAGTCCTCTGGTGCCCGCACTAACCTCTTGAGGCGGAGTCAATCTAAATCCTCTATTCACAAATGGAGAACCGGGGACTCGGCTACGCCACCTGGCTGAAGCTGTAACCTTAAGTAGTAGCTCTTGACCGGGCTGCAGGTGAGTGCTGGCTCTCTGTCAGGCGTGGCCCTCCTCAGCCGGTCTTCATGTGGGAGTAGTGACGCAGCAGCCCCATCACTCCCACAGTGAGGAGCTATCCGCTTCCCAGGGTGAGCCCTGAGTGGATGATGAACGCCTTATTTCTTCCTGGATCTCTTTGGTCGAAGCCTGTCACGTGGCCATGCTTGCCTCACCCACCCTCTACCCCCCACCCCTCACCCTCCAAATCAGGGCTGAGGACTTCCAGTCCTGGAGTCCCGTGGCAACCTGCTGGGTGGTGAATAATCCAGGAACTGTCTTAGATTCGGTTCCCCAGAGTGGACCCTGAGTCAAAGACTTGCAGGCAAATGATTTATTAAGGAAGTGTTCCCAGGAGATTCCAGAAAAGGAGGCGACAGTGAGACAGAGACACAGACAGGCCAAGTAAGGGTATAATTTCAGGCAGAGCCCTGAGCTCAGCCTGCCTGCGGTGTAAATTATACCTTAGCGTTTATCCCAACTCTAGGCAAGGAAGCTGGGCTTTATACTTCTATAGCTGCCAATCACGGCTAAGCACCGCCCCCAAGGCATGGAGGCGGCCAGCACAGATGGACTTCTGGGAATGAGGAAAGAAGGAAGGGGGTGGTGTCCCAGAGAAGCTGCCCTAAAAAGTTGCAGATGCATGGATCTTCAAAGCCAGATGATGCAGAAATTGGTAGGGGGAACAAGATCCAGAAAGAGATCTCAGATCTCTTTTTATGTTGTTTACTTTGAGCATCAAAGATAGGACATTATTCCCCCTATTGCTAATGGAGTGCCTTTGATGTTAGGCACGCTAGACATGCCAGGCATGTCTTTGTGCAAAAGACCGATATATTTCCCAAGCAAAGAAAGAGACGTGAAACATCACTATGCAATCCTGGCCGTAACCACCAGGGATTAATGCCAGCTCCAGGGGCTAAGGACATTCTGCTAAAATGCTAGCTAGGAGTTCAGGGGATCTGAGGCCAATTACAGTGCTACCTGGCTACAAGCCAGAGGTCCCCATGAGTTCTTCCGGCACCATAATTCGCTAGGACAGCTCAGTCTCAGGAACGTGCTAACTTCTTTTTTTTTTTTTTAAGTCTTTTTAAAAAAATTTTATTTATTTATGTGTGTGTGTGTGTGCGCGCGGCCAGCTCAGCCCACCAGGGGGCGGGGCTGGCTGGCATGTGGTGCTGGGGGATTGAACCACAGTCCCTGTGCTTTGCTAAGCTTGTTCTAAGTAGGTGCTTTAGACCACGGAGCCATCTCACCAGCCCCAGGAACGTGCTAACTTCTAATTGCAGTTATATCATGAAAGACACAAACCAGGAGACACCGAGTGCAGAGATGCATAGGTTAAGGTCTAGGAGGGTCCCCAACCACATAGGTCACCTTTTAAGTATGTTTATGTTGGCCAAGCAGGAAGTTCAGCAGTGCTTTGGTGTCCAGAATCTTTAATGAGATCTCATTATGTATGTATAATTTATGAAGTCATTGACCAAAAGATTGAATTCCCTGAAGGAAGCCAGCTTGAGATCACATGGCTCAGGTCCCCAACCCTCCAATCAAAGGCTTCATGTCTCTGGTGTGACAGCCCCTAACCAGGATGAGCTCGTTAGTGTGAACCCAGGCATAGTCTGAAGACCATGATTCCATAAACACTCTTGTCACTTGGAAGAGTCTAAGAGCTTCAAGCTCCTTCCCAGAAACTCAAGAAAGACACATTCTTTATTATGTAACAAGAATGCATCATCAGATCAAAGCATGATGGAACTCTAAACTGATTATAGTATATTTTTAGTTTCATGGGTAGATATATATATATATATGTAAGAGCAAATGCGGTCCAGACACTCCTCCCTTAATGACCTAGTTACCATCCTGCATCTGTGTTGCTAAATGAACTTGAAATACTTCACTCTGGGCTCTTCTTGCCTTGAGGGTTTGTGCTGAGAAGTCAGCTGTGATTCTGATGGGCCTTGCCGCATCGGTGTCATTCCCATTTTAGTGTATGTGCTGCCAAAGCAAACGCTCCCTTATAGGTGATTTGTTTCTTTTCTCTAACAGATTTTAAGATTCTATCCTTGTGTTGAATTTCTGTAATCTTGATTATGATATGCCTGGCTGCACTTTTTCAATCCTGGCTAATTGGAGTTCTATATGCTTCATTTATTTGTATGTCAAATTCCCTTTCCCTACCAGGGAAGTTTTTTTGGCATGACATCTATGAACTCCTTTGTATATCATTTGAGCTATTCTTCATTTTTATTGATTCTAGTCAGCCTCAAGTTATTTTACTTTACCTCATTAAGTAGCTGCTGTATGGATTACTCATGGTCCTTTGCTGGTTTTTTTGCGGAACCAGGGGTTGAACTCAGGCCCTTGTGCTTGCCAGGTAAGCACTTATTCTACTGAGCCACTTCCCTGGCCCCCCTTTGCTATTTTTTTATTTTTATTTTTATTTTATTTTATTTTATTGGCGGAACCAGGGATTGAACTCAGGCCCTTGCACTTGCCAAGGAAGTGCTTATTCCACTGAGCCATCTCCCTGGCCCCTCGCTTTGCTATTTTTAAGGAATCTTTCTTTTCATGATCACTAACCAGAAGCCTGTCTTCTATATCCAAGATCCTGTTCTGACATGGGCTTAATCTGCTGCAGATACTTTCTTCTTATTTTTCTTTTTGTGGAACTGGGGATTGAACTCAGACCCTTGCACTTGCTAGGGAAGTGCTTATTCCACTGAACCATCTCCCCAGCCCCTGCAGATACTTTCAGTGGTATTTTTATTCTCCTAGATATTTGTTTGAATCTGCCTTATAGATTCCATTTCTTTCTTGTGCTGGGCATTCATGGATGTCCTTGTTTTCCCAATCCCCTCTACTTTTTGTCTGTATCTGCTCTAGAGTCATGAAGCATGGTTTTCATTGTGGACAGCATCTCTGCAATTATCTGAGAGATAATTTTTTAAATGTATTTAGTACAGGGTCTACAAGGTCTCACTACACAGCTCGGACTCATAGTGATCCCCAGCACTGGCATTACAGACGCATACCACCACACCCAGCCTTGAGAAATCATTTTTGATTTGATCTTTCTAGAGCTTCATTCAATTATTTTATTGTTACTTCAGAGAGGCCATGGGAGTGGCTTTTGGATTGTCCCACCTCACTACCCCCTGGGTTTGCCTTTCATGAACTGGATGTCTGGGATTGCATCTTGTTTAAGTGTCTTCTCATTTTCTTTCTTTTATTTTTTAGCTTAATTCCTTAGGTGAAGCTTGTAAATTGCCTATAGTGGGCTGCTTTATTGCTCATATTTAGAACTCTCTCTCTCTCTCTCTCTCTCTCTCTCTCTCTCTGGAACTGGGGATTGAACTCAGGCTCTTGTGCTTGCCAGGGAAGCGCTTATTCCACTGAGCCATCTCCCCGGCCCCTAGAACTCTTAGGAAATGAGTACTTCTTCCAAGTGTAATTGGGTTTTAGGTTTAAGTCTGTTGCAAGGTCCAATGTGTTCATTTCATTTGTCCCAGTCCTTGGTCCTTTGTGGCACTATGTCACAGTATTTTCTGTGACCCTTAATCAAGCTCAGTCTTGTACTACCAGAAAGAATAGCTGTTCATGACAATCATATCACTTTTGGCTAACATGGTACATCTGCAATAACAGTAGGAACAATCAGCCTAGAAAATGACAAACTGAGGTAATCATTGGCTTGCTACCTATAGCTGTATGAAAATAAAATCTAAGACCAGAAAACTATATGTAGTGTAAAAGTCCTTAATATGTCAATTTTACTTTCAATGGTT
>NW_004524581.1:26106553-26108698 GCF_000260255.1 Octodon degus | reverse complement strand
TTTTTTTGGTGGAACTGGGGATTGAACTCAGGCCCTTGCATTTGCCAGAGAAGTGCTTATTCCACTGAGCCATCTCCCCAGCCCCTCAATGGATAAATTTTAAAGTGGTTAGGGAAATAGTGGCGAGGTAGAAAAGGAGGAAGAACTTAGAAGTGAGGCTGAAGGGCAAAAGAAGGTCATGATGGCTTTCAGAAACCGGTGTAGAAGATTGGAGGGAAAGAGGGAAGGAAGAGATAAGGGGTCGAGGATATTGCTCCACAGCATAAGTGCCTGCCTGGCAAGTGCAAGGTCATGAGTTTGACCCCCAGTACCAAAATAAATAAATAAATAAATAAAATAAAAAACAAAAAAAATCAACAACAGAACCACAACCACAAAGAGGCTAGAAACTACATCCACACTCATATAAAAACAAATTCAAACAATGAAGGAGAAAGAAGCAAAAACAAAACCACCATCACAACAAAAAAACAAATGAGACAAAAAAATTCCACTTCCGGTTACATCTCTGCCATCACTGGTAGACAACGTGGAGACAGAGGCTATCCCAGCAAGCTAGTAGTAGCCTTTCGGCAGGGTAGTGGTGGGTAATTCAGCAAGCCTGCACCTTCTGGTTGAGACCTGACTCCTTCAGCCTGCAGCCATCTGTGCACCTTCCATGAGCCTGAGCCCAGCTGGGAGCCACCAGTCGAGCCAGCAGCTGCGCTGAGTTCTGAGCTCAGCCAGCCCCTCTCCAAGCTAGCTCCCGGTCAGAAGCTCTCCTGCGCAGGATGACTGAGCGCTCAGCACTCAGCGCCGGCTACCATAGTCCTTCATGTCTGCTCCTCCCCTCCGCTGCTGCGTCTCTCTATGGAGGCTTCTGGGGTTGCCAGCAGTCACTATATGTCCGGAGGTTTGAATCACTCCCCTCATGCGGTGAGTCCTGTCGCAGGAAAGAGGCACTGCAACATGCTTCCTTCCTCTTCGTTGAAGTTTCTCTCATCATTCTCTGAATGCACTCCTCAGATCCTTCCTGGGTCATTTTCTCCCTCTTATCTTCCTCACATTGCTATATTCCAGCGTCTAGATGGTAACACCCAGAGAGGCTCTTTCTCTGCTGCTTACCAATCTGCCATCTCGGTGCCTCTCCTGGGTTGCTAAATGAGATTGATCACTAAGTGAGGAACTGTATATAGTATGTACATTACAACATTCAGAACAAAGAAATGGTCAAAGGAAACGCTAACTGAATGACTTTGCTTTTATCTGTGTAACTCTTACATGTAATACTATAATGTAGAACAGGATATAAAAATACAGTAATATACCGTACAGTTCAGTCACCAAAAATTACAACATTGGGCTGGTCAAACAGCTCAGTGGACTGAAGTGCCTGCTTAGGCAGACGCAGGGACCAGGGTTTGAACCCCAGACCTGCCATGCTGGCCCCGATCCTGGGGCACGCTGAGATGGCGATTGAGACTGAGTGTGGTGGTGTGGTAATCCCAGCACATGGGAGGCTGTAAACAGGAGGATCACTACAAGTCTGATCTGTGTAGTGAGACCCTGTAGACTCTGTACTAAATACATTTAAAAAAAATTACAACATTGTGTTAACAAAGTGTACTATATCAGAAAAGATCTTAAAGCTCCACCAACAAGATGGACAGAACTGTACAAGAAAAAAAAAGACAAATCATAAATTTGGGTGGTGGGTCATAAGTTCAAGCAGTCATTAAATAGGGAATATCTGTACACCAAAAACAGAGAAAAAACATAAATACCAAGGAAACCAGATACATGACCTACAAAGAACCTGACATAGAGTAACAGCAGACTTCTCTTCAGCAACAACAGAGGCTGGAAGATAATGGAGTGATCTCCCAGGAGATTTACAAAGAAGGCTACTTTTACAGAAAGGTAAAAGAAAAAGTCATTATTGGATACATAGTCATATTTATCTGTCATCCTGAGGGGGGAAAGTTAATCTCCTGTTTTGAAGTGGCCCATTTAAAAGCCAACATGTTATTCTGATAATTCCTGATGTCAGTCATTCCAAAATGTATCACCCCATGCCTATTCTCTCTCTCTCTCTCTCTCTCTCTCTCTCTCTCTCTCTCTCTCTCTCTCTCTCTCTCTACCAGGTTTCACTATGCATTCCAAGCT
>NW_004524581.1:26097188-26106163 GCF_000260255.1 Octodon degus | reverse complement strand
TCTTCTGTTTTTGTCTTTCTGAGGCAGAGTTTCATTATGCAGGTCAGGCTGGCCATGAGCTCACTTTGTAGTCCACGCTGGTCTCAAACTTTCAATGATCCTTCTGCCTTAGCCTCCCAGGGGCTGGGATTACAAGCATGAACCACTACACCTGGCCCACATGCCTGCTTTCTTAACAGAGGTTTCAAGTTCAAAGTCAGCTTGCTGCTGGTGGTGAGATAGGGGCTGCTGTGGTCCGCTGGGCTCTGTACCTGCATTAAATATCCCCACCCTGCTATCTGGGTTTCTGCCTTCCCCCCTGGCTCGGCAGCTCCACCAGACCTCCACGTGCTGCTGCATTTCCTATGCATGGGCTGAGTGGGCCCATGATGCTAGCGATTTCCAAGCCTGGGGCTTACAAGTCCAGGGGCAGTTTCCACCTAGTGCTCCAGGGATGCTGGTTCTAGAACCCAGGCGTCACACCTTGAGGGAGGGGAGAAGCCACAAGGACAGACCCTGTGCCAAGCAGCTTCTGGCAGCCCCAGGCCTCCAAACAGGCAAGGTTCTGCAGAGCCCAGCCCCGGGCTCCAACTACCCTGGTGCTGCCAGGTAGCTCAGAAACACGCGGTCCCCACCCAGCCCTGCCTGAACAAAGGATTTTGGTGCAGAGGAAATGCTGACGGTCAGGCTAAGACCTTGGGGCGAGGGAGCACCCCTGGCAGTAAGAACTAAGGGGGCCCCACCTGACCACTTTACATCATCATTTGAGAGCTGCTCCATGAGGCTCCTTGCTTGGGACCCTTGGGAACTCCGTGTCCTTGGCCAGCGCTGAAGAATTCAAACCTTATAAATGATTTTTAGTTTCCTCCGGCTCTAGACAAAGCATCTTTGGTTTCAAGGAAAAGAAAAAAACCCAGTCAATGGACCTCAGGAAAGGGGCTTTCACAAAGGGATACGGGGGGCGCATGGGAATCTGGGAACAGGAAGTGCTGCCCCGCGTGGCCCCGTGGCCACTGGGATCCGAATGTATTTATAGCTCGGCGCCGTGGGCACCTGGTCGCTATTCTTTCCTCATCGCCGAGCTCGGTTTATTTATTCATCGGCGGAAGCGGTCATTAGGCCTCTCCTCCTTCCCGATCCCCTTCCACATCACAGTCTTTGCTACCCCAGGGCCGCTCGGACGGGTGCCAAATGCCAGGTTCTTGCAAAGGCAAGAAGCTCGCGGAGTGCCGTTTGCAACCCAAGGTCCCCGGGGATACCTTAGTCAGGGGTCCACTTCAGAGCCGTGAGCCGGGGCTCTGGGGCCAGGCTGGAAAGTAGGGAGCCCCCCCCCTCCGAGGGCTGTGGGCGGGGCATGCTGTGATTGACACTTCCCCACGGGGTGGGGTTACTCCTCTGTCAGCCCGAAAACGGAAGGCCACAAGCGCAGGTGTGATCTCACCACTACTGCGCGTATAGGAACTGGCTACCAAGGGAGCAAGGGGAGCTGAAGAGGAGCCACAGCTGGCCACAGCTGGTGGGACCAGCCGGCATGGAGATGCGCCCGAGGTGAAGAGGACGGCCTCTGGAGCCCACGGACGCCGAGTCCAAAGCCCAAGCGCACTCATAAAGGCTGAGACCTAACGGGGGAGGGCGGGTGTCCGCCTGTAAGGGCAGCACTCGGGAGGCTGAGGCGGGAGGATCGCTTGGGGTTTGAGGCCAGCCTGGGCTACACTGTGAAACCCTGTCTCATAAAAACAAAATAAAATAACCCTGTGCCCTCACGCAAGTTACTTTCTCCAGTCTTGATTTCTACACCTGTATAGCTCCAATCTGTCACAGCAGGGTGAGAATAACATAATTCCTCTATTCAATAGTTTAGCGCAGGGCCGGCGAGATGGCTCAGTGGAATAAGCACTTGCCTGGCAAGCGCAAGGGCCTGAGTTCAATCCCCGGTTCCGCTAAAAAAAAAAAGTTTAGCGCCGCCGCTGGCCCTTCCCGCCCTTTCCAGGATGTGGACACGCAGGGACCAAGAGCCTGCAGCTGGAGGCCAAAGGTTTCCCTCCTAGTGACTCCCGGTGGAGGTGGGGAGGCCTTGCCCCAGGGCCTGCACCTTGCAGAAGCGAAACTGTGTCCAGCTTCCTCTGAACTCTGAGGCCTGCGTGTCTGCAGCCCGAGTCGGCCTGCGCATGCGCCATCTGCCTCCCCTGTCCAATGTGACGTCTGTGGCCAAAGTTTGTGGCGCGGTGACGACGCTGTGGTCGCCAAGAGGCCTTACCACACTCCAGCTGGGAGGTGCCGCCTTCGAGGCGTAGGAGAACCCTGCAGAGTTGCGTGGACATCAGTGAAATCCTGCTGTCATGGGGATATCTGAGGTGTCCCCAGGTCGTGGTGTGTGGGAGGTGACAGCTCCCTCGAGTGCCAGGCTCATGAGCACTCAGCCAGCCAGGGTGCTCTTGGGAGAGGCCTGGGGGAGATGTGCCCGACTGTGACCGGAAGGTTGGTAGGCACGTCCCCACCTCCTGCCCGGCTTCTTCTGTCGGTGTTGTGATCTTGGGCAGGTTGTGGCTATGAACTGTCTTTCCACCTGGGCGTGGTGATGCACACTGTAATCCCAGCGCTCAGGAGGATCACCTCGAGTTACAGGCTAGCCTGGGCTACCAGTGAATTCAAATCCAGCCTGAATTACATGGTGAGATCCCATCTCAAAACGAAACAAAACACCAAATCGCTTCTAATCCTAGTTTTGTATTCTGGGGTTTCAGTTACCATGAACCAGCCAAGAGCTATTACCTGCTCAAAAATTTTGTTTGGTGGAGCCGGGGAGATGGCTCAGTAGAATAAGCGGTTCCCTGGCAAGCGCAAGGGCCTGAGTTTAAGCCCCGGTTCAAAAAAAAAAAGTTCCTTTTGTTTTGAGACAGAGTCTCGATGTGCAGCTCAGGCTGACCTTGAACTCAATTTGTAGCCCAAAGTGGCCCTGAACTCATAGTGATCCTCCTGCCTCAGCCTCCTGAATGCTGGGTTTACCTGTGTGCACCTCCACAGCCAGAAGTTTGCAGAAGGATTTTTTTTTTTTGCCTGCTCCGAATGCCTTCATTGCATGTTTGGCCGGCTGGAGTGGTGGGGATCAAACCACAGCAACCTGAGGCTGCCTGCTTGAAGCAGCCACTTAAAGAACTGAGCTAAGGGGCAGGCCCCACAACCAGAAGTTTGGAAGCACTTAATACAGTCATGATGTGGTGTGACAGTGCCAGCGTGTCATCCCTGAACTCTGTCACTACATCCAAGGGACATGTTCCATGCCCAGGAAGCAACCACTCTCCTTTCCTTCTTTCTGTCAACCCCTGGTGACCATTAATCTGCTTCTTGTCTCTGTGGATTTTCCTTTCCTGGATCTTTCATGTAAATGGTGGTGGAATCAGACAGAAGTGCTGATCTATGGTATGTCAAAGATGAATCTTGAAAATGTTGGTGTAAGAAATAAAGTGGACAAAAAAGACATGACGTCATACACTGTAGTTATGCAGATTTTGTTTCTCGTCACTGGACAGACTTTCCACACCACTTCCTGACTGACCGTAAGATAGGATCTTGTTAAGCGGCCCAGGATGGTCATGAACTTGCAATCCTCCTGCCTCAGCCTCTTGAGTGCTGGGGTGTCAGGTCCTGGTTGGACTTTTATTCTTCTCTACAGACTATGAGCCCGGAAGAGTCAGTCAGGTCTTATTCAGCACTGTTATGATCCTCCCCATTTTGCAGACAGATGAGCCTGGAGCCGAGAGGCCTCACACTGGTGGGTGACAGACCCAGCCCCCAGCCCTGGGCCTCTGGAATTTAGAAGCCCAAACCCTTGTTGGGTAACTGCTTTGCAGTCAGGAGTGGTGTCAGTGTCCTGGGCCAGTGGGCAGCCTGGGCAGGCTTGATGCTGTACCCTGGCAAGGCTGGCATAGACTCTAGTGCCTGTGCCAACCCCTCCAGGAAGCCCTCCTCAGTGCCAGAGCAAAGGGCAGGCCGGGGCTGAGTGTTTCTGCTCTGTGCGCCTTGGCGCCTGGCCTGTCAGTCAGCTCCGTGAATGGCTGCTCAGACACTTCAAGGGTGCAGGGTGCGCTGATCTTCTGCTCTGTCTCCCCAGGGACATGTCACCAGTACCAGTCTCCCATCACCCAAGCAGTCACTGGGTCGCCCAGGTTGACTTGAACGGGCCATCCTCCTGCCTCAGCTTCCCAGAGTGCAGGAGCGACAGGTGTGCACCCTCACGCTGGGCGAGGAGGCCCGTCTCCCACCGCAAATCAGAGGGCTCTGGAACAAAGGACTCCTGCACCACCGCGGCAGCAGCAGTGGAGGGCAGCCGCAGAAGCAACGACAAGGGCTTGGTTCCGACCAGGAGGACAGCAAAACCACACAACAGAGGGCTTCTGTGGAAAGCTGAGCAAAGCAACAAAGCGACTTACAGTCCTCCTGCCGTGACCCAGCTGCTGGTGCCAAGAATTCTCTTCCCTGGACCTCTTCCTCCTTCCCTCGGGAGAGTCACCGAGATCCTGTGACATCTTGAAAGTTTCCTAGTGCCGGGCCTGGTGGCGCATGCCTGTAATCTCAGCACTCAGGAGGCTGAGGCAGGAGGATTGTCATGAGTTCAAGGCCAGCCCACGTTACATAGCAAGACCCTGTCTCATAAATCAATCTATTCTGTCACACAGGAGCAAGCAGTGAGCATTTTTTTGCGTATTTCCTTCTAGTCTGGCTCAATAACTTGGTTACGTGACTAAGATTATACAGAACCTACAAGTCTCATAGTATAGTTTATTTTCTTTCTTAGAATAATTATTCTTTTTTTTCCTTCTTTTTTGCTTCTCTATCTTCTTTCTTTTTTGATTCCAGGTATGGAACCCAAGCCCTTGAGCTTGCTGTGCTGTTATACATATACGTATGTGCTTGGCAAGAGAAACCGCAAGAACTTCATAAACACTTGGAAATTAAGTAGCACACTCCTGAACAACCAATGGGTCTCAGAGGAAATTAAAGAGGAAATTAGATGGTTTCGACAACTAAACAATAATGCCAGTATAACATACCAGAACTTAGGGAACACGAGGCAAGCAGTCCTAGGAGGGAAATTTATAGCAGTGAATTCTCATCAGAAAAAGAGTAAGCTCAAATAAGCAACCAAATGTTAATGTTGAACTGCAAGCTTCTAGAAAAAGAAGAGCAAAGTGGGGAGATAGCTCAGCTGCATAAGCACCTGCCTGGAAAGCGCAAGGTCCTGAGTTCAATCCCTGGTACCAGAAAGAAGAAAGAAAGAAAGACCGGGAAGATAGCTCAGTAGATTAAGCACTTGCCTGGCAAGCACAAGGGCCTGAGCTCAATCTCCAGTTCCACAAAAATAAATAAATAAATAATAAATAAATAAATAAATAAAGAAGAAGAAGAAAGAAAGAAAGAAAGAAAGAAAGGAGAAAAGACAATAGCAAGTCAAGCCCAAAACTCACAGGAGAGACGGACACGCTCCTAAACGTGCAGGAATGACTGAAGCTGGCCCGAGGAGATACAGACATTTGAAATATCGTAGCTAAAATGGCTTCAGCTCTGTACTGATGAAGTTACTGTAAAAGCTTGCATTTCTTTTCGTAGGCCCTCTTCATTGAGCACTAGAATAGTAGCATTGGGATTGCTCTTTTGGAGAAATGTAAATTGTAACTATAAATAAATATAAAATTTTTTAGAGTCGGCGAGATAGCTCAGTGGTCTAAAACACCTGCTTAGGCAAGTTTAGGCAAAGTGCAGGGACCACAGTTCCATCCCTGGCACCACATGCCACACCAGCCCCACCCCCAGGGTGGGCTGAGCCAGCCACGAAAAAAGAAAAAATATATATTATTATTATTATAATTAATTAATTCATTTATTTTTCTGGAACAGGGGATTGAACTCAGGCCCCTGCACTTGCCAGTAGAATATACTGAGCTATCTCCCAAAAGCTAAACTCATACAGTCAGTGAAACTGAAGATGTGATTAAAATGCTACCAACAGGGCCGGGGAGATGGCTCAGTAGAATAAGCGCTTCCCTGGCAAGCAGAAGGGCCTGAGTTCAATCCCCTGTTCTGGAAAAAAAAAATGCTACCAACAACGAAGAGCCTCTTTAACAGGTGGTGCTGGGAAAACTGGCTTTCCACATGCCAACAATTAAATCTAGACCCATGTCTCTCACTATGCATTAAACTACAATTAAAATAGATAAAAAATCTAAATATTAAAACAGAAACACTGGGGCTGGTGAGATGGCTCAGTGGTCTAAAGCACCTACTTAGAACAAGCTTAGCAAAAACAAAGGGACCGCGGTTCAATCCCCAGCACCACATGCCAGCCAGCCCCGCCCCCTGGTGGGCTGAGCTGGCCACACACACACACACACACACACACATAAATGTTTTTAAAAAAATAAAAAATAAATTAAAAAAAAAAAACAGAAACACTAAATATGCTGGAAGAAAGAGTAAGTAGAACTCTTGAAGGCTTTGGTGTAGGCAAAGATTTTATGAACACAACCTTGGTCACCCAGGAGCTATCACAAAGCGTCAGCAAGAAGGGTCTCATCTTACTGAAAAGCTTTTGCTTTCCAATAGCAAAAGAAACCACCGAGCCAGAGAAACCAACGAGAGAACAGTTTCCGCGTTCCTTCCGCAGTATGTGAGAAAACTTTGCTAGCTGTTCCTCAGCCAAAGGGCTGCTATGCAGAACACATAAAGAACTCAAAAGATCCGGCCTCTTGAATCGAAAGGCCCAGTCCGAAAATGTCCATCTGAAATAACACTTGTCAGATGAAGAAGAAACAGCAAATGCATACACGAAAAATGGTCAGCATCACCGGTCCTTCGAGAGATGCAGATTAAGAGAACACTCAGATTCCACCTCACCCCGGAAAGAATGACTTAAGCATCAAGAAGTCAACCCAAAATAAAATAAAAAAGTCAACAACAAAGACTGGCGAGGCAGTGGGGAAAAGGAACCCTTCCTTCCCTTCTGCACTGCTGCGGGGAGTGCAGCCACTGTGGGAATTAGCGTGGAGAGTCCTCCTAAGAGGAGGACAAGCAGCTGCACTTCATCCAGCTGGCCCCCTTCTGGAGTCTCCCTGAAAGAATTAAAGGCCCCGCGCCACAAAGATATACGTACATCCATCCATGTGTACCGCAGCAGTCTGTAACAGCCGAATCATGGAAACAGCCCGAATGCCCGTCCACTGAAGGACAGAGAGTGATAATCAGTCTATTTTTTATACAATACTAGTACAATACTACTCTGCACTAAGGATGAGCTTGAGACATTTTTAGGCAAATGGATGGACCTTGAGTCCATACTCTTTATGTTTATTTATTTATTTTTTGTGGAACTGGGGATTGAACTCAGGCCCTTGTGCTTGCCAGGCAAATACTTTTTCTACTGAGCTGTCTCCCTGGCCCTATTTATTTATTTTTATTATTTTTTTCATTTTCTGTATTTGGTACAGGGTGTCATTACGCAGCTCAGACTCATAATAATCTTCCTGTTTTCAGCCTCTCCAGTGCTGGGATTACAGGTGTGCACCACCATGCCTGGATTTAGTGGTGGGCTTGGCATGCCTTGTGGGTGGGGCCAGTGCAGCGTGTGGTGCCAGGGATTGAACCCTGGTCCCTGTGCTTGCCAAAGCAGGCCCTTGCACTTAGTCCGCTGAGCTATCTCACAGGCCCTTTGAGTCCATACTCTTAAGGGAAATAAATCTCACACACATGTGTAAATATTGCGTGGTTTCTCTGGGGTGAGAAACAGAAAGTGTGAATAAGGACCAAAATGCATAATAGATCTTGGGAAATGGGAAGAAAATCAAGTGGGGAGGAGAACAAGGGAAAGGAGAGGAAGGAAGAGAGAGGGGTAAAAAGAGAATAGAGGCTGGCCAAATAGCTCAGCGGATTAACATGCCTGCTTAGGCAGATGCAGGGCCAGGGTTCGATCCCTGGCGTGCTGTGCCAGCCCCGCCCCCGGGTGCGCTGAGATGGTGATGGAGACTGGGCGTGGTGGCGCGCACCTGTAATCCCGGCACTTGGGAGGCTGAACACAGGCGGAGCACTGAGTCCAATCTGCGGAGTGAGACCCTGGAGACCCTGTACTAAAATACAAAAAAAAAAAAAGAGAGAGAGAATAAAGGAAAATGTGGAAGCAAAGGTTTTGTAAATGAGGGGAGAGAAGGTTAAAGGGAAGAGAGGGGAATGGGAAGAAAAGAAGAATCAAGAGGTAGCAGGTTCAGGTACAGGCTCCCTGCGATGAAGGGGATCCCTGAAATGTACCAAGAAGGAAGTATGTCCTTTGTTACTTTTTTTGACATTTACTAAATATTTCTTTCTTTTTTTTATTGTTTTTGGCAAACTGGGGATTGAACTCAGGTCCTTGTGCTTGCCAGGCAAGTGCTTATTCTACTGGGCTAGCTCCCCAGCCCCATAGAATGTTTTTTTTTTTTTTTTACTAAAAATTTCTGATGAGAAATAAAAAAAAAAGGAATAATAATTGCCTAGTGTGTCCTTCCCATAGACAGATTTTTAACAAGCATTTATTTTACAAAGTTAAAACGAACCCCACTTGTTGCATAGGTCCTGCTTTACCTTGGTCTTAACCATCCAGCAGAAAAGTATAAAAACGAAGTATAAGAAGTAAAGTTATGCTGTCAGGTTCAGCTGTGGGGGACTCAGGTCAATAATTTCTGACATTGCCAGTTAAATATAAGACCCAATGCTATTATGGGCTACTGGACTCTTTTAGAATATTTTACACACCTATAATATTCAAATAACGGAACTTAACAAAGAAAGGGTATACAGATGAATGTCCATTTTGTGTCTGTGTATTCAAAGTGGTTAGGATAGATACATAGTTACATTCTCTTAATGAATAGAGGGATTTGTCCTAATGGTGTTTGTAAACAGGATATCATGTCCGCATCTTGTTTTTTTTTTTTTTTTTTTTTTTTTTTTTTTTTTTTTTTTTTTTTTTT
>NW_004524581.1:26095795-26097088 GCF_000260255.1 Octodon degus | reverse complement strand
TTTTTTTTTTTTTTTTTTGGTGGAACCGGGGATTGAACTCAGGCCTTTGCACTTGTCAGGGAGGCACTTATTCCACTGAGCCATCTCCCCGGCCCTTGTCCGCATCTTGTACAGCAATTAACCACTAGGAAGAATGTATGCAATGTGTGAATTATTGAAACTGTCCTACCAATTTGATTTGAATCTGTCTCATTACTATTTGTTTATCAATAAAATTATGGGAAAAAATAAAATAAAGTTCAAACTCAAAAAAAAAAAACAACAAACACAAAAAACGAACCCTCGTCCCTGTGCTTGCCTAAGCAGGCACTTAGTCTGCTGAGCTGTCTCACCAATCCCTTATTTACCTATATTAGAAGCATATTTAATTACTTTTATTTTAATTCTTAATAGATAACACATCTACATGGTACAAAATTGGAACGATTCAGTGACGAGGTTTCCACTCTGGTCCCCTGTGCCCGTCCTTCTCCCCCACGCGCCCTCCGTCCCAGACCCTCCTGTGTAGCTAAGGGAACCCAGATGTATCTGAATGCACCCTTCTCATTCCCCTGATTTAACACAATAACCACGCACCACACACTCTCTTCCTCACTTTCTTGTTCCTCCTCTGCCTCCCCATTCTTCTTCACTTGTCTTTGTTTTTATTTTTGAGACAGAGTCTTGCTATGTAGCCCAGGCTGGCCTTAAACTCACTGTGTAACCTGGGCTGGCCTTGAATTTACAAGATCCTCCTGCCTCAGCCTCCTGAGTGCTGGGATGACAGGGGTGCGCCACCACGCCCGGCTGTCAGTGTACAGGGATTCATGAAAGTAGGCTCCTGTAGATGAGCGTTTGTTTCCCGTCTGTTGCACACATGCTGTGGTGACCCATGGCTGCAGTCTTGGCTGCTCGGGAGACCATGGCAGGAGGATCTCTTGAGTCCAGGAGTTTGAGGCCAGCCCGGGCAGCACAGGCAAACCCTGTCTCAGAAAGAGAACAAAGAAAAGCCATTGCAAAATGATCACCAAATACACATTGTTCTTATGTTTGAGTGTTCGATAGTCCAGAAGATTTCTAGAAGTGGACCAGGCAAAGCAGCACCCACCTGGAATCCCAGCACTCAGGAGGCCGAGGCAGGAGGAGCCTCGATGAGTGAGTTCGAGACCTGGATCAGCTGTACAGTAAGACTCTGCCTCAAAAAGTCAAAAAAAAAAAAAAAAAAAGAAAGAAAAAGAAAAGAAAAAAAGAAAGAAAGAAAAGATGGGGGCTGGTGAGATGGCTCAGTGGTCTAAAGCACCTACTTAGAACAAG
>NW_004524581.1:26064541-26095669 GCF_000260255.1 Octodon degus | reverse complement strand
CCACACACACACACCCACATAAAAAATAAAATTAAATAAATAAATAAAAAATAAAAAACCGAACGGTGAAAACACTTGGAGAGATCTAAAAAAGAGAAAAGAAACATAAACAACAACAAAAAAAGGATTCTAGAGGGCACACAATTCTCTGATAGGTGTGGCTCGGCTGCCTCTGGGAGAGGAGCGGAGCACTGCTGAGGCTGGTGCTGGGCCTTCCTTACCGTCCGCCTCCTGGTCTTCTGTTATCCCTAAATGACAAAGTTGGACTGAGCTTGTGCCTAGAGCAGTTTCCTTTTTCTGTCCAGTCATGTGTGACCTGCAGTGGTTGATGGCAGCCGCTGGCTGGGTGCTGGAGAATAAAGAGGGTGCAATTCGAGGGCAGAGCGCCTGCCTCGCGTGTGGAGCCCAGGCCTCCATGCCCAGCACGTGGGGAGAGGGAGAGAGAGACAGAGACTCAGGGAGACAGACACAGAGAAATAGAGACAGAGACTCAGAGAGACAGAGATGGAGACAGAGGGAGGGAGGGAGGGAGGTAGAGAGCGAGGGAGGGAGACAGAGACAGAGACTCAGAGAGACAGAGATGGAGACAGAGAGAGGAGAGAAGCAGAGAGAGACGCAGAGACAGAGGGGCGGGGCGGGGGCGGGCCATGAGACTGCCATCTCTGCAGCAGGTCGGGGTGCAGGGTGCCCCCGGTGCCAGTGCCGAGGGGGCCCTGAAGGCGTGGTTTGTTTCTAAGGATCCTGGCTGTGTCTGGGAGCACCAGGCACCTTCTCTCCTGGCCACCCGGCCTCAGTCACCATGTGCTGGCCCTCCCGGCTGCAGGGCAAAGTTCAAGCAGGGACGGAGGCCACACTGGGGCCTTTGGGGCCCAGCGTCGAGCTGCCCCCGAGGTCCAGTAGCGCTGGCCTCCAAGCGTCACCATCCTGACCCTGCTGTCACCACTAGGGCAGCCCAGTGGCTTGGGCAGCAGATGCCAGCTTTCCTCAGCCCTGGGAGCTGGGGTTTGGGACCTGGGTGCGGCAGGCCTGGTTTCTCCTTGCCACCCTCTGGCCACCACCACTGTGTGCTGCTCACGCACGTCCCTGCTGTCGCCTGGGCCTCCGCATTTCCTCTTCCTGTGTGGCTGCGGCCACATCCATCGCTGTCCGTTGCCCACCCCCAAGAGGCCCCGTCTCCCAGCGGTCAGTGCTGGGACTTTAGCGTAAGAATTCAGGAACACAACCCAGCCTGCACTGGGGGCCCAGGAGGTGGGGATGCAGCCCCGCAGGGGTCCCCGCCTGCCAGCTGACAAGGATGGCACAGAGCTGGGCTTGCTCTGCCCCTGCCGTCGGCAGCGGACATGGACCCTGGGACTGAAGCCACAGCCTCGTGTCGCCCCGCCCTGGGGCTCCAGTCACTGCACTCACAGGGCCCAAGCACGACACCTTTGCTTTCATCACCACCACCTGCGTGCTGTGCATTAGGCTTTCTCCAGTGCAGGAAAAGTGACTCTCCGTGGGGGACAAAAGAAAGCTGATGCAGCAAGGTGCAGTGGCAACGTCTCTCGTCCTGAGGGCAAGGATCTTGAGTTCAAATTCAGCCTGGACAACGGAGTGAGACCCTGTGTCAGAGGGAGTGGGGGTGGGCTTAGTGCGGAGGCCCCGGGCTCGATCCCAGTACAAGAGAGAAAGAAGAAAAGCTGGGCGTGGCTGTGCAGGACTGTAAGCCCAGCACTCACCTGATTCTCCTGCCTCAGCCTCATTTTAGTTTAGTGGCTCTGCTAACCACATGCCGCTTGCTGAGTTGGGCTGTTAACCATCGGCCCTTGGAGTCAACAGCAGCCACCTGGTCCCTGCCTGGCATCTGGGCCCTGGTCCTCGTTGTACCCCTGCATGGCTCCTCCGTCCTCCCACAGTCCGAGGGCCCGGGCATCATAGTAGGTGAGGCAAGCAGTAGCCGCAGTCCCCAGCGCGGGTTGCACAGCAGGGGCGGACAGCGCACACCCTTGCCCTGAAGGACAGCTGATGCCGGGCGGTTCTGCTGAAAGGTTTGTCTTGGGCCTGGCAGTCCCTCAGGAAGCAGCGGGCCATGTGGTGACAGCCCTGATCAGACCAGGCTGGGGCCATGGAAGCCTGGATGGCCTCAGGGGACACTTTTGGTGCCAGTGGGTGAGGGTGGGGTGGAAGACAGCCAGCAAATAGATGCCCTCAGACCCCACACAGGCCCCAGTTGGGCTCTCCTGGGCTGGGGCAAGGGGATGGGCAGGTCCCTCCCATGAGCTGTCCCTGGGCTGCTGTCCCCTGGGCCGGATTCCTGTCCTGCTTTCCACCATCTGATCCCGCAGCCCCATCTTCTCTACCCCAGCCCAAGTGTGCTTAGCATCCCAAGAAGAACCTATTCAGGGAGACTTTTGGGGTTTTAGACAAGATCTTACTAGGTTGCCCACGCTTGTCTCAAACTCGCGATCCTCCTGCCTCAGCCTCTGAGTAGCTGGGGCTGCAGGCACACATTACTATGCCTGGCTGAGGCTTAAATGAATGACTGAGCTAACTAAATGAATTACGGGCTCCCTGGGACCCTCCCCATAGCACTTTCCACTGTGTTCTCTAATCAGCTCCTTATCAATCTGTCCTTGGGCCTCAGTTTCCCCATCTGGAACAACAGCAGTAACAAATAATGTCTGTTAGCACAGAGTCAGGGAGCCGTGGCTTCCAGGGACTGTAAGCGATGCTTGTCTGTCTCTGGCACTGGACCCCAGGGCTGCAGCCTAGGACAGTCCTGGGGGTTTGTGGATCGAACCAACAAAGTTTAGGGTTGATTCCAGGCAGACGAGAACAGAGACAGGAGGGAGCAGCCCCTGCAGTGCAGATGGAGGGTCCTTAGGGGCGGGACATAGGGACAGCCAGAAGCTGTGGACCCACGTTGCCCCAGTGCACGCCAGGCTATCGAAGTTGCTTCCGGTCTGCATCCACTTCTGGCCTTGGAAGGACCGGCCTGTGGTTTCCCCTGAGATCCCAGCATGGCTGCTCTCCCTGTTTACCACAGGGCTGGGCACCAGCTCCAGGACCCAGCCTGCAAGAAAATGAGATGTTGGTAAAAATAAATAAAATAAAATGCCTGGGCCCTACCCCAGAGATTCAGTTCAGATGCAACACTGGCATTTACTAAAACTCCCAGGCTCTGAGCCCCAGCCATTTGGTAGGCTGAGACAGGAGGACCCCCAGTTTGAGGCCAATCCAGGTATTTAATAAGATTTTGTCTCAAAATAAGAGGCTGGAGGTCTAGCGCAGTAGAGCACATGCCTAGCTTTCTTTTTTGCCTTTTTCTGTAGTGTTGGGAATTGAACTCAGAATCTTCACTCTGAGCTGCATCCCCGGCCCCTTTTTTATTTTTTATTATGAGCCAAGGTCTGGCTAAATTACTGATTCTCAGGGCCGGCCAAATAGCTGAGCAGATTAAAGTACCTGCAGCAGGCTCAGGGGCCGGGGGCTCGATCCCCAGGCCCGCTGTGCCAGTCCCACGGGCACGCTGAGATAACAACTGAGACTGGGCGTGGTGGCGAGTGCCTATAATCTCAGCTCTTGGGAGGCTGTAAACAGGCGGATCACTATGAGTCTGATCTAGTAGCAAGACCCTGAACACCCTGTAGATCCTTCCCTAAAATACAAAAAAAAATCACTGATTCCCAAAGCTAGGCCTGACCTGAAATCCTCCTTCTTGAGGATTGCCAGCAGGACTCGTAACAAACTGGAGCTGAGAAATAAGGGTGATGAGGAAGGGGACTCCCTGGCAGGGTGGGTTCCAAGGATCCAAGGTCCCAGAAGGCCTTTGGGGAACCTTGCCCAGCAGGGGACAGTGGCCATAGCGTGGTCGCACGATTGCGCTCGGGACCTGGAGGCTCCTCAGCAGCCCACAGCTGCCCTGAGCCCTGGGCACCTAGGCAGTGGGAGGTCCACTGTAGACATCTAGGGACAGCACTGCCCCATGCCCTACCTGGGCCCCTGCAGGAAAGGGAACGGGCGGGGCCCAGCTGTGCGGTCAGGGCGAGCTGCCAGGTGCCCTTCCTCTGACCCTCTGCCATCCAGGCCTCCGCCCACGCCAGGCGGCCATGGGGCTGCAGCTGCACTGTGGGGCCAGCGGCCGGGCCCTCAGCTCTGCGCCTCCCCACTGGGTGGTCCGCACATGTTGGCCGAGGCTTTCTGTGCTTACTTGGTAGTATTCTACTTGCAGTGCTGGGAATCGAGCCCAGGGCCTTCTCATTGAGCTATGTTCCCAGCCCTTTTTTGTTTTGGGACAGACTTTCTCTAAGGTGCTAAGTGGCTGGGGAAGATAGCTCAGTAGAATAAGCGCTTGCCTGGCAAGCACAAGGGCCTGAGTTCAATCCCCGGTTCCACAAAAAAACAAAACAGAACAAAAAAACCTCTATGACCTAAGGTGCTAAGTGGCACAGACTGGGCTTCACCTATGACCCTCCTGCCTCGGCCTCCCTGAGAGCTGGAATTACACACCAGATCTTCTTCTGAAAATGCCTGGCAATGGTTTCCAAGTTTTGCACCCCTTTCTTCTAGTTTTTCTTTTTCTTTCTTTCTTTTTTTTTTTTTTTTTTTTTTTCTAGAACTGGGGATTGAACTCAGGCCCTTGCGCTTGCCAGGCAAGCGCTTATTCTACTGAGCCATCTCCCTGGCCCTCTCTTCTAGTTTTTCACTTTGCCATGCTGGGGATGAGCCCAGCAATCTGCCGCTGAGCTACATCTTCAGACGTTCTGATTCTGAGACAGGGTCTTATAGTACGGCCCAGGTTGTGCTCCAATTTTCCATCCTCCTGCCTCAGCCTACCAGTTAGCTGGTATCGCTGGGGTATCTGGCTCCGAATTCTTCAATGTGAACCGAACATTGGACTCTGGTTTAAGCCACTTATTTTGCTTTCCATTCCAGGTCACTAAAGTTTGCTCTTAACATGAGCTGGAAGCTAGTGGCAATGGTACCAGGAAGTCGTCCCAGGGACACACCTTGGAAGCCACCGCTGCGGCCAGGTGCCATGGTGCCAGCGGCATGCCCCGGAAGTGACATCACCAAGGGCCCTCCTCACCCCACTCCCATCGCTGGCCAGATTGTTCAATGAAAACCTCCCCCGACAGAGCTTTGTCCTGCTGGTCCCAGGCCCCAGGTGCCTGTCAGTTCCTTCTGTCCTCTACTGTCTTCTCCCCAATAAACCGGGTCTTATATTAACTTTTGCTTCAAAAGACAACACAGGGCTTATTTTCAGGAGACGTCTGGGCAGCACGCACAGCAGTCCACCCTGATTCCAACACAGCTGAACCGCCTTCTTCTGGAATACTGTCCTCACTCCAAGCCCCGAATCCCAGCCTCAATTTCTTTCTTTCTTTTCTTTTTTTAAAGATTTATTTATTTATGGATTTGGCACAGGGTCTCACTACGCAGTTGCACTCACAGTGATCCTCCTGTCAGCCTCTCCAGCACTGGGATTACAGGCCTGCACCAGCACGCCCGGTTTTGGTGGTGACCCGTTCCACGAAGGCCCACACAGCATGCAGCACAGGGACAGAACCCGGGTCCTTGTGCTTTCCAGGCAGGTGCTTAGACTGCCAAGCTCTCTCCCTGGCCCCAGCCTCAATTTCTTGTGGCTCCATTTCTGTAGAACTATTGGCCTCAACCACTCTAGTGCAGACACAGGAGTGGCAGCCACCTGTCACCTCCGATTTCCATGACTTCCAGGCTAGCCTGAGCTATATAGCGAGATTAAAAAAAAAAATTATATGTTATTATTTTATAATTCAATACATCCATCATGTGTTGCAACAGACCTGCTGAACCCATCCATCTGGCTGATGGTCTTGGCCAGGTTTATTGTGGGGGTAGGGCTTATATTACAAATACCTTGACAAAAAAAAAAACACGCTAGGGCTTAGTTTCCAGTTAGGTCTTATTTTGGGGAAATGTATTACGAACTGCTCAGTGTCCCCTCCCTTGTTCCACCTTCCCCCACCTGCCCTGTCCCGGTGCTCTTCCCATCACGCTCTGCTCTGTTAGCTTCTGCCAGCGCAGCTGACACGTGAATGGATGTCACTGGGTTAATGTGTCACCTTCCCAAGGAGCAGAGGTTTCTGACAGGGGCCCCTGGCATGCGGGAGGCCACCCTTGCTGCAGCTGTCCTGCAGCTTCCTCCCTGGCTCTGTCCTCCCCCACCCCGTCCCCTCCCTTGGCACAGCCACCAGGCTAGCACCAGGTCCCCACCCTCCTGCCGTCAGCAGCGTCTGCACCGAAAGTGCAAGGAGGAGGCAGGCAGGGAGAAAAATCATAAAACCACAGAGAGAGAAGAAACAGCTGGCAGAATATTGGAAAAATTCCCAGGCGGGAATTCCCAACCCCCCGTGGCTCTTCAGGGTGAGGAAGTTCTCAAAGGGCAGGGTAGGCACTGGCCACGGGGACAGGGGAGAGGGCCTGCAGCCACAGGACCAGGAGGACCCGGCCTTTGACCTGAGCTGGCAGCCAGGCAGGGACCACAGACTCCAGCTGGCAGTCCAGGCCCCAGCCCGAGCAGGGTCAGGAAACGTGGGTGCGGTGGAAAGCGCCAGGCCTGGCTCCTGTGCCTGGCGTGTGGCAGGCGTGGCAAAGGTGGCAGGCAGTTCTACATGGGGACTGGTGGCTGCCAACAGGGCCAGATCGAAGAAACCTAAGAGGGGACCTGGATACCAGCTTAGGGGCAGCGAAGGGAAGGTGATGGGAGACCCATTGTCCTATCTTCCAGCTAAGTTGGGCCCCCTGGGGTCCCCTCAGCCCCCAAAGTGTAGAAGAAAACTCCAGCACCAGGCACGGTGGTGTGCACCTGTAATCCCAGCACTCAGGAGGCTGAGACAGGAGGATTGCTATGAGTTCAAGGCCAGCCTGAAAAACACAGAGAGACCATGTCTCACTGTAATTACTTTTCTCTTTTGGTTTTTGGAGACAGGTTCTCGCTGTGTAGCCCAGACTGGCCTAGAACTTTTGGTGGTCCTCCTGCCTCAGCCTTTCCAGGGCTGGGATTACACCCACAGGCTGTCAAATCCAATTTAGCTTTAGCTTTGATTGCTATTGTAGTCCCCAGGGCAAATGGACTGAAGCAGGTGACAAGTGGGGCTGGGAGCTGTGGCCTCTGCCCACGGACACTTTGCTGGAGGGAGTGTTCCAGAAGCTCCTGTGCCTTTGCTCAGGCGGCGCCTGCCCCTTGCAAGGCCTCATGCCCTGTGCCTCTAATCCTACCAGGGCTCCCCACTCCAGCGTCAGCCTCTCCTCCCTAGAGAGGCCTCCCATGTGTGCACAGAACAAGCGCCTGGTAAACACCCAGAGGTTTGCAGCGAGGGTTTTACATCCTGGCCCTGGAATAGTGTCTCCTCTCACTTCTGGGTGGGCCCCCAGACCATCCCATTCTGGTGATACTGCATCTGACCTGGAGGGTGCGGCTCTGAGCCTCGGGAAGGGCTTCCCGGTTAAAGCCACCTGGGTCAGCAGCCCGCAGCCCTGTGGTCTTTGCACGTTTCCGGCTTCCCGGCTTCTGAGCCGGCATCTACCCAGAGGCCTGGGCCGGAGGCTCTAGGGCCAGCAGCTGCAAAACGCGGCTGTTTATGCACTAAAAAAAGAAATTCCATGGCGACCTGTTGGCTCCCGCCAGCAACGCGGTAGTTTCAAAATAATCCCCAGTGACACCAAAGGGCCCCACCCAGCTCTGACAAAAATAAAAGATACCAACGAGTGAAATCTGAGCCATACTGTAGAAGCCCACGCTATGGGCTGGAAGCCTGGCCCAGCATACTGGGCCCGAGTGTCCTGAGCGCTCCGGGGTGCTCTCCTCTCAACCTGTTTTGCAGTGATGGGAATTGAACCCAGGGCCTGTGAGCACTGTGTTGGTGTTCTACCACCGAGCTGCACCGTGGCCGTGAACACACACACACACACGTACACACACACAGTGAGCCGGCCAAGTGACGTCTACTATTCTACAGGTGGGGAAACTGAGTCTCAGCAGCTCACGCTCCAGCTGCCCCATGTGGGCAGGCTGGACCCTGGTTCAAGGCGTCCCATCCCGGTGGAACGGAATTTGGGGTCACTCCCCTTGCGCTAGGGCCCCCCAGGAGCGGCACCCAGCTGAGTCCAGCTGGACAGCCGCACCTGTGGGACTTCGCCCTGCCACGCCCGACAGGAGGCGCCCGGCAGGAGGCCTCCGCTCCAGGTTTGTGCGCCACCACCCAACCTGCCTCCACCCAGTCACATCACACGCGTGCACTCATACCCCGCGCTGCCAGTCACCCCAGGGTCACGGCCACACCGGTCACACGCAGGCATGACCGCCCTGTCACCCCCGGGAGAGAACGGGCCGCCGAGGAAGAGCACCTTCTGGAGGCCGGCACCTCCCCCTATGGCGGCCCCCAGCCCTCCTCCCAGCACCCCGGGGTCCCCGCGGCTGCCGTCCCTCCTTTTTCCCCCTCCCCTCGCCGGCACCCGGGTAGCTCACTGCCCCACGCCACCCCCTGGTGGCTGGATCCGGGTGTGCAGGTGAGGGCCGTGCTCTCCCACCCACGAGCGGCAGAGTACAAGCGACACCCTTCTCATCACCTGTGCCTGGGACACGGGAATCGCCACGTCACCGAGGCTCAAGCCCGGAGTCCTCTTAGGAGCTTGGAGCAGCCAGACGTCGCTTTGGTGGGGACGACTGCGGTGGCCATGAGCTCCGCTCATGTCTTGCTCTGGCTTGGAGTCCACGCTGTCCTCCTGGGAACCCGGCCCTGCCCCAGTGCCTTGTCCCCACTGTCCCCCTTCCGGAGCCAGAACCCGCAGTGGCTTGACTCCTTCGGGCGCCCCTTTAGAGTTCACGCCCAGGGTGTCTTCCCCTTGCTCCCAGGCGGGATGCTGCTCCGCTGCCCCACCCCCCTCACAGTGCTCTTCAACCAGCGGCCACCTGGTCCCCTCAGCGGCCCTCGCAGGAGACGCTTGGGCTCTGTCTGCTCTCAAGCCTCCATGCATCACTTCATGTACTGGGCACAGGGGTGAGGCTGGCACCCTGCCGTCCCTGCAAACTCACAGCAGTGAGCTGTAGTGGCACTCTGGGAGGCTGAAGCAGGAGGACTTTGAGTTTGAGCTCAGCCTGGCCACTCAGTGACTTGAGGGGGGGGGCTGGTGTTGTCACCTTCCAGGCCTTCCTGGACTGACTGTAGTAATAATTTTGGGGAACAATTCCCCCACAAGCCATCTCACCCGGTTCAGCTCCAAGCTAGGTACCGCAACAAACCACTTCGGTGTTTGTGAGAAAACAATAGAAATGTGTGCTCGAGATCCCAGCAGAGCCAAGAAGGCAGGAAAGAGCAGGAGGAGCGAGCACAGAGGTCCTGGAGAGCGGGAAAGTGAGGCAGAGTCAAGAGTGTGCGGAAGTGGCCTGCAGGTGACCTGGTAACCCGTCTCTGCCCACCCCTACCAGGGCAGGACAAGCCAGAGGCAGGAGGTGCATGGGAAGGTGCTTGCTCTCTGGAACTCGGCCTCCCACTTCATTTCAGAGCAAGCCAAGATTACCCTTGACCTCAAGGGAGTAAGTGAGTGAGTGAGCGAGCGAGCAAGCCACAGGGCCGGGTGGTGCCCAGGCAAGGCGCTCCCGCCAAGCACAGGTTGCCGGAGGTGGCAGTGGAGCCGCGGTTCCCTCCCCGGAAGGCCTTGGGGTCCCGACGAGGACAGCAGGACAAGACCTCCAGGTCGCGCTTGCCAGGGAGCTGGCCTTCGGAGCCCATTACACTGCGCAGCCCGAAGGGTCTGGCACCAGCTTGCTTTGCTTTCCCATGGTACTGAGGGTGGAAGCCGCAAGGTGAGTGTCCCAGGCCCTTTTCAAAAAATTATTTCAGAGACAGGGTCTTGCTAAATTGCCCAGGCTGCCGCAGCCTCGCAAGTGGCTGGGGGTACAAGACCTTTGTTACTATGTGCAGCACAAGATTACTTTTAAAACATGTTTTGCTCTAAGAATATTGTTTTATTCCCCCCAAAAAACAAATTTTAGGGGCTGGAGCTGGAGTTGTGTGGTAGAGCATTTGTCTAGCGTGTGCGAAGCCTTGAGCTTGGTCCATAGTGCTTGCTACACAGAACCCCAGAGAAATTAATCATGCCCATAAGAAACATCTCCTTGGCCGGGGAGATGGCTCAGTGGAACAAGTGCTTCTCTGGCAAGCTCAAGGTCCTGAGTTCAATCCCTGGTCTTCCCCACCAAAAAAAAAAAGAAAAAAAGAAACACCTCCTACTGAGGATTGAGAAGGTGTGGGAAGAGCTCATGGAGTCGGGAGTCCCGTGTTTGCAAAGGGTCCACTGCTTTCCCAAGGCCATCCCAGACTTGGCGTCCGCAGGCCCTGGCGTGGAGTCCACCGCCCCCAGAGCCCCGGGCCGACACACCTGCTGCTAGCACATCTGTGCCAACAAGGGCCGGGCCTGGTAACCCCGAGCTCCACCCCGCTTGGCCGCACCCCGATACTGAGCAGTGACGGGGCAATGATGCCCCCGCCTTAACCCCCCCCTCCCCCCACCTGCTGCTTGCGCTGGGTCCCAGGTCTTTAGGGCACAGAGGGCGGCCTGGGGGCACAAGGCTGAGCACCCTTTGCTGTCTGAGGCTTTGTCTACTGCAGAGGTGGGCAAGCTGCCAGGCCTCTCCGGGTGAAAGGTGGCGCGTACTTGCAGGCTTTCTGGGAGTCTGTGGAGGAGCTCCGGGGTGTAGAACCCGTGCAGCATGCGCTGAGCCTGGGCCCACTGAAGAACCTATCTCACCATACCGCGTTATTTCAAGCCGAAGTGAATCTGTCTGCTTGGTCCCTCTGGGGCTGCAGAACAAGGGTTAAAGATGCTAACTCTGCATAACAGAATGCAGAAATCATGGCGCACCTGTGGCAGACCTCTCCTTGGTTCCTTCAGGTTGGTTCTCCTGAATAGTTTGCCCTTTTGTTCCATCAGGGGTCAAACCCAAAACACAGCCCACCGGCCCTCGGCCCTAAGCTGTACACACCGACCTGCCAGTGCTTGTTACTTTGAGACTGGGCTTTGCTGTGCCTCAGGGCTGGCGGGTCTCCAGCGCCTACCACGGCCACTGGCCCTTTTCTGTGCAGCCCTCACACCCCGCAGGTGTGTGCTCACACCCAAGCCACTGTGCAAGGGTCAGCAGTGGCCCCGCTGGGCTGAGGCCCGGGGGGGGGGGGACTTCTGAGCTGCCCACCACCTTGCTGCTGCCTGGGCTGAGGGACATGCCCAGGCCCAGCTCCCGCATGGTGGGGCAGCACTGCCTCCAGCGGACGGGTGGGAGGGCAGCAAACGCAGAGCTGTGCTGGGCAGCGCCTTGACTGGGCAGCACTTCCAGCCTCCCCTAAGCCTGCGAGTTAGGGGCAGAGCCCATGTGGAGGGGCTTCTCCAAGTGCTCCAGGCCTGGCCACAGCGTGCACTCCCCAGGGCCAGCTCATGTTCTTCCAGTGCTGCGTTCATTTATCTCCACTTACCCAGCTCAGGCTGTGGCCCTCTCCACCGCCTTGCTCCAGAGCAGGGGCCCAGAGCGCCTCACTGGGCTGGGCAGAGCTTGTGCAAACCATGTGCTGAGGCTCCAGCCCCAGCCCCCAGACAAAGATTTATTTTAAAATAGTGCAGGGCCTGCAGAGATAGCTCAGTGGTCTAAGTGCCCGTCTGGCAAGCAGAAGGACCCGAGTTTGATCCCTGGTACCGCATGTCCTACCTCGGTGCCAGCCCAAAACCAGGCATGGTGGTCCATGCCTCTCATCCCAGTGCTGGGAAGGCTGGGACAGGAGGATCACTCCAAGTGCAAGCTGCATAGCAAGACCTGTACCACACAAAAAATAAAACAAAAATGGTGCAGGGTCTGCCAGTCAAGTCCGCTCTTTTGAGGCAGGTTTTGGAGTGGCTGGGATTGCACCCGCCAGGGCTGGCCCCCTCTGAGCTCTGAGTAGAGAGAGAGGGGGCCCATGCTCCGCAGTGCCAAAAACCAGGGCTCCCTGGAGCAGTAGCGCCTGGATCCGGGGCTCCCAGAGCAGGTGCAGGAACACGTGATCTAGAAGTCACTCCGGCTGCCGCGCCCAGCAAGGTCAGCCGAGAGCAAGGCCTGGTGGCTAGGTGGCAGCTGCGGGCAGGCAAGGTTTGAGGTGAAGGGCACCCAGAGGCTGGCAGAGGTCGTGGGGTGGAGTCTGTGTCACCATGGACACTGGGGGGGTGAGCAACAGGCACTTAACTGTGGGGACTTGAGGCCTCCTAGCAAGTGCAGGGTTGTGAGTTCTGTACCAGATACGAGAGGAAAAAAAAAAAAAGATTAGAAACTTAAAAACAAGCTTGGAGTGGAGTTTGCCTGTAAGCCAGCACTTGGGAGGCTGAGGCAGGAGGATTGCTGCAAGTGTGAGATCAGCCAGGGTTACAAAGTGAGCACAAGGCCAGTCTGAGCTGCATAGCCAGACCCTGTCTCAAAAAGACAAAAACAAGGTGATAGGTTCAGGCCCTAGTGTGAAGTGCTAAAATCACTGTGGTCATCTAATATGGCTGATGCCCTAAAAACAAAGGCCCATGCTCCCAGGATGACTTCCCCTTCTTCTCCAACTTAGCCCAGGACATAATTTACTTTCACCCTTCCCGCCACCTCAGGGAAGATGATCCCCAATCAGCTCCCTCAGAGCTTTTTTTTGTTTTTGGCAGAACTGGGGATTGAACTCAGGCCCTTGTGCTTGCCAGGGAAGCGCTTATTCTATTGAGCTATCTCCCCAGGCCCCCTCAAGTATATCTAAACATCCTCTCCAAACTCTACCCCTGGCAAAAGGCCCTAACAGCCTCAGACTCCCTTTTTTTTTTTTTTTAAATATTTTTTAAACATTTATTTATTTATTTAGTGTGTGTGTGTGTGTGTGTGTGTGTGTGTGTGGCCAGCTCAGCCCACCAGGGGGCGGGGCTGGCTGGTATGTGGTGCTGGGGGATTGAACCGTGGTCCTTGTGCTCTGCCAAGCTTGTTCCAAGTAGGTGCTTTAGACCACTGAGCCATCTCGCCAGCCCCCTCAGACTCCCTTTGAGAGGGAAAATTTCTCATTCTTCCCCACATTCTCGCCTATGTCCTCAAAGAAAATATAGCCCCTTTCCCTTTTTCCTTCTGCCTATTTCTCTGCTACACTGTTCACGTGAAAAACACCTATTACAAAGACAATCACCCGTGTCAATGCTGGGATTTGAACCCAGGCCTCGGTTTACTCAAGTACAGCTCCAGCACTGAGCTACAGCCTAGCCCTTACAGGTCCATTCCGCTCCTACCGTCTTCCCTGCCCACCCATGACTCCAGAGCCCTTTCTGGGAATCATCCACATCAGTCCCCCCAGACCTGGGGCCACAACTCAGTTCTCCACTTCCCTGCTCAGGCGAGGGCTTCCTGCAGACTGGATGTTGCCTGGGCTGGTGTGCCGAGTCGGAACCCCAAGTGCAGGCTGCCTGGCCCAGTTCCCACACAAAAGAGCAGCTGAGCTCAGCGCCGAGCTGCGGGGCAGCAGCACGCCCTTCCTGCCTGCCTGTCCCAGGGAGGAGAGCAGGGTCCTGTGTCCTCACTCCCCAGGAGCTGCTCCCTGTTCCTGCGAGCCAGGATTCAACAGTGTGCACCTGCAATCCCAGCACGCAGAGAATCACCGAAGGTGGAGGCCAGCCTGGGCTACTGCGAACCTCGGAAACCCAGTAACACTACAACTGTGTGTGGTGTACTGTAGCTCTAAGTATCATGTGCTTCAGGTGCAGGAGCCAGAGGTGAAAAGGTGTCAACGGGCTGGTTAATGTGATTTCTACCTGTATAACTGCATGCACAACTTTCTAGATAAGCTTTACAAGTTACCTAATAGGACACACTTGCTGGTGTAGACTGCACACACACACACACACACACACACACACACCCACACACACCCTATGGCCTGGGTTTTCTTTTGGTTGAGACGGGTCTGCTATGGAGTTCAAGCAGGCCTTGGACTAGGCAGGTAGCCCAGGGTGACTGTGAATGCCCACCGACCATCCCGCCTCAGTCTCTGAGCTCTGGGCCTTCAGTGCGTGCCACCTTGCCCAGTGTCCTCCAGACTTGGGACAAGGGCCCTCTCCACCCCAGCCTCTACCTTCAGAACTGAGTTCCCGCCTAACTCCAATCCCTGCTTCAGGCTCCCACAAGCACTCAGGCATTTCGAAGAACCTCCAAGGCGTGCACGCAACTCCAGGTCCGGAAGAGCTCTCTAGGGCACACGAGGCCAGCACCTGACACTGGGATGAAGCGCAGATGAGCGCGCACCTGCAGGGCCAGCTAAGGCTGCGGCAGGGGACGGCCCAGCCCAGGCAGCAGACTTCCCTACTGCACGACAGGGATGAGGACACCCCTCAGTGTCAGTGCACCCCGGAACCTCCCCAGCCCACTGGATGGCTGTGGTGGGCTGTGCGGAAGGTATCGCACAAAAGCCACAGAGCAACCTGTGTTCTGGAGAGATCACTTCGGCGGCTTTATCCTCATTTCCTTAATACTTCTGGTGACAGTGCTTATTGGAAGGAGGGTTTTAAAATTCTGCTAGAGGGGCTGGAGAGATGGCTCAGTGGTCTAAAGCACCTACTTAGAACAAGCTAGCAAAGCACAGGGACCGCGGTTCAATCCCCCAGCACCACATGCCAGCCAGCCCCGCCCCCTGGTGGGCTGAGCTGGCCACACACACACACACACACACACACACACAAATAAAAATTTAAAAATAAAATTCTGCTAGACCTAAAAATTATTTCTTAGGGGCCAGGGAGACAGCTCAGTAGAATAAATGCTTTAATGACAAGCGCAAGGACCTGAGTTCAGTCCCCAGTACCACAAATAAATAAAAGGGGTAAAAACTTCCAACTCAGGCAATTTTGCCCTGGAAACTAGAATATTCTCTATCTCAGAGGACCCCCTCCAAGCAGTACTAAGTGGTGTATCAACAGCTGAGATACTTTTTTTTGTATTTAGTACAGGGTGTACAGGGCCTCACTACACAGATCGGACCAGGCTGTTTTCAGCCTCCCAAGAGCTGAGGTTACTGTCACGTGCCACCACGCCGTCTCAGTGCACCCTGGAGACAGGGCCAGAGATAGAACCTGGGTCCCAGCATCTGCGCAAGGAGCTGACTGGCCCTGGGGATTCCTTTAAATGACTTTTTCCCTAGAAGTCGTCTTGCTAATGTTGGTCCACACTGCCCCAAACTGGTGCTGCTCCCACCTCAGCTGCCCTTCCGTGCCGGGACTACAGGTCTGGACTAGTCAGCCAGCCCCCCAGGACCTCTGCCTGAGCGCAGCACTATGTCAAGTACAGAGTGAAGCTCATGTTTCGACTGCTGCGTGGAACTCATTCCTGGCCCCTGTGGGTGCCCAAACAAGAGCACAGGTTGCTCAATGTGGGATCTACTAGGAGTGCCTACAGCTTAACAGGGAAGGGACATACTGCAAATAAATGCCCCGGCTCAGCCACACAAGTCTCGGAAATCCCTTCTCAGAGCCTCAAGCTGGACACAGGCAACAGCAGTTTGGTCACACTGGTGAGATTATCAAGTAGGTCTGACAACAAAATCTGTTCAAGAGTCTCAAAAGCTCATTTGGAAAAAACTACTAAACCAGTGGCCAGCCACAATGGAGCAAGCCTGTCACCCTAGCACCAGGGAGGCTGAGGGAGGAGGACAGTTCTGAGTTCGAGACCATCCAGGGCTACAATCTGAGCTCAAAGCCAACCTGAGTTACACAGCAAGACCCTGTCCTCCAAAACAAATCAGTGGTGGGGCTGGAGACAGCTTGGTGGTCTAAGCACCTACCTGGCAAGCATAAGGACCTGGGCTCAATCCCAGGTACATCTGTGACAGCCCCAGAACCAGGTGTGGCGGCACACAACCGTCATCCCAGTGCTAGGGAGGATGACAGGAGAATCGCTATGTAGCCCTGAGTAGCAAGACCCTGTCCTGAATAAAAAACCAGACACATGTTACGTAAGAATGTATATAATCAAGAATGTTTAGGGGGGCTGGAGAGATGGCTCAGTGGTCTAAAGCACCTACTTAGAACAAGTTCAGCGAAGCACAGGGACCACGGTTCAATCCCCCAGCACCACATGCCAGCCAGCCCGCCCCCTGGTGGGCTGAGCTGGCCACACACCTCTCTCTCATAAATAAAAAAAATTAAAAAAAAAAAAAAGTAAGTTTAGGGGCCTGGGAGGTAGTTCAGTAGAGTAAGTGCTTGCCTGGTAAGTGCAAGGGCCCGAGTTCAATCCCCAGTTCTGAAAAAAAAAAAAAAAAAAAAAAGCTTATCTTTAACACTTTCCTATTACTGTGAAAAAAACTACAGGCCTGGAGTCTGGCTATGTTTTAGATCTCTACAATGTCAATTCCTAATTAAAGCTCACTATATCAAAAAAAGTGGGGATCTAATTATAAAAACAAAGAAATATGTCCTATCTGCTTGGGCATGAAGCGCCACTGACAGCAGCCCAGCAGGATGGAGACACCATCAGCTGACTGCATGCCTGTTGCAATGTCCTGTTCAATACTCAAGTGTGTACAACCACATTTGTCTACTTAAGTGAATTAAGAGGGGAGATGTAAGCGGGAGCAAGGGAATATAGCTCAGTGGAGCAGGACCCGCCTGGCAAGCCTCAGGCCCCGAGTTAAGATTCCCAGTGTTCCCATCCCCCAATCCTTGAAAGCATTAATTTTTGGGTAATCACCGCCAAGTGTTACAGTGACCTCTAGTGGGCACCTGTTGTTACTGCACCCCAAGGATTCCTTTCCACACTACACCCAAACCAGAAAGGGCAGGACTGGGCTAGGAGCCGCCATCTAAAGGCCTGTCACTTAAGGCTTTTAACCATTTTCACTAGCTGCAAGAGTCATACCCAGGATTATCGAACTGATTACAAATTAACACGTCAGGAGCACAAGGTTCACTTTTATCTCAGATTCTAAATTCCTTACAATCTGCTAGTTGTAGCACACGTTTTCCAAATGCAGTGTAATCCAGAAGTCACCTTGTTTCACCAACTTCTTAGCTACCCTGGCCGGTTCCTGACAAGGTTTTAGGCTATAGGTAAACGGTACAGGACAGAAAAAACTCAAAAGAGGTCCTAATGAACCAACAGGAGTCTTTAAAAAAAATGTTTTCTATGTTTTTTCTTTAAAATGTGTTGCTGCAGACACTGAATCTCTTGAAACACATGCTGTCCTGCTGAGGTGTGAATGGCTAACAGGACCATGGGAAGAACCTCTGGGGCCTACAGGGTACCTGAACTCCGATTACCTCAGGGCAATGACTTAGTTCTTGTAACTGTCAATACAGATTCATAACTATGGAGCACATTTAAGGAAACTAAGCCACGAGACTGTTGCATTATGATTTAATCTACTTGCACAAAAAAATTTGAAATTACAGCTCTTCCAGATTTCTATGAGGAAGGTTATGCATGCTTCCATGTTGTTCTGCACTGTTACATTTGTACTACTGTGAAAATTTTACACAATGCATCAGTTTGGAATTGCCATGCAACATCTCAAAAATTATAAAATGGAAGCAATTTTTTAAACTTGAGAATTTTCATGCTGAAGATAAAAGCTTTAGGGGTAACTTCTGGGTTACAATGTACAAGGTTGCTGCTTACTAAATTTAAAATGTTAGTCACTAAGTATAATGGACCCTAAACTGGCTCAATTCCTACAAAATGGGCAATCTCTAATCACTTAGATGTCCTCTTCACACTGGAGGATCAACCCATATTGTGTCAGGTGTGACTGTTGTGAACTCAGAATTGTGTAAACCAATGGCTTTCCATGGAATTAAGAAAATGCTAACAGTGGGTTCAACTGACTATTACACAATTAGGCCGTTTTATTAATTCAAAAGCACTTTACAAGAAAATATAAGTATGGCTTCCAATAGGAATGTTTTATCTGGACTTGGTATCAAGCTATATTTTTGAGTTTGCAAGGAAAAACAGGCTTCCAAGTTAAATAACAATTTGTAACCAAAACTTTAATCCCAAAGAGTCTCACAAAACATATTACAAATGACAGCATGAAAAAGTCTTGCACAGTAACGCAAAAGTTCAGCTCTACAATGTACCCTTAAACCGGCAGGACACTGATCCTTTGTGATGTCTCAGGTTTCCAAATAAAAGATCCAAACAGCTATGTACTTGTAGGCAGCATCACAGAAGGAACGTCTGTGATCTAGCAGAGGTGAACTCTTGAAATTTACCTGATTCCATACCAGCCAGGAAACCTTTGCCCAGGATAAAGACTGGTTCCATTTTTAAAACCACGCTCACCTAGTTTTGCGTGTGGCCTTTCTCTGTACCTGGTCGCACACCTGTACACTGTTATCTCAGCTATGAAACAGGTCTTGTTTAATTTTTGCCAGTTTTGTTTCTGGAACATTAGAACATCACACTTGAACTAGGCAGAGCTTAGAGGTTTATTTTCAGTCTGTGCAAGACTAAAGTTCAAAGCAAATTTAATTTTGCTTAAGGGAACATTGTAAAGTAACAATTCTTGGTATTACATGCCTTGTGTGATCCATCTCAAACCAGAGAGAATTACATTGTTGTGTCACTGTTCCAAGACACAAAGGTGAACAGCTAAAACATCTTAAAAACGCATCAAGCTTATGAAGTCTCAAACAAAACGTGGATTTTCTGTACATACTCCCGTCAGTGAAGTTAATTCCTGTACACCACTTCTCCTGCAAACTGATCTTCTATTTCCTTTCATTTGACCTAGATCGGCTGATAAAACAAAACAAAACAATCAAACTCTGTAACTTGCCAACACTCAAGGACATCAATAGCAACTTTATGGCCTCCCAAACAGAACTTATACATTACGATCTTATTAATAGGTCAAGAAACCTTACCTGCGAGACCTAGAGAAGGATCGGGACGGCTTGTGATTTCTCTCCCTAGACAGTGATCTCTCTCTCCTCCTATCTCTAGAAAGAGACCTATACCACAAAGAGAAAGTCAAGACAACTCAGTAATTATTATATCTAGCAAAAATATCTTTAAAGTCTTTGAAAACTCAAAACCTGTCCCATTCTGCAGTTTAACATCAGCTGTATACACACCACTGGATTCACTACAGTCACCAAGCACAGCATTCAGAAAACATCTCAGGAGCATCTGATGTGCCTGAGAGAACAGTCCCGAGAGTAGTCCCAAAACAGTATTTACCTGCTCCGGCTGCGAGAGAAACTTCTCCTTCGTGGCGATCTAAAAGCAGAAATGGGAAAATTAGACTAATCATCAATTAGCATTTATGGCGTGAGGCAATTCCCAACTTTTCAATCTCACTGTTGGGCCCAGTGAATGTGCCGAAGAACAGGCACCCATCGTCCAAAAATAAAAAAAGAAAAGAAATAAAAGGCACAGAAGGATTAAGAACAAAAGCTTGAGTGAAAAGCAGGTATTCCAACCATGGATTCATTTTAACAATGCTTCACAGCAGATCTGTCCAATGCAAAACTTCATGTCAAACTAACTCTGCTACCCAAACACCACACCAAAATGTAGTCCCACAGGTAGTTCCAAAAACAGTACTATAAACCCGTATTTGGAACCCATGCAAACCTGTAAGTCTATATAACAAGACTCAGGTACCAGGTGGAGTGTAATTTTGTGAAAATGCTGTGGGTGTCAATATCGATGCCATTTAGTGCTACATTACAGCTGCATTTGTGATCGTCCCATTTAAGTGTTTAGGCTTATCAAAATTACCTTAGCTTGGCCCACACTTCTCCCCCAAAATTTCAAAAACTGTTAGTAAAAACCATTTAAAGGTGATAGGATTCAACAAATTTTTGCTGGGAAGAAAAGCTAAAATCTGTTAGAGATATTAAAATTTTTTAGTTTGGCATCTCACACATGCAAATAAGTTTTACTGAAGATCGTTACCAGTTCCCTATCACCCTTAAAAGTTTTTCAAGCAACATATATGTACGTTACCATTCAATTATGCACAGCCAGCCTTTGATCCAGAGAAAGAATTACTTTTAAGCCGCTTACTCCTTATTTTAACCAGCAGTAAACTGTATAAGCAGGAAAAACTTACTAGTTTTGGGTTTCAACAAGCTAGAAATGGTGAGGTGAGGCTGCCGGACTGACGGCCAGGAAGAATTTGCTGAAAAGGTTTTGCCAGATGTTGCGTTGGATTTAGTTGGTTGGCGAAGGGGGTGTTGTGGATTTTTCCTGCTTTTTTGTTAGCCGAAGGCTGCTGCTGTAGTTGTTGTGAAGACATTTGGTAAATAAACAGCTGAGCTGATTGGCCAGGAATGTGTGGGCGGTCGAGGTGGCTGCTGCCGATTTGGTTAAGGTTGGAGAGAAGGCTGAGAGAAAACAGCATGCTCGGGAACCAAAGGGCGGTGCAACCTGACGACTGGCCAGCCTGGGTCATGTGAAACGACACCAGCCAAGCTGAATGGGGCGCGCTGGTCACATGACGCTGAAAGGGCTAGTTGACTGGCTAATGCAGATTCAGAGGGTGGTGAGAAGAGACATGATGGTGACTCTGTAACGGGGTTCATTTTTATTAATAGATGGACCAAAAAGCACAAAAAAATGAAAAAAAAAAAAAAAAAAACAAGCCATCAGTACAACCATCTATTTAGCTAACAAATACTTTTCATCATGATGGGCAACAGTGTGTTTTTTCAAAACAGCAAAAGGGGCAAGATTTTGAACTCATCTCCTAGGACTTCACTCACCTGTAAGAGGTAATTTAGTCCTATAGAAATTATTTTGGAGGTTTTCAGGAGATGTGGTATTAGCACCAAGACAATACTGCCTGGTCCAAGAACGATGTCACTTTCAATTATAAAAAAAACTGAATTCTCTCCTATTTGGGATTGAAGAACAGATGACTGGGATTACTTTTTTACTTTTACTCCCTTTATTGGTCAGTGACTTTAGTTTCAGAATTTCTACTTTACCAGTTGTAACATTAAAACAGCTGCCAGTTTGATAAATATTACAATTGTTCCAATAGAAAATAACATTTTCGTGAAGAGCTAGACTTGAATGTAATGTTTGTCATAATGGAATCAAGAAATGGAAAAAAGGCCTAAACTGAAGTATCAGGGGAAGACTGGGAAAGACGCAACTATAAGATGAACTAGAAGATAGGTCCAAGACAGAAGTTACTAACTACCAACAGAACAGTGACCTACAGACAAAAGCCAACACTCAGCACAACTCACATACCCCAAACTACACCCAGCCAGTTTTGTAGAAACCTCTCATTCTTCAAAGTTTAAAACCCACCAACAAACTTCAGGAGAAACACCTGCTCCTACTAGCTACTCCTTTATACCAATACCTCTAAAACGCGCTCTCTTTCAAGTACCTGCGGCGAGGTGGAGGACTCCTCCTGCGATAATCATCTCGAGGGCGCCGACCCCAAGAAGGAGGAGGGCCACGATTTCGACTTCTCTTTTCACCATTGGATAGTTCCACTCTGACACGGCAGCCACATAATGTTCTAGGGGGAAAGCCGTTAGATGTGTAAAATCAGATCTCCTGAGATGTACGTGAAAGCAAAACAGTGAATAGCTACTTTGCAGAAAATACAACCATACACCTGCAGACTCTTTAATACAAGTTTTAATTCCCTTACAGTTCTGCTGTGTAAAATGGCACAGCACTGACCCCACTTATTCAAATATATAAAATGGGATTTGTATAAAAGCACTCGTTCACAAGACATTTTTACTTTCTGTTAGAAGAATCCAATTCAGTTGAACTTTAATAGTTTCTAAGTGTTAAGTGCACCACCAGTTGTCTTGTGGCTCCATCATTACATTTTATTTGCTCCTATGTTGAATTTCTGCCTCTTCTCTATAAATTGCTTGCTTCCAATAAATAAAACACACGACATTTTGCCCAATTACATTCCCTCTCCCCAACCACTGCTTAGTTATTTGGCAATCGGAAATTACAAGCAGAAAACAGCTATACCTCTCCCCTCCATTCACCCATAACCGTGTTTAGATACCTTGCTAGGGGAACGGAGCAGGCAAGTCCCAGAAAACCACTGCTGTAACCTGTATGTATGAACAGCTGTTCACACAGCTTCAGAGCCAACTCTTCCTTTAACTCACTGTGCCCTGCTGCCCAAATTCTGAAAGCAAAATTTTATTTTTGGATCTCCCAGGCTAACAGATTTTCCTAGATTCCATAACTCAATGAAAAGCTGGCCAAATAGCTCAATAGATTAAGGCACTTGCAAGCTGGGGCTGGGGGGTTGATCCCTGGGCCTGGTGTGCTGGCAATTGAGACTGGGCGTGGTGGTGCCAGTAATCCCAGCTCTTGGGAGGCTGTAAACAGGCGGATCACCACAAGTCTGATCTAGTAGTGAGACCCTTCAAGAAAACCAGAAAAACAAAAACAAACCAAAAAACCCCACCCTCAATGAAGCCAAGAAGAAACAGAGAAAGTCAACATCCATTACTTAAAAAGACTGAGGCATAAATTGGGCTCCATGGTGCACACCCATAATCCCAACACTCAAAGAAACAGAAGATTGTTTGAATCCAGCTTGGACTACACAGCAAGTTCAAGGACAGCCTGGACCATGAAGTGAGACTCTGTTTTTAGGGGAAAAAAATGGGGGCATAACATTTATTACATTACCTTCCATCTAGCTCACGGACAGCATCCGCTGCATCTCGGGGATCCTTAGATTCAAGGGAAGCAAAGCCAGGAGGGTTTCTAGCAACCCACACACTCCGAAGTGGTCCATAATAGCCAAAAGCCCGTTCCAGCTCCGTCTTGTTGCCATTGTTGCCAAGATTCCCTACGTACACCTTACAGTCCAATGGACAGGAATCACGATGCATCTCTGTAACAAAAGACACCAAAATCTTCATCCAAGTAGTGTACAGTTAAAGCAAATCCTAAAAAATTACACAACACTAAATAACAAATCAGAAGTAGTACTCAAAAGATCCATTTCCATTTATTTCTACTAAAAGCCCTGAAAACCAGCCAAGTTGAGAAAATAATACCCTCAAAATAAAACATTTGAAAGTTAGGAAAGCCTCAGATTCAAGGCCAGCTGGGGCTACCTGGTGAGTTTTAAGCTAACCAGAATTAAGTAGTGAGACCTCATCTTTCCTCAACATATAAAACAAGTTCAGCTGAGTGTTAAGACAAATGGCCCATACATAACCATCTGTTGACAAGCCACACTTTGGATACGGAAGCTTCCTTGATGAAGCAAAACTTTTATTCCGGTTTACTAAAATGAGGCCCCAATTTTGACTTTACATTTCCTTGACTGGATTTCACAGACCTTGCTTTTCCACCGACCAATACCAATTACCACGTTACTCATCGCATCAACTTTTCAGGGAGTAAAAACGTACCAAAAAGTCCATTTTCTTAAAAATGAAATCTCGAGACAAGTGGCAGAGCATTTGTAGAAAACGCACAAGACCCAGGTTTGGTCGCATGCAACCCGCACCCAAAGCAACATCAGGGCTGCCTTATTTACAACAGCCAAAAATCATTAAATAAATGTTCAACACAATGCTATGGTATTCAAAAGAACCAAATATTGCCAAGCAGCACAAAGCAAGAAAACCTTGAAAATACTATACTAAGCCAAGAAGAAAAGTACACACTTTATATAATTCCATAAAATTTGAAATATGCACAATAAACAAACCCACCCAAAGACTCAAAGATCATGGTGGTCAGAGACTGGAAAGGCCGCGCCTGGCTGCTTATGGGCACGAACCACATTCTTACCCTCTTCCGGATCTAACCCAGCTCAAACACATCCTATTTATGGCGACCCCACTCTGGGCCCAGGGAGTAAGAGGCTCAACTCCGTAAAAACAGGACGAAAAACACCAAAAGCAGCTCTAAAGCCAGTGTAATTCAACTTCGGCCCGTTTACATGAAGGAAAAGAACTGGAGATTCAGGGCGCAAAAAAATCAAATTAAAACATAGGGACATAGATGAATGCCTCTAAGGATGGACCGAAACGCTCAGCCTTCGCTACTGAATCAAAATCCTGAAAAAGTTCCAAGAAAACGAGCCCCCCCCCCCCGCGTCCAAAAAAAGGCGCCATAAAATTCAAAGGCCGCACGCAGTCCCGAGTCACACTCCAGCTACGAGGCCCCCTCTCCTTCCCCAACTCGGACTCCTCTCCCGCACTCACCCCTACAGCCGGGGGAACACCGCCTCCCCCTGCACCCAGGAACCCCGTCTCCGGCCTGGGAGCCCCCGCCACCGCCCTGGGCCGAACGTCACAAAATGGCGGCGGCGCCTCTTTGTCTCATTCTGGCGCCGCCATGGGGCCCGGCCCCGCCTCGGCTCCGGTTCCGCTCCACTTCCCTCTCGCCCTCGCCGGCACCTTACCGAGATCCGGGGTTAGAAATGCGGAGGTTCAAAACCACACGCGCCCAGAGGATCTTCTCGCTCCCCTCCAACTCCAACTCAGCCCGTCTACACACACACACACAGTTACCCGGCGTCCACGAAATGGCGGACCACCGCCTTCCCCTTGCCGCTATTTATACGCTGTGCTGATGTCACGTGAAGGCAGAGGTTGTCCAATGAGAGGCCGCAAAGGCCGTGACGTAGAGGCTATAGCCGCTACGAGAGTCGCGGCCGCGGGGAGCGCGCTCCGGACGTCCCGCCCGGTGGGCGGGGCCTGGGGATTCCGCGTGCCCCCAGTCGCGCGGCTGGCGTCCTCTGCGGCGCCCCGCGGGCGTCTGCCGTCTGCGATCGCGCAGATCGCTCTCCTTCCCGCCGCCCGTGCTGCGGTTGGAGAGCAGCGCCCCGGTGGGCGTTACTTGCGGACGCTGACCAGCGCCATTAGGGGTCGGGCAGAGGCCCTGACTTCCCGGGAGCGGCGGGCGGTGGGCGTGCGGTACACGGCTTTCCCGCCTCGCCCTGCTCTTGGCACAGGCAACGCCCGGGGCTGGCCACGACCACCTTAGCCGGAGCGGGAACGGGAAGGTGCTGCAGAACGCGGGGCGCCGCTTCCGAGCACACCCCGAGGGGCGCCTGGGCGTGGCCGCTGTGTCGCGTGGGGCACAGGCTGGTGGGTGCGGGGCGTCACCCCTGCCCCTCGGCCCCACGGGCCCGCCGGGGAGTCTGGCTTCTGCCCCCCAGACTGGTCCCGTCCCCCCAGGATAGTCCGGTTTAGTGCAAAATGTAGTTGTATCTGCTCTTGTGAAAAGCAGTTAACTAGCCTGGTGTGGGGTCACACGCCTGTTACCCTAGCATTGGGGAGGCTGAGGCAGGACGATCCCAGGTCCGATTAAACTACATAGGGAGACCCTGTCTCAAAAACAGTGGCGGGTACTTGGAGTTCACTCTCCCTTAGCTGCACGATATGCTGATCCTTTATTTTTTATCTTGCTTTGGTATTTTCTTTTGCAGTCTTACCTATTAGTATGGTTTTAAAAGGTATATGAGTTTCTGGGCAACATCTGGAAGGCTGAGGCGGGGCCTAAGCAATCGGGATGTGGTGGTGTGGGCCTGTAATCCCAGCACTCTGGAGGCTGAGGCAGGAGGATCCTTGAGAGCTCCAGACCAGCCCGGCCTACAAAGTAAGCTCAAGGGCAGCCTGAGCTGTGTGGCAAGACCCTGTCTCAAAAAGACAACAAAAAACCAGTAAATGATGTCAGGTGTGTTGGTGCATGGGTGTAATCCCAGCACCCCGGAGGCTGAGGCAGGAGGATTACTAGGAGTCCAACCTGTACCAAATACAGGAAAAAAAAAAATCCAAAAACCCAACCAACCAAAACGGAATGGTAACATTTAGATGGAAGACAGTTGAGGACTTGTTTTAACTTAAATTATTTGTTTCTTTTTTCTTTTTTGTATTTGGTGCAGGGTCTACAGCATCTCACTATTCAGACTCAGTGATCCTCCTGTTTTCAGCCTCCCAAGTGCTGGGATTACAGGCATGCGCCACCAGGCCCAGTCTAGGTATTTGTTTCTGTAGTCTCTTTTTTCCTTCATTCTTTTTTTTTTTTTTAATATATGCAACACATCTTTATTATAGCTTTCATTTATATTTTCTGTATTTCATAAGTACTTATTTTTAAGACAGAACTTCTAATATAAGACATTTTCCCAATAAGAATTATGCACTTAAAAAACTCATATGAAAGTCTTGGGCTAAATCTCTTGCCTAACATGCATGAGATTAGGCATGGTTAACTTTCCAGCACAGCAAAACAACATAAACAAGCAATTCATTTGAGTTTTGCTTTTTTGCTTTTTTTTTTTTTTAATTCTTTTCAGAGCCTTTATGTTATTTAAACTTTTTTTTTCTTTAATTTGAGCTGAGCATAGAGGTGCATATGTAATCCAGGCCTTGGGAGGCTGAGGCAGGGGGATCACTGCTAGTCGAGGCCAGCTTGAATTTACATAGCAAGTTTCTGTCTGAAAAAGCAAAAGCCTAAGCCATGATTTAACTTTAAACTTTGAAGTCAGGGCCTCATCAGCTTGCGTCAGTGCCGGGGGTGACCTGGTCTCTCCTGGTCTGGCCTCCGGAAGAAGTCTGTCAATTTCTGTACTCATCCTTGGGCGAGTCTGCTTTCCTGCCCCAGGAAAAGGAGGATTCTCTGTCTCCTCTCCCCTCACTAATTTTTACCCAGAGTGTATTTTTTTTTTTTCCTGGAATTTACCTTAATTATAATATGTAACAGTCACATGTAAAACAAATGGTCCAAAAAAAAAAAAAAAAAAAAAGGAAACTGGGACACAGAAATGAGTTAACTTGCCGCAGTCACATGGTGCATAAAGGACAAGGATGAGGTTGGAGCCTGCATCTGCTCCTGGAGCCTGGTGACCACAGAGGTCTGCTGTTTTCCAGCTCCACCCCAGGAATGAGTTACTGGGCCCTGCCCTCCCTCCCACAGGGCGCCTGCTCGGTGCTCAAACTTTAACCCCCTTCTGACTTCAGGCGGGAGGAGCGCCCCCCCACCCAGCCTGCCTGGCGGGTGTTGCCTTATTTGGTTCTCAGATGACAGGGAGGCTGGAGAATCGTGCAGCTGGGGATGAGAGACCTGTTTTTCTGGACCCTGCTTGGATCTCTGGAAAGCCCAAGTATGGGAACAGAGCTTGCCCTCAGGGCAGCCTCAAGAATCAAGAGCAGAGGCCAGTAGTGCCTGTCATCCAGTGCTTGGGAGGCTGAGGCAGGAGGATTGCTGCAAATTTCAGGCTGGCCAGGGCTTCTTAGTGAGACCCCATTTCAAACCCCTGCCTGCCGCAAAAGGAAAGACGCACCTGTGCCTAATTATGCTCTTTGATGGGATTCTTCCTTATTCAGCTCCAGCACAGCTGGCTTCCCCAGCTGACTTGCTAACTTGCATGTTGATGTCCAGTTTACAGCTAAGGAACTCACGCCGGACGCTGGGGGCTGGCTTGGTCACGCGGCTTTGATGGCGCATACATGAATCTTCACTTTTCCCGTGCTGAAGTTGAGCCAGGGCCTTGTATGTGCTAAGCAAGCACTCTAGGGCAGAGACACTCCAGCCCTTTTAATTTTTTAATTTTGAGACAAGCGTCATTAGATTGTCCAGGCTGGCCTGGCATTTGCGAACCTCCTGCCTCAGCCTCCTGAGTAGCTGGGGTTGCAGGTCTGTGTCGCTGTGGCCAGCAGGACCCTTTTCCTCAGGCAGGTCTGTCTGCTCTGTTTTCCAAGCCCCATCTCAGCCAGGAGCCCCTGGGGTTCCCTCCTGGGTCTCCCCCAGCCTCATCTGCCTGCAGATGTCACAGCCAGAGCCCAAAAGCACAGGGCCTGAGGCTGGGCAGAGTCTGGCGTCCCTTGTCCGTGTCCCTGTGTTTAAATTGGCACATGGTTGCCCAGACGCGCTGGTTGGAATCCAATCTGGTTTGGGTCCACACCCAGGGCGGTTATTCAAAATACTTAACCAAACTCAGCTCCTAACTAAGCCATGCAGGGGTGGGGAGGGGAGAGAAGAGGGGGGCTGGGGGCCCTCACCCACCTGTAATCCTAGCCCTCCGCAGGCTGAGGTAGGAGGGTCCTGGAGAGCCCCAAGCCAGCCTGGGCTGCACAGGGAGTCTTGCTGTGTAGTTCAGGTTGACCTTGAACAATGCACTGTGTGCCTGGGCCGGCAATCCTGCCTCCGCCTCCTGAGTACTGGCGTTACAAGAGCGCCCCGTGCCTGGTTACAAGGCAGCTTTAAAGTGAAGTTTTGCAGTAAACACGATATGAAAAAACTTATTTTGTCAGAGCATTTAAGCCTCAGCCCTGCAACTCGGCTCTCCTTTGAGTCCAATTATCCTGGTTTCTCCCAAGTCACCTCTCCAGAGAGAAGCCGGAATAAGCAGGTGCCCAAAAACAAAGGCAGGCGGGGACAGTGTCACCTGACAGGGCCACATCTCCACTGTGTGCGGGTCACGGCCCACGGAGCCCACCGAGCCGTTGTACTGCTTTCTGTCTTTCGGGGCCCACTGAGGCAGCTGAGCTTGGGGGGATCTTGGTGCCCTGTCACCTGCAGGCAGACACGGTGTGATCTTCTCCACACCAGAGACCCTGGGGTCACTTCCTGTCCCCCAGAACAGCAAGGGCCAGAGCCCAGCACTGGCCGGAGCTGCTGGCAGAAGGCGTCCTGACAGCCACCCACGAATACCTGGCTTCTCCTGGGGATCCGTGTCGTTTCATGTAGGAAATGAACAAGAAACAGGGATGCGCAGGCTGCGGAGGGTCACAGGCAGGAGGCAACTGGGTTCATCAGTGCATGGCCGTCCTGAGCTCTGGGCCTGGGCCTGTTCAGGCACAGGCGGGAGCCTGCTTTGTGTTAATAATTACAGATGACGTGTTGTGCTCCTCTCCCCAGTCCCAGAATGTGCGTGCCCTCGCGGGGCACAGCCCTGCTTCTGTGCTCCGGCAACATGAACTTGTCCTCTCCGGCTTACCCAGCTTTGTCTGCGTGCTAAAGGACTCCAGGTGTTCCAGGTCCAAACCTCACCTCCTGCAGGGCCGCCCCTGAGCAGCCTTCCTGCTCTTGGCATGCTTGATTTTGAGCTATGTCCAGCTTAGGATGATGCTATTTCAGAGCATTAGCTGATGGCTTTCACCCCAAGATGGCCTCTTCCCCACATCCTTCCCCAGACTCGGTGACTGCAGTCTGTGATGTCTACCTCAGCAGCAGCACTAGGCTGAGGAGCGAGTCTTTTCCTGGCTTTCAGCTGCATTCCCAGGGGAGGAAGAGAGGACCGGTGCAAAGAGCACAGGAGGCTGGGTGTGCTGGCCTATGCCTGTAAGCCCAGCACTGCCCGTTATCCCAGCACTGCCTGTAATCCCAGCACTCAGGAGGCTGAGGCAGGAGGGTCTGTACCAGTTTGAGACCAGCCTGGGCTACAAAGTGAGTGCAAGCTCAGCCTGAGCTGCATAGTGAGACTCTGTCTCAAAAAGACAAAAAAAAAAAAAAAAGCACATGGCTTCAGGGAGTCCCCTCTACCTCCATAAGGGACCAGGACTGGGCTGAGGAAGAAGAGGAGGAGGGAGTGACAGCCTCAGAACCATATGTCTTCTGGGCCCTGTGTGTGTCCCATCCCTGGAGCAGGTATTTTGGGGGTGGGGTTTAGGGACAGGGACAGAGGAGAAGAGTTCTCGAATAACCTGCTCTGGTGACTCCAAAGAGGGGGTGCAGAGCCAGACGGGCATGGTTGCGCAGGCCTGCAAGCCCAGCACTTGCAAGTTTGAGGCGAGCCTGGGCTGTACAGTAAGACCCTGTCTCAAAACCAGACTTAAAAACCAAACCAGCAGTCACCCAGCAGCTTTGCTTTTTTGTTTTCCTCTGTTTTGTCTTTTTGAGAGAGGGTCTCAATGTGCAGTTCAGGCTGGCCTTGGACTCACTTTGCACAGGAGATTCAGAGCGGTAGGAACCTGGGCGGCGTGTGCTGGTGAAGGCTGCAGCCCAGCCCTCGGTCATGCATGCTGTGGGGGCTGCTAGGTGGGCAGAGCAGAGGCCGTGCAGCTGCAGAGAGCCGCTCCTGGGCCTGGCTGCCCGGCTGGTCCCCAGCAATGAAGTCAAGCCAGGAGGTGCGCTGGGGCGGGGGATGAACCTAGGCCTCTAATTGCAAGCTTCCATAATTGCTGCCCCGGTGAAGCACAGGAAGCCACGCAGAGCAGATGGGTTTGGGGGGTACAGGGGCCTGCTCCCAGAGCTGAGGCCTAAGGACACATTCCAGATAACGAGGTGTTTGTGCAGGTCCAAAGCCATCGCAGTCCCCAGGCTGCCTGGCACACAGCAGTCAAGAGGAGGGCATTGGGGACCCAGGGCCTCCGGGGAAGGGGCGCCCGTGGCGGCACCAGATGAGACCAGGAAGAGCCGACTGGAAAAATAGCGCACACGGGGATGGCGCCGACCTCCTTGAGGAGGCTTGGAACAGGGCGTGGGCAGAAAGCGACCTTGCAGGAAGCAGAGAAACTGGGGACGCATGGGCACAGCAGATGGGAGCGGCGGTTTCAAGAAATGGATAGGGCTGGGGAGATGGCGCAGTAGGTTAGTTCAATTCCCAGTTCCAATAAATAAATAAATAAATAAATAAATAGAAAAAAGAAAAAAAAAAAGAAATGGATCTGGGGCCGGTTTTGGTGTCGGATGCCGCCCGGCACTGTGGAGGCTGAGGTAGGAGGATCGCTGGTTCCGGCTCTCAGGCTACTTAGACACTATCAAGCAAAACAAGACAAAAGCACGCCAGGGTACGAGAGGGCAGCGCGCGGAGGTCGATGCAGTCGCGCGGGAGGGTCCCGCCGCGGCGCCTCTGCGCAGGCGCAGGCCAGGCGCGTCAGCGTGCACAGTGCACGTGTCCGCTAAAGCATTCTTACACATTTAAGTTGTTTGCTTTGAGACAGGGCCTCGCTATGCAGTGCAGGCTGGTCTTGAACTCACAGCGATCCTCTGCCTCAGCCTCCCAAGTGCTGGGTCACAGTCACAGCCCTCACCCCGGGCTCGGTGTGCATTTAGATTGCGAGAGGCGTGACCATGATGCCGCTCAAAGCCTCTCCCAAGTTAGAATGCGCTCATCTCTCTGTTCTTGCCTGAACTTTTTGTGATTAAAACACACAAATATATATATATAT
>NW_004524581.1:26058920-26063791 GCF_000260255.1 Octodon degus | reverse complement strand
AGGGCAGGGCCAAGGGCTCTGGGTGAGGGGAGGATTTCTAGGCAGAGTCAGGGCAGTGATTTTTTTTTTTTCCTGTAATTTTTTTTTTTTTTTTTGCAGAACCAGGGATTGAATTCAGGCTCTTGGATTTGCCAGGGAAGCGCTTATTCCACTGAGCCATCTCCCCAGTCCCCTGTAATAAATTTTTTTAAAAAAGTTTAGGGCTGAGGAGATAGCTCAGTGGTCTAAACTCCTGCCCGGCAAGCTCAAGGGCCCGGGTTCCATACCCAGTACTGCATGCTGTGCCCACTCTGGAACCCCGGGCACACTGTGTGGCCACTGAGACCGGGCATGGTTGTGCACGCCTGCAATCCCAGCACTAGGGAGGCTAGACAGGAGGATCACTGTGAGCCCAAGCTACATGAGATCCTGTACCAAATACATAAAAGATTAAGAAATTTTTTTAAAAAGTTAAATGTTTACCAGATCTATTTTTCTTTTTTTCTTCCTTCTCCTCCTCCCCCTCCCTTCTCCTCCTCCTTCTCCTTTCTTCTTCTTCTTCTTCTTTTTTTTTTTTTTGGTGGTATCAGGGAGCAAACTCCAGACCTTGTGCTTGCCAGGCAGACAGTTAGGCTGCTGAGCTATATCCCCAGTCCTTTTCTTTTTGAGACAGGGTCTCACTATGCAGTCCAGGCTGGCCTTGAATTCACTGAGATCTTCCTGCTTCAGTTTCCCAAGTGATGGGATTACAGGCCTGGGCCATCACACCTGGATCTGGACTAAAAATATTAATTTGGTTCTTGATGCTTTTTTTTTTTTTTCGTATTTAGTACAGGGTCTACATGGTCTCACTACATACATCGGACTCATAGTGATCCTCCTATCTCAGCCTTTCCAGCGCTAGGATTACAGGTGCGCACCATCACGCCCAGTCTCAGTCACCATCTCAGTGCCCCAGGGGCAGGGCCAGCATGGCAGATTGAGGATCGAACACCCAGCCCCTGTGTCTGCCTAAACAGGCACTTTAGTCCGCTTAGCTATCAGACTGGCCCTTGTTCTTGATACATTTTTGTCTTTTTATTTTTTTGCAGAACCAGGGGTTGAACTCAGGCCTTTGCGCTTGCCAGGCAAGCACTTAGTCTACGGAGTTATCTCCCCAGCGCTGTCTTTTTAATATTTATTTATTTATTTGGTACAGGGTCTCACTATGAAGCTCGGACTCGTAGTGATCCTCCTGTCTCAGTCTCCCCAGTGCTGGGATTACAGGCGTGTGTCACCATTGCCCAGTTTGGATGGCAGGCTTGCCGCAAGGCTGGCGCAGCATGCAGTAACAGGGATTAAACCTGGGTCCTTGCATTTGCCAGGCAGGTGCTTGGACCTCTGAGCTATCTCCCCAGCCCTTTAACATTTTTTTTTGTACCAGGGATTGAATTCAGAACCTTGTGCTTCCCAAGCAGGCGCTTATGCCTTTGAGCTATATCCCCAGGCTCTACTTTTGTCTTTTTGAGACAGAACCTTTATAGTTTGGGCAGGCCTTGAACTCACTATGTGGCTCTGGTTGGCCTCAAATTAGTAGAGATACTCCTGCCTCAGCCTCAAGACTTGGAATTACAGCTGTGCACCACCATGCCCACCAATAAAATGTTAATTTGGGATTCATCAGAATAGGATCTGTAGGGGCCGGGGAGATGGCTCAGTAGAATATGCGCTTCCCTGGCAAGTACAAGGGCCTGAGTTCAATCCCTGGTTCTGAAAAAAAAGGATCTGTGCCTGGAGTTCTGAGATCGATTGTTTTGACTCAAGGAAATAAAGAAAAACTGCAGAGCCAATATTTAGTAGTTGGTGAAGGATGAACTAAAGGTCAAGCAGAGCAGGAGGGTGTCAGAGCTAAGGGAAGGTATTATGGAGACACAAGGGGTCGATCAGGATTATAAAAGATCCACTGGATGTCAAATAGTCTTCTTAAGGCTGAGGCACAAAGCCAGTGAGGTGGCGCATGCTTGTAACTGGGAGGCTGAGGCAGGAGGATTGCTGCAAATTCAAGACCAGTCTGGGCTCCAAAGTGAGCTCAAGGCCAGCCTGAGCTGCATAGAGAGACCTGTCTCAAAAGGATCACACACACACACACACACACACACACACACACACAGAACAGCAAGGCATAATATTAAAATTAACATAATCTCTGCTATAAATCGAGTACTCAGTCCCGGATGATCATTTACCCAACCAAACGCCCCGCCAGTCAATGGCGTATTAGCCAAGGAGACAGCAAATGCCTTGCTAGAGGCAGCGTTTCCCTCCCGGTGCTCGGTAGCGCTCTCCACCCGCTTCACAGCGCACCTGAGCAAGCCTGCATCTGCTGGGCGGCGCCGCCCACACCAGGAATCCAGATTTTGGGAGGCTGAGGCCGGACAACTGCAAATTTGAGCCCAGCCTTAAACTGGCAATTTAGCAAAACCCTATCCCAAAATCAAAGCAAAATAGGCCTGGGGGGGGGGGGCGGCGCGGGGAGATGGCTCAGTGGAATAAGCGCTTCCCTAGCAGGCGCAAGGATCTGAGTTCAATCCCTGGTTCCGCAAAAAAAAAAAAAAAAAAAAATAAGGCCTGGGGCTAGGGTTCTGATCCAAGGCTCTGGGTTCGATCCAGGCTGCCCGTGAGCCAGATTTCTCCCCGTGCCTACCGTGCGAGCCAGGGACAGCAGCTGGATTAGGAGGGCAGGGTGAGGCTGGGGAGTAAGAAAGGCGGGATTAACAACACTCAGGCAGCGCACAGGGCTTGACCGCGAGCCACCTGCGCAGGTGTGAAGCTTGGCGGGCCGGGCCAGGTGCCCCTCCATGGGGCCGCGCGGGGCGTGGGGGGATGGGGCGGAAGGATGGGGGTGGGGTGGGGTGGGAGTGGGGGTCGAGGTCGGGGCGGAGGGCGCAGGCGCACAGTGCTACGTGAGGGCCCCGGCTTTGTGCTGCTTCGAGAGTCTCAGGAACTCCGGGCAGGACAGGGCTCAGCGCAAAGGCCCTGAGTATTAGGACAAATAAAGGATGGGGATATAGCTCGGCTGCCGCAAGGGCTCCGAGGTCAATCCCCAGTACAGACAACAAAGCTAAGTGAGATGACACAACCTAAGAAAAGTCACTGAATGCTCAGCCACTGAGCTACCCCCAGCTGGTGAGTGTAGACGTTACGGTTAAATGATTGTGGTAAATGTAAGGTCACAAAAAAGTGTAAGTGAGGTTATTTTGAAACTAAAATGTATATGGCTGCTTTGTAAAAACTAGATTAAGCCAGGTGTGGTGCCGCACACCTGTGATGCCCACTCAGGAGGCCGAGGCGGGAGGATCGCCAGGAGTTCAAGACCAACTTGGGCTACTCAGTGAGCACGAGGTCAGCCTGAAATGCGTGGTGACACTCTGTCTCAAAAACAAAACAAAGCAATAAACTAGGTTAAGATGGTTCTCTGCCATAGTCATGTTGCATGAAGTATTTCTATGGATTTTTAAATATCTACAAAATGCCTCTGATTTTATCACAAAGTGTTTGCTTGCTGGCTAAAATTATTATTTTTTCTCTTTTTGAGGCATGGTTTCACAATGCAGTTCAGGCTGGCCTTGAACTCCTTTTTCGCCAGAGCTGGCCTCGAATTTGAGACATTCCTCCTGCCTCAGCCTCCCAAGTGCTGGGATTGCAGGCGTGTTGCCACTATGCCAGGTGAGGGTCCTGTTTATTTTAGTACAGGGTCTACAGGGTCTCACTATGTAGATCGGACTCATAGTGATCCGCCTGTGTTCAGCCTCCCAAGTGCTGGAATTACAGGAGCGCGCCACCATGCCCAATCTCAATCGCCATCTCAGCGCGCCCTGGGGGCGGGCAGTGTGACATGCCGAGGATCGAACCCTGGTTGCTGCTGAGCTGAGCTCTTTGCCCTGCCCTGAGAGTCCTAATTTTTGAAGGTTAGACAGGGAAACATTTGTTTATGGGAAGTTTGATTGCAGAGACACAGGAATCAGGTTGGGGAAGTGGCTCAGGGGTGACGGGCAACCGTGGCGAGGGATCTGGGGGAAGGATTTTCATTGGCTGTTCAATTGAATATTAGATTATTTAATAAAAATATTTTGTTTAAAATTTGTAAATGTGCATAAAAAGCCTTAAGTGAACTGTTTTGCAAGCTTCATTTGTCATGCAAACAGCTACTCCCTAATTGGCTTTGGTCACGTTGACACAGTGTACTGGATTTTCTTAAAGCTTGCAATCCCTGCATCTGCAAGCCATGGCCTGGGTGTTTAAACAGAAGGTCACTGAGCAAAGCAGCCAAGCTAGTGTGGCTCTCCAGACCTAACCAACCAAACCAAAGGAAGCAAACCAAACACTGTCCAGAGGGGCAGAGCAAGCTGCAGGGGCGACACAATTCCCTCCTCGGAGAAGGCCAGAGAAGGACATTGTGGGAGCTGGACATGCTACCTTCTTTACTTTTTTTAAAAAAAATATACTTAGTATGGGGTCTACAGGATCTTGCTACGTAGATCAGACCCGTAGTGATTCTCCTGTTTTCCGCCTCCCAAGTTCTGGGATTACAGGTGAGCGCCACCACATCCAGTCTCAATTGCCTGGCACGGCATGCCAAAGATTGAACCCTGGCCACTGTGCTGTGCCTAAGCAGGTGCTTTAGTCCTCTGAGCTATCAGTCTGGCCCTATGCTGCAGGCTTGGTAATCTGCTAAGCTATCGGCCAGCCCTGCTACCTTCTTCCCTTCATCATTTTTTTCTTTCTTCCTTCCTTTTTCCTTTTTTTTTTTTTTGCAGAGTTTAGGATTGAATTCAGGCCCTTGTGCTTGTCAGGCAAGCACTTATTCAACTGAGCTATCTCCCCAACTCCTTTCCTCCTCCTCCTCCTCCTCC
>NW_004524581.1:26043814-26058193 GCF_000260255.1 Octodon degus | reverse complement strand
TGTGTGTGTGTGTGTGTGTGTGTGTGTGTGTGTGTGTGTGTGTGTATGTGTGTGTAAGGGTCTCCAGGGTGTTCAGGGTCTCATTACTAGGTTGGACTCGTAGTGGTTCTCCTGTTTACAGCCTCCCAAGGGCTGGGATTGCAGGCGCGCGCCACCACGCCTGGGCTCTGAGAGATGTTAGTAATGCAGAAAGGAAGGAGGATTTATGGGACGGTTATCCAGCCCAGGAAGTGGTCATGGGCTGTTGGGTTTTCTTCTGCTCCTTTGCCCTGAAGCCACACAGGAACTAATGTATTTCCCTGAAAATAAGACCTAGACAAAAAGCCTTAGCTTGATTTATTTTTATTTTTTATTTTTTTAGGGAAGGGTTTCCAGGGTGCTCAGGGTCTCACTATTAGATGGGACTCATAGTGATCTGCCTGTTTACAGCCTCCCAAGAGCTGGGATTATAGGCGTGTGCCACCACGCCCAGTCTCAATTGTGGTCTCATCATGCCCGGGGCGGCCCGGCACAGCAGGCCTGGGGATTGAACCCTCTGCCCTGGGCCTGCTTGCAGGGGCTTTAAACCACTGAGCTATTTGGCTGGCCCTCTACCTTGATTTTTCAGGCCCTACCTCAAAAAGAAGGCCCAGTGAAAATACCTGGGTGGACACATTTAGCGCGTCTGTTGTAACCCATGACATATTGAATCATAAAATAATAATACCAATATATCCTTAAATGTAAATAATATTGCCATTGGTACTTAAATGATAATATAAATTATAATGATGTTTTACAAACACTCCAGTGGGTGCCTTTGCATGAGAGGTAAACACCTGTAGAAACAGGAACCTGCCTGGGGTGGTGGCACACACCTATGGTCCCAGCGCCAGCCTGCGCTACACACTTCTAGGCCAGCCTGAAGCGCACGGGCAGACTCTGTCTTGAACCAAACTTAACTGAACCAAACCGGACCAGACCAGACCCGACCCGACCCAGACCCGACCCAGACCCGACCCAGACCCGACCCAGACCCGACCCAGACCCGACCAGACCAGACCAGACCAGACCAAGACTAAGACTTAGTGCTGAATGGTCAATTGGAGTAAAAACAACTTGTGAATGAAGCATACTTTTTTTTTTTATGGTGCTGGGGATCAAACTCATGACCTTATGCTTTCCAAGCAGACACTTATACTGCAGAGCTATCTCTCCAGCTCTACACTTTTTCTTTTTGTTTGTTTGTTTTGGCACCAGGGATTTAACTGAGGACCTTGTGCTTGCCAGGTAGGCACTTATGCCACTGAGCTATGTCCTTAGCCCAATTCTCTCTCTCTCTCTCTCTCTCTCTCTCTCTCTCTCTCTCTCTCTCTCTCTCACACACACACACACACACGCACGCATGCACGCACACATACACACACATTTGTGTCTGCTATGACTCTTCATAATTCAGTATGTCAAGTGTTACAGTGGATGCACGTGATACACTTGTGTAAAATAAACAAACTCTGAATTTTGGTCCTGTGTTTTATGGTCCATTATTCTTAACTGGCATCTTGTTTGTCCTTCTTAAGTCTTCAGTTAACGCTGATCTATAAAGGAAACTTTGCCTGCAAGAGGTTGTGATGGGTGAAGAATTCGTGGGGTGAGATGGCGGCCAACTGTGTCACCGATGCACTACAGAGGTGCTGGGGACAGGAAGCGTTCGTTTGAGGACAGCTCTGTTGCTGGACAGGACAGGGTGGGGCCAGCAGTTCCACAGGAAACAGAGCCATATGAAATTGAGGCCGGCATTCAGGGTTCAGAGAGTTATGTTTCGGAAGAAGAGACATGACTATATTTGAATCAATGTAGATTGTTTTGTTTTGTTTGTTCATTTTTGAGGTGGGGTCTTGCTGTATAGCTCAGGCTGGCCTAGAACTCAGAGATCTCTCTGCCTCAGTCTCCCAACTGCTGGGATTACAGGCGAGCGCCACTACACCTGGCCCAATGTAGATTTTCTTACATGAGTAAATGTGGATTTCTGTATGTGAATAAATGAATAAATGAATAAATGTAGAACGTTGTACATGAAAAAAATCCGACTGTAAGAGTCCAACCTCCAGCATCCCAGGCTGGTTGGAGACCGCTGTAAGCCTTTTCCTTCCCCTCTGCTCTACCCCTGCCTGCTAAAGACGCAAATCCTGGGCTAATAAGGCCCAGTAACCATGGCTACCCCGTAACTTCCATCATCCCTCAGCCCTGCTCCTGACAGCCAAATCCCACTCCCTGTGCCTTCCCGAGCCTCATCCCTGGCAGGGAGCCACACTCTTTTCCACTAAGCTGTCCCCCAGAGAGTCCCACTGTGAGCTTTCCCAGCCTCCCCTTGTTGCAGGCAGTCTGAGTTAGATAGAAAATTGCGGGCAGTCAGACAGGGTCAGGCCCTCGAAGGAAATGACAACAGCCAGGCACCTTACAACTGTGGGAAGGATGGAGGCCCCTGCTGTAAATCGAACCTAAAGACTGGCATCCAGGACTAATCATTACTCAGGAAGAATTATGGTCTGAAAGCCCCCCCCCCCCATAAGGTCCTGTGTTACATTCATGCCCGCTTGCTACGTGACTCGCTACCCCATTTGGTCCTGGGCCTAATCAATTTTATCTGAGCAATGGTGCTCGTAATCCCATTTATTGACCATAGTTTTGTCCCATCCCGCATCTGCCTAAGCGAGACCCCTTTGTCTTTACCTCAACCTCGCATGGTTTTACACTATAAAAGTCCCTGGAAGAGACAGCTTCCTGGGTAACCCTTCAGGTCCCCCTTCTGTCCCTCTCCAACAGAAGCTTTCCTTTCCAATAAAGTTTTACCCTCAACCTCTGTTTGTTCCTAAAATTCATTCTTCGGTTTTAGAGAACACGAACTCATCCAGGCCAGGTCGGAGTTTCACGTCTCTATGTCACCCTGGGCTCGCCACCCTGTAACAGACCTCACAGCTTGCATGGGAGGGAGGCGAGGCCGGGCCGAGGGCGGGCGGTCCCTCGCAGGTTTGTGCTGACACAAGCCTGCCGTGCTGAGCTCACACCTTTGCTCTTTCTTCCTTCTCTCCTAACAAAGACATCTGAAAACAAGCCACGCTGGTGGCCACATCTTTTAAAACAATTTTTTTGGTGATACTGGGGATGAAACCCAGGGCCTCTACACTGAGCTACAAGCCCGGCCCTTTTTATTTTTTATTTTTGGCAGAACCGGGGATTGAACTCAGGCCCTCGTGCTTGCCAGGGAAGCACTTATCCCATTGAGCCATCTCCTTGGCCCCGCCCAGCCCTTTTTACTTGTTTTTTCCCCTTTTCCTGAGGATCGGTCTCCCTGAGATCCTGGGCTCTAGTCTGAGACCTTCCTGCCTTAGCCGCCCAGAATGCTGGGGCTCTGTGTGTGCACCGCATGTCCAGCTCATCTCTAGTTCCTGCTGATTTCCAGGACAACAGATGATCCCCCGAGGGCACTGGGTGGCTCTCCGAGTCCCACTGGTGACCCCCAGGCTCCCAGCCAAGAAGCAGAGCTCGGCGGGGGCCCATCAGGTTCAGGCATGTGGCTGCTCAATGCCTCTCTGGAGTTCACGGGGCCCCAGAGGCCCAGGTGCCGCGGGCCCGGTCGGGCTCAGCCCCAGAGCCCCGAGACACCCTGCACAGCCCAGGGAGCACCAGCTTTGCAGGAGCAGAGCCCACTGGGATGCACTCCAGGTGGAAGGGGAGGCAGCCCTCAGTCTCTCTCCAGAGCCCCCCAGGATGGGGCCTAGAAACATTTCATCTTAATCCAAAAGAGCAGCGCCAGTGAAGCTCAGCTGCACATTGCAGAGTAGAAGGGAGAAGGAGGCAGGTCCTGGAAGCATGGGCCGAGGGCCCACAGGGCTCTTCCGTCACTGGCTTTGGGGCGCCCTTGTCTGTGCGGCTTGAACTGCTCTGTGCGCCTGCACCCTTCCCAGGCACATGCTCCATGCTGAGGGCCCAGGAGGGAAGCAGTTGTAAGACACTCGCTTTCAGAGTCAGGCAGTGCCCGGGAGGCTGAGGCAAGAGGATCGTTGTGAGTTTGAGGCCAGCCTGGGTTACATAACGAGACCCTGTCAGAAACCCACAAGCACTGGCTGTGTGCTTTCCTGGCATGTGCGAGGCCCCAGACGCAATTTCCAGCTCTAAACAAAACAAACCACCACCCAAGCCGGAAGTGGCATTTGGGCCTGGGGGGCCAGCTGGAGCCCACGGGTCACTGATTTCATGAACGAGCCGCAAGCCGGCGTTTAGGCTGCGCGTCCCACCAGACACCAGCAGGTGGTGACAACTCAGCGCCATCAGGAGTGGTAAAGTCAACAGCAATGGAGAGACTCTGCCCCACCACACAGCCCCCTGGCTGGAGCCTCCTGGGGAAGCTGAGGCAGGCCAGCCCTGGGGTGCCTTCCAGGAGGGGCAGGGCCGTGCTCCGGCCTCTCCCGAAGTCCTGCCTCTCCCGGCCTCTCCTCAGCCCCTTGCACTGCCTCCTGATTCTCTTATTGTACGTCCGAAGGCGAGGAAGCTGAGGCACACAGGACTTTGGAGAGTTGCCCAGGGGCCTGGTGGAGTCTGGCATCTGCTCGAGTCTGAGGCTTTAAATACTGTGCTTGCTGCCCAGCTTGGTGACGAGCCGGTGCTGCTGTGGAGTGACGGCACTGCCTAAATGGCCCGGGGCTGGGGCAGGGTGCGAGTCTGGGAAATGACACCGAGTCCTGTTGCCTGATGCGGCCATGTGTCCCTAGCAGGGCTTCCCGGTGTGCTTTCCTAGCCTGGACTTCGGACTGGCCCTCATTAGGTTTTGGAGAGGTCAAAATTTATGACCCAAAGCTCAAGTTATAGGACCTAGATAGGTCAGGATCGAGGAGACGGCGATCACAATGGGCACAGCGCCTGGCCGGGGGCCTGCAGTAGGTTTCAGTACACCCGCCAGGCAGAGGGGCAGCTGTGAGCCTAGGGTAGGGGCTGGATCTTGGGCCAGGGAATGGAGTGAAGGGTGGAGGGGCATGTTTTTATCTTTTTTCTATTTTGAGACAGGGTCTCGCTATACAGTTCAGGTTTGCCTTGAGCTCACTTTGTAGCCCAGGCTGGTCACACACTCGCCTCGATCCTCTTGTCTCTGCCTCCTGAATGCTGGGATTATAGGCGGGTGCCACACCCCCTGGAGAAGGGGGACATTTCAAAATTATTTTTTGAGAGGGTTTTAAGCCTAGATTAAAAAATTGGCCACATGGAGGAGCTCTAAGATTACAGCCCTGCGACCTGCTTTGCTCAAGGGCTTGGACCGCACTGTGGTCCTAGCTCCACACCGCCACCTACAGGTCAAGCATTTGCACGCTTGCTCCTCTTGAGGAGCCCGCCTACCGGGATTCCCACGCTGAGGCTGCGCGGGCTACAGAGAGAATCCAAAGCCCGGAAGAGGTGCGCGACCCTGAGCCGCTCCAGTCCCCCCCGCCCCCAAGACTGCAGAGAGCTGAAGGGAGCTGAGCCTCGCCAGCCCTGTCCAGGGGCAGAACTGGGAGTCAGGCCAGAAGTTTGGGGCTGTCATACAACAGGAGAGAACCCCAAATGCCAATGCTTTGAGCCTTCTGCTTCAGCTGACTTGAGCTGGGTATTTTTTTTTTTTTTTTTTTTGCGGAAACTGAGATTGAAGTCAGGCCCTTGAGCTTGCCACGGAAGCTCTTATACTGAGCCATCTCCCGGGCCCCCATATTTATGATTTTAAAGTTCTGTGAGGGAGGTTGTGGTGGCACGTACCAGGGACAAGCGAGGCTGTGCTGAGCTCAGCTGAGGTACCAAGCGACAGCCCGTGGCTTTTTAAAAGATGTATTTGATTGTTGCAGGGTCTCACTATGCAGCTTGGTAGTGATCTTATTTTCAGCCTCCCCAAAGCTGGGATTACGGGCGTGAGCCACTGTGCCCGGGCGGGCTCAGCCTTGCTCTAGGGGCGTGGCTGGCACGACATGTGGTGCTGGGGATTGAACTGCGATTCCTAAACTTGTCTAAGCAGGTGCTTTTGTCCACTGGGCTATTTCACCGGCCCCAGCCCATGGCTTCTGAATACAGCCATCTGCCACAGCCTCGGACGCTTTGTCCATCACATTGTCGGGATCTACAAGTGTGCCTACTGTTCGGACTGGCCCTGGTTAGGTTTTCTTTTTTTTTGGTTGGCTCCGAATGCCTTCAGGGCAGGTTTGGCTGGCTTGAGTTCTGGGGATCGAACTACAGCTACCTGAGCCTGACGACTTTAAGCAGCCACTTAAATAACTGAGCTAAGGGGCAGGCTCCCCCCACCCCCGGTTTTGGAGAGGTCAAAATTTATGACCCAAAGGTCAAGCTATAGGACCTAGAGGTCAGGATGGAGGAGACAGCGATCACAATGGGGACCTGCAGTAGGTTTCAGTCCACCTAACAGGCAGCTGAGAGTCTAGGGTAGGGGATAGATTTCTATTTTGAAAAATAGAAACATACAGAGATTATATTATGGTTGGCTTCTAGGTTTCCCCCTCAAAACCTCCTGCAGGCATAGGTGGGCATTTTGGAGACAGCTGGATCTAGGGCGAGTGATCCTGGGATTAAGGATGAAGGCTGCCCAACCCTGGATATGAAATCTCCAAATAAGGCCTGCTCTGCCATTGGTGTCTCTGTGCTGTGGTTCTAATTACAGATCATTTCCTACTTTTCATGCAGGACTCCTCACTGAGAACAGAGGGTGCATGCATGCTCCATGTTCTGGGGAGCTCAGAGCTCCAAGACCACAGCTCCAGGTCTACACGGCTCCTCGCTCCTGCTCAACCCTAGGCCCTCGGAGTCGCCTCCCAGACTCTTCCATGGCCCTCCTGAGAGACCTTACCAAGTCTTGCGATGTCCTCGCTCTCTCTTGCTCAGCTCTGGTGTCCCTGGCACAGACGGAAAGCGAGAGCGGGAGGGGGAAGGGCCACTGTGGGCTTCCACCCCCTCCCTAGGCGCAGGTAAGTCGCCCACCCCGCAGACGCGACTCCTGGAGTGACCACACCGGGCCCCTCTTCATACGGACGAGGACACCAGACAGACACCGTAGTCTCCCTTCCCCTCAGGGCACCACGATGTCCCCTTCACAATTGCTGTGCGGCGGCGGAGTGAATCAGCACCGTGGGCCCCGTGGGTCTGCACGCTCTTTATTCAGTTCGGCCTGCTGCTGTGCAGGACGGGGACAGGGGCTGGGACGGGGAGGACGGAGCCTGGGTGTCCGGCCAGGCTGGGCACTGCGGCCTCCTCAGCGAGGACATAAAGGGGCAGGAAAGGCAGCATAGATCTGCGCATGGGGCCCGGTTTCCACGTTGATGGTAAATGGCAAAGCCTGGGGTGCGGCGGGCACGGGAGGACGGGGATGGATCCGCGTGGGTCGGCCCGGGCTCAACGGGTGGAGTCGGACAGCTGGGCCGCGGTGCTTCCACCGAAAGCGGCCTGGATGGCGCCGCGGGATGGACCTCGGCCTCCTTGCGCGGAAGCTGGACGCGATCGGGCGGCAGCTGCGGGACAGAGATGACGGGGTGAGCGCCAGTACAGGTGCGGGGCGCCCGCCCGCTGTCTGCGGCCCACCTTGTCTCTACAGATCACAGAGTAAAACGGAAGACAGCAGGGCCGGGCGGCCCAGGGGCGAGGCGGGCGGCAGCCAGGGTCTCCAGGGCGCTGCATCTCCTAGCTCCTGCGAGACTGTGCGGTATGTCGAGGTCAACTGCGGAAAAAGACTGGGGAACAACAGCCCACGGCGCCCGGCCGTTAGCCACGCCCACAACGGCAGGACCGCAGAGCACATGCCCAATCAGAGGCCCCGCTCCCGTTCGCCACGCCCACCATGCAGCCAATCAGACGCTCTACTTCTGTCCCGGGCTTCCAGAACTTTCCTTGGCTTGAGAGGCCAGCGGCCGGCCGTGGGGGTGCTGGGGAGAGGGCGGTGGGTGTGGCTGTGGGGACGTGACGCAGGACCCCCGTGACGTGGCGAGCGCGGGGTGGGCCATGCCTCTGGGCCGGAGGCCATGAGCCCTGGGACCCGGGGTTAGCTGGGAGGGCCTCGGGCTGAGGCGAGTCTGCAAGCCAGGTGCCGCTGCTGACCACTCCCACAACCACGCCCTGTCCGGAGGCGGAAACGCCAGAATGGGTGCGGTCGGGTTGCGGGGCTGCACCCCCCCAGAGGAGGGTTGCGTAAAATAAACTTCGGCCCCTCCTGCCCTTGCCGCAGTGCCTGGGAGACCCTGTGCCCGCAGTGGCGGGGTGCAGCCGACGGGAGAGCTTTGCTGAGCAGAGGAGACCCAGGCGAAGAGGAGCTGTCCTGAAGCCCAGTGTGTCCCACCCGATGGAAATGTTTCTCGGGCGGAGCTTTGTACAAGCCCGTCCTCAAGAGCTCAGCTGCACCGCAGTATTTGAGCCTTCTTATGTCTCTCAAAAATCGGCATAAAATTCACTTAAGATAAAGTTCACTATTTTGAGGTTTTCTTACATTCACAAAATATGCAACCATGATCACTAACTTTGATGGGGAAAATTTATTAATTTTTGCTTTTTTGAGACAGGGTTTCACTACACAGTTCAAGCTGGCCTTGAACTCACTTTGTAGCCCAGGTGGGCCTCAAATACATGGTGAATTCTCCTGTCTCAGCCTCCCGAGTGCTGGGATTACAGGCGTGTGTCACCATACCAGGCCTAAAATTAAAAGTTTAAATAAAAGCCTACTCAGAGGATGCCTGCTAAAACTAAGCAGACATGTCCAGCAGACCCAATACAACACTTCTTCCTCTGTGTAAAGCCATGTCTTACTGTCTGTGTATAACGGACAGCCTTCTAATGTAACTTAACATGTAACAGGCATTTCTTCCTCTGTACAACCCATGCTTTGTATTACCGATGGCCTTTTGATATAATCTGAAATGTTTACATTCTCTTAGCAATCCGAGATGTCACCCACTCCTCCAGTCATGATGCAGTTCTGTCAAGTCTGCCTTTCTCCTGTCCCGATTGCTTTCCCATAACAGCCCCCAAACCCCACTGGGTAGGGCTCTGACTCTTTAGGAGAGATCCTAGTCAGAAGCCTGCCGGTGTAATAAGCCACCTTCTAAACTTTCTAGGCCTTGTTTCCTGCCGTGTTTGGCCTGTTTTCTGCAATATTTCAAGAATATCTTAATTTCCTCCAGAACAAAGCCATATGCACATCAAGTAATCACTTCCATTTCACCCTTGCTTCTGCCTCTGGTAACCTCTCATTCCAGTAGAAAGCCAATGAGAGGTTAAATTCTGTCCCCGTAGCTACATCTGGCCTGGCAGTGTTTTTCCCTAGGTGAGGTAGGGCAAGCACTGAGACAAGGCCACTAGGTAGATCAGAACCAAGCCACGGTTGTTTGGGACCCTCAGTGACCTCTGTGTCCTTAGTTCATGTCAGCATTTAGCCCTTCTCTGCACCTGAGGCTGGGACTGTGTGCTTGGCCCTGGTGTTCCAAGCTTCCAGGTGAAGTGGTCGTAGCCCTGCATTCATCTTGGACTCTGGCCCAGCTGCTTGCTTCCAGCACCCTCAGGCTGCCCCAGAAAAAGCACCTTGGCTGGGTCCCACCGCCCTCTGCAGATTCAGCAAGGGCAGGTCATTTTCTGCTGCACCCCCAGACCTGGCATGGGCCTGGCACAGTGGGTCTTAGCAGATGCTGCTGTGTGTCTCTCTGGTGAGGCATTGACCCCTCCTTTGTCTAGTGCCGTGGTCCCTGCCTGCCACAGGAGAGACAGTGGGTGTAAGAGGGCACAGCTCCCCCATGTTCCACGGCCCCGTCATCCAGGGCCAGCAAGGGTCCCAGGGGGAAACAGCGATGGGCCCCAGCCAGAGACTCCTGAGACTGAGAGCCACTGCCACCTAGAATCATCCTGGCAGCTCTCCCTCACCCCCAATCCCAGTGGGTCCCCACCCCAAGACCCCTGCTGGCCTCCTCACCCACAACGTAGTCCCCAAAGCCGATGGTGCTGAGAGTGATGAAAGCGAAGTAGAAGCCCTCGCTGAAGCTCCAGCCCTCCACGTGACTGAAGGCCACAGGTGGGAGGACAAGAGTGGCCAAGGTCCCCAGGGTCAAGCCCAGGCCGAGGCCTAGGACCTGCAGGAGCTGTGAGGGGAATGGCCCTGAGTTCACTGGAGGCTGTGGTGGAGACAGGGAGGTCTGGGCCACTTGTAGGCCCAGGGCTGGAGTGAAGCCTGGTCCCTGTCCTGCAGACCTTGGGGTAGGGACTGCATCGTGGGTATGACCGGCCCAGGCTGTGGAGACCTCAGCACCAGAGGGTGTTAGTGAGTCAAGGAGAGTCAAGCCTGAACAGGCTCTGGGGAACTCAGACCTGGTGCAGGAAGTCACTAAACTATCCCAGGCTCTACTACACCCCTGTCCTCCAAGAGGGCCAGTCCTGGGGCAGGGGTGTGGTGTAGGGTCAGATTTTGACCACATGAAAGGACCTTGGAGCTCTATGATGACCATGGAGAGGAGAGGCCCAGATTCTGAGGACTGCAGGCCGTGGTCAGCTCTATCCTGCAGGGAGGGGTCTTTCAGCCACAAAGCCCCACAATGCACCTCTTCCCGGGAAGGACTCTGCAGTCACCTCCAATGACCACATTCCTGGCAGAGCTCCTACAGCTGCGCCTGTCTGTCCCACCCTGGAACCTGGCCTCTCCCACCAATCCTGCTGCCACCACCCTTCTCTCCATGGGGTCTCCCCTCCTGCCCTGCACTCTGAGCTAGCCTCAGCCCCACCACTGACCTGGAAGCGCAGGGGCTGCTTCTCCTACCCATGTGGGGCCGGTCTGGCATGAAGCCCAGAGCCCAGGTAGTTGGGGAGGAGCACCTTAAGCAGGATGCCCAGTAGGGCACAGAGGACATAAAAGACCCGGCCTGCCACCATGCTGGGCGCCAGGTTCCCATATCCTGGGGGTGGGGAGAGAAGAAAATTCCAGAACCTCCCCCAGCCCTTGGACTCTCAAAGAGGTTTGTCTTCTACCCCGGCTTGGTGATCTTTTCTTTCTTTTAGGTATCAGATATCGAACTTAGGGCCTTGCACTTGCTAGGCAGCTGAGCTACACCAAGGCTCAGGGATATTCTTTATGGAAGTCCTGCTCGTCCTTAAAGGCCCCAGTGCTTTGTGCTGCCCCTGTCCCATTACCGCCCTGCTTATATTACTGCCCTCCCTGAGGCCCTCTCTATCAGACCCGAGCTTGAGGTTCCACCCAAGACTGCGCCCCTCCCCCTTCGTCTCACTGCCCAGGTGCCAGGGAGGTGTGCTGGAGTGTGTGCCCTAGGTTGCAGAGGTTCTGGGGGCTCCCTGGGGCTGAGGGGTGCAGCAGATACCGCTGTCCTCTCAGAACGCCACCTGCTGCTTGGGGACAGCCCCTGCACACCTGACTGCTCACTGCAAGGACGGAGTGTTTTGTCTTCCTGTCCCCGGGGCAGGTCCAGGCTGCTGTGGAATTAACGTCCAGGGCCAGCTCTCAGCAGCCATGGCTGGCGTGGGTGGCTGGGAGGCCTCATCTTTGTCCTCATCCGTGCTGTCCCTAGAGGTCCCCAGGGCATGGCCCAGCCGCCAGTGGGGACCCTGTGCAGCCCGACTGCCTCCCTCTCTCGCCCATCTTGCCTGTACCCTCTCTACCTGTGCTTCCTCATCATCCCTTGGGTTCCCCACCCTACCCCAGCACCTGCGCCTGGGGAGCCCCGACTCAGGCAGCCTCGTGAGCCCTTTGTCCTGCTGTCCTCACCTATAGTGGTGACGACCGTGCCCGCGAAAAAGAAGCTGCTGCGAACGTCCCAGTTGCTGGGGTTGGTGGAATTGATTTTGGGATTCACGCCTTTCACTCAGGCTTCCAAGATGACCTGTGGGGCAGGCATGTGGGAAGAGCGAGTGGTGTCCCTGCAAGGTGTAGCGCCAGCTCTGGGTGCGGGGTGGGGTGGGGGGGTCATCGTGATCACTGAGTGCTGCTCTCAGCATTGCCCCAATTCGTGGCCGAGAGCTGCCCAGGGTCGTTCACTTCCAAGCCAGTGCCTGTCCCAGTCAGGGTGGCCTGGGCTAGGGACCCCAGGAGGCCTAAGGGGGTGAGGTGAGCGCCCCAGGAGGAGGGGGCGGGGCAGGGTCGGTGTTCAGATTGAGACCCAGGGCAGGTTGGAGGAGGGGTCGTGAGGCAAGGCTGCTCTCCCGGAGGCCCAAGGGTGGGGGGCTTACAGGGGAGCGGCAGTGAATTTATGTAGGAGAAATTCCCTTGGGCCGCCAGGCTGTGTGCGCATGCGTGCATGCGGTGGGGGTGGGGCCGCGTGGCACGTGTGTGTCGGGGTGGGTGTGCACGCGCGGCCCTCTGCACAGATCGTGTCCTGCTCCCGCAGCGTTGGGCCTGGTCCTGTGTCCCCACGGGGTCTCTGGGGCCTGTGTCCTGCTCCTGACGCCCATGCCCAGTGGATGTTGGGTGCGGGCCCTGGTGGGCTCTTCCCTGAGGGGTGGGGGGTACGGGGAGGGCAGGGGGCCGCGTTTGCACAGTGGAGGCTCCGTGCGTGGTATTCCTGGGTTGGGGAAGATGTCCACGAGCTGTGTGCCCACGGTCTCCGTGTTTATTTTTTTCACGTATGATTTTGTTGTCTTTTTTTTTTTTTAAATTATTTTAGTTATTTCTTTTTTAATGTATTTGGTACATGGTCTCACAACGCAGCTTGGACTCATAGTGATCCTCCTGTTTTTAGCCTCCCCAGCACTGGGATTACAGGCATGTGCCACCATGCCCTGTCTCGGTGGCCGGCTGTGCGCACCTGGGGACAGGGCAGACGCTGCCTGTGGTGCTCGGGATCTAACCCCGGTTCCTGTGCTTACCTAAGCAGGTGCTTAGTTCGCTGAGCTATCTCGCCAGTCCTTTGTTGTTGTTTTGTTTTGAGATAGGTCTCAGGGTATTAGGCCAGGCTGGCTTCACACCCGTGAGCCTCCTGTCTCAGCTCCCCGAGTGCTGAGCTTGCAGGCGACAGCGCCGAACCGGCTTTTGGTCCCCCTCAGTCTTGGCCCAGCACTACCCTGCCTCCCAGCCTAGCTTCCTGGCCAAGCAGGCTCTCTCCGAGGCGGAGGCTCCAGATGTCCTATCTGCCCTGGCCTCCCTGGCCTCATTCACAGAGCCGCTCAGAGCTCCCAGCCCCGCCCTGACAGGCTGTGGCCCCCGCACTCCCTGCCGCAAACTCCTGGAGGAGCCAAAGGTCTCAGGCCCGAGGTCCCCTGCCCCTGGCCAGCTGCTCTCACTGAAGGCCACCTAGCGGCGTTAACGCGCCCGCAGTCCCCGGCCTTGGGCGGGGGTGACAGCTGTTCTCTCACAGGCTCCTGGCTGGCTGTGGGCTAGGGCCACGCTCTGGGAACCGCTGCTGGGTCGATTCCAGCCACCAGCACGGATGCCAATTTATGCAGTGCCCCGAAGGGCTCTGTGGCCAGAGCTGATGCGATTGTCTCCACCAGTGACCCGCAGCCCTGGCTGACTCTCCACCTCACGTGCCTCAGTTCCCACCTGCAGTCTGGGGCAAGTGACTGGGAGACAACACCGGGAGGTGCTCAGCCCAGGCGCAGGTGGTGACGCACAGGTCCTGCTGCTCTGGGTGCACCAGGTGCTGGCAGACACTGGCTACCGCTCTGGGGCTTCTGCACTGCTCTGTGCCTTCAGTGGGTGCTGTCACTGTGTCCCCTGCCCCACCTGTTTGCTTGTGGCTGCCAGAGGGAGACAGAAGGGGCGGCCTGTTCTGGCACCAGAGAGCTCCTGTGGGCACAGCTTGGTCACCTGGGCCACTGCCCACAGCCCAGCTCCAGGGCAGCATGGCAGCTGCTCGTGACCTTTGTGTACCCACCTGGGGACATGCGAAGGCAGGGTGGGGCCCAGGTTGGATTTGAGGGTGGGAAGTGCAGGGAGGAAACGTGGACAGTGGTGACGTCAGACACTCGGCCTGTGTCTGTGCCGTGCATGACAGCTGCCAGGGCCTGTCACCTGTGGCCCTTGTCTGCAGGGCCATCACGCACAGGCAGGACACATGGAGCAGTGAGGTCCCACTGCAACCCCCATGCAGACCTAGGTGAATCTTGGACTGGGTCTGGCCAGGCGCTGTCTCCATACTTTGCACCCACGGGTCCATAGCCCCTGGGTCCCAGCTGTGGACCTGCCTGGAGCCCCAGCCCCTGCGCCCCTCACCTGTACAAACCGCTCCAGGGCCCACTGGTCCGGCATGTGTAGTTCTCGAGGAAGCGCAGCTTCTCCACCTGGAACTGGTCCCTGGACTCAGCCTCTGCCGGCCTCTCCAGCAGCCGGAAGACAGTGGCCCCGAGCAGCAGGTAGCAGGTGTGGGCCATCAGCAGGGGCAGCACCCGGCCGCT
>NW_004524581.1:25984760-26039109 GCF_000260255.1 Octodon degus | reverse complement strand
CCTCCCCTCCTGTCTTCATGACTACCCCAGGAGGCTGGCTCTGTGCTACATGGGGCCACACCACACATCTGTCAATGGGGCCTGGACCCAGGAGGTAACATCTAGGTGGGGGATCCACGGTCACTGGACGGGGCCAGCTCCCGAGGGCCAAGGGCACTGGCGTGTGCCAGGGACAGAGAACCGTATCACAAGGGACTCTGGAAGGTTCTATAGCACTGTCAGGACCCAAGTGTGTGTGTACACGTGTGTGTGCATTTGGGGAGCTGCCAGCAATGACTGTGGGGGCTGTTATACCTGCCCACACATTCGCCTGAGGACCTACTGTGTGCATAGACTGTGAGTTGCAAGACCCCTCCCCCCATGGCCGTCTCTGTGCCCAGGGGATTCAGGCAGTGACCCCAGCCTGGAAGCAGCTCTGGCCCTGGCTCTACAGCTTCTGAATGGAGGGATGATTTATTCAGGGTAGGCTCTGTGCTGGGGACACAGCAGTGACCAAGACAAGCAGGTCCTGTCGTCATGTGCTTTCAGTCTTGGGGGGTGGGGAATGGCTGGCTTACAAGAGCTGCAGGAAGAGGAGATGACAGGTGGAGAGAGAAGGTGAAAATAAAAGGAACGGATGGAGAGGGGCTGGGGGTACTGTAGCTGAGTGGCTGGGAGCAGCCCCTGGGGAGGGCACATGGCCACAACCAGCTAGAAACGGCCCATTTGTTCTGGCTCGCTTGTTACATATATTGGGGTGCAGATTAAGGAGCTCTTCCTGCACGACATTTTCACTCAGTCCTGAGAAGGGACAAACCGCACTCTCCGACGCTGTCTCTGCTCTGCCTCTGGGGCCGCCAGGTGCTGTTTGGCACTGACATCAGGAGCTCTGCACAGGTGCTTTTATTCAGCTGCCCCTTTGTGCAGGGCCACCGCTCTCCACCTTCCATGCCCACCCCGATGGCCAGAGGGGATCTGATACCCGCAGCATTGTTCAAGGCCTCCTGGAGGCCCAGTGCCCACCCTCTGGCCCCGAGTCCCCGAGTTGGTGCCTGAGGGCTGGGAGGCTCTGTGATTTGCACCATGAACAGTGGTGTTTCCTTGTGTGGGTGGGGAGTTGGGGATCCCTGGACCCCATCCTGCAGAGGCCCGAGGGGTTGGGCAGAAGCTGAAGCCAAAGGTACCACGCTGCCCCTTTCTGCAGAGCGCTTGGGAGCTGCCTACTGTTCTGTCCTGCTGCGGTACCCTGGGACTGGAGGGTGCCTGGCTCCTGGGACACAGCTGGCCGTCCAGGGCTAGCAGGAGGTGGGGGAGCTTGGGCTGGGAGAGTAGGCTTGGCTTGGCTCCACAATGCCCCACATCTGGCTGGGCTCTGAAGCCTAGTGCAGCCACTCCTGGGTTCCTCCCCAGTGGGTGCTGGGGTGGTCGTGGGGTGAGTGGCTGAAGATCCCAGATTATCCCCCGGCATCACGTTCTCTAGCTGATCGTTCTGTGCCTTCATGAACCAGCACCCCACAGTGAGCTGAAGCCCTCCCACTGCCCCAGCTCTGCAGGCACAGGAAGATGGATTGCGGCCTCTGGCCTCTCAGCCTCCTCCGCTGGATTCAAGTCCACAGCTGCTCACAGTGTCCCCGGGTTGCGCCTGCGTCTTGAGGGAGGGATGGGGCCTGCATCCAGGGCTTGTCATGCCTTCAGGGGCCAAGGACAACTCCCACGGGAGTCAGTTGCTCCCGAGGCCTAAAAGGAGATGGGTGTGGAGTTAGGCTGTGGGTACTGAACCCAGGATGTGAGGGAGGAGAGGAGCCACTGGCCACGCCCTGGTCTGTGTCCTGTCCCCCAGGAGCTCCGTGCACCCCCAGGCTCTTTGCAAGTCTTCTCCCTCTGGGCGGGGACTGTGGATGGCAGCAGCTCAGGGTGGCACAGGTGCCCCATGAGCCCTGAAGCCTCTTTGCAGTGTGCTGCAGTTCAATTACATTTGTGGGTGGCGCCTTCAGACCACGCGCTACCCACGCGCCACCCCCAGGGCTGGGCTGGGAGGAGGGGTCTCTGGATGGAGAACCAGGGTCCTTGCGTTCTAGTTGACCTGCGGTGTGACTTTGCCAGACCAATAGGGTGACTTTGCCAGCCGCACAGCTGAGGTCTGATGTCTCCCACTTGGGCCAGGGCAGCAGCAGCTGCTAGAGAGGAGGCTGGAGCTGAACCGACTCCATACCACGCTTGTCCAGCCCTACAGGTCCCGGCCCCTCGGCACGGCTCGGGGACCGCAGGACACAGGTCCTCGTTCAAGACTGCGCTTCAAGGGGCCACGTCTGGTTCCTTCTCGGGCTCTCTCCATCTATTGGGATTTTGGTCACTGTGCTCCCGGAATGGGACACGAAGTGTCTCAGGGCCCAGTGTGGAGGCTGCCTTCTCTGCCACCAGCTCCTCTAGCCATCATGCAGTAGCTTGGACCAGGCCTTCAGGGACAGAGGACAAGAGAAGCAGGAGTCCAGCAGGGGGATAGCGCTCGGCCAAGTGCAGCTGGACCACCAACACACCAAGCAGCCTCCGAGCTCTGACCCCGCCCCTGGGTCACTGCAGTCTGTCTCTGTGGCCGCCGGGTGGCTGTGGCTCCGTCCCCAGCGAGCTAAGCAGAAGCCTGGGCCGTGGCACGGCTGTGGGAGCTGCACTTACCTTTCTTCTGCAGGAGGCTCTGCCGGGCCCTGATGAATGCCAGGATGTCAGAGTCCGTCTGGCTGTCTCCAGTGAGAGGGACTGACAAGGGCCGCTCAGGAGTGCTGGGGACAAGCGCAGGCCACACCTCACCACACTTGTGCCCGGGAGCCCTTCCCCAGGATGCCACCACCTTAGCAGGAAGCCTGGAACCACCCAGCGGGGCTTCTCCTCCTGCCCGCCCACCTATGTCACAGCCACCCCAACCCTTTCATCTCGCAGGCTGGGTCCTGGCACGCCTGCCTTTAACCGTCTTTTTTTTTTTTTTTTTTTTTTTTTTTTTTTTGAGACAGGGCCTTGCTATGTAGCTGATGCTGGCCTTGAACTCACAGTGACCCTCCTGCCTCAGCCTCCGGAGTGCTGGGATTACAGATGGGCACCACCATGCCCTGCTGCTTGCATCGCTCTTAAATGTAAACCCTGTCCCCAGACCTCCCAGGTCCTGTGTGCTCTGTCCCTTGCCCTTTCGAGTCCTTGACTATCCACAACCTTAGGTCCTTTGCTGTCCCGTCTTCCCTCTGGACTGCTCTCTCCTGCCACTCCTGCTCTTGCCCAAATCACCCTTATTTTACCCATTTTTTTCTACCCCCAGCTTACATGTGATTTTTTTTTTACCATGCCTCCCCAGAATGGATGCCTCCCCCATCAGGGCTGAGCTAACTGCCCCCAAGACAGAGATAGCTGCTTCCCTGTCTCTCCTTAGAAGAACCATTTTAGCTAAGTGGCCACAACTAAAAACCCCACGCCTCCCAGCCTCCTTTGCAGCTCCCAGGGAGATTCAAAGGCAGAAGTGTCGCCTGAGGCTCAGAGCAAGCTCCTGTAGGGAGGGAAGGTCCAAGCACCCGGCTGAGCAGGTCGCTGGCTGGTTTTGGTGGCCCTCCGGCCTCACACCCTCACCTCACAGCAGCCAATGGCAGAGGCCTGCTGCACCTCAGAAGCTCAAGTGCACTTCCCTTTCCTTCTTCCCTTCTTTCTGGGGCTTTGCTGGGCACTGGCTGTGCTCAGGGTGGGTAGCTCAGTGCCACAGATTCCTGGCCTGCCCAGTGGCTCCAGGGCACAAATAGTGCACTTGCAAGAGGCCGGAGCAACTCTGCTTGGCCCTGCTAGGCCAGCTCCGGGGTGCAGTGTCTGCAGAGGGGCCGGTGGCCTGCCCCAGGCTGGCTCTTCTCAAGGCTCCCTGTGAAGCTTTTCTGCAACCCAAGGTTTGGGGCAAAGTTCCCCCAGCCCTCTGGTTGGCAGGTTGAAATGTGGGAGATGCCAGGAGTTCCCTGGGGACCAGAGTGAGGCTGGCCTTGGGCTCTGCCTGTGTAGGGACTGGACAGGCGCCTCGGGGGGGTGGAAGAGCAGAAGGGTGACTCCAGGATCCCTCTGCTGAGGCAGAGACTGTCGCTGCCTGCAGCTGGCAGAGAAGACACAGACCTGCTTTCCGGCTGGGCACCGGGGCTGAGCGGCTCCTGGCCAGCTGGGCTGGGGCAAGGTGTGGGCGGGATGTCCCTGCTGTTCACGTCACTGCAAAAACAATGGAGATCAGCACCAGGCATTCAGAGGTTTGAGGCAGAGAAATTCAGCCTTTATATTTAGGCAAAATTCACATGTTGAAGTCCTGAGACCCTGTTTAACAGTATTTAGAAGCAGGGCTTTGGGAAGGTGGTTGGGGTTGAGGAGGGCTTTCAGGGTGGGGCCCTCATGATGCTGTTAGTGCCCTTGTAAGAGGAAGAGAAACCAGAGTTGCCTGCCTGCCTGCCTGCCTACCTGCCTGCCTGCCTGGACACAGCAGAAGGGAAGTATCTAAACTCAGGCAGGGAACCTCCCTAGGAACCCAGTCAGGAGGAGCATCTGGGGGTGATTAGGCCCTGGGGACAAAGCCCTTGGGAAGGGCCCCAGTGATCCTACAATGGCAGAGTCCCCTGCCTATTCCATTTGGTGAGATGCGGGGAGAAAAGGAGGATTTTCATTGGATCTAGAGCCTGCTGGCTCCTCTTCCAGACCGCCAGCCTCGAGAGCTAGGGAAAAGAAATTTGATGAAAATGAACGAGCCGCTGGGGTCGAGCTCTGTGACAACAGTGGGTGTGCAGAGCGGGGAGTGAGCGTCCCTCTTGCGCTGTTTACACGCCAACCTTCACGGAGGTGTGAGGTGTTGGCTGCGCAAGCTGAAAAGCGAGCGGCGGTGATCACATTGTTCCACAGCGCCGTCCGCACACCCGTGAGGTCCTCCGCGCGTGGGATGAGGATGCCGTCCTGCCCGCAGCGCGGCGTGATGGGTGAGAATCGGCTCAGGCAGAAGTGGGGCGCAGCTCTGAGACCCCCAGAGCAGGACCCTCATTCACCCAGCACCCAGGTGGCCCAGGCGTGCTCCCAGCGGCCCACTGCTTGGCAGCCTCAGCTCTGCGTGCCAAGCGGGTTGCGACCAGCAGCAGGGGAGGCTGAGCTGCACTTCCGTGGCCGGTGGGTCTCAGAGGACACGGTGTCTGCTCTGAGCTGCGCTGCTGCCCTCGCTCTGGGATGGTCCTGTGCAGGGACAAGGTCAAGCCTAGAAGACCACCGGCAGAGGTCCTTTCACAGCTCGGCACACCCACGCCAGGCTGGGAGGAGGTTCCCGTGAGAGGCAGGTGAGCAGGTTTTGCCAGTCTGCTCCATAGGTGACAACCTGTGTCCCCATGTGAAAGCTGTCGCTGGCCCAGCTCCAGCCTTCTGCCCCCTTCCATCTCGGCCACGCAGGGCTCGGGGCTGTGGGCCAAGCAAATAGGAGAGAAAACTGGAAGCCCCATCTCTCATCTAGCAGGCCCCAGCCCTTGCAAAGGGAGGCCCCTCCCCTCGCTTGGTCTGAGAGGGCTGCTGTAGGACCAGAGGCCGCCACGCGGGGGCAGGCTCTGCCCGCTTTTCTTCAGAGAACAGTGCCCATCCTCAGGCTTCCTGCTGGCTCCCGGCTGGAGAAGGGAGGAAGGGTTTCCGTCCTGCAGGTGCCATGGTTACAGCTGGGAGGGTCAAGGTCAGCTGGGGATGCGCGGCAGGTCTGCAGGACCAAGTTGTTGGCACACCAGTGGCCAAGAACTCAGGGTTCCCTACAGGACACCATTTCATATTCTGGAGGATTAGAAGCCGGTAGGGGCATAAGGTGCGGCTGCCACAAGGAGGATGCAGATGCCCAGCTTGCCCTGAGCGTCCCGAATAGTCTCGTGTGGGGTAGCGGAGTCCTGGCACCCTGGGGACAGGCTGCCCGTGGCCTTTACCCTGTGTGACACTGTGTGTCATTCGCACTGATGCCCTTCTGGAGAGGGCGCCATCAGCCAGCAGGATGAGCGACCCCTGCTGAGGGCCTCTGCAGTGCCACTGAGGATCTGGCTGAGCCCGGGTCGGGAGCCAGCAGCCTGGAGCTTTGGGGTTGCCACTGGGCTCCAGAGTGGCCCTGCCCAGTCGCCTGTCACAAGAGGTGGTGCCGGGGGCACCCTGTGCGTCTTATAGCTGAGCTGAAGGACCCTGGCCCACGCTGTGGGGAAGCCTTGCAATTCAGGCTCCATGAGGGCACTCTGGGCGGTGGCCCTGCCCTTGGCCAGGTGCCCTGGGGAGCGGCAGGAGGCCGGCCGTGGGTTCCCAGGAGAGCCTGGACCACTGGGCCTCGGGCTCGTCCTCCGACCTTTCCACGTGGCAGCTAGGCTGGGGCCGCAGGGCCACCCTGGCTCACGGGAGAGGGATGGGGATGGCTGTGTGGGCGTGGAGGTGAAGGGGACAGAGGTGAGCGCAGCGGCACTGTGGGAGGACACGTGGGAGACGGGCGGAGGAGGGGAGCAGGAGCGGCTGGGAGGGACAGCGGGGAAGGAAGAGGGCCTAGGGAGTGGTGCCCGGGCTCCTGAGCTCTTCAAGTTATTAGCGACACTGTAAAGTCTCCTCCCTTCTCAGTTTCCTTACTGGAGGGGCTGAGCATGCGTGGGGAGCCCCACACCCCACAGTCCAGCTGTCCAGGCCTGTAAGGTGGCACAGCAGACTCCGCGGTGACCCTGGCCCCTGGGACGGTCAGGCTGCGGGGACACGAAGAGGGCGGAGGCTGGCGCAGGAAGCCCAGCATCTGGAAGGCTGTGAGGAAAGCCTCGGGTGAGATGCGGTCGCAGACGCGGATGATGCACCCTGCACCCGTGTCCCTGCGGGCAGCCGTGGATGCAGCATACACTGTATACACTGCCGCTGGCAGTGAGAGTGGGGATCAGACCGGGACCCAGCCTGGCCGCACCCTGGAAGTCACACCCTGGGGAGTGACTTGAGCTCCCTGCACCTGAGTTTTCTCATCTGCAAGGTGGGGACAGTGACAGCACTGATGCTGCACACTGGCTCAGGCCCACAGGGCCCGCTGTGAGCGGTGGGTGTGGGGCTGCGAGCGATCCCGGTGCAGTGGCCTTGGACGATCTAGGAGCACCAGCCGCTGGCCTGCCATCGTGGAATGTCCACAGAGCTGAGATGCCCGGCGCCAGCTGGTGACAGGCTCTCCTCCTGCCTCCCAAGGCAGGGCTCTGTGGGCCCCTCAGCAGAAGCAGAGCTGGGCTGCTTTCTTCCTGCGGGGCAGGAACTTCCGCGCAGCAGGAGCTGTGCGAACCACTAGGATGAGGCTGGAAGAGCGCGGGTCCCAGAGCCCGGCCAGGCAGCGCTGGTCTATGGGGTTGGTGGGTATGGCCAGGGCAGCTCCGTCCTCTTGGTGGGTTGGGTGCCCTGAGCCACCCGGGCTCTCAGTGCAGGGCTGGCGGGTGCACAAGAAGCTGCACAGAGCGGGCCAGGTGCCGGGCACTCTGGCTGGATGTCCCTGTTGCCACGGAGCGCATGGCTGCCTAGTTACACCACCTTCCTAGTTTTTAATTAATTAGCTTACTTGTAGGTTCACAGAAAATTGGGCAGACAGTACAGAGTTCTAACCCCCCCATTTTCCCTACGTGTAATAGCCGCATCACTGAGGTCAAGTGACAAAAGCGCAGGACCAAGAGTGCTGCATCCCAGGCCACTGAGCTGTGTACACAGGGCTTCACCCTGGTGCTGTGGGCCCGGGGGCTGGGACAACGCCTAACATCACGGGTCCACCAGCACAGTGCCTTAATGGCATGGTTTCACTTGCTGGGGCCACGGCACAAGTCTGTGGTCTCAGAACTCAAGGAGGCTGAGGCAGGACAGCCAATGCAGGCCCAGGGTGGAGAACTTAGTGGCTTAGAACTTGTCTCCAAGTAAAAAATAAAGGGCTAGCAATGTAATTCAGAGTAAAGGCCCTTGGTTCCCCAAGACTGACAAAAAAAAAAAAAAGTTCCAGTGCCCCTGGGGCTCATTCTTTCTTCCTTAGAAATGTGCGCTTACCACCGATGTTTACACTGAGTCTGTAATTTTACCTCTCCCCAAAGGTCCTGTGATTAGAATCAGGTACGCGCAGCCTTCTCAGGCAGGCTTCTTTCGCTGAGCAATGTGTTTCTAAGATTTCTTCATGCCTCTTCATGGCTCAATAGCTCACTTGTAATTGCTACATAATGTTCCATTGAATGGATATACCACAGTCGGTCACTTGTCCACTCATTTTTGGAGGACATCATGGTGGCTTCCAGTTTGGGGCAATTATAAATGAAGCTGCTGTAGGTATTTGTGTCCTGGTTTTTGTGTGAATGCAAGTTTTCAACTCGTTTGTATCTCAGCGTGTGACTGCTAGGCCGTGAGGTGAGGCTGTGGTTAGTGCCGTGAGGATCTGTCACACTGCCCGGTGCTACGGCCGTGTCCTCTCCATCCCAGCAGCGTGGCTGGGGCCCGCGGCTCCTCGCCCTCACAGCACTCCGCACGGCCACCGCTCTGGACCGCAGCGGTTCTCACATATGCAGTGCTGCGTGTTGTCTTAATTAGCAGCCGTGCCCCAGTGAGAGGGTGCGGTGCGTCTTCTACAGCTATTTGCCATTTGTGTCACTCTGGCGAGGTGGCTGGTCAGATCTTTCACTCAAGTGAGTTATTCTCTTATTGTTGAACTTATTACCCTTTGTGTGTTTTGGATGTAGTCCTTTACAGATGTGTTCTGCAAATATTTTCTCCTAATCTGTAGCTTGGCTTTTTATTTCCTCCTCCTCTTCCTTCTCTTCTCTTTTCTCTTCTCTTCCTCCCTCCTTCCCTTCCCTTCCCTTCCCTTCCCTTCCCTCCCCTTCCCCTTCCTTCCTTCCTTCCTTCCTTCCTTCCTTCCTTCCTTCCATCCATCTTTCTTGTTACTGGGGAATCCAGGGCCTCCGCACTGAGCTACATACATCCCCAGTCCTTTTTTTTTTTTTTTAAAAAATTATTTATTTATTTATTTTGTGCAAGGTCTCACTATGCAGCTCTTGGACTCTAGTGATCCTCCTATCTCAGCCTCCCCATCACTGGGATTACAGCTGTGTGCCACCACACCCGGTCTTGGTGGCCAGCTAGGTGCGCCGAGAGGTGGCATGTGGTGCTGGGGTTTGAACTCTGGTCCCTGCACTTGCCTAAGCAGGTGCTTAGTCCCTTGAGCTATCTCACAGGCCCTTAGCATTTAAAATTTAAATGAAATCTAACTGATCAGTTCTTTTTCCTATGCATCAATACTGCTGTTTAAATCACCCCTCTAGCAAACAAAATGCGCTGGCTCTTGGCTCTCCTTGGGCAGAGGAGGACACTGGGTGGTGTTTCCTGATTCTGGAAAGCAAGCTGACAGCATGGGAATTGTTGCCTGGAGTGCGGGCTTCTGTGGCGGGCCTTTTGTGTCCCAGATGAGCCTTTCTGGGTGTGCTTGCAGATGACAGAAGGTTTAGATTGCGGGCAGCCTGCATGTACTGCATACCCGGCTGCACGCTTCTGCACTGGCATGATGCTGGTAAGTGGTGTTAACCGAGGCTCGCCCTTCCTTAGGCTCCTCTTAAGGTCTGGCCAGTGGCTTTTTCTGTTCCAGCGCAGGGTGTCACATCACATGATACCTGGCTCTTCGCGTCTCCCTCGACTGGCTGCAATACTCGGACTCCTTGGTCCTGGCGACCTTGTCAGTGTGGGGAGGACCAGCCGGTGGCTGGTGGCTGGCAGAAGGTCGCTCAGCTGGGTCTTGGCTGATGCTTCATGCCTGCCCAGGGGCGATGGGCCCAGGGCATCTCGCGCACACGGGAGGTGGGCACAGTGCCTGCTGCCTCCCTCACAGCGGGACGCCGTGGGCACCCCTGCTCTCACAGCTGTGCTGCACACTCCGGTGTGAGCCCTCAGCTGCCTTCCAACCCGAGGGCCGGGTCGCTCCTGGGTGGCAGCCAGAGATGGACGCTGCACCCATGCTGCCCTGGCCTCTCCCTGGCAGTCCTTGGCCCAGGGGAGGGAGGTAGCAGGGACATGAGGCTCTATCAGCCAGAGACAAGAGCTCAGAAGGGAAGCTGACCCCTCATCGGTTAGGGCTGTGGGCACTGTTCCCACTTCATGTGGCATCATGGGAGGTTGCTGCGTGTCTTCTCGCTAGCACACAGGGTGGACATCCCAGCTCTCGGTGCCATCTTGTCCGCAGCCCTCAGCTCCCTCCCTCACCCTGGTGCACTCTCCTTCTCTCCCTGCAGATCACGCTCGGTCAGGGTAGGAACTGGATGGAGCCTCTGGTCTCCTGTCACCATGGTGGGTGTCTTAGCTACTTTTTCTCATTGTCACCCAGAGTTAAAGGGGAAAGGTTTGTTCAGCTCACAGTGTATGGAGGTTTCCGACCATGGTCGGCTGGCTGCATGGCAGGGTGGCGTGGAGGAGGGGCATCTCAGGGGAGCAACAGCTCATGGTGGGCAGAAGATGGCAGAAGCCAGCAAGCGACCAAGACGCGCAGCTAGCAGCAAGCCTTGTCCTGTCCCTATAGCGTATCCACAGCCTCAGGCACTGCAGCACGAGTTGGTCATGCTCAAGGTCTAGCCACTTTGGAAAAAGCCCTACTTTTGACCTCAAGAGGCTCTGGGGGGACAGCAGGACACAGCTGTAAGGTGGGGGTCAAAGCAGGGACTGAAAGGTGTGTCCCAAACAAGCTCATGTGCTACCTGCCTGCGGATCTATGCCCAAGTGGTCAGCAACAGCAGAGCCTCCACTAAGGGTGTGGAGCTGCTGAGAGGTGAGAGTAGGGTGGTGAGAGAGCTCTCCCAGGGCCCCCAGCCTTCTCCCCTTACCTTCTGTTAGCCAGAAGCTGGGACCAGTCCTGCTGGGGCTCAGCAGTCTGCGGAGAAGGCTTCCCTGGACCCAGGGGGTTCACTACTGGAGAATATGCCTGCTGGACCGGAGAAGAGCATCAGCCTGAATCTAAGGCACAGGTAAGTGTTGTTGATGCAATTTGTAAAAAAGGGGAAAAGCCAGTTATAAAAGTTGGCATGCACAGTGTATATGGCAAGATAGAAACCCAGATACACAAAAAGCTACAACTTTTGTTGCACAGGTCCTGCTTTACCTTGGTCTTAACCATCCAGTAGAAAAGTATGAAGACAAAATATAGGAAGTAAAGCCATGTTGTTATGTTGAGCTGTGGGGGACTCAGGTCAATAATTTCTGACATTGCCAGTTAAACAGAGGACGCAATGCTATTATGGGCTACTGGACTCTTTTAGAATATTTTGCTGAGTTACACACCTATAATATTCAATAACGGTACTTAAAAAAATGGGGTATAACTATGAATGTCCATTTTGTATCTGTGTATTCAAAGTGGTTGGGACAGATATATAGTTGCATTCTCTTAATGAATAGAATGATTTTTTCTAATGGTGTTTGTAAATAGGATCACAAGTCTGCATCTTGTACAGCAATTAACCACTAAGAAGAATATATGCAGTGTATTATTTGTTGAAACTGTACTTTCAATTTGATTTGAAACTGTCTCATTACTATATGTTTATCAATAAAACTTTGAAAAGAAAAAAAAAAGAAACCCAGATACATTTATATTCTAATGTCAGGCATCAAACTATCATCTTTGGATGGTAGTATTGTGGGGAATGTTTGATTCATTCTTTGTGCTTTTCTGTACTTTCCAAGTTTCCTGAACTGAGGAGCTATTAATTTTTGTAGACAGACGATGTCATCTGACAGTCCTCTAGAAATCCACATATCTTCGCACACGGATTCTCTCCCAGCGACAGTGAGCACCTTGCACAGGGCTCGGGAAGCCTGTGAGCCTTCAGCAGTGGGTGGGCGCGCTTCTGTGGCTGCCACGTGGGCCTCGGCAGGATGCCTGGTGACCTCCAGGAGCACCGAGCTGGGGAGCAGCACAGGAAGCCAGCAGGCAGTTTCCCTCGCTTCGTTATCTCCCAGGCGGCCCCGCAGAGCGGTCTGTTCCAATGTGCTCAGAGCCTTGCTGCCTCAGCCTACTCGGGCTGCATGGGCAGCACAGGCCGAGAAGCAGCCCTGCGGCAGTGCCAGCTTGGCTCTCTGCGGGAGGACGCCTCGCCATCCCTGTCTCCACCATCTGGCCCTTCTGTCTCTGTGACATCTGGGGACGGGCACACTGGAGCTGACCTCCTCGGCTGTGATTCTAGTGTCTCAGTGAGTGACCGCCTGTGTGGGAGTGTTGGCCTAGCGGCTCTTGGGGGCCAGATGCGGCTGCTGGCCATGCTCACTGGTGACCTGGGGCCGGCAGATGCAGAGGCAGACGGAAACCTTTGTATCTTTATCGACCTCAACTTCAACTTGAAGTCAATAAATGAAGCCAGCAACCACAGTAGGGTTAGCAGTTCCTGTGGCTTTGTCCCCAGGAGAAGCCACATAGATTCTCACACTGTCACCGTTGGGCAGAGATCTTAAACTGCTGTGTTCATTATGACTTTGAAATTATGGCCAAATTGAAACTATTTTATTGATAATATGATGCCTAGATTTTATTAGTTAATGCAGCTGTGAAGTATTATGCAGAGTATTGTGTCATAATGTAGCTTTTAAGCTATTTGGAGAGCTGTATTTTAGCCTCATTTTTAAATTTTTTACTCTCTTGTGCATTTAATTTGATCCAAATAATTTCTGCTGCAGTCCTGTCGCACAGCCACATGGTGGGACAGCAGTGACTGCATGGTTGTGTGTGTCTTGGGTAAATATCTTCTCTGGCTCTCACTGTCTTTGTCCTTCAAATGAAGGGATGAGTCATACAGGTGATCTCAAAGGGTCCTGGCAGCCACCAGGTGACACGACAATGTGTTCTTGGTCACTGTGACCACAACTGAAGGGTACTGGGGACAGCGGAACCTGAGAGCCTATACTGTTTCTTAGCAGATTATTTTAACTTTCAGAATAATAAAGAAACTTGTTAGGAATCTATCTAGGAACATGCATATATTTATGTACAGATATGCTTTGAGTGAAAACTAAGAACTCAAGAACGGCTTGGTTAAATTCATTAAAATGGGGGCCGGGGAGATGGCTCAGTGGAATAAGCGCTTCCCTGGCAAGCGCAAGGGCCTGAGTTCAATCCCCGGTTCCGGAAAAAAAAAAAAAAAATTCATTAAAATGGATTTCTGTGATGGAGTGGCACCAGCCTGGAATGATCTAGAATAACAACAATCATTCCAAACAGTTAAGGCAGAATAAGCTGTCTGTGGCTCTTGAAGGGCAGTGCGATTCTACTTTTATGAAACATATTGGTGCACGCAGGCAGGAAAGATAAAACAGTGCAGGCAACACACTAATACTGGCTATCGTGAACAGCAGGGTTTAAAGGGCTTTTCCGTTTTTCTTGTCTATTCTTACACTTAAATGCACATACATGAGACTCTGCAGTAGGAAAACAGCAAATGTCAGGGTGCTGTCCTTGGAGTCTGTCGCACAAAGCGATGTTGGGCTCAGCCCTAGGTTGGGGAGCTGCCTCTTCTGACCTGAGCCCCGGCCCAGCGCTGGAGCCCCCACTCCTCCTCTGTCCCCCGACAGCCCCTCCACAGCTGTCCTGGTGTCCCCAGACCATACCTGTAGGTTGGTGGCCTCTGCTGCCCACCAGGCTTCGAACTCCTTCTGCAGCTTGACCTTGGTTTTGTCCATGAGCAGCTGCAAGTGCTCGATCTCCACCTTCAGGGCTTTCAGGCGTGTGAACATTGTTTTGTACCTGCAGCGGGATCAGAGAAGAGGTCGTGACCGAGTCTTGAGGGTCCATACCCAGAGGCTGCGCTGTAAATGCATGGATTTGTTGCTGCGAAGTGGGGCAGCGTGGCCCTGGTACCGAGGGCCAAAGCCAGGCCAGGGCCCAGGCTTCACGGAGCCAGGCAATTTTGTCCAGTGGCCCCAAGGCCAAGCCACGTACCCAGTGCACAGAGTGGACAGAGCAGCTGGGATCTGAGGCTGGGTGGCCCGGCTCTGGGACTACAGTCACAGCCGCCTCACCGTGGTGCTAGTAGGCTTTGTGATGAGAGACCAAGGCTACAAGACAGCTGCTTCGTTTTGTTTTCAGATGGGGCCCTTGTATTGCCCAGTATGACCTTGCACCCCTGAGGCTGTGCACAGGGCTGGTGTTGGGGATGCAGAGGAGGCGACCTGTGTGGTGTCCTCCGAACCTCTCTACTGTGCAGGGCTAGCACATGTGCTGAGCACACAGATGCTGAGATGAGCTACAGCGCTTGCCCTGGGTGCTGGGCACTCCGCAAGACTACCTACTTGCAGCACCTCCCTCCGTATGGAGGGGCTTTGGGCCCCTAAGGGACTGTGGTGCCCTAGGCAGGCGGTAGACAAGGGGTGACTGTGGGGCCCGCACTCGGTTGTCCTCCTGGTGGCAGCAGCCCCCAGGCCAGTGCAGGAGGTGGGGCTCCGAAGCAGCGCCCCCTCTTCCTGCTGTTCCACCCCCCTGCAGTTCCAGCCCAGGGCTCTAGCTGTCCTAGAGTCAGCGCTCAGGTTATGCGAGTTGGCTAAGGTGGGTGGGCACCTTCTCTTCTCCTCCTCCAGCTGCAGACGGAGCTGCTCCTCCTGCCGGTCTGGTCTGAGGGGCGCGGCTGTGTTTTCGGAGATCCCTGCAGGGGGAGATGTCCCGTTACCCCAGCGCAGAGAAGAGGTGAGGGAAGCGGGAGCAGCGTTGAAGCGCACCCCAGGATGCGGCGGAGGGAGACCTTCGGGGCCTCTGGATGGCAGCATCTGCCGTGGAAGGGGCTGTGTGGCTCCCACCCCTGACTACTCGCCCTCACTTCCTCCCAGGCCCCGAGGTGAGGTCAGACGCCGCCCCGCCCCAGGGAAGCGCTTCTTGCGGACCCATTCCCCGCCTCCTGAGCACCCACGTCACTCTGGGAAGCCAGGAGTTTCCCGCCTCCAGTCCCCGCCCTGGCTCTCGGGCAGATGGGCCCAGGCCCTGTGGATATGCGGCCGGTGCAGGTCAAGCCTTGGTGACATGCCTAGGAGGGCTGGGCACTCAGCTGTGACCGCTGGTGGCCGCCCCTGGCGCCCTGCAAGCTCGCCAGCGGGTGCCGGTGTCCCGCTGTGGCTGTGCGCACACCCGTGTGCAAACTCCCTATTCTGTGTCCTTAGCCTGGGGAGGGCGTCTGAGAAGTCACAGCGCCCTGCTTTGGCTCCCGGAGGGCCGAGTAACTCCTCCACGCTTGATCTGCCCACCTCACACGGCTAACTTCGGGCGCTGGAGCCGGGGCCAGGCTTGTTGGGTCGCACTATGAATTGCTTGGGCTAGGAGATTCCTTCTGTCGTCTTCTTGGCAGGAGTCATCAGCCTTCTGCACAAGGGCTTCCAACACAGGGAGCCCACTACTGGTATTTTTATTTTTTTGTTTTAAAGAGAGTAAAAGTAATAAAAACGATGCACAATTTCAAAAGAAGATCATGGGAAATTAACAATGATCATTGTATTATACATTGTTAGCCTTCTTTTTTCTGGTGGAACCGGGCACTTGCCGGGGAAGTGCTTATCTACTGAGCCATCTCCCCGGCCCCTGCTATCTTTAAATTTTATTTATTTATTAGAGAGAGAGAGAGAGAGAGAGGCCAGCTCAGTCCACCAGGGGGCGCGGCTGGCTGGCATGTGGTGCTGGGGGATTGAACCACGGTCCCTGTGCTTTGCTGAGCTTGTTCTATGTAGGTGCTTTAGACCACTGAGCCATCTCTCCAGCCCCCTGCTATCTCGGGCTCATTTCACTTAAGAATGTGGTCTCTGGTTGCATCCATTTACCTATAAAAGCCTTGAGCTTATCTTTCTTTAGAGCTGAGTAGTACTCCATTGTGTAAAAATACTCCAATTTTTTTTTTTTTTTATCCATTCCTCAGTTGATGGGCACTTGGGCTGTTTCCAAGATGTAGCTATGACAACGCACAGGTCACCGCGGAGCTCCACTCCCAGAGCAGCCCAGCCCAACTCCTCGTCTGAGGTCGCGTGACCTGGTTGCTTTCGTGGTCAACCTCAGAAGCCTGGAGCTGGACCTCATATTCCATGTAGTTCTGAGAGGAGCTGAGTGGGGAAGGGCTCCTCTTAGCTTTTAAACATTTAAGCTCTGTATTTCTATAGCAAGTGAATGACAAGCCCTGGTCATTTACTAAGTACCGTCTACAAACAAGGCCTGGGCTAGGCCCCCTTATCTTCTTGCTATCCTGAAAATAACCTGGCAGAGAAGGAAGTACTGACATTTCCTTGCAGTTAGATTTGTAGCCTAGAGAAAGCCGTAAATGACCCTTGGTCACAGCCCTAGCAAGGGGCAGAGCTGAGCCTTGAGCCTCTCGTTTTTTCTGGGCCAGAAGAGCTCAGTGCCTGTGTTGTTGGCAGCTCTGTCATGCTTGGTCCCTATTAAGCGGCGATCAGTTTAAAAACTTTCCTGCTTTTTGATGGTTAGCTGTCCAGATGTGTCCTATGCCAGTGGGGCAGTCATGGCCCCAGAGGTGATGCTTCTTCACATTACTGGTCTGCAGCCTGCTACGAGCGCAGGGTTGGGCCAGGACTCTGTCTGTCTTGTCCCTGGACCAGCAACCTTGCCTTCCTTGTGGCGAGTGGCGAGTGTGAGCTGAGCAGCCATGGAAGGCGTGCAGCGCCGTGGACTTTTCAGCTGGTGACCTCACTGGTGCCGTGAGGCGAGGTGGACAGCCTGTGCACGCCAGCCGCAGTCCCCCAGTCAAGGCACAGGAAACCTTGCCTTGAGGGCGGGGACAGGGTCTCTCTCTCCCTAGGCCCTTGGGGCTTTGCTCAGACACTCTGTGCGGTACACTCAATGCCACGCAGATCTGTGGTCGCTGTTCTCTGAAAAAAGCTATGCACGATGCTTAAGGCAGTATCTCGGCACCAGACTAATAGCGTTGGGCTTTAAATGGACAGAATATTTCCTTTCCTCAAAGTTTCAGAAACGGGCCCATCCATCTTCCAGCTTGCCTAGAAAAACAAAACCCAGTGGAGCTCTGAATCTTTTCATATTTCTGGAGCCCACGCCAGGGCACCCCTGAGAAATTCGGGGAGCATCTGAGTGACTGCTCTGGGCGACTGCTGGGGGGCAGCTCTGCACACCCGCAGGGGCAGGCGGGAGGGGCGGGCTTCCGTGTGACAGCTGTGCATGTCATCACATTTGTGGTGCGGGACAAGTCCCTGCCTTGCCCCCAGCTGGAGTCATTTCCATGGGCCACTGCAGGGTTCCTGGAAGATGACAGGCAGCAGGGACCCCAGAAGTGTGTGGGCACTTGGGCACTTGAGGCCAGGGGACCATTCTGATGGCAACAGTCACAAGCAGGGGCAGGCAACACCAGCAGCTGTGTGTGTGGCCAGGTCTCGGGCGCGGTGCATGGTCGTGTCCTCCTCCCCAGTCCCCAGCTGGCCTTGTCCTTCGGCTTTGCATAAGGCACAGTGAGGCTCACAGTGACGGGAGGCTCGAGCAGTGCGTACAGCGACAGCCCGCAGGGCCGGGCCTGGAGCCAGGCCTCATATCCCTCACTTCAGTGTCTATCGCACGGCACAGACAACATGTGTGCCCTGCCTCTGGAGGAGTCACAGGTGGCAGACAGACCCCAAACGAACAAAAAATGAAGAGTAGAAAGTGCTGTGAGGAAAGATGAAGCCGGGCACAAATGCAGAGGTAGGGTGCGGTGCTGCCACGCTGGGTGCCCTGTGACCAGTGGAAGTCCACAGAGTGGACAGTGGAAGCGCAGAGGGCCCGCAGCAGGAGCTGCTTGCTGTCTGTTAGTGACTGTGAGCAACACAGTGTGCCTGGGGTGGTACAGGGAGCCGAGGAGACCGAGGCCACAGCTCAGAGGCCCTGGCAGGCCCTGCTGAGCACCCCAACCTCGAGAGCAGGGGAGGCTGCAAAGGAGCCTCTCCCAGGGGACAGGATCGGCTTGACTGACTCCTTTGTGGCTGAGTCAAGCAGCTTTTTGCTGACCAAGAAAAAGTTACTCTTAAATGAAGAATAGGCACCATGGGCTGGCGCCGGGGTGCTGTGAGCCTATTGAGAGGATCCAGGAAAGAGGCTGGGGCTGGGACCCCGGGCTGCCAGAATGAGGCTACCACATACCCCCAGGACCATGTTACCCATGCTGTCATGGCAACCCCATGGGCCCGTGGCCAAAGGTGGTGCTTGCTCAGTGAGGTGCATTGTAATGACCAAGGGTCACCCTGGGCTGCTGCTGAGACCTGGTTTCCCTCTGCAGAGGGACAGGGCTGGGGACTCAGAGGGCAGCAAACCAGAGTGACTGAGCAAGAAGAGGGAGGGAGGAAGGGATAAACAGGCAGGTGGGCTTCGAAGTTCTCTGTCCCCCCTGGCCCTGGCCAGCGACAGACCCTCCAGGCACCAACAGGAGGCCCAGGGAGCCCTCCTCACAGGCAGAATTTTGGCCAGAAATCCAGCCCTGGAGGACAAAGGCCCAAGTGGCCTGTGAGGTCACACTGCTTTTCTGTGGGACAGAAGGCTCCCAAGTGACAGAAAGGCAAGAAGAAAGGATTTGGCTTCATTCCAGCAGCCATAGGTCTGAACGCCACACAAGGGAGGAAGCCTGAGCAGTCAGGTAGTAGCTGAAAGCTCAAGCTGGCATGAAGGGGGTGGCGGTGGGACACACAGTGCTGGGCTGACCTCATCTCTGAAGTCCCCAGTATTGGGAACCAGTGGTGCAGGAACAAGAGGGACTCCGGCTGGGAGGGTCAGCGGAGGTACAGCCCCCTCCCAATGGACATGGCTCCGGTGCAGAGGTCTCTAGCTCCTCTTCCCACTGCCCCATGGCCTCTGTTCTCTGTGCGTTCTCTTCCAGTTATCCTGCGCTGGAAATGTGCACAATCTCATTTCTTTGGTTCAGTGCTTCTCAATGAGGGGATGGACACCAGAGTGTTTTACAGAGCTTGTAAAAGCACAGTGTACTTGTACACAGAGTACAGCAAACGGCTGTACCCCAATCCACAGGGTTAGCATTTGTCAGTGGGGTCCCCTGCAGGCCCTATGGCCACTCATTGCTAATCAACTGTGCAAGGCATTGAGCACCTTCATGCCAGTCCTCAGTGTAGGAGTTCCCAGGACTGTAGGACCTATAGAGCTTTAGAGCGAATGCTACTCAGGAGCGAGTGTGTCCCCAGTGCCCCGCCTGTCCCTGGACTTTGGGGGGCCACTGTGATCAGGGGAAGAGGAGCTTGAGGTTCGCAGCACAGCACGTGGTCTCTGAGGTTGGCGCCTCCTGCATGTGGCCCTTCAGGTGCTCGGTGGGGCGGAGTTTGAGAGTCCACAGAGCTGAGTAGCAATAATGCAGAGCTGGTACGTGGGCCTGGTGCTTCCTCTGTGCAATCTCACGTGTTCTTCGTGACTCCAGGTGAGGAAGAGTTCAGGTACAGGCAGCTGTCTGCCTGTGACAGCGGCCACTGTCCCAGGTTGGCCCACAGGATGCTCAGAACCTATCCGTTTGGCCACACTACAAGTGCTCGGGAAGGCAATACTGAAATTCCAACTGTGTCCCACGGCTGAGAGGGTCCCTGTGGGCTTCTGTGGAGCAAAGGCCACGGGCCCAACATAGCTGCCACTTGGCCAGTGGGAAGAGGCAGGGAGTTACGTGGCCTCACCATGGCAGCCAAGACATCAGAGCTGCGAGGCATCTCAGCTAACCAGCTAAGGATTCATTTGCTCAGTACCCACTCTGGGCTTCCTTGGGCTGAAGCGTCTCACAGAACCGTAGGTCACTCAGCCTCACCTTGTTTGAAAAGTCAAAGTGTCTCTTCTTGCAGAGATTGATGGCTTCAGTATCTCAATTACCACGATGGTCAGCGGTTTGAGGCAAGATTCCAGCTTCCCAATCAGACCATTTCCTGTTTAATGGCTCAAATTTATTGTCAACTGGAGTCATCGCACACTGATGGGTACTCAGCGCCACATCCATTGTGGGGTTGATTCTGCCCAGCAGCCCAGCTCCCCGCAGCGGGCCCAGGTCAGGCATGATGGATAGCCCTGTGGGGAGCTGGCTGTGCCTGATCATTCTTGGGGTGCACTTGCCTCACCACCCCCGAGTCTACACTTACTGCCACTGACTTCCCTTGGGGACAGTGGAAAGAACTGGCCAGGCTTCAGTAAATCAGAATCATGCCACTGCCTGCTCTGCAGAGCAAACATAGGCCCAGAGAGCCCTGCTGTCAGCCACCCTGTTCTTCGAGGGCGACTCATCTCTCCCTATGCCAACCTGGGTCTCCCTGCTCAAATGGGTGCAGGGATGGCAGCCCCTCCTGCAGCACTTCCCGTGGAGGACACAGGCTGCACAGTCAGAGGCTTGGCACACACGCTGGCCACCCAGCAATCTGGGAGCTTGTTCCACATGTGAGACGTTACTCCAGGGTTTGTTCAGGCGTGGCTTTGTGCTCACCTCTGCTCAGATGGGGCTCTTGTAGGTCTCCTGTGGACCTCAGAGCGGTTTGTGGTTTCCAGTCTGTGATTTTCCTGTTTGTAGCCACTCAGAACCTGGCACAGGGATGGTGACCTCTGGCTGTGACCCCAAGATTGCCTTCTTTTGAGGGCTCCCACCTCAGGTGCCATCATCAGCTTCCCAGACCACATGACGTGTTCCCTCTGAGGAGGAACGCGCCTCCCCAGGGAGAGCTCAGTAGGAGTCCCGCATCCCTACAACTCCCGACCTTCATGGGGCCAGGCTGTGTTCTCAGGCATGCACACCTTGGGAGGCAGAGCTCCTGAGAAGTGGGGCTTTCTCCTGTGGAGACCCGGCTGATGGTGGTCAGTGGACTTCAGTCAATTCCCTTGACTGGCTATTAGGGGAATGTGGGGACGTTTAGGACTTGTGGACTCTGAACAAAGCTGTCTCTCTCCTTTTGGAAAATGTGTCTATCAGTAGCCAATTTGCAAATCAATCTGCTCATTTGGCATTAATTTATCAGATACTGCAGTCAAAAGGAGTTGCGAGACCACACAGTGAAGCTGGCACATTTGCAAAGTCAGATGGCGAGAGCGGGCCAAACCACTGACTGCTCACACCGCCGGAGGAGAGGGCCAGTGCAAACGCGGGAGGGGATGTTGTGGGGAAGAGGCAGCAGTTTGTCCTAAGCCCTCCACATGCCCTTTGCTTGGGGCCATGTGGTGGAGGTGCTGTTCCTTCCCTCAAAGCCAGGGTTAGGGGGGATCCCTGGAGAGCTAGGTGAGCCCCCAAGGGACTGGTGTGCTGGGGGCAAGGAGAGCCACAGTGCAGGACAGGACACCTGCCCATTTCTGGAGCAGGTCAGTGTGGCTGAGGCCTCCTAGGAGCAAGGGCAGGGCTCCTGCTGCTGCCGTGTGGGCCTGGCATGGGGGCTACATGTGCTGGAGAGTCGGGCCGGGCTTGCCTGGGTCAGTCAAGCAGGTCTGGGAGGGGTTCTGAGGCTTTGTCCTGCGGCCTGAATGCATCTGTCACTGCTGGGGGGAAACATTCAAGTCTCGAATGTTTGAATTTGCTGGGGATCAAATCCAGGTCCCTGCGCTCGCCTAACAGGCTCACAACAGGCCTTTGTCCCCCGCCCTTCGTGGCACCTCAGGAAGCACAGCCCTGGCACCCAGAGTGTGTGCTGCACCACCCAGCCGAGCTCCTCCTGCTGACAGGATTCTGCTTGCACCCAACCCACACAGGCTCTGGTCAGAGACCTCTAAGGACCCATGAGGGTCCCCATGGGGAAGAGTCCGCTGTGGACACCCCCAGGTCCGGAGGCCCCCACCCTGCCACCACAGAGCAAGCCTAACCAGCTGTGTCTCCATGCTCCCTGCCTTCTTCCAACTCCTCCTGGGGAAGCCCGACCCTTCAAGGCCGAGGAGGAGGTCAGTGAGGGGGTCGCGGCTATTTTCTTTTTTCCTCATGACAGTTGGTCTTAGCGGAGCAAGGGAGAGAAGTCTTATCTTTGAGTAAAAATTGTATTATTAAGGCTGTATTTATAATCTAAAGGTTTTTTTCATTTGTTTGTTTGTAATAACAGTGAGTGACCGCTATAGTTACAGGTTGCTCAGATTCCATCTGAGCAGAGGAAGATCCATGCTTCCTGTGGGATTTATTTATTATATATTATTTATTTATTTTTAAATGTATGTATTTGGTACAGGGTCTCACTATACAGCTCCGACTTGTAGTGATCCTCTTGTTTTCGGCCTCCCCAGTGCTGGGATTACAGGTGTGCGCCACCATGCAGGGACTTGGTTGCTGGCTCAGTGCACCCCAGAAGCGGGGCTGGCCTGGCATGTGGTGCTGGGGATCAAATCCAGGTCCCTGCGCTCGCCTAAGCAGGTGCTTAGTCTGCTGAGCTATCTCGCTGGCCCTGGATTGATTTATTTATATTTTTTGAGACCCGTTGGCACCACGCAGTCCAGGCAGGCCTTGAACTCATGCAGATCCTCCTGTCTCAGCCCCTGGAGTGAGTGCAGGGATCATAGGCGCTGTGGGGATTTAAGGAGAATGCATGGCAAACAACTAAAAAAGTAAAAGCTTTGGGGACATCTGGACTGTCCAACCCATGGGCCACACTGCTCACCGCTAAGCTCCTCCTGGAAATCACAGCTTTCCCGGCTGGGGACCTCGAGCTGTCTTCGCTTTGCTGGTTTGACTGCCCTTTGCCACTGAGGCACCTGACTAGGATCGAGGGGTCAGGGTTCGCGCTTCCTCCCCCTTTTCCAGACAGTACCAGCCTAGACGGGGGATTGTTGAGCAGCTGCTGCAGCTTCTCACGGTTTTCCAAACAGAGAGCAATATTCTCAAAACACCGCTCAACGCTCTGTGCTGGTGGACACCGAGCAACCATCGGTTGCATCCAAGCATAAAAACCCCCGCTTCCGGTCCGTTGGTCCCCCCACTTGCGTGCTTCTCAGGCTCCACTCAGGGAGGCGGGCCAGCTCCATTGGAGCATGCGCAGCACGCTTCCGCCTTTCTTGGGCCTAGATTTGCCAAGCAAAAGTGATCATTTTAAAAAATACATTCAAGTCTTGAAGAGGGAATCAGGACGCTAGAATCTTGTCAGCTACATGTTTCGCTAGATGCCCAATTCATGCAAATTAGCAGGTGTGGCTTCTGCGCATTTGCATGATGGAAAAATGGCATTGGCAAGAGTTGGGGTCGCGATGACCCCACACTGCAAGGGCCATACGGGCCTTTCCTGGGCTTCTTGGCCCTTCTCCTTCCCTGCTTCCGTCCCTCCTTTCTTTCCTCCTTTTTCTGCCTCTTCCTCCTCCTCCCTCGTCTCCTCCTCTTGCTCCTTTGCGACACCAGCTTGCTATGTACTTGAGGACAGTCTTGAACTCACTGTGCGGCCCAGGCTGGCTTTGAACTCTCAGCAAAACTCCCGCCTCAGCCTCCCAGGGCCACGCCTGGGTTTCTGCAGGGAAGATCTGTCGGTGGTGCCCACGGTGTGCACAGCTGGCTAGAGGGGTGTGGGCCTGTGCAGGCCGCACCAGCTTTGCCAGGAGCTGTGGTCGGCTTAGCTGCGCCCGCTGCCTGGACATTGTGTTTACCGGGTCCAGAGCCGGAGCTCACGGTGGTCACCCAGCACCTACTCTGCCCATGGTCCCGTCACAAGTCCCACACTGGTCTCGCTGCTCCGAAGGACGGGCATTTTTCTGCCTCTTACGAGTGAGGAAAGGGATGCTCAGCAAGGGTACAGGGCCACCGTCAAAGGACAACAGAAGGTAGCATCACAGCACAAGCTGCGCTCTTCAGGTCGCAAGCCATGACAGTTAATTTTCGGTGTCAGCCTGACAGGGCTCCAGGTGCCCCCGTGGCTGGTGAAACGTGATTTCCACTTGTTCTGCTTGAGCCAGGTGGGCGGAACTCTGGGTGTCGCGCCTAGCCTCCCCTCGTGGTCCCCAGGGCCTGAAGACCCCTCGGTCCTGCAGCGCCCATCTGGTAGAGGTAGCCAAGGTCTGTGGCCTCAGCAGATGACGGCCTGGCCTGTTGCTCTCCACCTTGTGGCCGTGATCGTATGGCATTGTATATCCAGTGGGGGAAAAGGCTGAGGAACCCCGGGGAGCCACCAGGGGGCACTGCAGGAGTTCTGCGTGGAACGTGCGGCGCAGCTCCCGGCAGGTTTCTGAGCCAGTTCTCTGGACTCTCTCAACCCTCAATAAGGCCCCTGCTGGGGAGTGCTGGGTCACTGCCCAATTGCAGGGTCAGGAATGCACAGCTGGGGCGAACCCCATGAGGCACAAAGGTAACGGTAGCCCGTTTGGGGGCTGCTTTTGTTCCAGAGGTCTTTGCTCCAGGGCAGTTAGCGAGCACGGAGGGCCGAGGGCGGGGGTGAGGTCTGGTGTCCCAGAGGTGGGGCTGGGGGCAGGCTCAGGCGTCCTCGTAGCTGCAGGCCCCTGCGCGCTGCATTCTTTCCCTGCTCCTCAGGCAGGAAGCCTGGGTCCTGCTGCGGCAGGGTGCAGTCCTGCCTGCCCACAGGCACGGGCCTTGCCACGAGCAGCTTTGGGTCCAGGGAGCAGCACAGGCAACGGAGGGCTGCTTTCTGACATGCCACCTGGGCTGGTGCGTACTCAGGCTCCTCGGGGGCAGTGACAGCCCCTACTCCCTGACAGGAGCAGAGTGGTGGTCGGGCCATGGATCCCTGAGGCAGGGGTGCTGTAAGTGGTGTGGCCCTGGTGGGATTCCTGGGCCAGAAGGAGTGAGGGTCCTCCAGGCTCAGACCAGAAATGTGTGCGCCCAGGGGAGGAGGCGGGCACAGGGGCCAGTGCAGGCTGGCTTGGTGGCCAGCCCCAGGGGCCACTCCTTGTGGTCCATCCCCAGACCTCTCACCTGACAGATTTAACACCTGCTTGGCAGTGGGATGCCTTTTAATGTTTAATCACAAGGGCTTGTCAGAACCTTAGGTGTAAAGGTGACAAGATCCAGTCCCTGACCAAATCCTGCAGAGAGAGAAAGAGAGAGGAGAGGGAGATAGACAGACAGACAGACAGAGGGATGAACCAACAGACAGACGGATAGATAGGTGGACAGGTGGGCCGGCAGGCAGTCATAGCCACGTCCAGGGCTGGATTTTCCCAGTTTTATCTGTCTCGCTCCACGCACCCACTGGAGAGTGGAACACCTGAGTCTTATCTCGGCTGCGCACATAAATGCCCCGGTGAGTTACGCCTGATGTCAGTCCCCCAGCTTTCATGGAGGGTTGATATGAGAATCAGCTGGCTGAACATTTTGGCATCTTTGTAAAGCTGCAGGTGAAGACATCGCTCACCGTGTCACTCAGTGTCCTTCACATGAGGATCCGCAGGATAAATTCTGGCCTGTGTTTAGTTCCAGGAAGAGATTCTGTTTCTGCAGATAAATTAGTTAGTATGCTTCCTGCTGTCAGAAAATGAAAACTGTGTAAATGTGGGTGCATCTCCTTTGTGCTCAGCGGCTGGACAAGGGCAAATCGGATTTATGGCCTGTGTGTGTAATTTGCTCAGCTCTGGGGTCCAAAAGCACTTACTCCTTCTCCTGCTTTTAAACGGACTTATTTTATTCTATGTTCAAGTGTCTCATTGTGCTCGCGTGAGCTCCGTGAGTCTGGTAGCCACCTGGGAAGCATTCGTTTGCCATCACATGGCCTATTTATGGCTCACGCTGGCTGCTGGGGCTCCAGAGATGAACCTGACTGCACCTGGCTTCCGGGAGAGAAGCACGGGGAGTCGGGGTGCGGGGGTGGCTCGGGCATGAGGGCGGACGGCTTTGTGGCTGCAGGGGAGAGGGAATTTGAGCACGGCGTTGTCGGGGTCTGTCCCTGGCCTTGCATCCTGGTTAGACTGCAGACCCTGAGCCGAGGCCCTGTGTGGACCCCACGCCCCGGGCAGCGCGCCCTGGCGGAGCACTGTGGCAGCTGCAGGCGGGCTGAGGAGCCCGGCTTGGGCTTTGCGTCCTTCACTGAGCAGGGCCCGGGTGGGCTCCGGCACCCTCCAGGCCTGAGCTTCGACATGAGGAGAAAGAACGGTGGCATCTGCTTCATGTGGGTGCTGTGACTGCTGAAAAGACAGTGCACGTAGGAGCTCGCAGTCCTTCCTGCCTCTCGGTAAGGCAGTGAAGAGGAGGGGACCCGCACATCCTCCCCTCTGATCCCCACGCAGCTGAGGAGCTTTTGCCGATCGCTTGTCGAGGGATCCTGTGTGCAGCGCTGCATCGAGCTACGGATATGACGAATGCAGCCAGCAGCCTCGATTGTCGATCCCACCTGATGGTGAAAATGACTGTCCTGCTGTCTCCTGAGCTCGTGTGGACCTCAGCCCTCCAGGCTGTCAGTACCTTCTGCTTATTGAAGATGCGCTCAGATGCGTCCCAGACATGTCTAGTAAGGGGTGGCCCAGCACTGCCTGCGACGCCCAGGGAGCCACAGGGTCCCCGCCAGCTCCTCCTGCCTCCTCCCTAGCTGCATGCATTCCCCTGTCCACTAATTCTCAGCAGGATCCAGGCTCAGTAGCCGCCTCTGCGTCCTCATGTACTGTGGGCAGGTGTGAGTGGGGAGCCGGGTCGAGATTTCTAGCCAGGAAAGGAAGCAGCAGTCCTTGTGCCCCCCACGTAGACTCACAATACCCCGTGCTAGCTTTGAGAGGGGCACTGTCTGTGTGCCTGTGGAGCGGTGGCAGGTACTGAACAGCCACTCTCCGGAACAACAGTCTGGATTTATAACATTTGCCGGCATCCATGGTGTCCATTCTTCTCCATGGCTGATTTCAAGTCCGGAGTGTGATGGTGCTGGGACTCGGAGGGGACACACAGCGCACACCACTCTGCATCCGTCCCCACTCTGCAGATGCGGAGGGCGTTGCTGACTCCGAGAATGCGGGTAATGGCGAAGCGCAGCAAATTATTGAGGAGGCGATGAATGTTGAGTATTTCTTACCCTTCTTTGTAGAATAAAACTTACAAGCCTACATAATATGGCTTTTCATAACAACCACGTTTAATCATGGCTGCCTAGATCCCCTGGGTGGTCAGAGTCAGCTCTCCTGCTGTGGGATGCGCAGGCTCCAGGCCGCGGCTCACCCTGCGAATGGCTCCCAGCACAGATCTCCGCCCTCTCCTCCTCCCTGCTCCAGGCCTGGGGCTGCCTGTGTACGTATTTCCCGGACACACATCTGTTGTACTCAGAGATGCGTGCTCATGAAAGTAGGCGGCAACCTCTCCAGCTGGGACCTGCACGTCCTCCCCTTTGATCCCCACGCCCACCCACCATTCCTAGATGGAGACTTAGGAAGGAGAGTTCCAAGGGGGCTCCCTAGAGTGGAGGGCAGGGGAAGTGAAGAGGAAAGGAAGCGAGCAAAGGGAACGGAACAAGGAGGGGAGAGGAGTGTGTGACGCGATCCCCAGAAGTAGGGCATCTCTCTGTTCTTGCCTCGGATGCCCAGTGGCAGAGGCCAGGCTGTCCCAGAGGGCCAGGCTACATTGGTCTGCTTGTGCTTTGTCCCAGGCTTCAGCTCCCCTGTCACTAGAAAGAAGGATGAGGGAAGGACGGGAGATAACTCCCTGCATGGGGGTTCGTTCTCCCCCATCTGCAGCATGGTCACCTGGGACGCAGGGGCCTGGTGGCTCCAGATCCTACCAGACAACTTCCTGAGGCACTGGGAGGCAACATGGCATTTAAGCTCCAAATGGTGGCTGGGAGGTGTTAACACCTGGGCTCTAATTGGGATCCAACATGCTTTTAAATTAAATAGGTATTTCAAGTGCTCTCAGAGAGCCTCCCAGCCCAGCGCTCCCCCCCCAATCCTGCTGACTACTGCAGGCGGAGGGGGCTGCGGCCCGCCTGCCTGTTGCAATGGATGCCAAAACCCATGCTGCAGAGGCTCCCTGGAGATGACGGGAGACTTGTTCAGACAGACCTGGTGCCTGAGAACACACAGCACGTTCCCTCTCCAGGGACCAGAGTGACCCTCAATGTGATGAGTCAGCCGAGGGGCAAAGAGGACAGGACACCCAGGCACATGCTGGCCAGGCCGGAGGTGGGGCTGCCTTTGGAGGTGAGCAGCCCTTCTCCCGCCAGGGAGGAGGAGCCAGTCTTGCAGCTGAGGGAAGCGACTGCCTGCGTGTTGGAGGCCTTGGGATGGCTCTGCCCCCTGTGACCTGCCTAGCAGAGTGTGGGGCCAGGCTTGGAGGCCCCAGAGGTGCCTGGCACAACTCTCCAGAGAAGGCAAGCAGCACAGTGTCACCTGCGAAGGTGTGCCATGCCCCGATAAAAGAGAGCATGCTCATCTTACCCTTTAGCCCCAGGGCCAGCAGTGTGACTTGGGCTCTCATTGTTCTCTGAGCACTTATTGTCGCTGAAAGTGAATAAAACCCTCCTCCACCTTCCAGGGCCTCCCCAGACGACCTTGTGGCCAGGTCATGATGTCCCACACATCCCCTTGCCCCTCATCCTGTGGGCTGGGCTTGGTACTCACCTAGGGCTACCTGCTGCATGTGCCGCTGTGTGATGGCATCCTTCAGGCGACCTGCCCAAGACAGAGGAGAGCACCAGTGAGTTTCCAGTGGTGGGGGCAGACCTTGCCTTGGAAGCGTGTGGCCAGCTAAGGGGATCACAGGAGTCACACTCATGGAGCTTCCAATGAGACCCTCCCATGGCCCGGTGTGCTGAGAACACATGGTTCACCTTGGGGCTCAAGAGCTCGGGGATCTTGGGTGGTCACTTGTCATCTTAACCAGGACCCCACTCTCCTAAGTAGTCTTTTCCATTGTTATCAGTGAATGGGGAGGGGAGATATGGCCTTTGCCTAACATATAGTGTCACTGAAATCCACTTTTTTAATGTATTTAGTTCAGGGCCTACAGAGTCTCACTATACAGATCAGACTCAGTGATCCTCCTGTCTTCAGCCTCCCAAGTGCTGGGATTAAAGGTGTGCGCCACCATGCCCAGTCTCAGTCACTATTTCATTTCGCCCTGGGGGTGGGGCTGGCCTGGCATGTGGTACTGGGGATCCAACCCCGGTCCCTGTGCTTTGTTTAAGCCAGCGCTTAGTCTGCGGAGCTATCTGGCCGGCCCCCACTTCTTTCCTGAAGCTATCTGAAACCATGTCAAACAAAGAAGACAGTAGTTGCCATTGATAATAAATCTCAACAGCTGATCATTTGGTATGAAACTGATGTAATTCCTGGTCAATGAACAAAACTGTGGTGTGTAGATCCAGGGACATGATAGTCCCACTGGCCTGTGCAGGGATGAGACTGTGGTTGACATTAACTGCAGAGCTTCCTTTGTGAGAAACATTAGCAAAACACAACATATTTGGGAAGCAGAGGTGAGTGGGGTAAGGGGGTGTCTGAAGTCATGTCACATGAGAAATATTTGAGGTGACCTAAGATACATAGATGGGGAAGAAAAGACTTGGTGGAAGAAAAAGCACAGAATAATGGCTGTCTTTGGGTATCTGAATGGCTGGTGTGGCCCTCACTATGTAGCCCAGGTTAGCCTTGAATTTGCAGCGATCCTCCACATCCGGCTGGGAATAGGTTATTTTTGCCCTAGTCCGAGGGCAGAGGTCAAGCCGAGGAAGGAAGAAGCAGCTCGCTGAGGAGCCCCAGCCCCAAGTAGATTAAATTCTCTCAAAGTGCCCGTGCTTTACACTTCTGAGCTGTCTCTGTCTCGCTGGCCAAGCCCTGGGTGTTGACTGAGACACTTGTGAAAATGTCAGTGCTGTGTGCACACCTGCCCCACATGGGGGGTGTGACCAGCCCCTGGGAATGTCACCGGTCCTTGGCCTAGTGCGGATCTTTCCTCCTGGAAGTGCATTCTCCAGAGCTCGTGGGAGGGTCTAGCAGGGCAGTGCAGCTACTCGTGTACCCCTGACTGAGGGACGGCCCTCGTCTACCGGGTCGTTGTCCTCTTCCACCGTGCATGCAGCTTCACGAGGGACGCGCATGGAGCCGAGAGGGAGGAAGGGGTTCCTGCCTTGCCAGCCAGCTTAGCTAAGCCAACCCTGGCCATGGTGGGTTACAGGTGTCGCTGCCAGATCCCCTCACAGCCTGGAAGTACATTTGCTACTCCAAGGCCAGGCTGAGCTGAGCGTCCCAAAGAGGAGCCATCCACGAAGCGGCCACGGGAAACTCCATGGTTCCTGATAGCTCCAGAACGTCAGGACTGGGAGGGATGGTGCAGGGCACTCGGGTTTCTCCCCCTGCAAGGCGGGACTCCCTTCTCCAGAAGGAAACTGGCCTTTCCTCCCAACGTATGTGCACCCGGCTACTCTGTGGAAGAAGTCCTCTAGGAGGACCTGCTCATGTGACCTCTGGCTGCTGGGCTTGCCTGGGATCAGCGTGGAAGAGGACCCTTCCTCCATGGTGGTGCACCCTTCACATGTGCAGGATGCTACGATGTCCCCACTTAAACGGTGCTCTCTGGGCCCGGGAGGCCTCGTCTTCCACACATGTGATTGGCTGGGGTAAGGCCTGGGACAACTGCTTTGCTTTCCATCTGGCCTGTCCTTCCCCCAAGGATTTGCATAGAGATGAAGCCTGGAGCTGTGCCTAAGCAGTTACTGCCCCCTAATTCTCAGTGGGGCTGAGTGGGAGTGTTGGAGCGTCAGGGGTGTTGGGGAGGTGGGGGCCAGCTCAGTGATGGGTACCATGAGCCAGGAGCCAACAGGATGCACACAACCTGACCCCTGGGTCACATGGCCTCCTCTTTATTGTCCCCACCAATGGTGTGGAGTAGCTGGGAACACAAGGTTCAGGTGAAGCTGAGACTCTAGTCTGCATCAAGTGTGGCTGAATGGAATCTCCAAAAGGCACAGCTGGGCTTCCAGCGCCCTGATGGCCCCTCGACACCTCTGAAGCCCCTGCCCCATCCCACTTAGAATTAGGACTGGACATTGCTTCAGCCGAGCCCTTGGCTGCATCTGTATGCGTAAGCCTCTTCAGTGGGGACTGTGGGAGGGAGGAGTGGCGTCCCCAGGCCCTCAGCCTAGTGGGCGTATTGTTGGAGAAGGTCATGGAGGACGGAGAGCGGAGGCATGTTGGTGCCATGCCTGTTTCTTCAGTAGGCAGCCAGGGGCTGTCACCTGCCTGGGAGCTGTCTTCTTCAAGTGCCTGGAAGGTGACCTCTCCCTTAGAGCACACACAGGGCAGAAGTAACGTGCCCGGACCCCATGGCCCCACAGCCAAGCTCCCTGACCTTGGACTCCCTGACCATGGCCTCCGGATTCAGGCCTTGTCCATGGTTAATGGCTCCCTTCCCTTTACTGGAAACCTCTTCCCAAATCCTATGGGGGCTTTTTCAAATGCATAGTCTAAGGACTCTCCATAGCCCTTGGCTTGCTAATGGCAATAAAGAGGGTTTTCCCGGACACTGAGTTCTATAAACTCCTCAGATCTAAAACTCTCCAACAGCGAGGCATCCATGGGAGGCAGATGTAGGTATTTACCATGCTACAGACTGGTGAAGGGGGTTTTTCGATGAAGTCAGAATGCTCAGTTTTGGCGAACTCACTAACGTCTCCCACCATATGGCATTTTTTTTTTTTTTTTTGCCATATCCCCAAACAAGCTTCCAAAAATAGCCTTGTGCCTGAGACCTGACTGCCTTTTCCAGCAGAGCCGTTCTTCAACGAAGGTAACAGTTTCTAGTCTGCTGGATCTTGCAGCTCGGCAGGTTTTGGCAAACTCGGAGGTGAGGGGGATCGGAGAACTCACTCAGCATGCAGCTCGCTGTCATGACTGTGGTGATAAATTTGCTGGTTTTGGCCTGGGTTCCTGGACACATCCCCATCCAGAGGTATGGAAAAGATATGAAACGGAAATAGAGAACTCCGAGCCTGAGGCAGGAGGCAGTCGGCGAGGAAAGTGGGGAGCCCAGGTTGGGGGTGAAAGCCAGAGGGATGGGGGATGAAGGCAGGGCTCTGCTTGCAGGGAATGTGACTTTCCCTCTGTTGCGCCTTACAGCAGTGTGTGCATGGACACCTTTTCTCCCTTTTCGATCCAGGTATGGACGGAGGGGTGGCAGCCAGGGGCAGTGGGTCTCCTAGGAGCACCCCAGGTCAGGTGCGTGGTGGTGACTACCCCAGCAGGCAGGGCACAAGCGGTGGGGTGTACGGCATATGCTTTCTGCTGCCAAGTAGTGTGCAGGAACACCTGATCCTGAACACTGATACTAGGCTTTGGGATATGACAATTTCTCTTTCTTTCTTTCTTTCTTTCTTTCTTTCTTTCTTTCTTTCTTTCTTTCTTCTTCTTTCTTGATGTATTTAGTACAGGGTCTACAGGGTTTCACTACACAGATCGGACTCATAGTGATTCTCCTGTTTTTAGCCTCCCTAGTGCTGGGATTACAGGCGCACATCACCACGCCGTCTCAGTCCCGTCTCAGCGCATCTTGGCAATTGAACCCCGGTCCCTGTGCCTGCCTAAGCAGGCACTTTAGTCCGCTGAGCTATCTGGCCAGCCTGACAATTTCTTTAAACTCCACACTGCTTTTCATATCTTGGTATTGGGAGTGAACTCAGGACCTTGCACCAGCCAGGCTGGCGCTGCACGGCTGAGCCATCTGCCAGCCCTCTGTACCGTTCTTCTGCGTGTGTCCATGTCAGGATGGGATCACATGCCACGGGAGAGCCCCTTGGTTGGCCCCAGGGAGAGGTTGCTGCTGCAGGCCACCCTGGGCTGTCCGTACCGCTACCAAGCAGTGCATGCTTATCACTCGTCTACCATACGTTGGCTTCTAAGTGCTGTGGAATACACCGACTGGGAAGTTAGCACAATACCAGGATCAATACTAGGATCAAAGGGGCTGGGGAGATGGCTCAGTGAAATAAGTGCTTCTCTGGCAAGCGCAAGGGCCTGAGTTCAATCCCTGGTTCCGCCAAAAAAAAAAAAAAAAAAATCCTTTCTTAGTATTTTGGGGCCAGGGAGATTGCTCAGTGGAATAAGAGATTTCCTGGCAAGCGCAGGGGCCTGAATTCAATCCCCAGTTCCGCCAAAATAAATAAATAGAAAATAATAAAATAAAATCAAAGAGCTTGGGGCTTAGTTAGCACGTTAGTTTGCTGAGTCACTAGAGTGAAACACCCAAGGACAGCTAAGTCAGTCAGGAGAAGAGATTCCTTTAGCTCACGGTTTTTTAAAAAAAAATTAAACAAATTGTGTATTCATTTATGTATTTGGTACAGGGTCTCGCTATGTAGCTCAGACTCATAGTGATCCTCCTGCCTCAGCCTCCCCAGTGCTGGGACCACAGGGGTGCGCCACCGCGCCCTGTTTCTTCCCCACCCCACAGCTCAGTTTTGGAGGCTCAGTGTGCAAACAGCATGGTGCAGCTTCTGGCAAGGGCCTCCTGGCTGCAGCAGTGTGAGCCCGTGGGAGGAACATATCACACTGCGCAGCGGGAAGCTGCGAGGGGCCCAGGCCCCACGTCCCCTCTGAGGCACGGCCTGAGGACCCCAGGACTTCCGGTGGGTCCCAGCTTCTGACACTGGCTGCTCGCACAGGAGCCCTGGGGACACAGCTGCACCACCCCCACCCCCAGCGACCAGTTTGCTTTTCTGCTGAGCCTGAGCTTGAGTCTTCAACGTGGTGTATCAGGACGCTGGAGCCAACCACTGGGGGCTGCCATTCAGTTATTCTAGGAAATAATTACAAATGTAGGGAAGCCACGGGTGAGCTCGAATGCCGGCTCTCCCACCTCCTAATCGGGCAAGCTACTGAACCATCCAAAGCCTCAATATCGTCACTTGAAAACTGAGAACAATAATATAACCGCAGTAACATCTGCTTTCCGAGGCCTCAAGATTCTTAGGAGGCGGCATCGGTGACACGCCACACCAGTGTCGGCTCCACACACTGGATGGATGCCACACTGTTAGGGTGACAGGCTCTGAAGGCCAAGCTGCTAACATCGTCAACGGCAGGGGTTAAATTTAGAGGTGGGGAAGGCGGCTTAGGAAACACAGCATTACCAGAGGTGGACTGAAGTAGCTTCGGGGGGGAGCAGGGTGCTGGGGAGAGGAGTTGAGGGGCATTCCAGCCAGAAGCTGCCAGGACAGGAGGGCGCAGCAGCCGGCGACTCGGGCAGGACCGGGCCCGGTGGGAGGGCGAGGGTCTGCGTGGTGTTTGTCCCGGCTCCCGGCTCCTAGGTAGCTGCTAGGGGCCCTGGTTCCAGATAAAACCTAGTTTTCTGTTCAACAGCACTACTTTAGTATCCCAGTGAACTGGAAATAAACATCGCAGTAGAACTGGGCTGCGGGAGAACTCACAGACTGCGCTTCCTGCCCGAGGGGCCTCTTTGAAATGGGAGGTCTAGTTAGCGGTTCTGAGTTCAGTGTTGATTTCAGCAGTGACGTCGGAAGTCAGCGGCTTTGTACTAACACAGAGGATCTGTGATAACCAAAATGTTAGATCCCCAAAGGCTGTTTGTAAAAATAATGGGCCTGGAATAAATTAACTGTGTAATCCATAGATGGATTTCCATCAAACAGGAGTATGTAAATCCTTTGAAAGCTCAAAATCAGACAATTCATCTTCTCCTTGCTAATATATATTTCATCAGGCTTGATTCAAACTCGTTGGTCTAATATGAAAATCTGTTGAGGCAGAAACCACCTCTTCCCACCCGCAGCGGTGGATGAAATAAGAAAGAGGATATCAAGAAGACGTTGCTGGCTTAGATTACAAGACGCATTTCTGAAGTCTGGAAGTCGGACAGAAACGCGCAACAGTGAGTTGAGCCAAAGGCCTGAGTTCGCAAGTCTTCTTGGGCCCAGAAGCAGGAAGGTGACCTGCAGGGCACTGTGCCGACATGGCCAGCGCCAGGCACAGGGTCTGAAGCTGTGGGGGTGGATGCGCCCACATCCTCATCTGTGAGTGGAGGGGACCGAGGAAGGGGGCTCCGGGTTCTGCTGGGGGCTGTGGGTCCCCACCCACAGAGGAGAGGCACAGACCCTGCCTCTCCCAGCTGCTATGCCAAATGGCCTCTCCAGTGCCGCGATAGGTTTGGCCACGTCCCCAAGGCAGCCGTAGAGCCCTTTCTCCAAACTGTCTTCATTAGAGCCTGGAATGGAGGTTTAGAGGACCTGCCAGTGACAGAGAAGTGAGCACAAGGAGAAAGAAATATGATAGGCTTCACTGAAAATGGGCTTGCTAAACAAGATGCCAAAATATATGAATACATCTACTGCTTAAAAGAGATAGGAGTGTCAATGATGGGGTCATGAACGAGTGACGATAAAGCAATTTTCAGGACAGGCAGACAGAGACCATCACTGATGTATAAACACAGGGTCTGAGTCTATCTTCCTCTTCAGTTTAGGGCACTTTTTCCTGGTCAGTCCCTGCAGAACTACTGTGTGTATGTGTACATCTAAGGGTCACGCTCTTTGGAGCTCTGTCTTAGCACTTTTTGCCCCAGGTTCTGCATGTGGAACTAGATGGTTGCATGTTTATCCTGCTGGTTTGGGTCCAAACCCTTCCTATGCCCCATATTTTCCCTTTTGGAATAAGAGTGTTTCCCTGTGCCACTGCACGCTGGAGTATTTAACTTCTTGATTTTTATAGGCGCTCACAGCCAGGAGTTTGCCTTGAGTCTCAGAGGAGACGTTGGGGTTGGACTTTAAAGCAATGCTGGAACTGTTAAGACTTTAGCATTTTTTTAATTTTTATTTTTTATTTAGTGCAGGTTCCACAGGGTCTACAGGGTCTCATTACACAGATTGGACTTGTAGTGATTTTCCTGTTTTCAGCTTCCCAAGTGCTGGGATTATGTGGGGCACGCCACCACGCCCAGTCTCAATCGCAGTCTCAGTGTGCCCTGGGGGCGGGGCTGGCATGGCAGGCCAGGGATTGAACCTCTGACCCCTGTGTCTGCCTAAGCAGGTGCTTTAATTTTCTGAGCTATTTGGCTGGCCCTAAGATTTTAGTAATTCTTAGGAATGAAATAAAAGCATTTTTCATAATGAGATGGACACTAGCCTTTTGAGGTCCGGGGGCACAATGTCATGGTTTGGCTCTAAGATATCCTCACAAAGTCTCATGTGATTGGATCATGGGGTGTTACATTTATCAGCAGATTCCTCAACTGTGTTTATCAGTAGCTGCCCAGGAGTTGGGGCCTGCTGTTAGGAGGTAGGCTGGGGAGGGACACCGTGGTGCCATGTTCCGGAGGGGCACAGTTTTGTCCCTGCCTCCCCCCTTCAGCCCCTGCGTCCTGACTGCTGTGGAGTGGACAACTGCTCTCTGCAAGGCCCTTTAACCCGGCTGTTTCTGCCCTGGAGCTGGCCGACCATGGTCCGAACCCCCTGAACCTGGGAGCCAAATAAAACTCCCCTCTTCTAAGTTGCAGGTATCTAGCATTTTGTCCCAGAGATGGGAAAGTACCTAATGCACACATGTACGCAGAACGCAGGTGGCCTCTCACATGCACACGTACAGGTGATGCAGGATGGGTCTGCGCCCGCCCGTGCTGCGGGCCACCACGTCGTCATGGCAACGAGTCAGCGCAGCGCAGGCATCCCAGAACCACCTAGAAGAGCCGCTCCTAGACTGTCTTTATCTCCCTCTCCCTGGCCTAATTGGGAACGCCTTTTTCCAATTTTCGCGCTTGCTTGCCAACCCTCACCCAATCAGCTCCTGCTGCGTCGCTGGACCGCCCACATAAACTCCGCCCCTAGCCCAAGCGCATAAAGGCTCCAACCTCTATCTTGGCCTCTAGGGTCTCCTGCTTCTCTTTTGGCCACCCGGAGTGCCTGGCAATAAAGGATTTCTGTGCTTTCACTGGCAGAGGAAAATAGCTTACAGTGCACACATGCAGTTATGTGTGGTGTATATATATATATGCACGCGTGTTTGTGATTTACATAAGCATACATGTATATATGCCTACATGTGCTCACACATACATACATACGTACATATAGGAATGTATGCATGCATGCTTATCCCCAGGCCTCATGTCCTGTGCCAGCTGCTCATTCCCTTTTCTTTTCTTTTTTTTTATGGAACCGGGGATTGAACTCAGGCCCTTGCGCTTGCAAGGCAAGTGCTTATTCCACTGAGCCGTCTCCCCGGCCCTCATTCCCTTTTCAACAGGCAACCGTGCTAGTTGTTTGGTGTCTGTCCTTTTACTGCATGTGCTTCTACAATCCCTGCTAAAGTTGGCTCTGGCTGTGCATCTAGCTCCTAGCCCCTCACTGCTACATACACTCCCCGGATCTGCACCCACCCAGAAGTCAGCTGGTTCATGGGCCAGCCAGGCGGCACGGCTGGGGATCCCAGGCCTGCACTGACTCCGCCTTCCTCTTCCTGTGTTCACCTCAACTTCCGCTGTTGTTTTCTGTGTGCCAAGCCTTCCCCAGTCAGCATCTGTTATGACACTGTAATCCCCCAAACAAACTCCACCCCAGCCCAGCCCAATACCAACACATTCTATGTCTCTCTGCCGCCTCCCTCCGAGGTCTTGCATCCTTGGCAGCCCTCCGGTGCCCAGCAATAGAGGCTTCCTTTAACTCTCTCCCGCTTCCCACTCACGCCACAGGAAGGAACCTTACACATCTACATGTACATCTCCATAGTTTATTCTGTTTCCTGGCAGCTGAACAACCAAGTCACCTCTGACTGCCACTAACATGCGGTGCTATGATGACCTTGGGTGAGTCACCTCAGAGGTTTGAGAGGAACCTTCCCACGTGTCACAGCAGAGCCACACGCCTGCCACGAGGGCTGCTTCCACAGTACGGGTGCCAGTGTGAACTCCCAGGTGGCTATGCAGAGCTTCGTGGGGCCACAGCCTTTCTTATTAGAAGGAAATATGAAATCATGTGGCAAATGGATGTAAATAAAATAAGAATGGAGAGCAAAGAAGCTTTAAAATGAAGAAGTTATGGAAACAATAGAAACAATAGGGACTAAGGGAATAAGCTGCAGCATGTGCAGAGCGTTCGAGAACAGGAAGACAGTGAGGAGACAGGAAGGCAGCAAAGAACTCAAAGAGGAGCGAGGAGAAGCCACAGAGAAGGACTAAGAGGCTACTCCTCTGTCCCCAGGGGTCCAGGAGGAGTGAATGGGACAATGTGAAAGAGCAATATTTGAAAAGACAGCCTTTGAGATTTTCTAGAACTGGAGAAAAACGTAAACCTTTCAGCTGAAAGTGCACGCTGAGCATCGAGCAGGCTAAACAGAAATAGACCCACTCCCCGTACATCACAGTGACCTTCCAGAGCGGCTATGAGCAGCTTCTAGGTGGCCTGCAGAGGAGCAGCTGAGGTGACAGGTGGCCCTCGATGGTGTCACTGGGAGGCAGGGACATTGGGGGGATGATGTCACTTTGCATTTCATTCAGCACCAAATCATCACTCACAGGTGAGTGGCGGGCGAGGTGAGGACCTAGCCACCTCGCACCCAGACCTCCCTCTCCGAGAACCCTGCTCAGGCTCTGCTCTAGGACCAGGCGAGCCCTGTGCAACCCTGGCCGAGTCACTAGGTGGCAGTGCTCCTTGGTTTCCTCATCTGGAAAAAAAATAACAGCGTCTGTTCCTGAGGATGGAATTGGGTGACAAGTGGAGTGCTTCAAAAAGTGCCCAGTGGCTTTGTGGTGAGCAGGCAGAAAAAGGGACACGGAAAGATAGGAGATGAAAGAAACAAGGGGAACACAAGGCACAGATACTCAACTACCGACCATGAAAATCTCCGTGTGTGTGTGTGTGTGTGTGTGTGTGTGTGTGTGTGTAAATAAGTAAACTCAAACTATAAGCACTAACAAGATGGAGATGAAGTGGCGGGGAGTTGAAACAAGCTGTGATCTTAGATGTGGTTGGGAGGCGGGTCTGTTTGGAATAGCGATAGACATCCTTAGGGTGGCTTCTTCACTCTGGAAGAATAAAAGTACATGCAGTGGAAGACTAGAAGTAGGTGGAGGATGGGTGTTTTGGGGAGGGAATGCCAAGTTTTAATAATTCAACAGAAAGCAGGAAAGGAAAACAGCAGAGAACTGGAGGGGATATAAATAATCTATTGCTTCGTCAAAAAATGGCTAGAACTTTACGTGTGTGTGTGTGTGTGCACACGTGTGTATGCTCTGGTGCATACCTACACGATCAGGTGAGTACGGAGAAGATCGAAGGTGTGATATAGGTTACTGATGGGGCAGGGGATGACTGGGTCGGAGGTGGGAGCCAAGCTAGACAAAAGGAGGATTCTCTCTCTCTTCTCTTTTTTTTTTGGCTGGCTCAGGCTGCCTTAAGGCTGGGTCTGGGGATTGAACCGTGGTCCTCTGTGACTGACTGGGTTTGCTCAAGCAGGCACTTAAACAACTAAACTATCCCGCGAGTCCTCAAGACAAAAGAGGACACTGTGCTCTACTAAGTGTGGATGACTCATGGTGCATGCATTTGAACATATTAATAGAAATAAATTAAAGTTTAAAAGCCCACCACCATAGTCTCCTTGAGAGAAGGCCGTCCTGCGAGGACGGCAAGGTGAAAGGTGAGCTGAGCGCCTGCCACACCTGCAGAGGCGCCGGTGAGGCGTGCTGCCCCGGAGTGTCCATCTCTTGGCCTCAGGGATAGGGATGGGCGCAGAGGAGAGGCTCAGTGTTGCGGCACAGGGCAGGGCTCTGCTGTTTGCCCCTGGCCTGACTCAGAAGAGCTGAGGGTGGAGAGCAGAGGGAGCTGGGACGGCAAGGACAGCAGCATCTGCTCAGGGACTTTCATTAGCCGGGGTGGGCACTGAGGGGCCCCGAGAAGCCTGCAGCCCTTCTTGTGGTCAGGAAGACAGGCTCTTCCCCGGCTCACGGGGGAGAAAGAGCCAGCCACGACACAAAGCGGTAGAGCAGGGGTGGACTAACTTCTGGGCTAGTGCTTTCTTTCTCTTTTTTTGGTGCTGGGTATCGAACTCAGGAGCTTGTGCTTGCCAGGCAGGCACTTAAGCTGCTGAGTTATCCCCAGCCAAGCAAGTCTGTTCGTTCGTTCTCTCTCTCTCTCTCTCCCTCCCTCCCTCCCTCCCTTCCTTCCTTCCGTTTCTTTTCTTCCTTCTTAGACAGGGTCTCACTACATAATTTAGGCTGTCTGTACTCACTGTGTAGCCCAGGATGGCCTCGAGCTTGCAGTAATCCTCCTGCCTCAGCCTCCCAGCTGCTGGGATTCCAGGCATGTACCCCCACGCCTGGCCATTCGCTTGTTTTCTTGGGGTGTGTGTGTCTTTCTGTTCTGCTTGTGCTCTAGAATACCTGTGTGTGCTTTTCCCACCTCAGCCTTCCTAGTGGCTGGGACTACAGGCAGTGCCACCACGCCCAGTTTGGGCCAATGTTTTTGTTGTGTTTTGTCCCCTCCACAAATGTTTTCACCTTCTTTGTGTCCCCCTCCTCCACCCATCCTGGGCAAATGGTTTGAAGCCCTCATTCCGAAACAACATCTCAGTTTTGCGGCGCTCAAGCTCCTGCGCCTGGTTAGCGTGCCAGACATCACATTTGATAACATAATTATGTCACCGAGAGAGGAAAGAAGTAGCTCGCTCTGAAAAAAAAAATCAATAATTTCAGAAAAACATCATTGGAACTTTCCAGTTTCCTCCCACGGGAATTTTCCAGGAGTTGCTCATCATCTCGGCCCTGCCATTTGGGGGAGGACGTCCCCGGTAATTGATGAGCGCTTCAGCTGGGGCAGGGAAACAGCAGCCAGCAGCCTGGGCCTCCAAGACAGCTCCTCTCTTATCATTGGGACAGAACGCCATGCTCACATTTGGAGGATGCGCTCATCTATTAAAAATGATCAGGTCATACCGTGTCTGGGAGACCCCGCTTCTGTTCTAGGGGACACTCACCCTGGCTACGAGGTTAGCACAGTGTGAGGCTCAGGCATTTGGCTATTGTATATGTTTAATTAAGCCAAAGAGCTTATTGATAGCACTAGTTCAGTATGCGATCGTATCCCACAAGCCTATCCAGGGAATGAAGTAAATAAGCAAATTTATTAAAAGCTCAAACAAACATGGAGCTATAAGTAGGTCAGCAGAAGGAAACTGCTCAGCTCAGCGACCAGCATGAAGTTGTCAACACTGAACACCTCAGGGAGCTCAGAGCTGGTGATGGCGTTGGAACCCGTTCAAAAGAAGTTACGGGGGATGTTTGGAAGTTCTTATCCGGGCAAAGGGGTGATACAGCCGGCTTCCAAGACCTGCCCCGGAGCGGTAGCTACAGATCGCAATCTTTTCCATTTGAAGCCGCGGCTCTCTGGCTGCGGGGGATGCTGTCTAGACTGAGAGCAGGGCCTGTGCAGGTGTGGCCTCTGACCCCACCCCTGTGTCTCCAGAGGTGAAGTGGGGGGACAGTGTCAGGGTGCCTGGAACATCCGGGCTCCTGCATTCCAGGTGGAGGGCAGGGCTCACTTACAGAGTATACAATCAACTCGCGCATGACATTGTGTGATTCTGCAGTGTGTATCATTTTTAAAGACGCTGATCAAAACATGGGAAGAGCCGGTCTCACATCGCTCTTTGGCACAGATAATGGTCTCTTTCACTCCAAATAGAACAGAACTTTCGTCTACTCATTATTTTAAATCAGTTAATGCTTTAAAAAAAATTCAGCGGGAAGAAACCCATCCTGATTCAGGCTCAGACCTTTAGCCAGCCTGGAAAGGGCTGCCTGAGTCTGGTGGGCGCTTGCGCTTTGGGCATGTCCTCACCAAGGGGCAGGGTCAGGAGATGCTGGGGGAGCGTGGAGGTGTGAGTTAGAAGCAGATGGAAGGACGCAGCCACCAGACGCCCGCGTTACTTTCTGCACACCGCACACTCTTCTTCCTCCGTCCCACCATGTCTCTGTGGTCGCCCTGTAGAGTGTCAGGGTGGGGCCGGAGATGCTCAGTTTGGGATGTCCTGAGGGGCCACTGGAGGGCTCCTCCTCTTCCTCCTCCTCCTTTTCCTTCTTCTTCCAGAAAGTAATTCTAGAGTGCCTTCTTCTTCGGTTTCCTTGTGACAGCTGAAGAGTAGTGCAGACTTGCAGCAGCAGGGGCAGGAAGGTGGCAGGAGAAACCACCTGGGGAGTCTCAGGCCTCAGGCTGAGGAGAGGCTGGGGGATCTGGGCCTGGGTGGGCGGGCCCTGGCTGTGGGCACCCACTGCTCCGTGGCCGGGCTGCTGGCTCCTGCAGAGCCCTGGCTCTCCACTGCAAACGCCCAATGTGCACTGCTGCCACCAGAGGAGACCAAATGTAAATGCAGCGCCCAGCACAGCGCCTGGCACATCGTGGGGGCACACCGATGGTGCCAGCAGGGTGGCGGAGGTGACGGCAGTCACCTGTACCCATTGCAGTTCTTTCTGAGGCCTGGACTATGCTGAACCACGGCACGTTGGCTACATCATTTCCCTGTTCTGTTCTATGCAGCATCTTTGGGGCTGAAACACACAAGTTATCTCAGGCCCAGATGACTTGACTCTGGTGCCTCTCGCCTCTCTGGGAGGGGACAGTCACACGTCCTCACAATTGTCCAAATCGGGGGTGCGGAAGACAGAACTGCGGCTTTCTGGTAATCCCTGACCCCAACTCCGACTTTCAACAAGTGTAATTTATATACTTACTACGCCTTGTGGCAGCTCCTTACATTCACCATTGTGCTCATCAGTAATGGGGTCTCTCATATTTCCTTATAGTCAAATATGATTGATTTCTGTGGTTTGATGGAAACGGCTTTTTAATAAGCTGGCTGGAAATGCTGGTGGTAATGGTCCTGTTTTCAGAGCCTGCAATGATTCCTACCCTCATCCTGTCATGTTTCTTCCTCTTCCTATCTCTTTCCCTCCTCCTCCTCCTCCTCCTCCTCTTCCTCCTCCTTTTCCTTCTTCTTCCAGAAAATAATTCTAGAGTGCCTTCTTCTTCCGTTTCCTTGTAGTTAAATATTTTCAAACAAGAGAGAGGAAGGGGAGAGGTAGAGATAGACTTTCCCAGTCGTTCTGCTGAGGATGCTTTTCAGGAATGTAAATTCCAGGAAGAACACCTTCCCCCCATGGAGTTCTGTCTACGGAAATTCCAGTATCCTTGGCTCTATTTCTTAAGACTTCAGATCCCAAGGGTTTCTGTGCTAAAGCCAGAGGAGCAAGAATGAAAGGGGAGGTGAGGTGCTCATAGTCGGAACCGGACATTTCTCCGGCCCCTGAGAGGGCAAAGAGGGTCCTAGGGCAGAGGAGCTTTGTGAGAAGGGCGGCGCAGGGGCTTAGCTCCCACCCCTGTGCACCGTTACCCCTCCAAGGCCTATAGCAGAAAGCTGGTGAATAAGGAGAGAAGAAATCAGAGGGCCACAGACTGTAATGATATCAATAATTTACAAGCTTAAGAATCAACAACTGGGATCTCATCTTTTTGAAAAGTTTCTGCACTGCAAAAGAAATCACCAACAGAGTAAAAAGAAAACACATGAGGGGCCGGGGAGATGGCTCAGTGGAATAAGCGCTTCCCTGGCAAGCGCAAGAGCCTGAGTTCAATCCCTGGTTCCGCCAAAAAAAAAAAAAAAGAAAACACATGAATTGGGAAAAATTTTAGCCGACTGTCTTTAAGACAAAGGACTTCTATCTAGAACATATAAAGAATTTAAAAAAAAATCAGGCCCCCAAAATTCAAAGATCTAATCCAAAAATGGGCATTTGAGATGAATACACACTTCTTGGGTGAAAAAATACAAGTGGCAAATACATGTAAAAACGTTCAACATCATTGGTCACTTAAGAAATGCAAACTAAAGAATGGCTGTCATCAAGAAGTCAGCAAATGCTGCAGGGGCTGTGGGGAGAAAGGAACCCTTCTGCACTGTTGGTGGGGGTGCAGACTGGTACATCTCATTGTGGCGATTCCTCAAAAAACTAGGATTAGAGGCCCCATTCAACTCAGCTATTCCCCTGCCTGGATGTCTTTACAGAAGAGCTGAAAACATGCAAGTACAGCAATACATGTATACCCATGTTTATTGCAGCACTATTTGTCATAACTAAATCTTAGAAACAACCCAAGTGCCCATCAACTGAGGCATGGATAAAAAAAGATGTGGGCTTTTTACATAATGGAGTATTACTCAGCTATAAAAAAGATAAACTCAAGGCTTTTACAGGTAAATGGATGCAACTAGAGTCCATACTTGAAACAAATCAGACCCACACGTGCAAACATCCCATTGTCTCCCTAGTGTAAGAACCTGGCAGAGTAAATACAACTGGAAAAGTACGATAGCTACTGTGCAAGGAAAAGAAACTGCTCAAAGGGAAGGAAACTGGGATGAGGGAAAGGAGAAAAGAAACAATGGAGGAAGGGAAAGGAATATATACGTGTGCATATATATATATAGGATAGCTTGGATAAATGTACTGCTGATTTCTGCTGGACTATTGAAAGGAGCAGTTAATGCTTAATTTTTTTCTTTTCTTTTTTAATGTTTTATAATTTTTTGACCAGGTATGCATGCTTCTATCTGGTAATCTAAACACCTAATTTGAAGAACCAATATGTAATATAATAACCACTGCTGAATTCCTATCATTTTGTTTAGTGAAATTCTGTATTTTATTTAATTAATTTATTTATTTTTGTATTTTAGGACAGGGTCTGCAGGGTCTCACTATGTAGATCTGACTCATAGTGATCCACCTGTGTTCAGCCTCCCAAGCGCTGGGATTACAGGCGCACCACCATGTCCAGTCTCAACTGCCATCTCAGTGCGCCCCAGAGAGGGGGCCAGCATGCACGCTGGATTGAACACTGGTTGCTGCATCTGCCTAAGAGGTGCTTTAATCCGCTGAGCTATTTGGCTGGCATGAAATTCTATATTGTTTCTAATTTTTTTTACTGCTTTTTTAAAAAATATTTTTTGAAGAACAACAAGACGAAGAAGAAGATTATCAAACATTGGGGGATTTTTCAATACATTTGTTTGTGTGACCATTACTGAAAATTAAATTATATGACTCCCATTAAAAATCAAGGTGATAGGGGGAACTACCCTCTTGGGCCTCCCTCCTGTCCCTCTCTTGGGGACAGCGTCTGCTCTTGCTGTTTTGCTGCCGTCAATAAATATATTCTGAAAAAAAAAATCAAGGTGATAAAAACTGGGAGTCATGGAAGCTAGAAAATTGGTCAGATGTGCTGGCAGGACTAGGCCTCAGCGCCTAAAGCAGACAAGCTACCTCAGTCCTGAGAGAAGCATCCTGACTGGTTAATGTCAGCTATTAGTAACTAGGAAATCTTGTGTCACATGTTACTAACCTTGCAGAGGTATAAATAAATGTCCTTATTGTTGCTGGGGCGGGGGGCGTTGTCCTGCCAACCAGGCAGATGAGTCACCACCTACCCCAGCTCTTGTCTTCTTGTCTATCTTTTCCTTATTCTTGTCGCCAGATCCACTGATTCTTACAAATTTATTTATTTATTTATTTATTTATTTATTTATTTATTTCAGGCACTGAGCTCAGGACCTTGTGCTTGCCAGGCAGGTGCGTATGCTGCTGAGCTATCTCCCCAACCCTATGTGTTATAGTTTGTGTCTAGCTGTCCCCCCAGCCTGGGGCCGACAGCCTGGATGCAACGTAAGAGAGACAGACTTGCTCTCTGTGGTCACTGTTGCTGCTGCTCGTCCCGTCTGCTCTTGCTGTTTTGCTGCCGTCCGCCACTATGTGCTGCTGCCCTCTGCCATGTGCCACTCAGCTTTGGAGCCAGCTGAGTATGGACTGAAGCCTCCAGTAACTGTGAGCTAAATAAACCTTTCCTTTCTTAATTTTAGGTACTGGGTATTTTGTCCCAGCAACAAGAGAAGAGTAACCGAGACATCACAGTAATAAATATTTTAAATCCCTCCCCCTCACCAAAAAAATTATAAGCTTTGCACTGTGAGGTCCTAAAAAACTTTCCAGATCCAAGAAATGAGAAAAGCGGCAGTAAAGGGACTAAGCCCCTTGTGAAACTTGATGGTGACTTGAATGATATTAGGGTTCTTTTATGTTTTACTTCTATGCTTTCGCAGAGCTGGGGGTGGAAGCCAGGGCCTCAGACATGCTGGCAAGGAGCTCTGCCCCCGGGCTCCGCCCCAGGCCCGCTCTGGTGCTTTCGTGCTGTCTGGGTGAGTGCCCGAGTGTTTGTATCTGTGAGCCCTTCCCTGGGCTTACTTGCAAATGCATCCTCGTCTTTCACAGAAAGGCTCTGTTTTTCACTGTAGCTTTTCCTGTCATGATGACAGACGGACAGTATATCTACGTAAGAAAATGTGTTGGTGTGTGTCCCGGGCACAGCACTTGTTTGTGGCCCTCGTGGCAGAGGAAGAGGCTGTCCTGTCACCCGTGGAGCTTTCTGGTTGTCGGCTGCTCTCATGGCCTCGCCCGTGCCAGGAGACCAGAACTTTACCTCTTTGACCCTGGGAGGATTAATATCTTCCAGAATTAGGAGCAGCTTCTGCCGTCTACAGGAGAGTCTGGATATTGTTTCTGAGGAAAACAGCTCTGTCAGAGATAATCGGATCATTTAATGGACCATGTGGGGTACAGATCCGCCATTTATTCCTGAGGAAACCATAAAAATGAGGTAGCGCAAAATGAAGCAGCGACTGCTTCGGGACAACACCTAGGTGTTCTCTTCAGTGTTCTGTGTTCAGAAACATATGCTGGGTGCTTTTTTAGCCGAACTGCATGTTTACCCGGCTAGGTGATATTTTTCCCTAATATGCATGTAGATTGCCTTCAGCCTAAGAAGCAGTGCTCATGCTTGGATGTTGTGGTGATTAATTTTATAGGTCATTGTGGCTAGACTGTGGTGCCCGGATGTTGGGTCAAGTGCTTATTTAGATGGCGCTTTTAGATGTATCATTTTAGTTTGTAGACTTTGGGAACTCTGTTTCACGTGGGTGGGCCTCATCTAATCAACTGAAAGGCCGAGGAGAAGGAAAGAACTCTGCGGTTCCCAGGGAAGAAATTCTGCCTCCAGATTGGCTTTGGACTTGACCTGCAGTATTACTCCTGGATCTCCTGCCTCAAGGATTACCCTGAAGGATTTACGTCTGTCAGCCCCCAGTCCAGCGCAGATGGTGTGAGTGCACCTTCTTGCTGAAGAACCTGCTCTGGCACCTTCAAGAGAAGGCTGGCCACAGTGGGTGGGCTGCGGGCCTCAGCCTGTCCTCGCCTTGCGCTTGGATGAAAGCCCTTACGTGGTGACAGGGAAAGGCACTGCTCGTGTGTAGGAGCTGGGCTGATCCTGAAACAATAAAGCCTCCTTGTCTCAAGTAAATGCTGATTTCCAGGAAGGGCGGGCCACACTGCTGTCCAGAGCGGGCAGCTCTTCTTGGATGCTGGGCCTGCTCATGTCCTTTAAGCCTGAGCAGCCCAGTTTTGAAAAATGTACTGTTCTGAGGAATCTTGTGAGGGTCGTGAGACCAGACACTGTCACGGGCACCCAGGTCGCAGCAGGCTGCAGCTTGAAGCATGCCTGGTGGAGGGGATGTGGGGCCCCAGGAGGGGAGCCCGGTCCTGGAGCCCTGGTGTCCAAGGCCCCAAGAGCCCCACTCCAGAGGCAGCATTAGCTCTGCTCCCGGGAGTGTTTCCCTCATCACGGGCTTCCAAGGACTCTGTCTGGCTGGGTCACAGGCGGTGACCTGGGACTCTAGGCCCTCAGGCTGGCAGCAGCGCTCAGCACTGGCACCTCAGAGGACAGTGCCTCTAGCAGATGTCAGCTCTGCAGCAGCAAGGGAGGCGAGGAAGCCAGAGGGCTTGCAGATGGGTGGGGGTGGGGGGTGCACTATGTCCTCTCAGGGACCCGGCAGGGACTGGTTTGGAGAGGAGTGGATTAATCTGTAGCGGCAAAGCCAGCAGGAGTTGGGCCACAATAATCCAAGAATGAAAAGGAATGACAGCTCTATTTGGCTGTCACAGGCTTGTGAAGCCTGGGACATGTGGGACTCATTGGGAGAAATTTCCATTACTGCTGTCACCGCTCCAAGAACAAGGGGTGGCATTTAAGGGCAGGTGAGAGGCCAGAAGGCCATGCAAACGGGAAAAGGACACCACGTGGACGATTATATTCCTGAAGGATGCCAACCTTCGCTTGCAAAGTGAAATGAAATCTGCTCCAATGTGTTCTTTTTCAACCTTCTCAAAAAATATCAAAAGCTAATATTTTTCAGACAGCTCTACACTGGCCACGCTGGCCAGGCCTTGGGGGTCCAAAACAAACACACCTGATCTTGATTTGGTCAGCATCGGGAGGGCCAGGTAGTGGCCAAGGAATTAACAGAGGAATCTGAGGATTGTTCTTTATCCCAAAGGGCCTCAACTTGAAATAGCTCTTGTTTGGAAACAGTCCGGAGTGAGGGTCGAGGAAGACGAGAAAGAGGGGAAGAAGGAGGAGGAGGAGGAGGAGTAGGAGGAGGAGGAGGAGGAGCTGGTGGAGGGGAGAAGCTAAGGCACAGAGGATTCTGAGCTGATCATCGTGGGGGGCAGGTCGGGCTTCCCCATGGTGATGGGCGCCTGCGATCTCTTGCTTCAAGGTCAAGGTGTCAAGTAGGGGTGGGCATGTATGACCCGTCATTTCTGGTGAAGACCTCGCTCTTGGCCCCTGGATATCATCCACTGGGGACAATCTTCTTGACGTAATGATTTTCTGTACCACAGAAATTGCAGGAATCTGTTTTCCACGGATTGATTACACATCAGCAGACTAATGTCAACACTCCTCTGTGGGTTGTTATTGTAGCAATGTGGGGGTGTTTAGTGGAGTTGGTGCTTTTTTGTTTTTTAACCTGGCTCTTAGGAAATCACTAACTCCAGGATTAACAAAAAGAGTGAATGATGGGTGAGCTAAGGCCTTGCATGCACAGTGAGAAAAGAATCCTGTGGGTGGTGGGCGGAGCACTCCTGATTCTCTTCCGTTTTTCTTTTTGAGACAGGTTCCTGCTGTGTAGTTCCGGCCGGCCTTGAGTTCGCTGTGCAGCCCAGGCTGCCTCGTGTGCCTCCATGCCCACCCCACACCCTGAGTCTTCATACAACAACACTCTCACCGAGGCCAGTGGCTTTGAGGAAGCTGTCAAGGGGTTGCAGCCCTCCCTGGGTTTCTCCACACACTGATTCTCTCATGGTCGGCGGCACCCTTTTCCTGGTGTCCTCACACACCTTGGTGCCCTCTCTGGGATGGGACCTGCCTACCCTCTGTCCTAGTGTGGTTTCTCCCAGTGGCAGACACCCGTAAGTTGCTAGGGGAGTCCTTCCAGAAAACAGATGAGAGTGGGGGAAGCAGACAGGGAAGGAAGGTAGTCAACAAGGGGTCATAAGCGAGCCGGCAGATCCCATGGGGCTTGGGCAGAGGAGGACACAGACCGCGCTGTGGAGACGGACTTGGTGGCTTTGTGCTCCACTTCTTCAGCACCTCGGCCGAGACCCTGCAGGGTGTGCTCACCTCCAGCATCAGGCTGCCCTGTGTGCACCCTGGGGTGACCCAAGAGTGTTCTCAATGGGTGTGCAAGGCACTAGCACATGACGTCCTGCTCCTGTGCACACACAGTGCACAAGGGGTCGTGGGGAGGCTCAGACAGCTTCTGTCCCATCCTTGATTTCTCGCGCTTCATCTACTTCATCTGAATACACTCACCACCGCCCACAGTTCATGTAGTCTCTTACAAACAGCAAATTCTTTGGCACCACAGCCAGTGGAGAGAAGCAGAGGAAATGAAACATTCTAGCTGGTCAACTGCCTGATTTCTTATAGGCAAGGCTGCCGTCTGGGGGGTCTGCTTTGGTTTTCAGCTTGGCAGATGGCAGTGGCTGTAGCAGCTCCTAATTTTGCCCTGACCGTATTTTAATAGGAGCCAAAGTGCCTAAACCCAGCATGCTGAGGAGCTTCTCTCTCTGTCTCTGTCCTCTTTGTCTCTCTCTATCTCTCTCTGTCTGTCTGTCTGTCTGTCTGTCTGTCTGTCTGTCTGTCTCTCTCTCTCAGCATCTCAGTCTCCCTTTTGGAGGGACGCCTTGGAAGCAGACCTGTAACGCAAGAGGCTCTTCCTCTCTTTCTCAGGGACATCAGCTTCCAGTGGGGCAGTGAGGAGCTGTTGCTATGAGGCCAACTCTCCTTGGCCAAGGGCCAGCAGAGGTGGATGCCATCCGAGGGCAGGAAGGGCTGCAGCTGCTCACCAAAGCTGGTCTCCATGCCAGTCTAATGGACCTGAGAGGTGCCAGGGCGGTGGGGGGTAGCAAAGCACTGCTAGGCATGTCTGCTGGGCCAAGGAGGGGGCTGGGGACTCCATCTGATGCGTGGCCCCCTCCTCCTCCTCTCCCGCGCTGTCCTTCCCAGCTGCCCTGAAGGGAGCAGCATCTGCCATGATGGCTCTGCTTGGGAGGCAGGCAACCATAGAAGAGGACCATGGACTGAAACCTCTGAAACCGCGAGCCGGAGGAGACCTCGCCTCCTCTAAGTCCCAGGCACCGGGTATTTTGTCCGAGTGGTGGGAAGGCTGGATAATGCACTGCTTGGTTAATGCACTGCTTCAAGTTCTCGCGCTAGCACAATGCCAACCAGGCGTCTTCCTCGGGCCGTGGCCGTGGCCTGGGGTTCTGAGTACTTTGGGCCTGGCTGCACTCTGCGGTAGGGTAGGAAGCGAGGAGCAGCATCCCTGGCTGTGTGGACCTTAGCAAAATACTGTTCTGTGGAGAAAAACAGAGACAAACCTAAGGCTTGGAATGCAAGGCTAAGGAGCAGGTTCATTTTTGCGCTACGGAGGCCTCAGGAGTTTTTGAGTGGGAGTGAGCAGGAGTGGGACTTGCCTGGCCAGGGGACACTAATCTTTTCATCATGCTCAGGATCGTAATTGGTAAATGGCCCACTTCTAACCAGTGGACTATGGCCAAATCTGTTGTTTTCCTCACCACCAAACCTTCCAACAGGGGTGCTCTCTCCTTCAGAACCACTGTTCTTGGATTCTTCAGCAGCGGAACTGCTTTGCGGCTTCGCAGGCACTTCGGTCCGACCTGTCGCTCAAGTCCTGCATCTGTGGTCTCCTACTGGCGGCAGCACCAGCGTGCAGCTGTGCGTGCTGCTCAGCGATGAACGGCCCATGCGACAAGGGTCCCATGAGAGCACGCCACCTGCGACGCTACAGCTGCTCTAGTTTGGGTTGAGTGCCTGCTACGATGCTTGCGCGACGTGGAAATTGTCACAGGGTGCACTCCGTGGAAGGTGTCGCCGTCACTAAGACATGCACGACTGACTGCGTTATTACTGGCTTGTCACAGACAGCTTAGGGAGGGCGATCATGCCAAGAAAAGAGCTTGAGGCCAAAGGCTTTTTGTGGTTTGGTGGCAGCCTGTGGATGGGAGCCGGAGCCCTTCCACCAATGGGACATCCCTCCCTCGTGGGCCTCCATAAAGGTGCGTGCGGTGAGGTGAAACGAAGCCCTACACAGCTCTCCCCTTTGATGTATCCTTTGCTTTTCACTTCAGAGAACACATCTTTTCACAGCCTTCAAACAGGGAGCTGGCTGTACTTCAGACTGCGGTGCGGGTCATTAATAAGCCTCTCTTTGATGGCTGTCCCCGTGACATGTGCTTGGTGCAGTTTCCGTGTCTCTAGTCATCCCTTAATTACTTTCTTTCACCTTCCAACAAAAGGGACCCTAGCATTTGCCAATGAGTCACTAGGTACTGCTAGCAGTTTATTAGGAGGTTTTCTAGACGTTAGCATCTTCTCCACATGTGCTAATATGTTGTTTTGCAAAACACAATTAAATTTTTAAAATATTCAAGCTTCATTAACAATGTCTTCAATAAAGATTAATGAAACCAGTGTTTACCTCATTATACAATTTACATTTTCAGCAGGAAAATCATCCAACTGTGGTCTGGCAAGAGGTTTAACCATTTGTAGCAGAGAGTCATTTGTTCATTACAGCTATTGGCTATAAGATAAGTGAGCAGAACTCACTGCCTCTACTTTTAGCCATTATGCCTTAGTGACAGTCGGTGCAGTGCGATTAAGCTCACTTTGGACATGTTCCTCGGGGCTGTACTGCAGCGAAGAAGGGTCAATAATTCCAAGCTCAGAACAACTTCAAAACAAAGAGGAGGGGACAAACCAGTTATGCAAGGCGTCTTCCAAAAAACAAAAAAGTAACTGCTCTATAATTCTTCCAAAAACCTTCAGAGAAAATTAAAGTAAGAGACAGACTGGAAGAAGACATCTGCTACATATCCCACAGACAAAGGCCCAATAGCCAGAGGCCACAAAGAGCTACAAATCAAAAAGAGAAAGCCCACTAACCAATGGGCAAAGAATATGAGACACGACTGTGAAAAAAAGCACTCAATTTCACCAGCTGTTAGGGAAATGCAAATTAAAACAATAATGAAATACCATAGTTTTGCTCTCCAACTGGCAAAAACGAAAAAGGCTGACATTAGCACATACAGGCGAGGAGGCGGGGAAGCGGGCCCTGTCACAGGCGATGGGAGCATAAACCGATGGAGCCCGTTGGGCGGACAATGGGGAGCACTCATGAAAATCAAACACGGACACTGTCGTTGAAGTCCATCCTGCTTCATGGCATCTAGCCCAAAGAAAACTAGTATTTGTACACAAAAACGCATGTCTCCTTTGTGATGGAGAAAAATTAGAAAAAGGGGAAAATTTTGTGTGAAGGAATAGGTTAACAGGTGCTGTAGCTTACGCCTGGACAGTCCTCCAGTGCCTCATGCGCTCCTAGTGGGCTTTGGGGAGTGACTGGATCCAGGCGTGTGCTACTGGGCGGGCCCATTGTTGGGTTTAGCATCATTCTGGGTGCAGGTGATGGTCTTGCTGAAGAGGGAGCCCACCCTGCGTGCGTGCGGCACCCATCACTAGATTTACAGGTTGGATGGAATAAAAAGGGAGAGAAGGGAGGAAGGCTGTCCTGCTTCCGGTCGCACCTGGTGAAGGCACTGACCTTGGAGTCCACCAGAAATGGCTGAAGTGGTGGGTCCACCCTTACTCGCTGTGTATTGCCGGGCATGTTTACTAACCTGCCTAGCCTCAGTTTCTTCCCTGTAATACGGGCACAGTGACAGTACTGTAACAGAGTGGGCCTGACCAAGTGGCCATAGTGGGGATTGCATCTCACCGACTCTGGCTGGCCTGAAATCTGTGCTGAGACACACAGTGGCTGGCCGGGGCTCCTCTGTTTACTCTTCGTCCTTCTGGACACTCTCAGCTCTGGCCCCACCTTTGGGAACCCCACAGCACTCCTCGCTGTCCTGTGCTGGCCACCCTTCAGCCTCAGTCAGGCAGCTGTGGGGGCCCCTTGCTATATCCCCACGCAAACTTCAGGCTGGGCCTGTGCCCCGGGGAGGCCTGCGGAGTGAGCTGTGTGCTCAGGAACACCTCCGCTTCTCAAGTGCTGTCCAGTAGCAGACATCGACGCTCTGGGAGCAGAGTCCTGAGTGGTGGGTGTGTGTCTGTGCCGGCTTAAACAGGATGTGGTGTGGACCTTAAAATAGAGTGGGCCTGACCAAGCGATCACCGTACTACCTGAAGCCAGTGCGGCGTGGCTGCTGCAGGACAAGAGCCGCCTCAGCCCACCACGTGGTCTGGAAGTCACCAGTGCGTTTTAGCAGGACACTTGCCAGTGTTTCCAGGGTGGGTGACAATGGACACAGCGCACCCTCTGCGATTCCCAGGGTTCTGTGCTTAGCTTCCCCAACAGAGCCCTACCCGCTTCTACCCAGCTATAGCAATCAGCCTGAGACAGTGAAATGCACTTTGCCTCTGTAGAGGCGAAGCAGCACTTTCCCAATGACCTTTCTGGCCAAATCAGTGTGTCAGGCTTAGCCTGTGCTTTGTACCTAAGGACAGTCACTTCCTTGAGGCGTGCGGGCCCCAGAGAGGCCACCGATTTACAGAGATGCCCAGGCCCATTGGCACCCATGAATGCTTGGCTTACATGGACCTGATTCCGCAGGACCCTTCTGCTAGCAAAGTCATCTTTGTTTATTTATCTTTTGTTTTTGATACAAGGACTTGCTACACAGCTTGGACTTGCAGCGATCCTCCTGTCTCAGCCTCCCCAGCACCAGGATTACAGGCGTGTGCCACTAGGCCCTATTTTGGGGCTAGCACAGCATGTGCTATTGGGGATCGAACTCGGGACCTTGCGCTTGCCAGGCAGGTGCTTAGACTGTTGGCCTATCTCCCCAGCCTGCAAAGTCAGTTAGAAATACTGGAATGAAAGTTATCATGGCAGAGGTGCACCTTACCAGTGTGATGGGATCAGAATGCATCAGCTGCCTCCTAAAAATCTGACATGATTCTCTCAGGAGGGCAAGAAACTTAATTTTAAGGTATTTTGTTAAATTGAAATAGGTGTTAGGAGAATTGGTCATTTGAAAAAAGACCTTCAATAACGGAACTTAGAAAAAAT
>NW_004524581.1:25955843-25983525 GCF_000260255.1 Octodon degus | reverse complement strand
TATTGTTTTTAAATTAATTGTTCTTATTACCAGACATAAGCATGCAAAATTGGTCAAAAAATTAAAAAAACAAAAGAATTTAAACATTAACTGCTCATTTTAATTGACAGTAGAATTCGGCAGTACAATTATCCAAGCCATCCTGTGTATATACATACATATTTTTCCCCTTCTTTCTTTCTTCTTTCTCTTCTTTTCCTCATTCCAGTTATTCCTTTCCTTTGAGCAGTTTCTTTCCCTTTCACAATATCTATTGTACCTTTTGGATTTTATTTACTCTTTTAGGTTCTTACACTAGGGAGACAATATGATGCTTACACATGCAGGTCTGGTTTATTTCACCTATGAGTATGGTCTCTAGTTGAAAAAAAAAAAAAAGTAAAATCTTCCTTTGTTACACATTTTGTGTAACTTTCTGCCATATACTGTAGGGATCCATTGGTCTCAGTTGGATTGGTTCTATCTGGGGAGACATGGCGGCAGGAATGAGAAAGATAGACAAGAAGACAAAAGCTGGGCTAGGTGGTCGCTGGTCTGCCTGATGGGCAAGATTAATGCCAGGCACAACAAAACGATGCTTTATTTATACTTCTGCAAAGTTAGTAGTACGTGACACAAGGTTGCCTAGCCACTAGATGTTAACTAGTTAGGATGCTTATCTCAGGACTGAGGTAGCCTGTTTGCTTTAGGCATTGAGGCCTAGTCCCGCCTACACACCTTTGACTGATTTTCCGGTTTCCCTAGCTCCCAAAAATATATTTTTTTCCTTTTTTGGTATTTAGTATAGAGTCTACAGGGTCTCACTACGCAGATTGGACTTGTAGTGATCCTCCTGTTTTCAGCCTCCCAACCGCTGGGATTACGGGCATGTGTGACCACACCTAGCACCCCAGGGATGGGGCCAGCACAGCACGATGGGGATCGAACCCCAGCTGCTGCACTCTGTCTAAGCAATCGCTTTAGTCCACTGAGCTATCCAGCTGGCCCTACTTTCTTTCATATAAAACTGCTTTTCCTCACTGACCACCACTGAACCAAGGTTCATTTTCTGGCCAGAGGCAGTGCATTCTTTGGCTAGCCAGCAGCCACTATCCGAGGGCCTAGAAGCCATCAATCTAGCCCACCAGTTTTCTTCTTAGACTCTGAGTTAAGAATAAAAAAAGGAAATAATTAGCTCATTTGCTTTGAGATTGAATGACAAAAGATGCTTTCAGGCACAAGTAAGGTCAAGGCAGACTGAAGCCATGACAGTAGCATCCGTGGCCAGCATGGCCCCATGAGGGACTGGGGAGGGTGGAATGGAAGGAGGGAGGGGAAGAGAGAGGGGAGAGAGAGGGCGCTCTGAGGGGGTGGGGAGAGGGGCGCCAGGCTGCGGGCACCCTGGCTCCTTGGACGGCCCCAGTCCTATTACCGTATCTCGACACATCCTAAGCCTGACCTAGCTCCTCTTATGGAAAATCCAAAAGCCAAACTAAGAGTGACTGTTTCTGTGACCCAGAACACGACACAGAGGGACTTGGGCTTCATCCTTGCAGGGCATCGTGTGGCGGCCCGAAGAGCAGATGGTGGTGGAGAGTGAGTGCTTCACACAGAAGACAGCGGCTGGGCTGCCAATGCCTTGGGTAGAGGCGGGGATGCTGGTCCAGATGCGGGGACGTCTGTTCCTGCCAGCAGTGGATGCCCTGTGCGTCCTCCGGCCCTGGGGACCCCACCTGTGAAAACTATCACTCCTCTGTTTTGATTCCCTTTGTGCTTGGAGACAGCCATTTTCAGCCTTTCAATATCCACTTTTTTCTCTGGAAGAGGTACTGTAGAGCAGGAAACTTCATTTCTTGCCTATAAAAGGACACCCAGCATGGCACATGAATGAGCTGCCTCCCTGGCCTGGGTAGCGTGACTGACCCGGGTCAGCCTTCCACTTCCATCTACCTGAGGCCAGATCCCGGGCCACTGTCTAGTTGCCAAGGTAACGTCACTGTGTCAGGACTCTCAGGAAGGCAGCCATCCACCTGCTGAGATCCCAGCCGAATCAGGCTTCCTCCCAACATGACAATCGCCAGTGTCACCTCTTGTCAGCGAGTGCACTTGCAGCCCTCCAGCTGGTAGCAAATCATGTTTTTGTTTGATCTCCAAACAATGACAACAAAGCATTCAATCAGGTTCAGGAGGACATCCGTCAGACTAGTGTGGGCTGTCACTCAGGTGACTGCCTGTCGTGCACTGCAATTTCAGTGGCACCAGGATTGTTACAGAAGGGACCTTAAGAAGCCATCTTTGCTCTGTTTATCTCTAGACACGAAGTCATATCAGAAAGATGCAGTTTTATCCTGTTCTTCAAGATTCCTAGGGCCACCATGCATGGTGTACACACCTGTAATCCCAGCACTTGGGAGGCTGAGGCAGGAGGATCGCTGTGAGTTCGAGGCCAGCCTGGGCTACACAGTGAGTTCAAGGCCAGCCGGAAATGCATGGTGAAACCCTGTCTCAAAAAAAAAAAAAAAAAGATTCCCAGGGTCTCTGTTATCTTCTGAACAAAGTGCTCTTTCACACCATTAAAAATAATTTCTTGGGCTGGGAGTGTAGCTCAGTGGCATGGTGCCTGCTTGGCAAGCATGAGGTACTGGGTTCAATTTCTGGTACAACTTTTTTTTTCCAACTCCTCCCAAAAGATTTCCTTCTTGAGTTTCTGCAGCACTGAATCACCACATGGCAGTGCTGTAATTTCTACAGCATCAAGTAGTACATTGTCAATCTTCTAAACCTACATTTATCAGGAGCTAGCTCACGTGCAGGTGGCTAACGGGGAAGCGATCTCAATCTCATCTCATGATCTCTTCATACATAGAGATGTATTTTCCTAGTCAGTTAAAAGTTTAATATCAGGGGCTGGAGAGATGGCTCAGTGGTCTAAAGCACCTACTTGGAACTAGCTTGGCAAAGCATCAGGGACCGCGGTTCAATCCCCCAGCACCACATGCCAGCCAGCCCCGCCCCCTGGTGGGCTGAGCTGGCCACACACACACCTCTCTCTCTCTCTCTCTCTCTCTCTCTCTCTCTCTCTCTCTCTCTCTCTCTCTCTCTCTAAAAAAAAAAAAAAAAAAAAATTTGTTTAAAATAAAAAAAAAAATAAAAGTTTTATATCAGTAGGCCAAAGCAGCCGAATGGAGCAGCTGAGTGCAGACCCAGCCCCTTCCCCGTGGCCGTGGCAGCTCTTAAGAGGTACCAATTGTGCCCACCCTCCCACCTTCCTGCTGTTATTTCGGCAGAAATCAGCGACCTCATTCCTTCCTTGTCTCTTCTTCTCTTACCGCATCCTGGTTTTGGAAGGCAACAGGCAGATATGCTCTGCGGGGATTCCTGTGTGTTAGGAATCTCATAAGGTCTCCTCGCGCCATTATTGCTCTTAGGATGGTAGGTAGTTTCATTAAGAGCTCCAGCTGGGTCTCCCAAGATGTCATCCCCACTCTTCAGTGGCCTGTCATCCCTGCTGTGCTGTAATGTGTCATTTTGCATTTATTCCATTGTCGCGGAAGCAGCTGGACCTAAGGCCAGTTTTTAAGTTCACATTCATAGCTTTCTCCTGCCCATCCTCCCCTGATACGCAAGTCGGGCATCTTTTCTAGTAGGAGCTGCTACCCACTCCTTGTGGGATACCTCTTGTTCCAGCACACGGCATACTTCTGTAGTGTGCGTAGTGAGAGTGATTTGTGTGTGCCAAGCCTGGCTCTCTTTGGAGAAAGAGGCCTCCTGAGTCCTTGTAGCTCTTGCTCTATGTGTGCGGTGCAGACAGGCAAGGTGCCCACCAAGTGGTGGGACATGACCCAGGCTGCTGCGTCAGAGCAGTTCACCCACTAGGGGTAGGGGTGGTGGGGAGGGCGTGACCCCAGCCAGGGGGCCCCTCCTCCCTCCAGGGGCTTCTGCCTGTATTGTTGGGAAAGATGACTTTTAGGAGAATTACAAATTCCGCAGAACCATGTATACTTGGAGCCTGCAGGGCCACGAGATGGGGAGAGGCCATCAGACAACTCAGTGAAACAGAACTAAGATAGAAGGAGAGAAGAGGGGAGGAGAGGGAGAGAGGCACAGGAACGCGCATTTGGAGTCAGCGGTATTATACTTCCGAGTTACATGAAACAATGCATTTCCTCTTATGCTTATAATTAAATATCCTCGCCAATGCAATTGGGTGTGAATTAATTGAAACCTTCGATAAATGTAATTATAAAAATCAAATGAAGTACTCTGCCACATAAGCAGGGCTCATGGTACATGTAATAGACGTCTGCTTTGCTACTGCTTTGCTCTTTGGCAGTACTGTGGACTGAACCCAGAGCCTCATGCATTGTAGGGCAGCGCTGAGCTACACCCTCAACCCTCTTCCATTTGATTTTGAGATAAGGTCTCACTAAGCTGCCTAAGCTGGCTTCCAGCTCCAGATCCTCCTGCTTCATCCTCCGGAGTAGCTGGGATGCCAGGCATGCACCACCAGCTTATCTGGGTTATTTTGTAACTTCTTAATCAGGACTAGCTGTTTGCCCCTGAAACGTCCCTCTTCCTAGAGTTAAAAAAGAAGCGCCGTGCCAAGCAGGCATGCAAGGCTGCACACAGCGAAAGGCTGATGTCTTGACTTTTGCCTCCCCCTTCGTGAGAGAGTGTTGTTTTACTTTACAGTAATATTTTCTGGTCTCTGATGGCATCTATGCCTGCCCTTGACTAGGATGTCCAATCTACATGGGTTTGGGGCACTTAGGCACGAATGTCACGTTACACCGATTCCTACTAAATGTCATCTCAGCTCGTGCTGTGGGTTCTCTCACGTTTTCTGAAGCCCCAGGGAAGCTCTCGGCGGGAGCTGTAGGCACCCTGCAGCCACCACTCTTTGAGTCTGCTCTCCAGACACAGAAAGTGACGGCGGAAGCCCTAGTGGGACACCACATCTTAGCAGGGCTTCTGTTAGCCCATAGGGTACCTTTGGTGGACTAGAAAAAGGTGTGCTGTTATGGCTTGTATCTCGATGTCCCCCCCAGAGCCCCATGTGGGAGGTGGTGGGATCAGGGGTGTGTGATGCTAGGGTTAACGGTGGGAAACAACTACACTGGTTTAGTGCAGTTGGATGTGGACAGTGACAGCCCCACGCCGTTGTGGGCGGCAACAGTCAATGGGCTTGTAGCCGGGATGGAACATGATATAAAGGGAGTGACAGCACGCAGGTTCACTGCTGCTTGCCTGTCACGCGGTGGACTGCCTCCCCTCTCCACGCCACCCTGCCTCGGAGCCAGCTGACGGCAGACTGCGACCTCTACTAACTGTCAGCAGAAGTGAACTTTTCCTTTTTAATTTTGTGACTGCAGGGTATTTTGTTTCAGCAACAAGAAAAGTAACTAAGACACACACCTTCCTTCAGGCAGGTGCAAGCTGAGTTATGCGTCAGCGGGGGGAAGCAGGCAGGCCGGGTTGACCCGCTTGCTGCTAGAGCCCACCACCCCATGCCCAAGGCCACTGGTCACTGACTGCGTCATAGCGGTTCTCAGTTGTCTGGGCTTATGCTCAGAGCTGGGGTCTAGTTTGCGGTTTTGGCTGGGCACAAAAGCAGGACAGATGTGAAAGATTTAGGAAAACTGAGTCATTACTTAGTGAAAATGTCAAAATCAAGTCAATCTGAATTGGTGGAAGTGGTGTCTAGTATTTAAAAGTTCAAGGACGAGAGCTGGGGAGATAGCTTGGCAGTCTAAGTGCCTGCCTGGGAAGTTCAAGGACCTGGGTTTCATTCCCAGGACCACATGCTGTGCTGGCCCTGCTCCAAACCAGCTACTGAAACCAGACGTGGTGGTGCACGCCTGTAATCCCAGCGCTGGGGAGGCTGGACAGGAGGTTCACTATGAGTCCGAGCTGCATAGTGAGACCCTGTATCAAACAAACAAACAAACAAACAAACAAACAAACAAATAAATATTTAAAGAAAAGGTATTATTTCAAGGATAGGGTGGAGTACTTCTCTGAATTTTGGGTAGGAAAGGAAATTTCTGTAGGAGACATCTCCCCACTAGCTTTCCAAGTGTTTACCCTTTCCTTCCCTTCCCATGAGTGGCCCCTTCTCTGATCTTCTTGACAGTTTGTGCAGGCCACTGAGTGGCTCACAAGTGAAAGCCTTCTGCAGAGCTGGCAGTGATGTCAGTTTTCACGAGGGCCTGGAGGGGCCCGGAGAGGGAAGCAGCGGCACCAGGGGTGTCCGTCCTGCTCCCTCACCTGCCATCAAAGCAGCCAGTTCCTGGCTTAGGTTTGGTGTGGGCCTGGTGCCACAGATCAGCCATTGAGTGTGAAGATGGTGCCGCTGGTGGGGGCACTGTGTGGGCAGACTGACGCCCAGATTGTAATCAGGGAGAAATGCCTGCCAGGTGCCCGCAGCAGTTTGCAGAACCCACTCTTCCCACAGAGTGAGCTAGGTGCCTTTTAAGAGACCTAAGGGGGGTAAGTGGGGTATGTAGGGTTGTGTCCAAAACAGCCGCTCTCAGGTGTGGGCAGGGCTGAGACAATTGCAGTTCCTCTCCTTCAGAGACAAGGGCCCTGCTCCTTTCCAGGCCTGCTCTAAATTGGCTTCTTTCTCTCTTTTCTTTTCTTTTTTGTACAGAGTCTTACTATGCAGCTCAGACTCACAGTGATCTCCTGTTTTCAGCCTGCCCATGCCCTGTCTCAGTGGCTGGCTCAGTGCACCTGGGCACAGGGCTGGCGTAACATGCAATGCTGGGGATCGAACCCCAATCCTTGCTTTTGCCTAAGCATGTGCTCAGTTGCTGAGCTATCTCACCAGCCCCTTGCCTCCATTTCTGACGTCTGCTTGTTTGATGTCATGACTGATACAGATGGTATGGAGAAGGACAAAGGGCACAGTTATCTACCTAGGCAGACTGGCTTGTTAAGAGGAGAGGAAATAGCACAGAAGCTATGGGTGACTGGGTATCCCATGTGAGAAGAGATGTTCTGTGGGCACCGCTGAAATGAGAGCCTTCGGGGTTTTTCTCAAGAGGCAGCTCTAGGTCACAATGCTAGAGAAAAACCACACTGCCGGAGGAGACAGAGGCAGCTGAACTTTAACCATATGGTGTGGTTGAGCTGTCGTTCACCAACACAGCTTTGATTTCCTCTCTGCAGGCCAATTACCAATGCACTGCCCAGTGGCGAAAGCCCGCCAGAGGGTCCCAGGCAGGACGTGGCATGGCCGGGATGGTGTTGAGTCACCGCTCTGGGCATGTCATGGCACATCTGTGCTGTGCTTGTGTTCCAGGGTGCCACAGGACTCCTCAGGGACAGCAATGACTCTTGATTTGATTGCTGCCTCGGAGCAGTACACCTATGACTATGACTTTCCCAAAGCTGGCTTCCTCCTAGGTTGCTTTGGAAACCGTGCACATGTGTGCAGATGCCCCCAGCCTTCCCCAGTCTTTGCTTGCCGTTTGAGAGGCTGTGATGGTGGATTTCCCCTGTGCTCATGCGCTGTCTTAGTTACTTTTCTCATTGCTGAGACGGAATATTTGACACCCAAAGTTCAAAGAAGAAAGGTTTAACTGGCTCACCGTTGGGAAAGGTTTCAGCTGGAGCCAGGTAGGTGGCTCCAAGGCAGGGTGGCATGGCAGGGCCATCACGGAGGAGAAGCAGTTCACGGCAGGCAGAAGGTACATGCAGAGGAGCAGCCAGCGGCGGCAGCAGCTCTCTTTTGGTCTCTTACATTTTTTACCCTTAGGGCGGGAAGCACTCACACCCTTAATCCTCGCATCATACCACAAACCAATCTGGGCATCATGACTTTGATCCAGCCCCTCTGATAAGCCCCGCCTATGACCTGTGACCACATGAGGCTTTCTGGGGATGTCTAGACAAAAGCCGTAAAAAGCACCATGAGGGGCGGAGGGTCAGTCTGCGGCTAGGTCTCAATAGTCCAGCCGGATCAAGGCAATAGAAGGGTGGGGGCCAGAAGATGAGCCGGAGCCTCCCATCTGCGTACACTGCCACGAAAGAGCACACTGGCTTCAGTAGCAGCACTGAGCTCACCACTTGCCTGGCAGCCACGGAAGCTTGATTTTAACCTTGGTACAAACTCTACTTGTTATTTTCTGCAAAACTGAGGTGTACTTGCCCAGGGCTCCTGCTCACACATCTGGAGCCTCTGTGTGTGGAAAACAAGTGAAACCCTCCCTGGGCAGGCCACGTACAGCCCCCTCGCCCTCACTCCAGCTCCCATGCAGGACATAATCTCTGATTTGCCCAATCTTCAGAATGGGTACGTTACTACACCGAATTCCAGAGGAGCTATTGTCACTGGTGACAGTTGCTGCACAGAGTGGGAAGACCAAGCGCTGGGATAGGGCAGGGGTGGCGAACCCACGGCACTAGGACCCCGGTGGGCCCTTCGTCATCATCAAAGCTCTAGGCTCTTCACTATCACTGGTATAGGGAATTGATGGGCGCCTTCCACTAAGAGTCCGTTTCACTGATGTTGGGATGGTTTTATTTTGGTTTAATGAGGAGAAAATTGTTATGCTATTTGTGGGGAAGAAATAGTTTGTGAAAGGTCTTTCTCTCCTATTCCTCCAGAGCCCTGGGCCCACTGAGTCGCTTCCCTTTGCCTCCTTTCCCCTTCCTTCTGGGGACCCCTGCTAGGTAGGACACCTCTGTGTCGCTGTCCAGGGCTGGGGCACAGCGTGCCTCAGCACGGTGTCTGCTGTCCCGCCTGGAGTCCTGGTGGGCAGAGGGGCCTCAGCCTAGGGTCATGCCCTGAGTGGCGTGGGTCACTGAGCCCTTGGAGAATCAGATAAGCCGTGCACATCACCTCCAGGAGAATACTGTTTTCTTGCCCACCCCCAGTATTTCACATGCCATTTTAGGGAGTATGAGAAAGAAGTGTGGCCAAGAAGCAGGTTGCAAACTTCTGGTTGTTTTTGGCCCAGGGATCTTCTAGAAGTCTGAAGAAGTTATGGACCCTTCCTCAGAATGTTATAATAATAATAATAATATTATTATTATTATTATTATTATTAAACCCCGCAGATTTTTATGAGAAACTAATGATAATGAAATAGTTCTCAACATTTAAAACCTTTTTCTGATATAGAACCTACGAACTTTTCTATATATACACTAAATAGCAAGACTTAATGGTGAGTCTAACTACTGTAACTCTGAAGTAATGGTGAATGGAAAAGATATTTTACACAGACTGCCACTCAGTGGTCCAATGTGAAAATGTGTGGTGTCCCCTGGGGGCCCTGCCGGTTCTGCTGTGTGTGTGCGCCTTCCATTCATCAATGGAGGCAGCACTAAATTTCAGCTAGAGGTGGGCAAAAACCCAGGGCCGCGATGGCGAACCTGTTAGAGCTTTCAGTGACACCCACAGCCCCCTGCAGGGTGCGTGCCACGAGTTCGCCACCCCTGATGGAGTGCGCCTCCTCCCATCCAAGATCCTGGACCAGGGATTCCCCATGTGGTTACTGCGTGTGGGTTGGGTGCAGGAGCTCCTGTACCCTTCCCTGACCCAGGTGCTCTGAGACTGTCCTGATTTTGTACATTGAATAGGACAGGTCAAAGCAGACACTCGCAGCCATTGATGTCCTGCCCTCATACGTGCAGTGAGGGGGATGGGCGACAAGCAGCTTCCTGAGCTCAGAGGCAGTGACACCGGGAAGCCCTCTGTGAGGCTGCCCTGAGCTCGGGACGTGGGACTCTGCAGTGCCTCTGTCCCCTGGACCCAGTCTGAGAATCACACAGCGTCCATGTGTTGCTTCAGCCTCATCTTTCCAGGGCTGCAACCCTCAGTGGGGCTCCTACCTGGCAGTACCCCTTGATCCAGTAAGACCCCCTGGCTCACGTTTGCTCCTTATTCTCCCGCTGGCTTCATGAATGGGTCTAAAAATGCACACCTGTGTGAAAACACTTGGTGTAAGCTTTGGGGAGCTGGGAAGGCGCTTTGTGGCGCTTGCAAATATGAACAAGATCGCCTTGGGTTGTTGCTGAGAGACACTAGGGAAAAGCACAAGTTCTCCTTGGGTTGCTAGGTAGGACCCACGCCTGCACAGAGGATGAAAGATTCGCGTTCTAGACCACAGAAGGTGCTTTTCCTGACAGGTGGCGGGAGGGCACAAACTTCCTCAGAAGGCGCACTCAGAGCAGCTTCCCAGACAGAGAACCTCCCAGAAACAGGCTTCGTGGCTATTCTGCAGGCTTGCCGGGCTCTGACTGGCACCTGGACAGTGGCCTGTGCAAGGAGTCCGTGGCATAGCATCTGCTTACCGATCTTCCTTCTCGCCTCATTTATATTTTCTCCCAGGGCTTTGGCTTCAGAAAATCTGGAAAAGAGAAGGGGACAAAGAAGAAAATGGTCCTCCTGTTCACTGTATCATGCTCTACAAAGAAATTTCCAAGAGGTCTTCAAAACAGCATTGAACATCACTAAAAGACATATTAGGCTTAGAGATAAACCTCACAGGGCAGAACTTTAGCCATTTCAGCATTGGGTGTTTCTGCCCATATTCCCTAATTTACAATTTCTGATTTCTATCATTCTATCCTGCAAGGGCAGCAGAACAAGGCATGCATGTGAGGTTTCTGTGAGTGACCCGTCAACCACAGTACCCAGCGCTTACCCCCCCCCCCAAAACGCCATTACTAAGCAGCACATTAGAGGCTGGTGAGCTGTGACTGGCCAGAGACAAATCTGGGCCGATCCCTGTCCTGTAAACACAGGTTTACTGGGGTGCGGCCACGCCCACTCACATCTGCATCTGTGGTGGCTGCTTTGTGTCAGTTGTGCGGATGTGAAAGAGATGCTGTGGCCCGCGAAGATGAGACCACCCCCTGGCCCAGTCCTAGAAAGAGCTCCCTGACTCTTGTTACAGATAATTATTGAGGCAGATTTTGAATGTATAATTCAGGAAAAACAATTCCTAATAATCCCCTACTCAGAAATAAGTACATTTGGATATGCACACCCATCCAGTCTTCTAGCAAGCTTTACAGAGTGGGGTCACATGACACACATGGTCTTGTGTCTTCCTTTATTTGGTTTTCCTCAGCCTTGACAGTGGTTGTCTGCATGCCCTGAAACCCTTTCATGGACCCACACATGTCCACCGGGCAGCTGTTACTGTTTAGGTCTCTATTTTCTAACACAATCATGAGCCCCTCACCCTTGTGCTACCAAAGTGCATAGGAAATGGGTATCAGAAACGCACAGTGGGCCCTTACAAAAGGTGGGCTGCTTTTCCTTTCTCTCCTTTCTGTCATGATATTAAAGTGGCAGCTGAGAATCTATGAAACATGACCCATGGTGGCAGTAACACATGTGTAAGTATTGCCTGACTCACGGCAGTAGTAATATGTGTGGATGCTGGACACGGCATATGGCAGCAGTGAGTGGCTGTGCTGTCTTGGATAATACCAGTCATATTGCCAGGGTTTGACTAGGAAGGAGCCACTCTATAAGCAGGGTATATAGTTAGGCAAGCTTTATGTACAAGATGAGTTGGACCTAGGTCTTGTGGGTGCGTAGGAGTTTTTAGGAAACTTTTTATTCCGGGAAAATTTCCAAATATACACAACATAAAACTGTAGGGTGAATTCCCCTGGGGCTGCCACATTTCAGTAATTGTCCAACTTTATTTCAGCCACTTTCCCTCCTAGCTCTCTCCCAAATCTTGCTGGACCCCTCGATCCCAGTGGTCACAGCATTTTACCTGTGAGTGTGCCAGCTGCGCAGGGCTGCACTGGGGGAGGGAGGGAGGGGACAGCCAAGCCGTGGCCAGGCTGCGTGGCTGTGCTGTGCTCAGTGGAAAGAAGTGTGAATTATGTCGTTGCTATTTTCCAAGTCTGTCTGTCTACTTGGCCTGGGACTGCAGACAGGGAGTTTCCAGAGAAAGGGACTAAATTTTCTCTGTGCTCAGCTCCTTGGGACTCCACCCTTGGGTCCTTCTGAAGGCTGTCCCACTGAGGCTTACTGTGGCTTATGCAGGTCTTCTCACTCGGGGCCTGGCACCTTCTGGAAACAAGTGCAGTTTCCTGTGCTGCAAATGCCACTCACGATACAGGCACGGGAAGCACAGGTCACCCTGCTGGGCTCGATGGGGTCTCGACAGTCACGTAGCTGGGCAGGTGTGCTCTGGGCCAGGCCATTAAGAAGATGACAACCATAATTCTAAAGAGGGGACTGTGACAATGGTTGTTTTCTGTCCCCAGTGCCTAGGGCTTCATTTGATAGTCATGCCTTGCTTAGGGAATGCATCCAGCTGTAGTCTTTGGAATAGGAAAGCGTAAGAGCAAGACTGCAAAAATGAAACGCGCGCCCATCCTGGCCAAGCAGATGGCCATTTGCTCCACAGAGCTGCCCAGAGGTGCCCCAGCAGGCCAGGGCTGGCTTCGCAGGCTTGGTGGTGTCCAGATGTCCGGGGCCCTGGTGCTGTGGCCAACGCCCTGCTCCACTGCTGGCAGAAGCTGTGGGCGGCACCAGCTGCTCCTCTCTCCACTGTGGCCTGCCAGCCAGAGCTGAAAAGGGCCTTCCCACTGCAGAGGTGTGGTCCCAGGGCTGTGCCATCTTCCTGACAGCTTTCCTCAGCCCTGCAAGTTGTCACTGCCCAGGCTGCCTCACCCACATGTGTCCCCGATCCTCAGTCATCCAGACAAACTCCACAAGCCCAGTGTTGAAGAAAGAGGGGGCAAAGAGAGAGCATTGAGGGAGACGGGGCCGCAGGGGGCAGAGGAGAAGGCTAAGGAAGAGGGGTGGAGGTGGCCCCTGCAGCCCACTGTCCACTGCATCTCCATGTGTTCACCAGCCAGCCCGAGTCTCCCTGCAACCTGGGCCTGGGGCTCACCTGGAGGGTGCTGTGTAGCTGGGTACAGTGTTTGGTTGCCCCCACCCTCTGAGAAATCTCTGGGTAAGGGTAAGGGCTGGTCTGGGCAGGAAGGAGGAGCACAGCCTTTCAGCTAGCCCTAGAGACATTGAACAAACACTGCCACCACCCTGGGCCTGGCTATCTTGGGCAGCTCCTCCTGAGGCTCCCCTGCAGAGGTCTTTCAGAGCCTGGTCCATGCACGCTGGTGACCCTTGGGCTTTGGCCCCGACCCTGGCTCTCTTCAGGCATCCCAGGCCACCAGTGTCTCCTCTGTTCTCTGCCATACACTCCACAGCTCCATCTCAGCCCCGCCTGGTTTCTGACCAACACTCCCTGCTGAGTACCTGCAAACAACTACGATGCTCTGCACCTGCAAACACCCGACCGCCTCCAGACCCGGGGCTCCTTCCCAGCCCGTCATGGGCCCCAGAGTCCCCACTGGCTATTCACAGTCCTCAGGACCCCCAGAATGTGTCCCAGGGCTTCACGCTCACTGCTGCTCCTGGTCCCTGCTTCCTGACTGCAGGCTGCTCCCCAGGCCTCAGTGCTAAGGTGCCATCATGTTCCTCTCCTGTCTGGAGCTCCACAGAGCTCTGTGACCTCCAGGCAGAATCCAGCTCCCTCTGCAGGAGGACCCAGGCTCTCCATCACTTCGTGCCCCGGCTGGTGCCGACTCCCAGCTTTCCCTGCCCTCGACCCTTCAGGCTGGCCTGCCTCATTTTCCACTCCACCAAGGGTCACTTCCTGTCATCCAGGAGCCCTTGCTGTCCCCTGGAGCCTCTTTCTGCCCAGCCCATTTCCACCTAACCCCTCTGAGATTTCTGCTGGATGTTGCTGTCTCTGTACAGCGCTCCTGATTGAACAGTGGTGGACTCGCCCACCTGCACCGCAGCACGTAATCCTTCCTTCATGGGCAGAGCATATGCGCCATGCGAAGGACTGGATGACCTCTTGGATTCGCTTTCATCGGGGTCAGCTCTGGTGAGTCGGTGAGCCCCTGCACTTAGTTCACCCTCTCCTCCCTGGAGCCTAGAGCCGAGGCGTGCTCTGAGGAAGTGGTCCCCTAGTAATTGTCGAGTGACAGCAGGAAGGCTGCCTGGTGTGAGATGAGGCCAGGACCCTGCGCCACTCTGCCTCTTAGCAGCGAGGTTCTCGTTCATCATTTCCAAGATTAGGATGAGGCTGGGCTGCCATGGAGAGCACTTGCGTGCACAGGTGCTTTGTGTGTGTGGAGGCTGAGAGGGGCTTCAAGCTGGCCACAGGGGTGAGAATCATTCAGTGTGCAGGCGAAAGGATTGGGCCAGATCCCTGGAGTCAGTGATCAAGGGCAGCAGGTACAATTCCAACCTTCCCAACTTCAAGGGATGGGAAAGAATGGGGGAGGTGAGGAAGACCTCATGTAACATTTGAGACCAGCTCCTGGGCAGATCTCCTCCTGTCCTTGGTGTATGCCAGGCATCCCAGAGCAAGCAGCTGAGGGCCAGGATGCCAGGCTCTGCCCAGGGAAGTTAGAACCACACTGTTAACAGTGACAGGGCAGGAGCTGGGGAGATGGTTCAGTGGAATAAGTGCTTCCCTGGCAAGTGCAAGGGTCTGAGTTCAATCCCTGGTTCCGTAAAAAACAACAACAACAACATCAACAACAACAACAAACCTAACAGTGACAGGGCAGTGGCTGCTCTGATTGGAGGCCGACTAGACCTGCTGCTGTCCTGAGCCATGGGGTCCCCGGGAACCTCTGTGCTCATGGTCTCTGTCATGTCAGCGGAAAGTGTTTCTTTAGATCAGCAGGTGAGGGAGGTCAGTGTTGTCCAGGGCAAGAGGCTTCTGTGGTGTCTTTTCTAGTCTTGTCTAGAGTGAGTAACTTGCTATGTTGATTCTTTGTAGTGTTTTGCATCAGAGAGGAAGCTAGAAGGCTGGGTCTGTATTTTATTTTTCTCCATAAACCTATACATGGTTCCTTGGCTGCCTCCATCTGACTGTGAGGGAAATCCATCCTTTGTTCCTCTTGATCTTTTTTAACATCCACAATCCTTTTCGGTTTTGTCCCCTCCAAGATGGCTGCCCTCTCTTTTGTCTCCCATGGGGTGGTTCCTCCCAAACCCTGTTCTACTTCTAGGAAGTTTTAAGTTTGCCCAAGAAGTTTTCTGGCTGCTAACATTCCTCAAAGTCATTTTCAGATTATCATTCTCAAAGCTATCTGCCGGCCATTTCTGCATCCAGTGTGGTTTTTAAAACAGTGGGGAGGCTGAGAAGATTCTAGACGAATCTCTGCTCTCTGAGCGATACTTCTAGTTCAGCAGACAAGGTATAAATACATGAAATAAATGGAAAAATAGTAAGTGTCAGAGTTGAGGTCTCACAGGAACCAGGGAGCTCCCATTTGCCATGGGTGTTATTTCCAGATGGTGCCTGAGATTTTTCTGTACCCTCGCTCTCCTTTCCTGTTGGTTTCAGATTGCTGCTGTGTTGTGGGAAACACCCAGCCTAGCGAGTGAGCCTGCTTTTCTTGATTTTGTGCACATTATCAAGGCCTTTATTTCCAATTGCAGTTAATCTCCCCATTCATTTTTGTCTTTTGTTATTTAATGGTACTCCGCATCTGAGGGATTCAGTTTGTGCAAAGGCTTTGAACAAAAGAAATTTGGCTGTGCGTTGCCTGGGCACTGATATTTGCCAAGCATGGGGGCGCCAGCCTTTCCTGATATTATTATACACTATGTGGATGAGTCAGGCCTGGAAAATGGAGGCATTGTGAACTGCTATTGTCCTCCGCTGAAAAGTCCTGCTTCAGAGCTGGCTCTCAGGCTGGAGGTCATCACAGTGCAAACATCCTATTAATATGCCAACTTCTTGTTTCTGTGGTTGCAGACAGGCAGCACAAAGTCCCCACATAGGGGCCAGAGCTTAGAGATGCGCAGGCGTCCATGGGTGCAGGACAAAGGGAGGTGGCTTCTCTGAAGAATTCTGTGGCATGCAGGACACTCCAGCTCGGTCCTCTTACCTCAGGGAGCAGAGGGAACCAGAAGAGATTCAGGGTAGCTGATAACCTCTACCTTTGGGTGAGCCCCACTTGCTAGAGGCTAGAGAAGCTTTTGTGAGGGGTAATTAGTTTCGATCTTCCTTCCATGCACTATGCTAGCATGGTGTCACCGCCAGCTGGTGGGTTGTGGATGCTGAGGAAGGTGACACTTCCAGCAGAGAAGCAGTCACTGAATGCCACGCTGAGCCTGACCCTGGCGTGGGTATAGATGTCCACATGGCCCTGCTCTGTTACTGGGGGGCATGGAACAAACGTGTGGAAGGGGACAGGGCCACTCTATAGACATCCTAAGGAAGGGTGCTGTGGCTACCCCCGTGAGCACCTGGGCCTGCTTTCTCCTGGCATTTGGGCCCGGAACGCTGGCCACGCAGTTGTCATTATGCCAGACGCTCTCTCTTAGCACCTGCCTAAGCATCCATCATACATCTATAATACCTAGTAACTGAATACTCTCAGTGACGCAAACAACAGCACCAAGCCTGGAGCAAGGGTGGGTTCTGGGCTACACCCTCTGTCTCCTGGAGTACAACAGTGATTTAATGATGGGTATTACGGTAACATTAAACAGATGTAGAAATTTGTACCAATGTGGGTTGGTCTCCTCACTTCTCATTTGATTTTATTAAAAAGACTTGTTTACTGCTGGGAAAACCTCTTCTCAGAGGAAAGCTTTGCTTCATTGTCTTTGCACAAGAGCCATGGGGGAGAAGAGGCACTCCGCAGGACTGCACCCTGTTCCGTCCCGAGTGACCAGGTAGCCTTGAGCCTGAAGCGTGTGTGCCTCGTGGGCTGCCAGGCTGCCCTGAGCCACAGCCAGGATGGCTCGAGAAGCCTTTGGGAGGCCACAACCTGCCCGGCCTGCTTAGTAATGGACCTGCGCTCCAGAACGAACAGAACCGGGAACCAGGCCGATTAGACAGTAAGAAAGATAAAGCAGCACATTCCGTCAGGCATTCTTACACTGAGTGTGCAAAAGAATCAGCTGGTGATATATATATATATATATATATATATATATATATATATATATATATATTTCATTTTAATGAGAAAAAAGATAAAATAGCAATGAAACAGTTTCAAAACAGGTTAGTAGGACACTTACAGTAATTAATACATTGCATATTGTTGTCTTCATAGTAGTTATTCAGAGGATAAGATGTAGACATGGTATCTTGTCTAAACAATGTTAGTACAAACCTTTCTTCTCAATTAACTAAGAGAAAGTAGCTGTATAGTTGGTGATATTTTTAATTGGTAGCACTCTGGGGATCTTACCCCAGTGGTTTTGGATTTCAAGATTTCTGGGCACTGTGGAAGCACGTGGTTTTCTTTTGAGACAGGGTCTTGCTACGTAGTCCAGGCTGGTCTTGCGCCTGCAGTCCTCCTTCCTCAGCCTCCTGACTGCTGGGGCTGCAGGTGAGTGTTGGCACACCTGGCTCCTGCCAGTGGCTTCAAACCTTGTTGTTACTGGAATACATATGCTAAATAGTGTGCTCAGGCCCAGGTGTGAAGCCAGGATATGGAGCCGCCTGTGCAGGCTAAGAAGGCTCTGGCATGGACACGGCTCAGGGCTACCAGAAGTCCCGGTGGCTGTCACAGCTGTCATCTCTGCCTATCTTCAGACACACATGCAGGACAGTCACCCTGCTCTGACATGTCCAGCTGGCCACATCAAAATACACAGCTAGCAACAGGGATAGGCACAAGAAGGCGTGGACCCTGAGCGCCGGTGAGGAGAAACCATGTCCTCTCCTGGGTTAGGATCAGTGCCCCCCACCCTTCTTTCAATTAAGTTGCTCCTTCCTTCCTTCACACCCCATCCTGCGCTCAGAGTTAGGGTACCCTGAAGTGAGTCCTTTTGCTGGTGGGGTTCAGGCACAGATGTTGGGAGTCTGCAGAGAGCGCACCCCCTGCAATGCCGTGTTCTGGGTTTTGTGCTCGTGGGTGGGCTCTGTAGCTCCTCCTGCTCTGTTCGCATTCCCCCTTCTGGTGCCTATCCACTGCCCTGGCGATGGGCACCCGAGAGTGTCCTGCTGTTCCTGGCTACCAACGGGGCTGCGTGAGCACCCGGGTGAACATACTCCAAGGAGGCACTGCCGGGTCTTGGGACGCAGGAACCTCTTTCGGCTGACGAGACTGGACTGCCCTTCAGAGCTCCTGTGCTCTTGCCGCCTGCGCGGGCCACATCCGCTGCCCCAGCATGAGGGCCGCTCTGAGGGCCTGGGCCCCGCCGGTGCTGCCTGCCTTCCCTTCACCTTCGGGCTCCCTTCCCGGCAGCCACGCTGCCCCCCCCCATCCCCCCCAGTTTCACCCCAGTCGACAGCTTCTCACACAGAAGAGAAGGGGAGGCCAGCTGCATTTTCTCCCTCCACGCCTCCATGGATCAGCGCGCCTGTGTTTCTTCTCTGGGCTCCTTCAGGGCGAGCCTCCCTCTGGTCCGGCTCCCTGCACACCTGCCTTCCGGATGCTCGGCTCTCTGTCTCCGCCTTGGCTTTCGACCTTTCTCTTGCCACTCGATTCCTTCTTGGCCTACACAGTCTTGCCCAGTTCTCCATTAGAAAACTAACTTCATTTTTCTCCTTAAATTGATGGTTATTTCTCCTTTGAGAAAGTGTTTCCTAGTAATCCTTTTTCTTTGTGGAGGGGAGGGCCCAGGGTAGGGCTCCCCCTGAGCCGCACCCCAAGAACACGGTGCTCTTGCTCTCTCTGCTCCCTCCGTTCTTCTCGCTAGCTCCTGCACACCCCGCCTGCCCCCTGATGGTCTAGAGGCCAAGTCCATGTGCCTGCCCACTTCCTCCTGCTCACTGCTTTGTGGCATCTGGCACCATTGCCAGGTGCAGCTTCTTGAACATCCCCAAAAGCCTCTTGCGCGGGCTTTGGAAGGTGGTTGAGTTACAGGGCCACAATGGACTTGGGGTCAAGGAGGTGGGGCTTGGGCGGAGCCCAGCCCTGGGGGCATGGCCTGGCAGGTCTGTCGCTGCCTGCCGGGCTCCTCCCTGCCCCCTTGTGAGCAACTCTCCAGTGCCTCCACCGACCATGTGAAATGTGAGTCAAGTAAACCTCTTCCAAGAAGCGGTGGATGTCTGGTGCTTTGTTTTTGCAATGAGGAAAATGACTAAGACACCATCTTTCCGCTGGGCTTTCAGGACTCCACGCCCTCGTTCTTTCCCTTACTCCAACGCTTCTCTGCCTCCTTTCCTGGAGCTCTTTGCTGGCCTGCCTACTTCCCCCGCCTGCCTTGAGTGTGGTGTATAAGAATATCCTCTCTTCAGACTGGATCTTGCCGAGACTCAGCGGATTAGCTGGGAAGATGTTCCGTGGGCTAAGAGCTAAGCTGCACGCGAGCTGTGACAGCTCCCTGTGACAGTCGGAGCTCTTTCTCCAGGTGCTCAGGGCCACGCACCGGGCAGTCCTGTCCGTGTGTGTGGTAAATCCACACACACACGCTATGACAAATGATGCATCCTTCTAAGGGGTCTCGGACCCAGTCTTACTGGACAGCACATCAGCAGACAATCCTGGCCCGCAGAGCTCAGCAGGGGACTCTGGGTCACAGGATGGGCGTGTGAGTCCTTACACTAAGACAGGGCTGCTCTCCCCTGCAGCTGGAGTGCCGCAATGCTGACGTACAGTTAGGTCTGTAGATTTAGTCCCCGCCTCTGGAACAGAATGGCATCAGCAGCATCCCGGGCTGCAGGGAGGTGATGAACGGTGTGAGAACTGTGTTGAGCTTGGTACCCTCTGTAACTGGGCCTGTCCTCAAGCTCCTCACCCCGACAGTACAGGGGTGCTGAGGCACTCACCCACGGAGACAATCTTGCCATGCGGGACATGGTCGGGTTTGTCCCTCCCCTGGGCTGGCCCGGCTGAGCTCAGGAGGGCCAGCTGCTCTCCGACCCATCCTTACCTCTGCTTCAGAATCTGTTTGTTGTCATCGACGGTAACGCTGTCCGCGTGGTCCCTCTTGAAGATTTCAAAGGCCTCCTGGCGTCCTAATGACATTTCCTCTCTCATTCCTGTTTGGAGAACAGAAATGGCCTCAGTCACAACATCAGGATCCTATTAATTTCATCGTCACTTTCGGCAGACCGCAAAGCTGGCCCTGGCTCCACAAGCCCCACAGCAGAGCGGCTGTGACCAGACAGGTGGCCCCAGGCTTTTCCAGCTGGCCGCCAAGCAGCCAGCAGGCAGCGAGGAGGCCCTTCCAGGGCCGCTGCCGCTGCGCCCCCAGGGCTGCGCCTGCACAGCGAGTCCGGGAGACTGGGGTGGGGGTGGGGCCGGCATGTCTGGTGGGAGAAAAGGAGAAGCAGAGCACCAGGCCCTGCGCTTGCTGCCGCAGCTCAGCACTGCATTTCTCCCAGAGCTGTTGCCAGGCCCCGTGTTGGTTTTCTGGTGACTTTCACCCTGAATTTCCTGGTACTTGCTTGGTCACAAAAGTCATAAACTAGACAGAAAGATAGAGAATCTGGAAAAGCCCGTGCTCAGTTTCCTGAGCGCGATGCATCCCTGCTTCCTGCGGCTGGGGAGGGGTCCTGGTCCCAAGCTGGCTTGAGGTTCCCTTTCACAAGGCCTGTGATGGGGACCCCGAGCTTGTGTCTCACATCAGCACCCGAGTCACCGTCATTCTCCGCTGGGCCCCGCTCAGAGTTCTAGTTCTGGAGCCTGGAGTCAGAAAGCTGGTATGCTTGGAGCAACACAGTGGCATCCCTGTGCCAGGCCCTTGTCCTCACAAATTTCTAGGGTGGGGGTCAGGGCAGGGATGTGCCAGGAATTCTCAGCCACAGCTGCATTCACAGCTGGGTTTGAACAAATCACGCGTCTTTGCTATGCTTCTGTCCAGGGGCCACGTTTCCACCTAGTGCTCCGTTTATCTTTCCTGGAAACCCAAGTAGAACAAATCTGCCTCCAATGTGTTCCTTATTCATGACCCTGTGGCTTGCCTGGTCCAATACACACTGCTACTTCTTGTCACCATCGTTTCTCATTGTCACATGGAGTTTCTCAAGGGTAGAAATACTGTGTTGTGACTCCCCCATGCCCTGTTTAATGCCTGGCCTTGAGATGGTGCTCAACATTTGCTTGTGCAGTGAATGGGGGTCAGGAATGAGGGGAGGATGGCGAGCTACGCTCTGATTGCTGCAGGAACACAAGCCTTGCCTTTCGAGGCTCAGTGTGAGGACATGGGGGCCAGGGACTCATTTGTATGGGGACATGAACATCTTTTGCCTGGAAAAAACCCGCTGAGTCTCATCTCCCACCCTGGGCATGAGGGACCGGACTGGCCCATCTGACACCAATTTAATGATTACCGAGGTAAAAATAGCACCATGAAGAATGTCTGAGGGGAGACTCCCAATCGTGCCCGCCCCTTTCCAAGTAGAAGCAATGGCTGCTCCACATCTGTCCTGCAGCAGTGGGGCTGGGTGGACCTGTGAGTGCTGGGGCCCAGGAGATCTCAGCAAGGGACCTCCCCGGCCAGAGCCACTAGGAGTGGGGACCCGCTCCTTACTGCCCCGGGCCTAGTCTGTGTAGTGATGCATTACCATAGCAGCCAGTGGGCAGAGGGCGTGCGCCTGTCTGAAACAGAGAAGGGCAGGAAGGCTTCCCACAGCGGAGGTGGCCAGAAGGCTCTTCCAAGCAGGCTGCGGCTGGGCTAAGCTGGGAGGAGAGAGAGGGGCTTAGAAGAGGGAGGGGCGGCGAAGGGGAGGGACTGTGGCCTTTTCTGGTCCAGGTGTTCAGGGCAGAGTGGACAGTGCAGGAGGACAGTGGCTGGGAAGGGCCACACGGAAGCTCTACAGGGCTCATGACACTGCTGTGGCAGCAGGTCCTGGGAAAACTGACAGGCGCTGTTGCTCAGCTCTTCCCCGAGGCTGACAGGAGCAGAAACGATGAGGAGCCAGCATCGAGGTAAACCCAGGAAGGAAGCAAGCTGTAGAAAATCCTGGAGACCCTGCCAAGAACCCGGGGCCAGCAGCAGCTCGTGCAAACGCAGAGCACCAATAAAGGTTCAAAAATTAGTGAAGTATATACTGGAGGAAGGTTACTTTGGAAATATGTAATATAGTTGACAAATTAAAGGACACACAAGGCAAGGTGGGGTACACCTGGAATCTCCCCACTTGGGAGGCTGAGGCAGGTGGATCTCAAATTTGAGCCCTTCCTGGGCAATGTAGCAAGACCCTGTTTCAAACTAAAAAAAAAAAAAAAAAATAAAAAATTAAAAGCAGTGAGGCTGTGTCAGTGGGAAGGTTCTGGGTTCATCCCCAATAGCACAGGGGAGAGCAGGACACTTAGGGACCTGCCATGCCATGGGCTTTTCACCAGGAAGATGGCGGGGGCTTTCCTCCAGCGTTGTGGAGAGAAGGTTCTAGAATCGGAGTTGTTGATGGTGGTGACCACAGATGAGCGCCACAGGGGTGAGGACTGTCCTGGCAGTGTCCTAAGTGTCTGTGGGGGGCACTGAGGCCGCATGGCCGGTCTTATGGGAAGCAAGCAGGCAAAGCAAGGCCTAGTTGTGCCCAGAGCTCCCAGGTGGGTGGGCTCAGGGACTAGACCAAGGGTCCCCCGCAGCCCTTGGAGCAGGAGCCAGTCTCCATCTCAGCCTCTCCTCTCCACCCCTTTCTGCTTATTCAGGATCCACGTCTGGCCTGATTTGGGGCCACCCATGAAATTAATGAATGACTTTATTTACTGAAGCTCCGGCTAGACGGCTTTGGTCTGTGAGTACACATTGTGTGCGTTAGAAAGAAAGAACCAGCAGCAAGCGGGTGCGAAAGCCCACCTTGCTAATGAGGCAGTCATCGTGATTGTTTATTCTCTCAAGAAGTGTTTGTTTATCTTAGGCGTGGGACAGGGCTGCAAAATGGAACAGGAAGATGAAAGCTTTGATCCTTGTGTTTAAAGAGTTCAAAGTCTGCAGAAGGAGGAAGAAAAATGAAGGAATAATCTTGCTTGCTAGAGGGTAGTGTGTGACCTGCACCAGGAGACAGGGAGAGGGGACGAGGGAGGCTGCAGGGGAGGCAGGCAGCGCCTGGCCTTCATGGGAGCACAGGGAGAGCGCAGGCGGACAGGGCACAGGAGGTGCGGCGTAAAGGGCAACTGCAGGGAATGTCTTTTGAGTGCTTAAAAGTGGACTTTTTGCATAGGCTATGTGCAGCAGGGGGCTTTCTTGCATATTATTTCCGTCCAACATCTCTGTGATCTCTGTCCGCAGTTTCTTTTCATTGATGAGGAAAGTGGTCTAGCTAAGTAAATGGTTACAAGGGGTGAAAGCCACCCTGCATTTAGAGGATAGTGGGCCTGCTCTTATTTTCCCCCCAAGGAAAAACTCCTCATAGGGAGGTGAAGCAGGCGACACTCTGAAGAACCAGATAGTCCATTTCCTTGAGGGTAGACTCCTCTTTGTACCTACCATATCCAGAACCTTGATTTTCTTTTTATAGTATTACTGAAAAACAGAACCCCAAATTTGGTGACCAGCTCACTTGGCGTGTGGATGCATTCTGTCTGGTTTCTAGAGTCTATAAACTCTGTCAGGCAAGTAGTTTTGTTTGCAGCAATGATTGTAGCATTTGTCCAGTAGCTGTCACATAGGAAGAACTTGATCAAATGCCTTTGAATGAATGAATGAATGGATGCGTGTTTCCGGTGCTTTATGCATACCCCACGCACTGCTGTTCCTTCCCTAGCACAAACCACTGGGCAGGCTCATCACGCCTGTGTGGCGTGAGGTCAGAAAATTTAACACAGTCTTCTCCCTACTACCTGTCACCCTGCTCACCAGCCCTCTATTAGAGATGAACCCCAACTCTAAGATACTATTGCAAAACTACAACTACCCCCTTGAAGGGAACGGTATTTTAGGACTAGCCAAGAAAAATTTCATAATGTGTTGGCCAGTAGCTAAAGGTCCTGCAGAGCCGTCACAGGCTCCGCGACAAGGCTGAACCTTAGGAGTGCTGGCCTGCCGCACACATTTCAGCCCCTAGTTGTTTGCTTAGGTGCATTTCAGACCCAGCATCAACACAGACTCCTGGACAACGTGGATCCTAAGAGGAGCCTGCTGGCTTGCTGGGTCACAGGACTGCTCAGAACCTACAGAAGTGACCCTAAATCATACACCACATTCTAGGCTGTGGGTTAGGTGGAAAGTGTCTGCAACTCCCAAAGCTATAACCTCTTCTGGATTTTTAAAAAAATACCTATTAAAGAGCACTTGAGGGGCTGGGGAGATAGTTCAGTGGCTTAAGCACCTGCCTGGCAAAGGCAAGGGTTTCAACCCCGGTAGCAGGCATGGTGGTGTGCGCCTGTAATCCTAGAGCCAGGGAGGCTGAGGTAGGGGGATCATTATGAGTCTGAACTGTGTAGTAAGACCCTATATGAAAAAAAATAAATAAAATTTTAAAGAGCATTTGATAGAAATGACAGTCAACAAAGGGCTTTGGATCTGATTTCTGAAAACATCAGGCATCAAGATTTTTATGCACTGGTCCCTTACCCACTTAATGCATTCTTTATTTTTGTCCTTTTTAAATTCATGTCTTTATTTTTCTAAGGACTATAACCCAGGGCTCTTGGAAACTCTCCCTGCCCCCAACTCAGGGTCCCATGGAAACCGAATGGAAAGGACAACACGCCACGTGGCGCATTTGGGCCCTGCCCTTGGACCTGCTGCTGATTCCCTTTTAGCTCTGGAGCGCATGGACCAGAGCTTATTTTCCTGGCTGCCTCCAAACAACCTACTGCTGCTTAAGCTATTGCTTAAAAATTGACAAAAACCCTAAAATGATGGAGGGCTGTGTTATTCATGCTGAAAAATGATTTCCTGGTCGGAGCCAAAAGCATATTTTCTTTGGGAGACATTTAATGTACGGCTTCAGTTCCCTCCAACTAAAAAGAGAGGGGAAAAAAGACCAACAGGGAGTGACGAAAAGAGAGGGGGAGGGTTGCTCCCAAAGCGAGGGGATCTTGACATAGATGATCTGAGACTAAAGGCACCAAGCAGCGCAGTGCGGGGTGCGGGACGCTCGGCGCTAAGGCAGGAGGGAAGCTGGACTTAGGAGGAAGACTGCACTGCCTGTGCTGGACAGGAGGAGGAGAGTCCACAGCAGGGGTGCGGCACATCCTCATGTGGTGTCTGGTACAACATGTGTGTGCAGGGCGTTTCTCAGCGAGCACAGACCTTGGTGAGATACCCAGAAACACCCTAACAACTGGAAGAGCTGGGCGTGGCGGCACTCATCTGTAATTCCAGCACTATTTGAGGCCAGCCTGAGCTACATAAGCAAGTTCAAGGACAGCCTGCACTATGTAGTGAGATGCTGTCTCAAAAAAAAGAGAAACAACTGGAAGAGAAGTCTATCCTTGCCGATCTGCAGAAGTCAGAATGTATGGGCCAATAGGAAGGAGGAGGAGGAGGAGGAGGAGGAGGAGGAAGAGGTGGAGGAGGCTGGGTTTAGAAGAGGGAGGAAGCTGAGCTGGCTGTAGTGACCTATCAAGGTAGAGCACAAAGCACACAGGTCAGGAGGGAATATGAGGACCAGGAGAAAGTTAACAGTACAGCACTCTTGGGAGTGGTGTCTGGGACCAGGATGTCCCCAGGGCCAGATGGTGTCTGCCAGCAGCTCTGGGGCACAGGATGAGTTGATGGTTTTTAGGGTGGAGAGCACCTAGGAGGTCACTACCGGAAGCCATGCCATTTGCCTGGAGAATACGGGTACTTGGGAAGGCTAAAGCATCTCAAGAGGGGAGATGGGCCATGTCCCAGCAGGGTCAGCCAGGACATTAGAGATCTTGTCTCTGCCACCTTCTGCTGTGGAGGCCACAGCAGGAGGAGTTGTTTTGGAAGGGACACGGACGAGGAGGGCTGCAGGCTTGCAATCTCTGGCTACCACTTTCTCCCTCATACCAATAGCAGTTTTTTGTCCAAGAAATTAACGACAGCTTGTGAGTTTTCAGTCCATCTCTTTGGGCAGCCTTTCCAGCCCATCATCTCCAGCATAGAAGTGCTTTAATAGATGCTTCCAGATCACTACTCAGTTAAATGACCACTGCCATTTAATAATAGATGCCACTGTCACTTTTGTCATTGCTGTGCCCCCGTCCCATCGCCTGAGGAGCCGACATGCAGATGTCATGTCCCCCTGCCTCCCCTGGGAGCAGCAGTGTCCTGGCCCCAGTGTGTTGGATCCTGAGGAGCTGTCTGCGAATAGAGGCCCAGGAGTCCTCTGCCACTGGGCCAGCGGAGGTCACCACGGGAAGCCACAACATTCGTCATGGCCAGAAGCAGCCCAGCTGCAATTTATGGGGTGCTAGGCGGGTCCAGCAGGATATGGAATCTGAGGGTGCAGGGAAGACAAAAACCACTTAGCCATGGCCGAAGTGACTACAGATGTGAAGAGCGGACGTCAGGCCCCTTGCAGTGGCCAAGAATACTCATCCTATCTACTCCCTGTCTTTGACAGCTCCTGAAACCCAGCAGTGCCCCAGGCGCTGGGGAGAGGCCTGAGTTCAACACACATGGTATGTCACCTATGCTAGAGTCCTCGGATTAGGACTTGCCTTAGAGTTTCCCAGGCTGCCACATGAAAGATGCCCAAGGAGAAGCCTTAATTAGAAGGGATCTTAGAGCTGGCTTGGACCAGGCCAGAACACGGCAGGAGTGGCCCGGCCTCTAGGGAGGACAGCAAAGGGAAAATCTGAAGTGGAAAGCCACATAAACCTTTGGGGACCCACCCAGTGGTGGCACCACATCTAAATAAATTGAATGAGTTCCTGACTCCTGGTGACAGAAATCACACCTCCCACTTGTGTCCCATGCGGGCCCTGGGGAAGACCCGGAGGGCTGGGTGGGATTGAGGGGCAGGCTGTGTTTTCCCTTGTCATGGTAACCATGTGTGATCTACATTCTTGCTGCAGCACTCAGAGCTCCTAGGTCCTCCCTGGAGCAGGAGAGGAAAGGCCTGTGTGCCAAGGGAGGGGCAGTTGTGGCCTAGGGACGGGCCCCAACTGCAGGGCTGGGTGGGTTCTTGTTTCCAGGGGTAGCAGCGGATCTATCTGCCTAGCCTCGCTTCCCTGGAGATTTCTGAGGACTCTCATTCAAGACCAAGTGCCCATGCGGGCCGTATGGAGAAACTCGTGGGCAGGCGCAGGCATGGAGCTTGGAGAGCAGCCCGGGTTGGGCTGGCATTTCTGGGACTTGGAGTGAGCTCAGGAATCTGGAGGCTGACAACAGTTCCATGAAATAAGGCAGCATGCTGCGTCGTCCCCTGCTGCCAGGCTACCCGGAGCCTTCTAAACCTTTTCTACTGATTTTTAGCCCTGGGATGAGGCTGAAAAAACATCTGTGTCTAATTCTATGGCTTTGGGTGGCAGGTCAGGGATGTCCTAACTCTCTGTGGACAAAGGGCAGGCGGCAGACAGGCCCACAGAGCAGACTTCTTAGCTCAGAAACTGAAATCACAGGGTTTCGTTCCTGGAACCTAAGATGTCCTGGGCCATTTCTAAAGGACATGGCTGGCAGCGTCCCGTTGGTGGGGCTGCCACGGCTGGGAGTATAGCTCCCAGTCAGCTTGCAGTTCAAGGGGAGTGGCGGAAGTGGTGCTCACCTGCCCTAGCAAGTTTCCTATCTATGCCTAAGTTAGGAGTCAAGGCCACTATTCTCCAATATACCTTGTTATGTTTTTAAAAAGGAAATCAGGGCCGGGGAGATGGCTCAGTGGAATAAGCGCCTCCCTGGCAAGCGCAAGGGCCTGAGTTCAAT
>NW_004524581.1:25902139-25955058 GCF_000260255.1 Octodon degus | reverse complement strand
TCGGTGGCGGTGGTGAACTAAGCCTGCCGAGAACTTTCCAGGCGCTGGATGCAGCCCCTACGGCGTCCCACTTCACCCTCGGCACGACCCCGCAAAGGAACCGCAATCAGCAGCTGGCAAGTGGCAAAGCCGTAACTGGATGCGGTGTTTGGTCTCTAACGCTTACGTGCGTGCGTGCGTGCGTCTGTACACATGTGCAGTGTGCTACTCTTATTTTTTTGCAGATTTAAATAAATATAATTGACAATAGGAGGTATGCAATGATTTTATTTATATATTAAAATGATCACAAATAAGTCAGTTAGCATATCCACTGCTTCACACTGTGTGTGTGTCCACCTAAGAGCTACTCTTGGTAAATTTCCTGCATATAATACATATCATTAACTGTGGTCTCGCCATGGTGCACATTAGATCACCCAGAATTTACTCAGCCCAACACCAGCAGGTTTGTGCCCTGGACATCTCCCCATTCCCAGCCCCAGCCTCTGGCAACCTCCATTCGCTCTTGAGGACTTGGGTTATTCTCCCCAAGCACCTTCTCCCGGGTGTTGGGCTAAGACAAAGTCGCCATCATGTAGAAACAACGTTGTAACTTTCAGCAAAGCACTGATGGCAGTCCTGAGGGGTCAAGGGTTAGAGACTGTACAGAAACAGAGGCCACTGGGGCGGGCTGGGGCTGTGACGTGGTGGAAGCCCACGGTTATGCAGGACCGGTCTGGAGACAGAGAACTCTGTCACCAGGGACTGTGGAAGGCATCAGAAGAAATGGGGCTGGGGCTGGGCGAGAATCAGAGGTGAAAGCGGGGTGACCCATTGTCCAGAAGCCTCGACTGGGCTCTTAGGACTCTGGCTTGAGAACTTCGTCTGACATGTTTATCTTTCCCTGACTTATGCAGAATGGGTGCTGTGTAAAGCACCCACAAGGGAAGCGTTCCTGCCCTAAACTCGTTGTACTGGCTGGCTCCGGCAGGGAGCAGGTCCAGAGCAGGAAAAGTCCAGAACCTGGTAGCTGTAGCTGGGGTGAGGAGCACAGCGGTCCTGGGGAACCGAGAAGAGGGAGCAGAGGAAAGGGCTCAGCTTCAGTCCTGTACAGAGGCCAGGACAGCGAGACCCAGGGTGCAGGGGGCCTTGGGTGTGGAGCTTGCAGGCTGCTCTGCAGGACCTGGGAATTTCCTTTGGCTGCTGGGGGAGTTCAGACCAGACCCCACTGCCCCCATTCCCTCCTTGCCCAGGTTCCCTGGGTAGGGGCTGTAGGAATCTTCCTCAGGCTGGCTGGGTGCCCTCCTTTCTCCCTCCAGTGACCAGAGCTGCAGCGGGGCCTCAGGCCACTCTTTCTCATGCTTGTTCAGTGCTGGGGACATAAGGTGGAATTTGGAGTTGGAAGACTGGGGGCTGAGATTGGCCTTCAGTCACCAGCTACAGGGCCTGGGCAGGGACCCAGCAGAGACCAGTGAAACTGTTTCTCTTAAATCATACTTGTTAAACTTGCCTCTGTCTCTCTGGCAGTTCTCTATGTACACGCTTTGTAATACAAATAAAGAACACAGAAAGTGGCGGCTATGAATCATTCACTTAAAAGTCCCTGACAGCATGAATGAAAAAATATGGAACCCAATATAAAAATTGAGAGTGTAAAAACTGGAGTTATAATTGCCATCGTCAGTAATAATGAGTCATCCGAGAACCCACCCACAGCGAGCCATTCAGAGCACAGGGAGCACAGGACACAGGCTGGGAGTCTGAAGGTGGCAGCGGATTATGGGCCAGTGGTGTGGGAGGGAAGGGTGGCTTCGCCCCGCTGCCTCTGTGTTCTTGGCCTCCCAGCCACCCAGCAGGCTCATCCCAAGGAGGAGCCTGGTCTCTCCGAGGAAACAGATGCAACCTGACAGCGTGTCCAGTCCCCCGCACTGTCTCTCTGTGCGCTGTCACAGGACCCAGAGGCCTGGCTTCCCCAGCTGCTAGCAGGCGCCCACCCTCTTCTGAAGGCCAGTTCAGCTCGGGCTGGGAGTTCCCTCCCTCGCCTTCCTTCTTCCTTCTCCCTCCGCCTCGCCGGAGCACTTTCTCGTTCCTCCTTGGCTCATTTCTATCAACAAGGTGCCATTATTTAAAAGTCCTTGTTGAATTGGTTGACTATGGATGATGTATTTGAATATGTACTCAGTGAAAGGCTGTGGCTGCAAAGGCCTCGAGGTCATGGGTGAAACAGAAGAGTTCAACTACTTATAGTGGGATAGGCTGAGTAGGTCATTTAGAGACGCGGGGAACATACTCTCCTACCAGTGTTCTCCCTTTACCCTGTTCATCTTCCAGTTATCTTTCTGCTGCCCTGCTCCCTTTTAACAGAAAAAGGCTCAGCAGCTTTTCCTGCAATCAACATTTACAAAACCTCCCCTCCACTCTCTACTAATCAGTCCTGCCTATTCCACTAACAGAACCTTCTTGAGGTCCCCAGTAACCCCAGTGTCACCAAAGCCAGTGGTCAGTCTTCTCTCTTTGGTTGACTTCTCAGTAAGCAGTAGAACAGTACAGAGATGTGCGTGTGACTGGCCCTGGCCAGCGGGCACAAGTGGCAGTGACATGAGTACCTTCTTGATGAGCACCATCGAGCCCCCACGCAGTTCTCCACGACTGCTCTGTCCTGAACCTGGTGAGGGGGTCATTCCTGACGTGGTCTCCATCGGCTGGGGACCCTGGGGCTCCTTCAGCCCATGCTGTTTATGCAGCATCCACGAGAGACACGTTTTGTCATGAGCCTGAGCCTGGGGGTTGCCTTCCTCTGAGGGCACAGCCCAGTGTGTCCCAGGACACAGTCCTGTGGGGAGCGTGTCCTGCCTTGGCCCTTGGACACGGCTCCCTCCTGTCTTCCTGCCTTCTCTCTCCAATGCCCACACATTGCAGCACAGGAGGACCCAGCCCGACCCTGGGCACATCGCATGGCTCTGCTGTGTATTACGGACAAATGGCTCCGAAATGTGTTTCCTCAGCTCTGCCCTCTCCGTGGAGGGCCCAACTGGGATTTCACTTGAAATCTCCACTTGCATGTCTAATTGGCTTCTCCAACGGATCCCTGCATCTTATACTCCACTCCAAACTCTACCCCAAGCTGCTTCTTCTAATTGTTTCCACATTAGTAAATGGCACCATTTGTTGAAGCCAAAGTCCTAGGCTGCTCCTCGGTGCCTTGTCCCTGGGGTGACTTCAGCTTCACCAGCGGCCCTTGTCAGCTCTCTACTTCCTGCTGCTTGGCACCTCTCTGTCTGTTTTATGCCAGCTGAGGCTCCCGCCCAGGCCATCTCTGGCCTTCTTTGCCAACCCCCACCTTGTCCTCCTGGGATAGATTCTCCACAGATCTCTCTGTCCCAGTGGCCTTTCAGGAGCACAGCCATGTCACTGCCTGCCTTGAGCTCTCCAGGGGCTTCCCATGGCAACCCCCAAACCTGAACGGACCCAACCCTGCTCCAACACTGGCCGGCTCTCACACTCCACCCGGGTCTCCTCTGTGCATGCCTCCTGCTTGCTGGCCTGGATGGCCACACTGATTGTGCCCTTGGGCACTTCTGTTTGCTGTCTGCTTCTCCGTCTGGAATGTTCTTTCCTTGGGCCGTGGTGGCTATCAGCTCACTACTCAGTGCTCAGTGCGTACATAGCTGCCCACTCCACCCCAATAGTCTACCCCATTTTTGTTTTATGTCTTCTGGCCCATCTGAAACCACAGGTATGAGTGCGTTGGGCCGAGTGAAAGTGCCCCAAAGGAGGCCTTTGTTGGTACCACTCTGTCTCTAGTGCCCAGAGAGGGCAGAAAGGAAGGGGAAAGTCACGGTTCTGCAGAAGTTGGTCTGCTCAGAGGTCCTGGCTGGCACCCTTGCATGTCAAGGCTTTTGTCTATCAAGCCAGATCACTCCTCTGTGAAGATTCTGACCCTGAGGCTGAGGTCCCCCTTTTTATACTCACACTCAGAGTCTTCATATGAGCTCTTCTGTCCTGGGGACCTGGCTGGGCTCAGTCTCCCCTGGCTGGCCATTCATGCTTTCTCACTAGGTTTTCCATTTTGTGATTGAGATTTGTTTCCACTTCTTGCATTTTAGGCCTCTGAACAATTCTTTCTTTCTTTCTTTCTTTCTTTCTTTCTTTCTTTCTTTCTTTCTTTCTTTTTTAAATGTATTTGGTACAGGGTCTACAGGGTGTACAGGGTCTCACTATGTAGATCAGACTCACAGTGATTCTTCTGCTTTTAGCCTCCTAAGTGCTGGGATTACAGGCATGTGCCACCATGCCCAGTCTCAGTCACCGTCCCAGTGCACCCCGGGGCAGGATGGTATGACACTATGGGGACTGACAGCTGCTGCACTCTGCCTAAGCAGGCGCTTTAGTCCACTGAGCCATCTGGCCAGCCCTCTGAGCAATTATTTCTAAAAGGAGCCAAACTACGTGCCACATACAAATATGAATGTGTGTCCCTTGCACCTTCTCAACAGAGCAGGAAGTTCCTGACCAGCCATGCACATGAAGCCACTCGGGGGGAAGCTCCCCTTCCATGAAGTGACCTTAGAAGTTCAGAGAGAAACATAGCCAGCCCAGGAAGTTGTGCAGATGTCAGTCTCTACATGGGGTGGCTGCCTGAGGAGGCACAAAATGCAGAAGGTATCATTTAAATTTTTTCTAATTATCAAAGTGTAGCTTGCTCCTTGCAGACATTTTGTGAAATATAGAATGCTGCAAAGAAGCAAGCAGAAAAAAAAAAAAATCACTCCTAATCCCTTCCCTTTCCTTCCAGGTCTTCTTGAGATGTTTTACTACATAGTTCAGGGGATAACGTGTGTACAGTTTTGTAGCCTGTTTATATTTTACTTAACACCATCTCATCACCCTTTTTATAAGTCATTAAAATCTTCATGAATATTACTTTTATAGCTGTGTAATATATCATCATGATAGGCCGTTCCCTAAGATTGGACATTTACATTGTTTTATATATGTGTTATGTAAATAATACTGTAGTAGTTTCTTGGTGCATAAATGCTCTTCCACATTTAATTAATCATCTCAACAAGTGTTTACAGCACCCACTCTATGTCAGCTACTGTTCTCAGAACTTGGACTATCGTGGTAGACACAGGCGTCTTTCCTTTGGAGAGCTTACATTCTACTGAGGGAGGCAGACAAGGGAGGCAGAGAAATACACTATTCAGTAGTTCTATGATGAGGGATGATTAAAAATACGAGAATAGAAAGGGGTCAGAGGAAGGCCTCGCTGAGGAAGTGATTTTCACACAGGCATTCTGGGTCATCTCTGTAGGCTAGCTTTCTGTAGAGAAAATCCAAATGCAAGTTCTTGCTTCTTAGGAAGCCGAATGACTTCCTGATGGGAGTTCTGGGGGAAAGAACAGTTACGACCTTGAGGTCACTGCTTAGTTCCTCTAGTCCTTGGCTTCCCTGTGGGAAGTGGAGATAAGCAGACCAGGGTGGGTGTGTATGCAGGGCTGGCAGAAGAGTGGGGATGACTGTAGGGCTGGGATATGGTATTAGTCAGCTGTCCCACTGCTTGGACAAAATACCTGATCCTTGCCCCTTAAAGGAGAGGTTTATTTTGGCTTACGGTTTCTGAGGTTAAGTTCATGGTAGACTGGCTTCAAGGCAGGAACCTCGGGGTAGGGGAAAAGTGATGATTAAACAACTGATAGCATCCAGGAAGCAGGGCCAGAGGAAGAATCTGGGGAGAAGAGAGCTGGAGCAGATCAAGTTCCTAAGTCCATTCTGCCATGACCCGCTTCCACCAGCTCAGCTCAACCTACTAATTGCCCCTTCAGCAATGCACCCACTGACAGGTGGTCGCTACCCAGTTACCTCGCCAGGACTCACTAAATCCATTCAGCTTGACTGACACAGGGTTGGGGATTTAGCCCAGTGGTAGAATACTGTCTAGCAAGCATTAAGGCCTGGCTCTGATCCTCAGCACCAAAAAATGTTAACAGAAAGGCAAAGACTGACACAGATGTTGAGGCTCCTACACCCCAGAAAAGCTAGGTGAGGGGCATGCATAGTCTGTAAGAAGGGAATGATCAAGCTGTGAAAAGTATGCTGGGCATTCAGGATATGAAGACGTAACTGAAAGAAGGTTCTAGAAGGTGCTATGTGAGCATGTCCTGTGTCTGGCACGTGTCAGGTGGTCAATGAGGGATACTCAGTGAAAGCAAGTGTGCAACCTCTGCAGGGGGCCAGGGTGCCTGAGGAAAGGGTGACGGATCACGGAGTGGCTCAGGGGGGAGCAGACGCCATAAAGGAAGACCCTGCAATAGGCAGCCTGCGGTTCCTGAGCCTAGAAATTGGTGGTACCCTCAGTGTCCTCGACTGCAAGATGGGCTGATGGTGCCTGCTGCAAAGGCTGTCTGGAAGACTAGGGAACTGAGCTGGAAGGGTGGATACTGTCCTCAGCTCATAGCAGGCCCCTGAGGTATGCCGTTTCCTCTCTCTCTTTCCCAGGAGAAAAACAACCTGGGAAAGCGAGAAGCGTGATAGAGACAGCCATAAAACCTGAAGAGAGACTGAGGTAAAGTGCTTCTCAAAACCCTGAGAGCTGGGCAGTGTTTCTGCTCACGGATCAACATTTGGGCTGCACGTCTTCGAGTTTCCCACTGTGCTGTAATAAAACTATTTTGTTAAATATAAACAACACGTATGTTGACAAATACCACAGAAGGAGCTTGGAGCCTGGCTGCTGACTGGCGGCAAGCAAAGACCTCAAGGATCTTTTTCCTATTTAAGAGAAGACAGCCTGACTCGGAAAACCCAGCTCAAATCATGCCGCTGGCTCCATTAGGCCTCAGCAGCAGTGCTGTCCCTCGACTTCCAGGCCCTGCTCTAGCCTCTCCCTGCTTGTCACTCTCTCTTCTGTTGCACCTTTAGGGTCCTCCTAACCTTAGGGCTCCTACCGCTCTGTATTGGGCTTTCTTGGCCTGTTCTCCTCTCCCTGCGTGCCGCAGCAGTGCGCAGCAAGTGGCTTCTCTCTCTGCACTTGCATTAAATCCTGTCTTTTCTGTAAGCCGGGAGCAGAACTGGATTGTGGAAGCAATGCCAAGGGCGCAGGGTCCTAGCTGCCTCCATCTGCTACGTGGCGGGAAGAGGAGGAGGACGGAAAAGGCGCTAAGAAGTTAAGTAGCATGATGAAGAACAAGCTAAACTTAATTTGCCTTAAAAACTCAGATTGGTCTTCCTCTGTGGCACAAAGCCCCGCTGCAGATGCTTCCGGCGGAGCTGCTGCTGGTGGCTGGTGCTGCGGCTCGGTAGGATGCCTGCCTCTCCGACCCGACTGCCCCTCGCCCAGCTCAGGAAGCAGCCTTGCCGGCTCCTGGGCTCACTAAGGAGCTTGGCGTTGCCTTGGGCAGTAATTTGCTCTCTGGATATAAAGAATGCAAAGAGCGGAGCAGGCTGAGAGCCCCTCTGGACCGGCTTCCTCTTAGAGCAAACAAGCAGTCTTTGAACTTATAATTATGAGTCATGGGGCTCCCAGTCTGGCGCAGAAGTGACTCATTTTAACTAAATTATCAGTTTTTGTCCTGTTACCAAATGCTGTGATCAACCATTTGTATTAGAGGGGGGAAAAAAAGAACATTTTTATTAAGCGAGCAGGATGTGTAGAAAGAGCAAACTGTACTATGCTTTCCAGACGTGTGGACCGAAGTCAAGCTTGGGCCCTGTGCACGCCAAGCAGCAGAATAAACAGTAAAAATGGCACAGGAAGCGAATGAACAGGAAAATTCATTTCATAACGGATGCAAAAATCAACTTTTGCAGCCAACAGCCTAAGATTCCTCCAACGTAAAATCCTTGGACACTCGCCCCTTCCCCATCCCTCTTCCAAATCATTTGGATCTCCTGGAATTGAGGTCAGAGGAGAAATGTCTTTGTTGAGTTGATTTAACACACACATTTGTTAAAGAACCAGCAATGATCAATGCCTCTGCACTGCCCACAGCCAGTTACTTAGACAGATGGACTGACAGACACCGCAATCCTATGAAATAAATGGGTTCTAGGGATGGGTCTCTGGCGGAAGCTGTGTCCCGAGGCGGTCCATTACAGAGCCTGTTCCCGATGGCAGCAGCTGCAGCAGACTTTGGTTGAGGAAACACTGAAATGATCATTACCTCTTTGTCAGTTGCAAAAGAGGTAGCTGACAATTTCTCTCCTCTGATGCCTTAGGTATGACTAACACTGCACCGGAATGGAGTAAGGAGAAATGGGCCAGAGTGGACAGGAAGGCTACACGGTTCAAGTGCGCATTTTCTGAAGAGCAGTTCAAGATTTCCAATTGATCCTTCTAAATAGCAGCCCATTCGTCTATACCATTGAGGATGATACCATAAACTGCCTGGGAGATTTGGCTATGGGTCAAGCTGTCTGACTTTCAGATTTTGTACCCTTTCCAAATGACTTTCAATTTAAAATTGCTTCTCTTATTTCTTGAATCCATTACTCTTTGTCTCATCCATAGAAATAAAGGTTACCGAGACTATTTTCATATGTTTCCCAACCCCCAAATAAAATTCAGTAATCAATCACTCAATAGTTTTTGAGTCTCAGTGGCAAAGCACTTGGTTAACATGGGCAAGACCCTGGGTTCAATTTCCAGTACTGCAAAACAAAATAATTTTTGAGTGTTCATTTTCTCTGCCTTCTGCTCATCCTTGTGGCTGATAAAGAATCAATAAATGCCATGAAAAATAAAGGGAGAACATATGATTTACCAATTGTCTCTTAATTAGCAATCACAATACATGATTTTCAATTTTCATACCTCTTTACCTCTCTATCTAAATATTTCTTTATTTTATTTTTTAAAAAGAGTACAAAGTAGTATTAAAACATAAAGATTACAAATGATACAGAATTTTACTAAACAAAATAATATGAATTTCACAGTATTTGTTGTATTGCATAGTGTTGTCTTCAAATCACTTATTCATATCACCAGATATATGCATGTAAAATTGGAAGAAAGAAAAAAAGAAAGAAGAGAAAAAAAAAGAATTGAAAAAAAAGACAAAAAAATTAAGGATTAACTACTTCTTTCCTCAGTATTTCCTAATCATTAACATTTTCCCCTCTGGCATTTTGGTATATTTTCTCTATATCCTCCTGCGATATCTCAGTCCATTCAGACACTCCCTTCCTCATGGGTAGACTGCCTGACCGCCTACGTGCGGTAACTAGCCATGATGTGATTGGTGGGAATGGGAAAGAAACGAAGTGAGGACTATAGCGGACTCTGTCGCTGGTGTGACGTCTAACTAGCCATTCAGCAATTTTTGTGTTGTTGCAGGAATATAAACCTACATTTGAAGCCATCTTTCAAACACATATTCATTGGGTTAGTATTATCCTTTAGTTATTGTGGACCGATCAGGTCTGCAATCTCCCACATGAGGTAGGGAGAAAGGTGAATAAAAGAGGCAAATGATATGATTTCAGGGCTCCAGGGGGACCAAAGCCCTCTCACAGAAATAGAGATTCTCTCGGGGTTAAGACCAAGACCTTCCCTGGGTGACCCGTATTTGTTTAGTTATCAGGACAAGGGAGGGGAGCACTGAGGGAGGGCAGAACCATTCAAGGGCTTCTCCAAGTAGGGCATTACATTAATCCACCCAGGAGTGAAATGCTTGAGGCTGCGCTCTTTACCTGAGGTGGGAGCCAGGTGTGCTTGGCTGTGCTCTGGCCTTATCCTCTGAGGCTTTCCATCCTGAGGATCAGTGACTCAGAGGTTCACCGACCATGAGACAGCCACGTCAGCCACCCATTTCCAGACAAGTGGCCTGGGCTTTCGACAGTCTCTTGTCAAAAGCTCACTGGTTAACTTAAGATTGGTTCAGGGCTTCTTTGTAGTGGTCTCTATTACATATTAAATAAAGTAATTGAAAAAATAGAAAAAATATGTAAGTATCTTGCATCAGGTACTTTTTTTTTGTATTTTGCATTTTGTGCAGGGTCAAAATACAAAATACACTATGCAGCTCAGACTCGTAATGATCCTGTTTTCAAGCCCCCAGAGCTGGGATTACACATGCGTGCTGCCATGCCCAGATTAAGGTACTTTTTGATGGAGAGAGGAAGGGAAGGGGAAGGGGAAGGGGAAGGGGAAGGGAAGGGGAAGGGAAGGGGAGGTCATAATCATGTAATCAGGTCCAGCACGTGTAATAGGAGTTTCTGAAGCTGTGAATAGGCAAAGGCAGTGATAAAAGAAGTAATAGCTCTACATTTTTCAGAGGTAATAAGTCCATGAATCTTGATATCCAGGGGCACGTTGGATCTTGATCAAGAATAATAAGAATGAAACTTATTCCCTAGATATAGTGATACCAACAGCACCAAAGAGGAAAGCGCTCAAGAGGAGCCAAAGGAAATGTGTACACTGACCCAGAAACTCCAGTTATGTCAGCAGCACACCCTCAGTGAGAACAATGGAAACGAAGAAAACAAAGGAGTAACATCATGTGCTGAATATGTATCAGTCTGGAATTCTTTGCTGAGCGAAGTTATCATTCAAATACGGGGAATACAAGACTTCTCTCTCCACCTGTCTTGGTCACTTTTCTCGTTGCTGAGACAAAATATCTGACACCCAAAGTAATAGGAAGAAACATTCATTTAGTTCACAGTTTGTAGAGGTTTTAGCTCATACTTGGCTGGCCCCACGGAGGGAGTCACTGCGGAGGTGAAACACTTCATGGTGGCAGAAGACAGCATGAGGACAGCAAGTGACACAAGCAGCTTCTTTCTGCTGCTTATATTCCATCCAGGCTTGGGGCAGATGCCACGGCAGTCAGTGGACCAATTAGGACTCACACCACTTTAATTCCAGCATCACACAGTCTAATCCAGCCACCTCTGTGAAAGCTCCCCTTATAAGTGCATGAGGCTCTGGGGGACAGCTAGACACAAGCCACAACACCACTCAACCCTCGCACAAAGCCCAAACTCTAGCCTCCATGCCAAGTGATCTTTACAAAAAGTAAATATCCCAAATTGCATTGCCTTTTCCTGCCTTTATAACTGTGCCCCCTGGGTTCAGTATGCCCTTTCCCACACAGCAGGCTTTACCCTGTTAATTCTTCTAATTTCAGTTTGAGTATCATCTCTTCTGGGAAAACTTTCATGACTCTTCTTGGAAGAATTATTAGTTCTTGTTCTTGCCTGCCTTCATGTTCTTTTCAATATGCCATCCATGTTTGTTAAGTGCAAGTAAGTATCAAAACTTAAAGACGAGTTTTGGAAAAGGTCAGCCTTAGGCAAGGGTCTGCTCAAAGCTACTAGATCTTGCTTGACGCCCAATTAATAAGAGCAGAAATCTCAACAATAAGTTAGAGTCAGGACTTGGAGTACTGCTCTGGGCCAGGCCACCGTGGACAGCAGAAGTGTTCTTCAGCTGGAAGTATGGGAAAGGGGCACTTCCAGACAGCTAACCCCACCATCTTCACCTGTTCTCGCCATACTCTCACTCCAGACCAGCACTGTCCAATAAAAATATGATGCAAATCTCTCCCCCCCCACAACTTTAGGTTTTCTAGTAGGTATATTAAAAATGTAAAAGGAAATAGGAGAAATCATCTTTAATAATATATTCTATGTAACCCAGTATATCCCAAATATTATATCTTCAGCATCTTAATGAATACTTATGTCTTAGCTACCTTTCTTGCTCCTGAGACAAAATATCCTGAGACAACCACAAGTTAGGGAAGGGCAGGCTTACTGAGCGCACAGTTGGTAGAGGTTTCAGTTCATAATCAGTTGGCTCCAAGGCACATGGTGGAGGAGCAACAGTTCATGGTGGTAGGAAAACACAAAACCAACAAGTGGAGAGAGGAAAAGGAGCAAGCCTGTTTCTTTCTCTATTCCAGACACAGGCTGCCTGCCCTAGGGCAGGTGCAGTACTCACGCCTTTAGTCCCAGCATTGGCCCATGAGTCAATCACAAACTCCAGGTTCAGCCGCCTCCCAAAAGCACACCCCCAGTGCCCCAATGAGGCTTGGGAAGGGGGACACGTAGACATGCACCACAGTGACTTGTAAGATTATTTAAATATTTTACTTTTTTATATTAAATCTTTGAATTCCGCAGCTAATCCTGATAGCGTATCACAATTCACATAGTCAATTTACATTAGAAACCCTTGATTTGTATTTGTTTGATGAGAATTATAATTAAGAAATATAAAAATACTTAGGGACATTCCAAAGATCAAATTGAGTATCCCCAAATTATAATATTTCTATTTGTATTGGCCAAATCAGTCAATTAAATGTTTATGTGTCATATTAGAAATAACAACATATATATGTGTGTGTATATATATATGCCATGAAATGTACAGTAAATATAGTCTTGCCCAAAACAAAAGGTGGATATAACAGCTACATTGTTCTTAGTGCCTTCATTTTAAAATTTAAATTAGGTTCATTAAAATCAAAGCTCAGAGCCTCAGCCACACTGGTCACATGGCAAGTACACAGAGTGACACGGCTGCCATACTGGACAGCGTGGCACCGGGAACCACGGAAGGCTTCTATCCAGTTTCCTAGCCTTGTCTGCAGCATAGGGTAATAGTGTGGTCTGCTCCTGGCTGAAGAAAACAAACAGCAAAGCCCACCTTGGGGAGTAGGATGACTTCTGGGAAGCCTTTTGCTTTCCTGATAGAGGGACAAGCTGAAGAGAAACACTGTCACCATCATTCTTTTCTCCTTTTTTCTAAATTCGAACGTCATGTATGTCTGGAGCTGTAGCAGGCATCTTGTCACCAGGTGACAACTCACATGGTGATGACATTTAATATGCTAAGAATGACTTATGCTAATATATGCTAAGAATAACCTGAGACCCGAGTGCCACACCCCTATTTGATCAGCTCTGAGATCACCTACCTCTGAACTTGGTAAGAAAACAATGCTTTCCCTTACAAGTCATTCAGAGATATGCACGGCTGGAAGCCTCCCTAATGGACACAGAGTGTGGCTGGCTAGCTGTGGAGAGAGGCAGCCTGGGGAGGCATATACTAAAGAGTAGCAGTAAATAAGTGCACAAGGTGATGTGGAGCCCGACAATGGAGGGTCACCGGAGAGGCCCCCGAGACACCCGGGTGACGCACCTATCTTTGTCTTCTAGGTCTCACATTTTTCTTTTCTATAGTAGTGGGTATTTTTTTTTCCTACTCAATTTTAAGGGCTGATATCTTTTTTTTTTTTTTTTTCTTTTCTGTATTTTAGGGAATAGTCTACAGGGTGTTCGGGGTCTCACTACTAGATCGGACTTGTAGTGATTCTCCTATTTACAGCCTCCCAAGTGCTGGGATTACAGGTGTGCGCCACCATGCCCAGTTTCAATCGCCTTCTCAGGGTGCCCTGGGGGTGGGGCTGGCACCACTGGCTGGGGGATTGAACCCGCGGCCCCTGTGCCTGCTTGCAGGTGCTTTACTCCAAAGGGCTGATATCTTGTACAGAGAGGGTAGTCAGTAAATACTCATTGGCTGATGATTAGATAAACTGGAAGTATCAAGACAAGACTGGGTCTTTAGCATGGATCAAATATTTAACCTTAAAACATGCTGCAAACTTAGGCCCTCAGTGAGAAAATCTAATAAAGGTTCCTCCTGTAGTATTTCAAATAGAGAGCCCTCGGCTTAACCTGGTATCTCATGAACACCTAAAACAAAAGAACCACAGAGAATTAAATTTTGCCTAACCAGTTGTATTTTCAGCTTAATTGTGGACAGCACTTTTCCCAAATCCTTTTTTTTTTGGGGGGGAGGTATCAAGAATTGAACTCATGACCTTGTGCTTGCCAGGCAGGCACTGTGCCTCTGGGCTACATCCCCAGCCCCATGGGTAGCACTGTTTTATGTTCTATTCCATTTGGCTTCTGTTGTCATGTCTGACCATGTAACAGATAACCTCATGATGTCCTGTTATTCCTCTGAAAGAAGCCCTTCCACAGCATGAGACCAGGACTTGAGCCCACTGCTTGGACACGGTGCAGAGCCCTACTGGCTGACCCGCCGCCGCCCACCCTCATCAGCTCCAACTCAACATCCAACAGAATTCCTCTGATAAAGTTTTCAAAATAGCATGGAATTTCCTTTAGATTTCAAAATCATTTATTCTTTGTAGAACACTTGAGTATTTCAACCTAAAAACCAAAACAAAACCCTCTCACCTGATTACCCAGAGACAGCGACGCTCACACTGTGGTGTTCCAGAGTTTCTTCTATGTGTGTTTATATCTGTGTCACATAACTGAAATTGTTTTACAGATAAAGCTTCGCATTCATCTTCTTCACTTCTCCCAATACAGACCCTTTCCCGGGTAACTAAAGCCTCTTCCCAAGCACTTTAATGGCATCTGCATGAAGTCCTGCGGTTGGCCGTTACTCACTTATCTAACCACAGTTTTGGGCCATCACCCCTCCTTTCAGATGCCTCCCCGTGACCGCCAGCTGTCTCCGATATTAAATACAAATTCCAGCTTCTGGACTCAGGTGCTGTCACGCCGCGGCCGCCTTCATCCTCCAGCTGGCGTTTCACGTTCCGGCCAAAGCCGTGGGCTCCCTCCTTCCTTCCTCTCTCCCCGAGTCATTGCTCAGCTTCTTCCTCCTATGTCTCTGTCAGATCATTGCCCTCCTTAAATTCATCGCAAGTGTCACAGCAGCGATTGCCCACCGTCTCCCTCTCTCTGCTTCACGCGTCTGTTCAGTGTGCATACGGAGGACTCTGACAGCCTGTGGCTGACTGCGTGTGTGCTTCCTCTATGTATATGATATGGTGGGAGAGGGTGGAAGGACCATCAACCAAGCAGGAGGAGCAGAGGCAGCAGACGGGCCTGTCCTCCGACCTCTGTCGCCCTTTATGAGGTGCTCAGCTAGCTCTGCGAGGGAAGAGTCTCTCCTGACCGGGAGGTGGTCTGCTCTGGACCGGAAGTGTGCAGCAAGACTACTCTCCCGCCGACTTTGATTAATGAGATAGACTATCAGGCATTTGGAGGCCATCTGCATTTCCGCCCTAAATGAAAACATATTTATTTCGACTGCTAAGTATCTGGAGGATGAAGGAACCACGTACATATGGGAGGTTCACCCTCTTGGAAAAAATGATCTCAATTAAACCCAACAGCTGCTTTTGGTCCACCAGCGCGTGGAGTACAAACCTGTGGCTCTAGTGTGCGGGTCCCAGGAATGGACCTCCATCTTATGGAGCCTTCATCTCACACAGGCAGGACATCAGGGGCATCTGCAGCTGAGTGGAACGTAGGACACAGAGCAGTCCCTTGCCTGCTCCCCCCTCAGCCTCCCCAGGCATCACTTGGCAGCACGTCTGGGTGACACCGGCTGAGGGGATCCGGTAGCCAGCTGGGGCCTTGGGAGCCCTGCTCCAGGGAGCAGGGTGTGTGACGAGCTCTCCTGGAGCCCTGGGTCATCTGCCTGGGGATCGCTATAGCTTGCTGAGTCCAGTGCCAAGACACATCTATGAGGGGTGAAAGGCCTTTTGAGAATGGTCCTATTTATTTATTTATTTTTTTTCCGGAACCAGGGATTGAACTTAGAACCTTGCGCTTGCCAGGGAAGTGATTATTCTACTGAGCCATCTCCCTGCCCTGGCCTTTTTATTTTTAATTAAAAAATTAAAATATTATTTTGTGGTGCCATGGATCCAACCCAGGACCTTCTGCATGCCAGCCACATGCTCTGCCACTGAGTCACAGGCTCAGCCAGGAGCTGCTCATTCCATAGAACATTTTGTCCCTGTTGATGGACAATAGACCTTAGGAAAGCGGACACACAGTTGGCTTTAGTGTATGGAAAAAGAAAGCTTCCATGGACATCAGGTCCTGGTCCTGTGCGTGGCCTGAGCAAAAGCATGGAGGGAGCTAGCAGCCTGAAGATGAACTGTAAGTTTGACTGGTTAGGTCCTCTTTCCTGGGAGCCTACTTTCCCAAATAGTTAAGGCATCAGCAGCCCTCCCTCCGTGAGTTCCTCAGAGCATACAGACAGTGCTCCGCTGCCGTGGTCAGTTGCAAGGGTGTCACGCCACTGGTATGGATAATCTTTGAAGGAGGCATCCCTCCCTGCTGGGTGCTGGCTTCACTGGCCACAAAGTGCTAGAGGAGGGAAAGAAGGAAGGCAGATTCTTCTAGATTTTGTGACATAGATGCATCTTTGGCAAATGAAGAGTTTTGGAAGAAACTCTTAAAAAACATCAAAGCAGTGATGCTATCTTCAAAGGCAACAGCAGATGGGGCGAGGAATGTAGGTCAGTGGAAAGTGCTTGCCCGGCATGTCCCAGGCCCTGGGGTTCAATCCCCAGCAACACACACTGAGAAACAGTTGCCACGTGACAAGCTTGTGAGTCATTCTTCACCTCCACTTCCTCATCAATGGCTTTGACTTGGTCATAAGGACCTTTGATTTCTTCTTGTCTTGATTTCTCCTCCTGTACTCTGCTTGTTCCTCAGCTCCAGCGTCTTGGCTGCCGCCCTCACCTCCTGCCCGAGCTACTGCAATACTTCTCTACTTTGTCTCCCTGACTTTAGCTTAACCTTCTCCCTACACATGTCAGGAATATTCTTCTAAAATAAACCTAATGTTTCTTTTTTTTTTTTTGTGGAACCGGGGATTGAACTCAGGCCCTTGCACTTACAAGGCAAGCACTTATTGTACTGACCCATCTCCTCGGCCCCAGATGTTTCTTTCTGATGCTTTAACATTTTCAGAGGCTTCCGGGTGGTACAGCTTTGCGGTCAAATCCTAACGGGTGCGGTGGGCAAGATGGTGGCCTAGTGGGATGAAAACTGGTGCCTAGAAGCAGATTTTAAAGACGGTTTCTCCCACATCTTTTTCTTCATATTACCTGATAAGCTCCTTCATGTACTGGGACAGCAGCAGCAGCAATAAAATGGGCGGTATCCAAGAGAGCTCTCCTGAAACATTTATTTTCAGTCCAGAATGGAGCTTTATCTCATGTTTGCTGTAAATCCACGTGTTCTTCTCTTCCAGATGACTATAATTGCAAAATGGAGTTTCCTTTGACATCTGATGGCAGGACAATGGTGTACTACCACCCTTCTGTGGACATTCCCTCTGAACACACAAGACCTGTGCCTCAGCCAGGTCCCGTCCATAATATTGAAGAAACACATGATCAAGTGCTCAAAACCAGATTAGAAGAAAATGAAAATGAATGCCTTGAGCAAGGACCCACGATAGAGCAACTTAGCAAAATGCTCTTCACGACGAAGCATCGCTGGTATCCTCGCAGGCAGTATCACAGACGTCGTATGAAGCTGAATCCTCCAAAAGACAGATGACACTGAGATTCATGGGAGAATTAAAGAGAAATGTTATCCTGTGCTTAGTCTGCCACTGGAAGAAATACACTAATATTATATGGTCAAATAATAACATGTCTTATCACATAAAAAAAAAAAAATCTTAATGGGTGTTCCCGGTGCTAAGCCTTGGCTTGGCCGTTCTGCTTCCTGTAGGTCCCTTGTGTCCTAGACACTCTCAGTCCCAGCTACCTAAGCAGGAGCCCTTTCCTGTCTTCCCTTCGACTTTCTAATTGAAGCTTTTTCCCTGTGTATTTTTGCTTTTCTTTTAATAGCCATTATTACTAAAAGGAAGTACCCAAGCTAGCCGGTAACAATAGAGATTCTGTAATTTGAAGAACAGAGAGAGAAAATGAAGAAAAATTAGATCCTTACAAAAATGTGAGACACCATTACGCCCATCAAGGCACAAGAATTAGGTGTGTCAGCAGGAGAATGAGATGACAGAAGAGAGCAGAGAAAGCAATTGAAGAATAATACGAAATCCCCCAATGTGCTAAAAACAATAATTTACATATGAAAGAAGCTCAAAGGATTCTAAGGGTAAATACAATAAGATCCACACCTACCTATCTACAGTGAATATTTTGAAAGCTAAAGAAAAAAAGAACTATTGAAATCAACAAGAACTAGTTAAAGATGAAAGAGAAAAGAAAAACGTGATGCATGGGAAATAAAAAATAAAATGGTTGATGTAAAACCCATCATGTTAGTAATATCACTAAATGTGAATGGCTTAAAGAATCCAGTCAGAAGGCAGAGACCGTTGGGTAGGACAGAAGAACAAGAGCCAACCACAAGATTTAGGGGACGTTTCACATCCCAAGATGTAAACCGATTAAAAGTGAAAGGAGGAAAAAGAGAAGAAAGCTAATACGAAATACTAATATGAAACAGACTAGGCTTAAAAACACAAAAACTTGAGATAAAGAGGAACATTTTGTAGCAATAAAAATCCATCAGGAAGATGAAGTGGTTGAGGAAGGGCTCTGAGATTGCCTCACCCTGTGTACAGTAATGTATAGGACACTAGGAGAAAGATCAACAAGGAATAGAGGACTGGAATGACATTGGAAACGAGCGACACCTACAAGGCTCCCATAAAACACTACCCAGCAACAGCAGGGTGCACATGCTTCTCGAGGCATGGGAAATGTTCTCCAGAGCAGACCATGTGTGAGACCATAAAATGAGCCTGAATACACTTAAAAGGATTAAAGCCATACAAAGTGTGGTCTCTGGTTACGAGTGGTGGCCGGGACAGCTAGAGTGGATCACAGAGCAGAGCTGGAGTAGGAGGAGCAGGGCCGAGAATGACACAGGACGGCCAGGAGCAGAGGAGTAGGGAGCTGAGGAAACTCCAGGGGCTGAAGTTCACAGCGCAGATTCCACAGGCGGCCTTATGTGAATGAAGACTGACGCGTTAACATCGCCGCGCTTGGCTGGTGAGTGAGCTGCACAATGGGGACAGACACCCCCCCGGCCCCTGCCTGGTGGCTCCTGCCTATGACACAGGAGGTCCCAGGCTTCTCCGCAAGAGCAGTGGACTTGTCCCAGCAGAACACCCTAAGGAACCAGTCTCAGAAGCTCCAAGATGGATGTGACAGATGCTGAGCCTCAGCATGAGCTAAGGATGATGCCTGTGAAAGCCAGACGTGTGACGGGGTAACAGGGAGCAAAAGGCACATGCAGAGGGTCAGGTCTAGGAAACGAGGTGTATTAGGGAGGGAAGGGGAACAACGGATCATTTTTACCTACAGGGGCAACAATCTACTGATGAATGTTCTTATTATTGTTTGTTAGCCAAACATTTGGGCAGAGAGGTCAGCTCCATCCTGCCTCCTAGCACACCTGCACGTATGAAAAGAAACACTTCCCAGATGCACCTTGTCCCTTTCTGCTGCCCTTACAGGGTTCCCTTAAGATCATACTGCAGTAAGGTGACCCATTTTTTTCCTTTACTGGAACACCACAGAGCTCTTTCCCTCCTTAACCTTTTGATTCATGGTGCACAGTAAGACTGAACACGGAGCTATGATTGGACATTACCAGGGCAGGGTGCCAAAGCCAAGGCCTTAAGTCTACAAAGCTTGGTACAGCAACAGCCCAGGATGCCATCTGAAATGCTTTGAATGTCAATAGAAATGTGACACGCCTCGTCTATGTTCATTTTCGTTTTTCCCGTTCCCCTTTTCCACTGCTATCTTGCGGAGTCTCCATGTCTCCATGTCTCCAACCTGGGGATTCACCCCTTCCCCAGAAGGCTTCTGCTGCCTGCTGTGCAGCTGCATTTGCAGCCTGCCCATGTCCATGGTTGCTTTCTCCTGCTTTCCATGAGGCGCTTGCAGCCCACACCCCACCTCCCCCTGCCTGTTTCCTGGTCGTGCACTCGGCCCACACAGACCCACCACGTTCTCTCTGGACCAGGAATCTGATCAGGCAGTCAGGCTTGGCATTCTATGCCTCGAGTTTTCCTCAGCTGTGACCACTGCACAGGGCCTCCATGAAGCCACATATGCACTGCAAATGTGTGCCCATGACGGGCAGACTATGGAAGGGACCTAGGTGTCCTAACCCTTGATGTCATCATGAGGGGTAAACATCCTCTCCTGACAAACCTGTGTGACGTGGAAAGGTCTCCATAATTCGAGTCTCCCAGTGTGAGCGTGCCGGCTCTGGGGAGGGTGGGGCCCCCTGACCCGTACACCTGTCGAGTGTCTAAGTTGAAGGTGCTCATGCGGCCCTTCTGGAGAACAAACGAACAAACATCAAGGAAGCCTTAGGAGAGGAGCAGCAGATTGGAGGTCCTTCTACTCCTTCCATCTTTAAACGAAGCCTCCAGTATTTCTGACATCTAGGACCCCAGTCCACAATGGCGAGCTCTGTGTCCTCGCGCAAGGAGCAGCTGCACATCCCAAGCCGCCAGGCCTCTGCTGACTCGCTTCTTCCTCCCCTTCACAAGCAGACTCCTGGAACCCTGCTCCGTGGCCCCAAGCTCAGCCCATGGCAGCTGTCCCCAGCACCTCACTGGAAACTCCCCACCCCTTATCTGGTGACACCAACACCCCCTGCTGAATGCCTTGGCTCCTGTTCCCTGCGCAGGCTCATGGCAGGCTCCTCTTCCCCGTCAAGGCTCCCCTTCTGTTCTTTCTTCTCCTCTAGCTAGTAACTTTCATGTGTCTGGGTGAAGACATGACCCCCAAATTGTTACACCTGAGATGGCCAATGAGGAGTGACCTGAGAAGATGAATGGGGGGCACGCTTGCCTTTTGGGTTATTGGGGAACTAAGCAGAGCTGCGTGTTACAGACATGCTCCATGGTCTGAGCACTTATGGTGGGAGATCAGGCAGCTTGGTGGGGGCTGCTCTAGAATGAAAGGCAAAGAACAAAAATAATTAGCACTAGTAACACCCCTTCTCCCTCAAATACACATAAACCTACATGTACTCCAATGTGTCAGTCTAATGTTTTAAAACAATAGCTGGCTGGACTTTTTTTTAACTTGAAAATAAAATGTTGTTTTATTTGCACACTTTAAAAAGTTGTACACAGAAACTTGTAAAACAGTTCTGTAAAACAGAGATCTGTCGGGGCAAGGGAGGGTGAAATTTTTGAACACTGAAGAAATTAGAAAAAACAAAAACAACAAAATGTTGAAAGAGTTAACGTTTGCCAAGTGTAAATTTTATAAATACAAAACAAATTCACAAATTGCTCTGAATGCTAAATAAATATCTAGTTACTGAACTCAGTACTTGTATGTCCAGCCAGCCCTGGTCCAGCCCTTCAAGGGATAGAAATTGGATCCATTCATGTGTAGTGTTGAAAAAAATGTGCTCACTGAGCAGTTTCTAAGACATGTATGCATTTTTCTAAAGTGTGCTACAGCAGAAGAATCATCTGTGTGGATATTTCTTCCTTAATACTACAACTTCTAAAAAGAAATCAATGACAAAATAAATAATAAAAATATGGAACGCGGGCTGGCGAGATAGCTCAATGGACTAAGTGCCTGCTTAGACAAGCACAGGGACTGGGGTTCAATCCTCAGCACCACATGCCTAGCGAGCCCTGCCCCTGGACACGCTGAGCCAGACACCAAGACCAGGTGTGGTGGCGCACGCCTGTAATCCCAGCACTGGGGAGGCTGAAATCAGGAGGATCACTACAAGTCCGAGCTGTGTAGCGGAGACCCTGTACCAAATACATAAAAAAAGAGAAAAGAAATGCTATTAAAAAAAATGGAACATTTCACAAATTTGCGCATCAGCCTTGTGTGGGGCCACGCTAATCTTCTCTGCATTGTTCCAATTTTAGTATATGTGTTGCCCACTTCCCAGGCTTTCTTGAGCTTGCTGAGGAATCAAACAGTCCCACATTCTGCACTGACAGTGAGCCCAGGCTGGGCAGGCTGGGGGTCTGCCCACCCTCTCTGATGGATCTGTCACACTCCTTTTGTTGGGACTGCAACTACAATGTTAATGCCAAGAGATTCTCCAGTTACACAAAAGTGGTGTGCTTTCCTGTCACTGCCGGAGCATGAGATGCTTCTCCACTTAGGCATTTGCCAAAAAGGAAAAATGACATAAAGTTGACTTAGATTAAAAAAAAAAAAAAAGAAGAAGACTTAGGCACCCATCTTCCATTTAGATGGTGATCCGGGAGGCCCCACCCTACTAGGGCTACCGTCGGTGAGAGACTCAGCACTGAGTGGTCTTACGCTCTTCTTGCCCTGACAGCACCATGTCAAATGGGTTTTTAGAATGATCTTTATCAACATTTGTTAAAATGGAAAAGAGAGAGGTAAGCCTCAGCGTGTGTGCAAATTTCCCTCATCTGAAAGGTGTCAGTCCCACGTGCATGAGATGAATGAGTCCGGTGCTGTCTGGATCAAAATGAAATAGAAATGGAGGTCCAAGCATGGGGTAGGTTTACTGCAGTGTTTTGACTCCTACCTTTACATCCCCCTCTGTTGAGGAGTTTCACTGATTAATTTGGTAACCTGAGTACAGCAGGGCACATCTTTTTCAATGAATAATTTTCTTTGTGGAAAATTCATTTGAGTTTCGGTCCAGGAGCATGATTCTGACCATGACAGTACCACCCACTTCTGTTCTTTATTTGCTTCCTGGAAAATCCAATCTTTGGCAATAAAAGAAGAGAAGTCTTCCTTAGAGACTTCTTTTATTTCTGTCAGACCTGTAGAAAAGTTCTTATTTGAAAAATGCTAACAACCAGAAGATCTTTGACAAGGGAATGTTTCAAGAAAAAGTGATTTTTAAGAGTTTGAAACATTAAAGTATTGGATTATATGTAATCCATGATACGTGAATAGATGGGAAGTGGGGAAAACTAATACAGATACCTGTTATCTTGGTTACTTTTCACTTGCTGCTGGGACAAAATACCTGACACCCAAATTTAAGGAAGGAAGGTTTTATTCAGCTCACAGTTAGTGGAGGTTTTAGTCTATACTTCAGCCCACGTCCAGCTGGCTCCAAGGCAGAGTAGCACATTGCAGGGGGCGACAGTTCATGGTGGCAGTAAAGAACAAAGCAAAGGGAGGCTTGCAGCTTCTGGCAAGCCTCTCTCCCTTCCTTCCGTGCTGACTGTAACGACAAGCTCCTCCAAGGGAATGGCACGCAACAACCTTCCTCAGCTCCCTTTCACATCCTTTTTGTGCGGAGCCACTCTAGGGAAGGCCCTCCATGCCCTAGGGTGGGGCCTCCAGAGCCTTTACTTCCCAAGCTGACGCAGTGTATCAACTACCATGCCTGTTTTGAAGTTAAAATGTTCTCAAAGCAAATTTCCTTCTTGGTTCTGAGGTCTTTCTAATTGCTGGTCTCCCAGAGCTAAGGTAACTGGTACACAGTATGTGCTCAATAAATCCTCCTCCTTTACTTGCATGAATGAAGGGCAGCTTACAAAACCTTGTATTTCATGCCAGATGCCAGACTTTCAAGTATTTCCCTGGGCGTAATAACTGACCACAAAAACTAATAAATGCACAGATTCACCTGCACATCCTGTGAAGGTGCTGTCGCTGTAAGTTCCTTCTCTGCTTCTTTCAGAGAGATGTGAGGATGTGGTAGGGCTAAGGAAGGTGCAGTGTGAACTGTGTTAGGTTGTGATTTGTGAGCAGTGGGTTCAGAAGCGTGCTGGTAAGCCTTAGGGTGTGGCTCCACCTCTAGCGTGCAGCTGACCTGCCTGCAAGGGCCTTTGCCATGTGCAGAGCCAGCAGGGGGGTCACCCCGGTGCAGCAGCTTCTCTCGTGTCCCTGTGTATGACTTCAGAGGATCACAACAACTACCTTATGGTGGTTTGCTGTTACTGAAAGCCAGGGCAACGCTGCATCTTTAGCATTTCTCAGTGCCACAGGTCTTCCCCTGAAACTAATTTTGCAATGGTTCAAGAAATTCTGGAAAGAGCTCTGGTTTAGAGTGTGAAAGGCCCAGGTCCAGGCCCTGGTTCCTCCTTATGAACTGTATGGCTTTGGGCCACTCACTCCCCTCCCACGCCCTGTCTATAAAATGTTGGGTAGTGGAGAGGGGAGTGGCTAGTCTTGACTCACAAGGGTGTTGCAGGGTGGAAGTGTCTCCATGAATGAAAATGCAGTGTACGCAAGGCACTGAAAATACTAGAAAGGAAAGAGCCAAGGGCTGGATGGGTTGCAAGTATTTTAATTTCCTAAGTGTAAAGATGGCTGATCTTCATCAACAGGACTATCTGAAATGCCAAGAAGAGCCCCACTCTGCCCTTGCCTAGGCCCCTGCTAATATTGGCTAGGGTTGGTCTTAGCCCTAGAGGATCAGGAGACAAGATTCTACCCTGAAGTCTCAGGTCCCACCTGCTCCTCCTTCTTTTGCTGCCTCTTTCTGCCTCCTTTGTCCTCTGTGTGGGCTGCTGCTCCTGGCCCCACTGCTGGGCTTGGCACGACTGTTGCTCAGCTTCATGAGACTTCCTGTGACCATGTGTGCAGCCCACCTCCTCTAAGGGTTGAGAGGCAGCCTTTGTTGGCAGGGGCCGGGTTCTCTGATTCTGAAACAGGCCTTCCTCTTGGGCCATGCTTCTGCCTGAGCACAGGGGTTAGGAGAGTCATGTGGGGCAGCAGTGTACCATGGGAAATTCTGCTGGGGTCCTGCTGACAAGGGCTCTCACTCCTCTCTGCCTAGCTAGCCAGGCATTCAGTTGACTGGAGATAGCATAAAACAAACAGTTGGCAAATGGACTCCTGAAGAATGGAATTCTGTAAAATTCATAAAACTGCCTACGTGGACAGTGGCGCATGCTTTGCTAGAGACTCATGGTGCCTGGGGTAGGAACATGGGTCAGCAACAGAAGTAAAGAAACTCAGCTTGAGACCCCCACTGCTGACCATCCTTGCCACCCGAAGGGGCTGACTTCTGAGGAGAAATGAGGCTGGAAGGAACCTGAGGGAATAGAAAGGCATGCTGGGGTTTTAGTTCACCTCTCTTCTGATCTATGAGCTGGTTCTGCAAAAGGGGCTTAACCAGACCAGCTCTGAGCCACTTTGTAGATGAACGAAAGCCCACAGGAATGAGCTGTGTGGTTTCCATTTCCCAGTCCTGCATCTTCCTGGGGATTGGTGATGTAGTCCACGTAAGAGGCTCCCTCTTTCTAGCCTAAGGCAAATAATTGATTCATGCTCAGAGTCCTGCATCCTCTCTGAACACGCACATGCTGATTCGGTAGCCGGGCTGTGAGCTTATCATTTTTTATGCTTCTTGAGGGAAGGATCACATCTAATTTAAGATTTATAACTCCAGTAGTACGAGCATTTATTCAATCATTTATCTACTTACTCATACAAACATTTATTGGATTTACAAATCTTGACTGAAAATCTACTTGGTAGCAAGGCATTGGGGAAGATGCAGAAATGATGAAATCAGCTCCCTAAGTTAAAGAGATTCAAATTCAGCGGGCTATAAACATGCAGAAAGGCTCAATTTCACTTTGGCTATGAGAAAAGCAAATAAGGACCGCACCAATATTTCATGTCCCAGAGTAGAAAACCCAGCGAAGTGATGACCGAACATGTTGGCAAGGCTGTGTGGAAGCGGGCAATTCCAACTATTGAGGTAGAAACTCCCTGACGTGGGCAGCGCAGACGCCTCTGTTAAGACTGTGAATGCTTGTAGACTTTGTGCAGCCAGCCTGTGTGTAGAAATTTATTCTATGGACATGCACTGCACACATATGAACTAATATACTTTTTTTTTTAATAGCACCACCTATTGCGGAAAAAGATTGCTAAAAACACCCTTTGATGAGGAACTGGTTCTCCATATGATGAGATACCTGGCAGCTGACAAAAAATGGGGGAAGAATCTGCCAGATCTATTTTTAAGTGAGAAAACAAAGTCCCCAGAAGCTTTGTATTTTTTTTGCATGCTTTTTTTTTTTGTAGAAAAAGGAAGATAAGTATATATAATAATATTTGCTTGGGTCTGCATAAAGAAACTCCAGGAGCTTAGATGAGGAAATAATGAAATTGTCTAATAGAGGTGGTAAGGACACAGTTTAGGTTGGAATGAGGGGATCTCCCTCTATAGTGTTTGGATGTAGGAGTCATGTGTGTGCACCCTCTCTTCAAAATAGAAAATAAATAGGTCTCAGAGCATTTGTAGGAAGAGACATACATGTGCCAACAGCGTGTGCCATTCACATGGGCACCTTATTTCCTAATTAAATTGAAGACTCCTTGAAGGATGCAGGGCACAAAAGCACCCTGGGCTCATCCTGCAGACAGCCCGCCCTTCTTGTTTCTCCTGTAAACTCTCCCTGGATCAATCTTCCCCAACCCCCCTGGAGCCAGGTTACTAGAAACTATCCCTCATGGCCTCTGCAGCAAATCCAAACATCTCTATTTGGCTTTTAGGCTCTGCACAAACCCAGCAATTTAATAATGTCTGTCACTGAGGATCTCAACAGGCATCGTTTGCTCCCATGAGACAGTCCCTGCCCCTGTGAAGGTTCTCATTCCTGTGTCTTTGTGTGCATGCCTCTGTGTGTGTGTGTGTGTGTGTGTGTGTATGTGTGTTTCTCCTGTCTGTGTGGACAGCTCCCTGCCTCCCGTTTTCTGAGGCCACTTCCTTGCTGAGACTGCTCTGAGGCTATCCGCATCCCTTTCTTCTGTAGCCCCTGTGATGCTTATGTCACTATGCATCCCTAACTGCTTCTGCAGTGGCACTCTTCCAGGTAGAGATACGGGGACTTGTGCACATATATGCATACACACACGCACACGCGCATGCACACTCACCCACCTACTGGGATTGGTGGCATGCAGTTATGTAGACTACACACACCTTCAGCTTTCTGGCTTTTACAAAGAAGAGGTTGTCTGGGTTGCAGTTGTAAGGAACAGTGAGACCCAAGCCATCCCCACCTGGTGCTGTGAGTGGGGTTCTAGGGACATGGAGCCCAATTCTCCGTCAGATTGCTGCTATTAATTACCTAACAAGCAGTCTACCTGGCACTAAGCCGAAATTCCCACCTTATGGGCTGTGCCCGTGGTTGGGGCCACGCCCCTGTGGTGCTCATCTGCGTGTGGGCTTCCGGCACCACTGCTGGTGTGGAGCTGGGAGGAGACACCAGGTCTGTAAAGGACAAGAGGGTACGTAGTTTATCCCTAGTCCCTTAGAGGCCAAGCCGAGCTTCGTGGAGCAAGAGACTGGCAGGCTGTGCCCAGAAAGGGTCAGCCCATGAGACAAGTTGTGAGTCGCAGAGCACCATGTAGAGGCTGCAAGGGAGCCATGCGCTACCAGGGTGGGCACAGCATAGCTTGGGACAGTAGACTGGGTGGTTTTGAGGTTTTCCTTTTGAGTAGGGCAGCATGGGGAGCGTGGGACAACAAAGGGCCTCTCTAACTGTGTAGCAGAGGAAGTGCCACTATGGAATTCCAAGACCAGCTCTTGAGTGATGCCAGATGCCCCCAGGGGCTTTCAGGGTCCCTGGGTGAGTGAGGGGCTCTGCAAGAGGGTGAGTGTGGGAGCAGGGCACTGTGGCAAGTGTCTGGGACACACAAGTTATTTCTGTTGGTGTGACCTTACTCACACCCCCAAGCAGACAGGCTGCCTTGAGAATTTCAGTTGACATCTGATTTGCATGAACCAGCCCCTCGTGGCAAGCAGTCCTGGTTCCCATGTCACTGCTCATGACCACGTTCTGTAAGGGACCCAGCTGACTCCTTCCCATCAATTCACAGCGGCTGTTTGGGGTCTCGGTGAGAAGCCTGGCCTCGCTCCCTGGGAGAGGACCCTCACGTGCTGCAGACATCTGCCCAGTGCACAGTGCAGGGAGCTCTTCTGTGGGTTTGTCATCCTGGCTTTTGTGCTACAAACAAGGAAACTGGGCTCTAGGAAGGGGAAGTGGTTTCATCTTTACCAATCTAGAGCCAGAACCCAAGCCCTTTCCTCTCTATTCTGGCTTCTCCATTCCTTTGTCAGGTTCTTTTGTTTATACATGAGAAAGAAAAGCCGTAAAAATAACAAATAAGGGCTCAGTGAATTAAAGCAAGCAGGTGCAGGGGCCAGGTGGATCCCCAGGCCTGCTGTGCTGGCCCCGCCCCCAGGGCTTGCTGAGAAGGCAATTGAGACCGGGCGTGGTAGGGCACACCTGTAATCCCAGCACTTGGGAGGCTGTAAACAGGTGGATCACTATGAGTCCAATCTAGTAGTGAGACCCTGAACACCCTGTAGACCTTTCCCTAAAATACAAAACAAAACAAAAAAACCCAACAAGAAATAACAAATAATACCCAAACTTCACTGAGTCAAGGGTTTTAGCATTCCATCCCTCTCCCCTCCCTTCTGCAAAAGAAACTGAGTTTTTCACAAAGCAGTGAGTGGATTTGAGCTAGTCCCCTTCTATTCCTCCGGGCACAGCCCACCTACTCTTTTCCCAGAGGAACTAGAGAGCCCAAATGGCAGCCTAGAGAGAGTACGATTAGGAAAATGTTTGGCAGAGGCACAAACCAAGTGAATCATCGAGGGGAAACAGTGCCCATTACTACGCATGTGGGCACCAAGATCTTTGCCTTTTCCCAGAAGCCTCTGTTGGTGTCTTGGGCACATCCCACCTGGCTCCCTGTCTGATTTCTGCAGTTGGGTTTATAAAGAAACAGTAATCTTTAAGATTTCCCATCTGACACATAATATTTGTCCTTGGGCTGAGCTGCACCTTCATCTGGCCTGCCAAGCTTCCTCTGCTAGCATTTTCAAAGGCAGCCTTCCCCTCACAACAGCCATTTTCAATCCACTGGTGGGGAGCAGACACTGGGCCAGTGCATTCCCAGCATCAGAAAGAGATCGCAAGTGTGGCCCTAAGGGCAAGAGCCCAGGCACTGAAAAGCTCAGCTGCTCAGCCAGGCCTCTGTCCGGGACTCCGAGGGGCAACTCAAGGCCTGTTATTGCGAAAGGCAGGATATCAGCCCTAAGGGAATAGGAAGTGGGGAAAACATAGCCGCGTTTGGGGATCAGGAGATGAAATGAGACAGGTTCTGAGGGAAGGCAAGGCGTCTAAAAGTGATATTTCCTGGAGACTGGCTGCTCTGTTCATTCCAAAAATATTTATTGAATGCTGACTGAGGGCTGGGAACTGGAGATAAAAAAAGTGAATCAGTCTGATTCCATGGCTTTCAACTCTCGATGAGTGGAGGAGGCTGAAGATGAGTGTGTGCAGGTGATGCAGGCCGGGGGGACAGGAGCTAATGGCTGTATGGGAATGCTGCAGAAGTGGCTTGAAGGGACTTAACTCCCGCTGTCACTGGTGCTGTGTTCAGTGTGCGCAGGGGCCCATGCAGCTCCTCTCAGCACACATTTTCAAGGTACTTCTTTTCTCTACAGGGCCTGATTTATGGTGGTGCTTAGTGAATAATTAGATCTAAATTATGTTCCAAGTGTATGTGGTATAAGACAAAAAGCAGAGAGGGCTCACGATGATGAGAACATTCATCCCCGTATCTGTGGAGAATACAGCGCAGCAACAGTGAAGTCCTAACTGATAAAGAGTCATGAAAGGGATGCCATCAAAAGTGCAGAAAAAAAAAAGTGCAGGAGCAACGCAAGGCCAACCCTGCTCAGTTCTTCTTGAATCAATAAGAAAGGTGGTTAGGCACAGGGAAGAGCCGAGCAGCATGAAACAGGACCCTGTGCAAGAAACAGTGGAAGATGGGGCAGCAGAAAGAGCTGGAGATGCAGGCAGGCTGATGCCAAGTGAAGGACTTTGGGCTCTATTGGCAAGGTAAGGGGGAGAAATTCTGTTGCTCATCACTTGGTGGAAAGGATTGCTGGGTCTAGCTTTTAAGAAGCTGTCCTTGGCACTGTCTCATCCCTGGGCCCAAATATCCCACACTTAAAACTTAACAGAGGAGAGCTTTGTCTTGGCCCATGTTCCCATGCAGGGGTAGCTGGTTACAAGGCAGCATGGCAGGGGAAGGGGCCTGGCAGAGGACAGATGCTCATGGCATGGAGGACAGGAGGCAGAGAGCAAGGGAGGAGAGGGGAGGAGAAGAACCTCCCAGCTAGACCCGCCAGACGACAGCAGGTCAGGCATACAGCACCACAATCCGATCCCCTCTCAAAAGCCTCCCTACGAGTGCATGAGGCTTTGCAGGGGGCATGAAGATATAAGGCATGGCAGAAGCCTAGTGAGTTTCACTTCTTTTTTTCTGGGAGGCTGTGACCTCCACATAAGTGGTTGGACCATCCCGCCTGAGAGGCCTGTGATTTCATAGAGAGAGACAGAGAAGCAGCAGAATCCACCCTTCCAGGACACCAGGCAGGTAGATGGGGCACCCTGGACCCTCAGCCCTGGCCTGGTGAGGGCTGCTGGGTGGCCCTAGTGGACACTGTGTAGACCAGAAATGTAACCCAGGTTGCCCTTGTCTAAGGTTCTGGTTCATGAAATCATGAGCTTATAATTAATCCTTGTTGCTTTACACCAGTGAATTTTGGGGCAGCTAATTTTGCAGTTAGAGTGAGTTAACAGAAAAATGTTCTCTGAGCTTTTTGATTGAGATGCTTAGAAATAAATGTTTCCCAGAACATATACATATGTACATACTAGGGGAGCCCTGAAGTTTAGCTCTGGACACAATCTTGAAGTCCAAATGGCTGAGTACCAAATTCAACATCATTTGTAGAACTGTGAGTACCTGGTAACAATGGCATTGAATAGGTTGCCTGAACCCAGCAACATTAGGAAGAAAACAAGGAATGTCACTTGAATTTATTGTTATACCTGAACATTCACTCGAAAATATAAAGCATGCTAGATGTAAGCAGAATGAAAATCCTTTTATGTGACCTGTAAATGGAATTATAAAGGCACTTATTGCCATAAGCCTAAAAGAGAAAAATAACAACTCTAATGCTATATAAAAAACAACTTTTAAAAAAATCTATTATGTGGGTCTGCCCCTCACTGTGGAAGCCAGGTCCTGGACAGTTTCAGGAGCCTCAGGTTTTGGAGCTTTAGTGACCACCCCTCCAATTGTAGGAGCAGTGCCAAACCCTGCTGAACTTCTGGTGCTTTGAAAATGTCAAAAGGAAGGATCAAAGGGCAATCTCAGACCTCTAGCCCACCCAGAGCAAGTACAGGAGACATGGACATAGAAGAACTTGGAAGTCACACACCTGAAATCTCTGAAATGATAGCAATTGAAGGAAAGAAACAACTCCATGAGGATGCATCAAAATCCCTGACTTGAAATTATATTACAAAGATACTTTGATAAAATTAGCATGGTACTGGCAAAAAAACAGACCAGAGGCTTAGAAAGGAGAAGAGCTAGGAAACATGACAGTGACAAGCCATACAGTTATATGTAGAAGATGGGCAAGGCAATGATCCTGAGAATTTTCAGAAGATTTTTGAATCTAGCAGTTAATTGGAAAGATTCTCACCCTGACTAATTATATATACTGACACCTGTGAACTAAGCAACTGCACTGAAGATGGTAATCTGTAATAGTAATTTCATGCTTGGAGTGCCTGTCATTCTGGTCTTCTGAATATGGGCTGCTTGTCATGACATGCCAGTTGCTGCTGTGCTGTCTCTCAGGCAGATGATTGTTCAAAAAAAAGGGGGTGGTGAATGAAGGCAAGAGATAGGAAAAGGAATATTGTGGGACTGTCTTGCTTCAAAGTTGTATACGGTTAGATTTTTGGACTTATGTATAAACATAAGAAGTATATAATTCTTTATGCCTATTTTTAAAAATATATTCTAATTTTTAAATGTTTTTTCATCATATTCTATAGGGACTTAAAGTTCAACATATCAATACTTGATGAAAAATATCTGTTCCATGTTATGCCTAAGATGTTTGATATTCAGACAGTTAGTGAGGTTAAGCTTAACAGCCTAGGTTGTGTGGTAATAACAATAAGCTTGTCTTCTGGATGGTTAACAACCTAAGTTTGCAGACCAAAATTAGAGAAAAAGGAGGGCTGCAAGGAAAGCCAACATTTTGGCCCTAGCCTTCCAAGGTCAATTAAGACTCAGGGCATATGAGAACTTGTACTGTAACGTCATGTAACTCAGTAGTGTCCCAAATTTTCTGATCAAGGAGATTATGGGGCCAAAGAGGAAAGTGATCGATGCTGTAGAGTGTGCCTAAGGAGAGTCACATGGAGAGAAAACATTCTCTCAGGCTTTCACAGAGAGCACATTGGCCAAGCAATGGCCGTGACTCATCCACATGGTTGACATTGACAAAAGTTCTACAATCTGAGGTACAGGATCTCAGGATAAATCCTGAGGGGATGTCACTGACCTTATCAAACCCAAAAGCTACAACTCTTGTTGCATAGGTCCTGCTTCACCTTGGTCTTAGCCATCCAGCAGAAAAGTATAAAAACGAAGTATAAGAAGTAAAGCCATGGTGTTATGTTGAGCTGTAGGGGTCTCAGGTCACCAGTTTCTGACATTGCCAGTGAAGTGGAAGACCCAATACTATTATGGATTACTGGACTTTTAGAATATTTTGCTGAGTTAACACACCTATAATATTCAGATGATGGAAAAAAGGGGATACAGGTGAATGTCCATTTTGTACCTGTGTATTCAAAGTGGTTAGGATAGACATATAGTTACATTCTCTTAATGAATAGAGGGATTTGTTTTAATAGTGTTTGTAAATAGGGTATCAAGTCCGCATCTTGACAGCAATTAACCACTAGGAAGAATGTATGCAATGTGTTAATTATTGAAACTGTCCTACCAATTTGGTTTGAAACTGTCTCATTGCTATTTGTTTTTCAATAAAATTATGGAAAAAAAAAGACCAGAGGCTTAAAGGAACAGATTATAAGATACAGACACAACTCAGAACACATTCAGCCACCTTATCTTTGACAAAGGGGCCAAACATGTTCACTGGAAGGAAGACAGCCTCTTTAATAAGTGGTACTAGAAAAACTGTGTTTTCACATGCTGAAGACTAAAATTAGTCCCATGTTTACCACCACACATTAAATTAAAGTCAAAATGGGTCAAAGATTTAAATATTGAAACAGAAACACTAAATCTACTGCAGGAGACAGTAAGTAGAAGTCTTTAAGACATAGGGGTAGGCAGAGAGTTCATAAACAAAAACTAAATTTTGTGGGAAATACTTCAAAGAATCAATCACTGGGATCTCATCTTTCTGAAAAGTTTCTGCATGTCAAAAGAAATCAATAGAATAAAAATAAAACACATGAATTGGAAAATACTTTAGGCAACAGTCTTCAGACAAAGGACTTCTATCTAGAATATATGAAGAATTAAAAAAAAATTCAGGCCCCCAAAGTTAAAAGATCCAATTAAAAAATAGGCATCTGATATATACATCTCAGATGAAGAAATACAAATGGCAAGTAAATATATGAAAAAATGTTCAACATCATTGGTCATTCGAGAAATACAAATGAAAACAACAGTGAGATTCCACCTCACCCCAGAAAGAATGGCTATCGTCGAAAGGTCAATAAATAACAAATGCTGGAAGGGATGTGGGGAAAAAGGAACCCTTCTCCACTGATGGTGGGAGTGCAGACTGGTACAACCACTGTGGAAATCAGTGCGGAGATTCCTCAAAAAACTAGGATTACAGGTCCCACTGAGCCCAGCTATCCCTTTCCTGGGTATTTTTCTAGAAGAACTGAAAACATCACACCACAACGATACATGTGAACCTATGCTTATAGCAGTGCAATTTGTCATAGTTACATCTTGGAAACACCCCAAATGCCCATCAACTGAGGAATGAATAAAAAATGTGGTATCTTTATACAATGGAGTATTATCCAGCTATAAAGAAAGATAAACTCAAGGTTTTTATAGGTAGATGGATACAACTAGAGACCACACTCATAACTGAAATAAATCAGGCCTGCATGTATAAACATAGTACTGTCTACCTAGTGTAAGAATCAGAAAGACCAAACAAAATCTGAAAGGTAAAATAAATAATGTGAAAGGGAAAGAAACTGTTCAAAGAGGAGGAACAACTGGAATGAAGGAAAGGAGAAAAGAAAGAAAGGAAAAAAGGATAACTGTACTGTGAATTTCTACTGGTGTATTGAGAGGAACGGTCAATGCATAATTTTTTTTGACCAATTTTACAGGCTTATATCTGATAATCTGAACAACTAATTTGAAGACAACAATATACACTATAACAACCATTGTTGAAGTCTATCATTTTCTTTAGTGAAATTCTGTATTGTTTCAATTTGTTTTTACTAATTTTTTATTCTGTTAAAAAATGTATTATAGCCAGGCATGAGGGTGCACACTAGCACTTGGGAGCCCGAGTCCAGCCTGGGCTTTATAAATAAGTTCAAGGCCAGTCTAGACTACATAGTGACACTTTGACACTACCCTGTGTCAAAGCAAAAACAGAAACAAAAACAAAAACAAACAAATAAAAAACAAAAAACCCAAAGCAAACAAAACCAAAAAAATGTATTATAAAGAATAATAAAGGACATATCAGAGCAAGATCAACATTATACACCTTCTTTTTTATTATATACTTTCTAATAAGTATATAATGAAATATATAAATTTATTATATATATATATAGCCAACAAATTTTTATGTTTAAAGAGTAATAAATAATGAAAATTATATTGCAATCCCTCTAATTTAAGTACTGGATTTGCTTTTTTAGTACTTAATTCAGTTGAAGCTATGACTGATACAATAGAAAGAACTAGTTGCAAATGTTCCCATGTTGTACAGTTGAGTAGAAAGCAGGGTATCAATATTGCTACCCTATAATTTTTCACCAGGGAAAACGAGGCAAGCAATTCCAGACTCCAGGTCACTGTGCTGGGTGCTGCATGCATCATCTACAGCTGGTTTGGGACAGAAGGACTTGGTCCTCAGCTGCTGGCCCACAACCAGCCCTGGCTGGGAAATGCCCTCCTGTGAAGAGTGTCACCTCTGCCAAGGTCATGCTCCTTCCCTGAGGGCAGCCAGGACAAAAAGACTGGTCACTGTCACATACTTGGAGAGGCCTGGAGGGCCAGCCTGGACTGATGAGGGACTTGGTTGAGATGACTTCTTAGCCTAGCTCCTCCATCCAATTCTGCTCTATTCTCTCTGCCACTGGTGTCAAAGCCGAGTATTACCTGATCTGAATAAGATTAAGGGAAGCAGAACATGTTAGGGAGAGAGGGAGTGTCAGAGAAAGGAGGCCCTCAGAAGGTGTTGATCTACCAGGGAACTTGGGCAAGTGTCTGTTTAGGTTTGCAATGGGTAGCTTGTGGGTTGTGGAGCCAGCCTCATACTGGACCTTTGAGAGGTGACTGTATCTGCCCTGAAGCAGCAAACTTCTAAAAACCCAAGCCTTACTTTTAACAACAAAATTTATATCATCATGGGGTGGTGAAGCTTTGGCCTTAGCATCAGGTGAATATTAACCCATAACCTTTGACCAGTTGGCATTTGGCCAATATGTATCTGGAGAGCCTCTGATGACTTCCTTGCATTCACGTCTATAGCTACCTATCTTCATCCATCCATCCATCCATCCGTCCATCCATCCATCCGTCCGTCCATCCATCCATCCATCCATCCATCCATCCATCCATCCATCCATCCACTCATCTAAAATAAAACCTCATCAGTAATACTTTCTCTCCCTATGGGTAATGTTCTCAATTATTTTTATTCTATTTAGTTTTTTTCAATTGCTTATCATCACTTGCTAACTGCCTTTCCTGATCTGATACTTGCAGTCTGAGAAAGGAAGGAAGAACTTGCTGGGGGCGGGCAGTGCTCTCTGCAGAGGTGATGCCTGGCATCTGGCCACCCCGGCAGGCAGAGCAGGGATGGAGACTGTGCCCCCACTTCACCACACTAGAACAAAGGTCCACCAGCTGACTGCCTCGCTCCCATCCACTCAGTAGTTCACTTCCTGCTACTTTTGTACACGCTTCCAGGTCTCCTTGGGCTTTGGTCCCTTTACTTTGCCCACTGTGCCTGATTGCCTACCGCTGTTTCCCACTCAAGTTCGCAGACAGGTCCCTCCTTGAGCCATCATTGACTGCCAGGCTAGGAGATTATTTCTCTGTGTGTTCAAAACAGATTGTTGGTCTCACTTGTTTACTGGGCAGTTTGGGAGCGGCATCTTTGATTCCCTGGGATCGTGAGCTGGCACTGGTCAGCACTAGGTAAACATCTGCTGAACGAACAAGTGTTTCTCTAAAACCCTACACATTCCTTTATAGCAAGGCTGTCTTGACCAGCCATTCAAGCATGAGAATGCTGGCTCGCTTGGCAAACATAATACTCTAAATTCCCGTCCATGGGTACTTGGTGAATGATAGCTCTGTATGTTGTGGGTTCAACTGGCATGAGCCTGTGCTCATTAATTTCATTAAATCTGGGAGAAATCAAAAATTTATTTTCCAGAATGGTTGAGTTGGTAAATTTACCAAGTTAGTATCATTTCCTAAGATCTTGAGACTGGTCATCTGACATCTGAGTCTGAAATTTCCGTCTTTGCTCCTGATATCATGCAGGGGTGGCATTTGAAATCTAAGTCTCTTTAGGCTATAGTGACTCTCCATTCTTCAAGTGATAGTAATTGTAGAAACAAATTTTAAGATATTTAGGATTTTTTCACAAAGTCTGCTTTCTAAGTTGCCTTTGCTTTTGGGTTTTTGTGGTGGGATTTTACTTTTTTTTTCTTTTGGAGGTCATTTTTTTTTCCCTAGGGAAACTTATTAACAGTCTTCCAACTTGCTTCAGTTAAAACAGCTAAGTTGACGCTCAGTGAACACACTTTATAGCTTACCTCAGAGACAAGCCAAAGATAGTAGTGCATACCAGTAACCCCAACACTGCGAGGCTGAGGAAGGAGGATCATAAATTGGTATCCAGACTGGGTAATTTAATGCCTCAGAGAGAGACCTTACCCTACCTCAAAGTAGGAAACACGAAAGGGCTGGGGATGGAGTAGGTACTAGAAGCTGCTTCCGGCCCTAGTAGGAAACAGAGTACTCAGGGATAGCATGGCGGTCACTTTGAGAGCTATCTCAGCGGGAACTGAGGACTGTGTGTGGGACTCATGTTACCCATAAATAACTTACTGATTTACTTCTTATGCTGGAAGGGTAAATGTCCACAGACCCAGCCCAAGAGAAAATAAGGAACAGCAGGAACAGGAAGAAGAGCAAGAGACAATAACTGTGACAAGCACACAAGCACCAGTGTCTTTGAGCATCACAGAGTTCAGACCCAGAGCTAAGAAAACAGCTGTAAGGGACGACTGGCCAAGGAGAATGGGTGGAGGACAGGGTCTTGTGAATGATCACACCAAACTGGGCGACACTACTTCCTGCAGACCTAGAGGCAAAGCACTTTATGTCATTATCAGTCATCTCAGAAAGGAGCACAAGGGTCTGCTCCAGGTCCCTGGGGCTCAGGGAATGACAGGAAGCAGGAGGTGGAAAACATATTCGGAAATGAACTGCTTGATGGGTTCATTAGGGTCTGACGCTTGATGTTTCTCTTGTCCTCCGGCCACACGTCACCTTTGGATATATGTAGAATCTTTCTGAATTAGATGGAAGCTAAATGTGCAGGCTCAAAGGACAGACCTGGCTCTCAGCATCTTTCCCAGGGTAGTAATAAAGCAATAGAAGTACAAAGGATTGTGGGGCTATTGAGTTGTTGTTTAGGACGAGAAAGCCCCGAGAGAGGGGTGCAGGTCATTGTGTCCACCTCTGCTCCTGAACCCCAGTATCCTCTCCCCCAAGACACCTACAGAGAGGCGCACCCTGCAGCCCAGGCGTCCAGGCAGTGCCCAGCAAGAATGGACCCAGAAAAGAGCCAATTGATTGATCGGGGACAGACCCATTCCTCCAAAGGTAAAAATGTGAGTTCCCACATCATTTTTTTTTTTTTTTGCGGAGCCAGGGATTGAACTCAGGCCCTTGTGCTAGCCAGGCAAGTGCTTATTCAACTGAGCTATCTCCCTGGCCCACATCTTTCTTAATGTTCCTGTCTGCATGAGACTTTTTCCCCCAAAGATGCCACACATTCTTCTGAAACCTCATCCATTACCACCAAGGGACAGAGGCTATTTTCCTTCCTTTCTGACCTGGGGGCACCTGTAAATCCTCCACAACCCATAGCATGCGACATGAGTAATTCTGCTGGGCTGCTGAAGCCAGGTCCCAGAAGGCAGCGAGGTTCCTGCCTCATTAGCTGGGGGCCTTCCTTGCTCTTGAAGTTTTCAGTGGCTAAAGAAGCAGTTCCCTGCCTGCTATGGGGCTGGGGCCAGACCACCCACAGAGGTCTTGAGACCACCGGAGAGACGGACTTTGCTGGCCTGGCCTCTCCCCATTCCTCCTGTTCCAGTGCCCTGAGGAGCTGGAGGCCAGACCCACCCATGCCATGCCCTTGCCAGATCCCCATCCAGAGACACTCTGAGGCATGACAAGAGTATTGTCACATTAAGCCACCGGGTTTAGAGTGATTTGTTATTTAGCAATAGCTAAGCAGAAGATTTTGGTACTTTTCAGACCTGAAATGGGGAGGGTGCGTGTCTATAAACAAAAGCTGTAAGACGTGTCACTGGCGTTGGGACCAGGAGCAGGAGGGAGCCAGGAGGCACTTGCAGAGCCTTTTAGTGGAAGCTGAAGAGTTCTGAAGACAGTTGGTAGAAGGTTCGAGGAGGCTCTCAAAGGAGGCTCAAAGAAGGGGGGAAGTATTAGAGTGGGAGGAAGAAGGTTTTTGCTCCATGGCAGTGGGAGACCACAGAAATCATCTTTGAGGCTAGAGAGGCTTAATCCAGCCTACATTAAGAGAGAAGAGATTTCTTGCTATACATGTTTTGCTTTATCTTAGTCTTAACCATCCAGCAGAAAAGTATAAAAGCAAGGTATATGAAGTAAAGCCATATTAATATGCTGAGCTGTGAAAGGCTCAAGTCAACAACTTCCTTGGATAACCCACTACTGTTGTGGACTGCTGGACTGTGTTGGATTGTTTTGCTGAATTCACACATCTATAGTATTTAGATGCCAATGGAATACCCATTTCTGACAGGACTAAACAAAAAAGGGGATACAAAGGAAGGACCATTTTGTATCTGTATATGCAGAATATTTAGGATAGACATACAGCTACTATCGCTTAATTCAATGAGAAGAAAGAGGTGTACTAATAGTGTTCGGACACGATATTCTGTCTGCATCTTGTACTATGGATAACCACTAAGAAGATAACAATGTGCAATGTATTAATTATTGAAACTGTCCTATTAATCAGTTTTGAAACTGTCTCATTCATATTTGTTTCTCACTAAAATAACTAAAAGAGAGAGAAGAGAGATGGAAGGACAAGTTGTTCGGCTTTTGAGTGGAGGCAGGAAGAATTTTAAAGGTCCCAGAAGAGAGCCCTCAGCCGGCAAAGGGCTCTTGAATTAAGAAATGGCTTCCTGGAAAAGGTGACATGCAGGGCAAGACTGTCAGGTCCCTTGCTAAGACATCACACAGACCTAGAGTGCTTCTCTGACTATTTCACACTGATCAAAGTTCTCCGGAGGGTCAGAGGGCGTTCCCCATGGGCACACAGAGAGCTTCTCACAGCTGGAAGGGCACCACAGGACAGTGGCCCGCATCGGACAAGGCGCAGAAGGACTTCCCTGAGGAGGGCCGTGGTGTGGGCGTGTTCTGACCAAGTGGATGACATACAGGGATCCTTTGGCTGTCAGAGCCAGTTCACTCCAGATTTGTGCTCGAACACTGAAAAGCTTGAGAACTAAATATATTCTTCTCGTAAGATATGGGAAAATAATTGGTTCCGAGGCCCCCAAGTTACACTTACAAATTCAGTTTTTCCAGAAATTTTGCAATGATTCCTTTCTTGAACTCTATCACGGTTCTCATGGTTTTCCTCTTAGCTTTACTGGTGGTATTACTTTTTTGGAACCATGGGTATGGCATTTTACACAAGTGAAGCACAAAAAGAAAAAGCACAACGACAAATATTTCAACACGCTAACACAAACACTATACATTGCCTGGGCAAGAGCGGCACTTAAAGGGTCACTCTTTGTGTCCAAGACAAGATGAGACACCTGACTCACTCTTGGCCTGCACAGACTTTTTCAAATTGGATTTTTGGTTCAAACACTGAGCAAAGATATGGACACTGAAGAGATTTTTCTTGTAGCTTTGCGATGTGAACAGTGGAGTCATTTGACCAGCTGAGGCAGCACAGTGTCGCTACGCAGGAAGCTAGGAACAGCTTGGGTTAGGGACACAGCACAATGTGCAAAGAAGGCTTTGAAACCTCAACTTTTGGTGGTAGGAAGTGAGCTGAGGACTTTGTCCACATATGAGCAACTTCCTACCAAAACAAAAGTGTGAGGCAGAGACTGGAACTCAGCACTCACAGGGAACAGCCAGGAGTCAGAGCAAACAGCCCCCAGGAAGGATGACCAGGGTCTACTGAAGGACTCGGAGATAACTGCCTGCATGGATCTTCTACTTGCCACGAGCCTGTAACTGTTATACCCACCCCCCCCCCCTTTTCAGTGGGTGAGTCGACGGAAGTCATCTAAGTTGGGTACTTGGTCCAGGACGCCCAGGGCACGCTTTGTATGTGTAGGGGGTGGGTGGTCACTTGTCTCTGCTGAACTCCAGCTGAAGCATGGACTTCAGGGTGAAGGACTCAAGGAACCACACCAGGGCTTGATTTTTGATCCAGACCTGTAGCTTGATGTTTTCCGAAGGTTTTTGACTTTCACAGGGAAAATTATAGCCCACAGCCTAGTACTTGTTCTATTTAATGTGATTTTCTTTTGTCCTGGTTATCTGAACCATAACTTGAGTCTTACTTGTGAAGCTGACTGTTTCATGACAGAAAATAATCCCCTTGGAGTAGGCATGGAGCTCCTGTTGGCCCAGGACGCAGTTTGGGGTCTTCCATGCACGAGTGCACATCACACACTTGATGAAGCGAGAGCGGCGATGACAACCTCTCAGCCTGTCTTCTTCTCCAGAACCGGGGAACAGACTCCTCTCTGCTGCAGAATTCTTCATTCTAACACTCTTAATCCTGAGTGACTCAGAAAATATTTCTGCAAGATAAATCGTGTATGTTCTGGAATTTTAGAGCTGGAAGGGACCTTTGAGGTCCAATAGTTCAACCTCTTCATTTTACAGATGAGGACATTGAGGTTTTATTGGTCAGTATGATGGTGATAAAGTGGTTAGGTGACCCGCCCAAGGTTGTGTAATCAATGACAGAGCCAAGACTAGAAATTCCTCCTGTCGTTCCATTCCTTCACTTAACAAACTTCTCTGCTATTTGTAAGCCTGCTGTTCTGAGAGCTTGCTATTTATGAGATTCTTTCCTTCTCTGTCCCCCTTTGATATTCACCATATGATGTTCAATAGAACAAGGGCCTAACCTTCAAGTCAGCCTCCTGCCTCCCTTTTTAGTAGTTCTGGAAAATGTTTTATGGATGGAAATACTAAAGCTATTGCCTTGGACAAGGTTTGTCTGTGAAATTGAATTGTTTATGCCAGAGACCTTGCGTACCTCCTTAATACTGCCAGGAGAAAAACTAGGTAAACTAGCTGCTTTCCAAATACAATGGTTTTCTTGCTTACATAGTATCTTATTCTGTTTTCTTTTGCTATAACTGAAGAGTACAGGCTGAATAAGTCATAAAGAAGGAAGGTTCATTGAGCTTATGGTTCTGGAGGCTGGAGGACCAAGGTGAAGAATACCAAGGCAGGGTAGGGCATTGCATGACCCAAGGGGTGCATGTGAGAGGCCTTTAGAGCAGCCCCACCCTTGAGATATCCCATCAGCCATTAGCTAATCTACAGTCCAGCACCCTCATGCCCTAATTACTTCTGAAAAGTTCCCCTCAGTCCTACCTCTTAACAAATCCCTTCAGAGACTGAACTTCAACATGACTTTTGGTGGGACTATGACTCAAACTGTAGCACATAGCGCTCTTCAACATATACAGCCCATTAAGGTAGAGCTTCTCAGCAGCTGCTGGCGCCTGGGCCCTGGCCTCTCCAGCAGCCCAACCTGGACTCCCCTTCCCCTGGGTTTCAGAGCCTTTGCTTGGCCTCTTCACACACAGCTTGGTGAGGTTTTGGCATCTTTCATCAAGATTTTCCTGTTGCCTGTTGCACAACTCTCTACACAAGGAACACTATTTGTTTCCAAGAACATTAAGAACTTTCTTGGTATTCTTGGAAAAAAATCTTACTAAAGAACCCACTTCCTCTTTAATCAGTTAGGGATTGTAAACATGGCAATGTAGACTCCACCACTCTTGCTGCTTTCTTTTTTTGACTGTTTATTGACTTGATATTTGGAAAATATGAAACAATTACACCCAACAAGTGACTCTGGGTAGTCCTTAGCATGCTACTTTGCACTCAAGAGAATTTAATGTTTTAATATAACATTGCATGCTCAGTCGATTGACCAAGTCCTAAGTGTGTTGTTGAGATTTAATCACTAGGCTGCTTACTTGTTAAGAAGAAGATACAGCCTGTTTCCATTAGAGTAGGAGGTTCACTAGTCACCTAAGTGATGAAGAGAAGTTAATGTTTGGTAGTCAGAAGGAAAATACTGGTTGAAAGGTGTGTTGTTTAGAGTTCTGCAACTATAATCACATGATGGAAATAATTAACTTATAAAGAGAAAAGGTTGGCTTTGGCTCACAGTTTTGGAGGGTCTAGTGCAAGACTAGGAAAACCCATTGCTTTGGGTGGCTGTGTGGGGGGAGCTGTTTGTCTCAGAGCTGGAAACAAAGGAGTGTGAGCTAGGCGGCCCAGGTCCCACGACACCGCTGACCTACCCACGGCCTACACAGCCACACTTCCTCACGGTTCCATCTCCTGCCAACAGTGCCACCCTCAGGGCCCATCCCTGAACACATGGGCCTTCAGGAGACAAGGAACTTCTAAACCACAGCAAAGGCTTACACAGTCAATAGGCAGGTTGGCACAGTAGGGAAAGGTAGACATCTGAATCATGTTTTTGTGACAGAAGTAGAGAGAACTATGCAATCTGAATGAAAGTGTGTATTAAATTTTATAACAAACAAAGCAACATCTGTTTAGAATTGAGTCTAGAATTCAGAACTGTGAAAGGAAAACCTAGTGCTCAGGTGTAAAAGAAGAGGTGTTCTATTCATGGAGGAAAAAGAAAACCTATTGTGACATTTTCTTGTTCTCTATCCTTGATCCTCTTTGTAGAAGACGGATCAAAATGAATGACTGGCAAAGTATTCCCAGAGGAAAGTATTTGAAATCTATAAGAAATGCCTCTTGGGACTTTTCAGATGATAAAGGGATCTGAGCATGACGGGCCCGCAGGAAGGCCCTGCGCAGGCCGGGTAGCTGCCCGGCTCATCATTAGTCAGCTTCCAAACAGATTTTTCCTATCAAGGGAGTTTCAAAGGGGAAGTGGAGATGGGGATCTCAGAGACATCAGAAGTGCCAAGTGTATTTAGGGAAAGGAAGCAAAGTTAGAACAAATCCGCGCCCGCAACTCCCACACCCCTTGTTGGTGGTCACTGCAGGGCTCAGAAGTCACCAAGAGCATTTTCAGCAGATGAGGTAAGCGCATTCCGGAGGAGCCACAGCACGGACAGATCACTGCAGTTAACACAGTGCTTCCACAGCATTCCTGATCTCTTAAGGCTACTTGTTGAGAGACAACTGCAGGACTGCAGCCAGGCTCTGCCTGTCATCCCGTCCCCCTAAGTAAAGAGCAGTTGGAATGGGAGTGACTCCTACAGTCTGGCGATCAGCAAGCAGGCGCAGCCCCTGTCACCTGGCCCCTGGGAGAGGCTGCACTTGGCACACGTGGGGAGGCCCAGCTGGGTTCCCTTGGGAATCACCACTCCTCCCCAGTACCCTGTTCTCTCTGCCCTGCCCCTGCCCGAGCTGGAAGCGTCCCTGGGCCTGGTGAGCTGACCGTCATCATCGCTGTACTTTGTTCCGTTTTCCTCAGTGGCCACCTTTGGGTCTAGTCCAGGCTGACTTACTGTACGTTGGGAGGTGAAAAGTTTTATGCTAGTGAGAAGGGCGGGGGATGCTGGTTCAAACAAGTCTAAAAATTGACTAGTTAACCTACTGGTGGGGAACCTGTGGCACACATGCTGCAGCTGGCTGTTACCACGGGAAGCTCTAGAAGGTCCCCCACCACCGTGCTAACCCCAAGTGAAGAGCTGTCTGGGGAGACTTCCTAGACCTTCGGTCCCTTAATGCAGAGTGGCTTCTGAAGGGGGAGGGTGTACTGTTTAGCATCGTCCCAACATTTCTGATTAGAGCATCCCCCTCTTATGGTGTTCCTGTCAGGCTCTACTGTAGGGAGAGGGAATGGGGAAAGAGAGGGGAGAGGAGAAGGGAAGGGAGGGAAGAGGAAGGGAGAGAAGAGGCAGACACAGCTGCTGGATGGGGACAGAAGGACAAGAGCGATGGAGAAGCCCCGGGTCTCCTGCAAATATGAAATGCTCTCTGTGTGCTCTCAAAATAAATGTGCTGGGATGCCCATGGGGTGCTGGGGACTCCAGAATAGGACGCAGGCCCGAGAGCCAAGTCCCAGAGCCATTTCACCTGAGGCTGCTGCGGGCAGGAGGCACTCGAGCTAGAGCTATGTGTGCCCCGTCCTGATTATTTTGATTCTGTCTTTCCCATAAGCTAAGCCCATTTTTCTCCTGTCAATAAGTCCCCAGACTGCCTGCCCTGCTTCTTCCAATCCCACATAATCCCTGCCCACCTCACCTTGGCTCCAGTTTATCACCAGCGCAGGAGAGCTGCCCCAGCTCCCTCGGATCTCACACCACAGCACACTGCATGTGCCACCTGACCGCAGGCGGCCACCTCTACACGCTGCATTTCACGTGGCCTAACTGGTCCCCATAAGGATGGTGATGGAGCAGCACTAGCACTTCTCAGTGACTTCCTCTGCTCAGCCACTACTTCAAGCACTTGGGAGCAACCCTAAAGGACAACATATTTAAGATCCGCAGTGGACCTGTGAGGAGATAAGTAACTTCCGGTTTCCCTCCTGCTCAGCAGAGTCCAGGTCCTGCCACCGTTCTTCCTGCTCACAGTCACTAGAGGGAATGACATTTAGAGAAGAGTGAGCCTCTCTTTGCAAGTCTGAGATAATCATAGGGTAAGTTCATCTATTTTTACGGGAACATCTCATTCATGGAGAAATTACCCCTTATACTCAACGTCTAAAGTCAACAGAAGCCATTTAGTAATGATAAATTATTAACATTTTCACCCTGAACTCAGGATGATGAGTACAGACTCAGTTAATTTATTATATGGCTAACATGAGTCAAGGCCTGTGCAAGTGTACGTTTTTGCTTCAGGAACTCATCATTGTATGTCTGAGATCCTTCAGATGACTAGAAAATTTAGGACATTCAACTCTGATTTATAGTGCTTAATCAAATTACTTAAGAAGTCTAACACTTGTACCAGATTTATAAGACTGTCACCGTGCTAAATGAATTGCTAAGGTCACAAAATAAGGACTCCAAACTGGCGTTTTACAGCTTTCCGGGTCTGGCTCGCTCACACAGACAGGCCTGGATGGAGAGGCCCCAAGGCCACGTCCAGCTCCTCCATGGGCAGCAGCTGGACTGCACTAAGGATGGAAACCGGCTGGCTCTCTGCAGACTCCCTTTTGCAGCTTCAGTTAAGTGCCTTGGTGATGGGAGCCAGCCTGCCAAAATGTCAGCGACAGCATCCTGGCCAAGGTAAACACCGGCCCCATGCAGCTAATGCACCGCGTTAGCCCCGCAGCATTCCTGTTCTCAGATGCCTTTCTGGTCTGAGGAGAGCAGGTCTGTCAGCACCGAGATGGACACAGTGGTCAGGCACAGAGGTCAGCGCTGTGGAAGCCCGCTGTCCCCGGCTGAGCCTGGGGAGGGCCTCAGGACGGCTGCTTCTGATCTTTAACTTCCCAGTGTCCCAGGCAGAGATGGGAAAAGCGAGGGCCTGAGCATCAGATCAATTTACCCATCAGTTTATTTTAGCTCAGATCTCAAAGCTCTTAGCAATGAATCTAAGGCAGACTCAGAGGCTCAACTCATTCGGGATGAGAGGTGGCATCCCAGGAGGCAGATTCTTGTGGTCCTATCACAAGCAGGGATGGGACGACAGCACCAAAGTCATTCTGATCAATCCTTGGCTCTCCTGTCCTTTCTTTTCCTCCTCTTCCTGTCACCAAATACTTAAGCGTCCTGCTTATGAAATATTCTTCTTACAGAGGTCACTCCCTGTCCTGCTTACTGTACAGCCCATGTCCTCTTGAGATCTTCCTTATACTTCTTTTTTTAAAAACCCATTTATTTGGTACAGGGTCTTGGTAGGCAGCTTGCACTCATAGTGATCCTCCTTTTTCAGCTTCCCCAGCGCTGGGATTATAGGCGTGTGCCACCACACCCAGTTTTGGTGGCCAGCACCACGTGCCTGGGGTTCCATGGCTGGCATGGCATGTGGCACCTGGGGTTGAACCCAGGTCCTTGTGCTTGCCAGGCAGGCACTTACACTGCTGAGCTATCTTCCCAGCCACCTCTCACATTTCTATCAGCAAATAGCTAGGAAACACATTATGAACTACTGGTAGTGGTAACATCAGGATGGTTACTTGGGACACTCATGCTTGGTTGTTCATCTTCAAAGGGAGGCTCCAGCCTATGGGTGAGGAATGCAGAATGGCTTTAGAGGTCCGAGTCCCATGATTCTTAGCTTCAAGGTACACTGGAATCATATGAGGAACTTGGAAGGATTGGCTGTCCCAGCACTGTGCTCATGATTGGCAGCTGGATCCAGGGAGCTCCAGATTTGGGACTGCGAAATACTGGCCACCATGAAGACCAGGACTGTCCCTCCTCCCAGTTCATGTTGATAATTCCAAAGCCACCAGGCCAGGCATTCATCTGCCTCAGGTGATACAAAGTTGGGGGTGGGGAGAGCTGGTCATATCAAAGGTAAAGGGAGGGACGGAATAACACGAGTGCTCTAGCAACTGAAGCTATAATGGGGACAAGAAAAAGGAGGAAGAGGAGGCTGATGGCCGCCAACAATTTCTTCTAGAACAAGCTCTTCTTTATTTGTTTTTTTTTTTTAAAGACCAGAGTGTAAATATATGTTGCCAAACTGACTCTGTTTCATCTACTTAATCTGTTGCAGTAGTGCTAAAGCAACTTAAACAATATGTAAATAAATAAGCATGACTGTGTTCTAAGAAAACATCATTTATAAAAACAGGGGGGCTGGCCCCAGGCTTGGGGCTCTACATTATAGAGCTGACATCATGAATATATTCAAACAAAATTACAGAGGAAGAGGAGATGGAAGGCTTTATTCTAACTGCATTTACACATATTGTTTTAAAAAGCAGCTAGTGGGGCTGGGGAGATAGCTTGGTGGTCTAAGTGCCTGCCTGGCAAGCACAAGGACCCAGGTTCGATCCCTGGTACCGCATGCTGTGCTGGCTAACGAAACCAGGTGTGGTGGTACCGCCTGTAATCTCAGCGCTGGGGAGGCTGAGGCAGGAGGATCACTATGAGTCCCCGATGGGTAGTGAGACCCTGTACCAAATGAATGAATTTATAAATAAACAAAAGCAGCTGGTAAGGGAAAAGTTGATTAGTGCACTCTGTGAAAGGGACTTCCTTTACCCTTTTAGATGAGAATGCTTCCTATTCAAGCCCATAGTTTTTCTGTGGGCATAGAAAATAGAAATAGGGAAAAAGACACACTAATTAAAAAACAATAGACAAATGCTTTGGAAACAGCAAACAGAGTCACCCACCAATGCAGAGAACATGACAGCCAGAGGCTGGAGAAAGAACAAAGGATTTGGAGGCCAAAGACCTTCCTGCGGCTGATGCTGCACTGGGCAGTGAGGATACGGGGGCCACGGTCTGGCACTTAGGGAAACGAGACCCGTGGTGCACAGCCCCTGTTGGATGGTTGTGCCTACACGCAGAGGCCCGGGGTGGGTGACCTGTCTCAACCTGGAGGTGAGGGGCGGCTTCCTGGAGGTGGCCACACACAGGGCTTCCAAGGTGAAGAGCAGTTGTCAGAGGATTTTTTTGTAAATAAAAGGAAGCGAGAGCGGGCATTACACGAGGAGGAAGCAGCCTCACCAGCGTGACGGCCAGCACCCAGACAGCCAGCACAGAGCCAGCGCTTAACACCTGCTGGACACTGAGTCAACGAGCTTCCAGGACACACAAGCCCATTTACATAAAGGAGAGCTATGGTATACATATAAGAAGAAACTAGGATACATTTCCATATACCTATTGGGTATTTATATATTTAAAAATAATAATAAGTCTTATTATTTATAAATGGTGATACATAAATATATATTATAAATGCGAATTAATATATCATTTATATTTGTATCATTTATATTTTATATATTTAGGCAAATATACATTTATATAAAAACAATAAATACATATTATATAGTACATGTATATGCTTATGAACTAATATATTATTTATGTATTTAAAATAATATATAATTTACAAATAAATAACCACAATGAAGCAGAAGACATGATCTCCTACGCATAGCTATTATGGGGGGAGGGAAGGGGTCTGGATTGTTAGAGGAAACAGTGTTGGTCATAAGGTTCTTATTGTTTTCAAAGGAAAATATTACATATTCCTTATGAAGCTAAATGATCCAGCTTCCCCTGGCAGTCTTCATAGGGCCTCATCGCCGCCTGCAACCATGGAATGATCTTATGAAACCCTTAGCCATGGCAAACCTCGGGGGCATCTGTCTGACAACTTCCAGGTTTTGGAATCAGATCTGGGGAGCAAGCGAGCTGTCAGGGTTGCTTTCTGCTCTCTTCTGACCTCAAGGCTAGATGAGCATGTGTCTGATTTGGAGAGGCCCTGGCTGGCTCCACAGGGAGGCGCAAGCAGCGGGGTTTCAGAGCGAATGTCAGTGTCACTGCCCCTCTGCTCGCCCTTGTCCTCATCCCCCAGGTCCCCGCGAAATGCGCTGTGCAGTAGAACCAGCTGAGTGTGCTTCCTAGAATTACTTCGCTTTACCATAGCGGAGAGAGAAGCGGACCCAAGAAACACTGAGAGAGAAGGCGGCTGCTGCTTCCAGCTTTGGCTTTCTTGGGTTTTAGTATTAGGGACTGAATTCAGAGCCTTTGCAATGAGCTGTATGTCCTGTCCTGTCCTGTCCTGTCCTGTCCTGTCCTATCCTATCCTATCCTATTCTTTGTTTTAAATTTTAAGACAGAGTCTTACTGAATCCATGTTATCCAGGCTGGTCTTGAACTTTCATCATCTGCCTCAGCATCCCTGAGTGCTGGGTTTATAGGTGTTTGTCCCCAGGTCTGGCTCAGTTTAGCTTTTTAAGGTATTTATCTCATGTATCCAAATGAAACTACCACTGGGTGATCTCCAGCATAGAAGAGAAGAGCTGTACTTCGGGCAGAGCAATCCTAGCCCCCACAACAGGTTTTTACAGTTAGGATTAGGAGAAGATGGACAGAGAGGTACAGCAAAAACTTCAATACTGGCTGCAGCAGAACCTAACATGGATGAGGCCAGTCCTCTCCTTGGTCACTTAAGACACTGTCTAGGGCACTGTCACCTGCCTCCACTGGGTGAAACATGAGGTCTGAGGCCAGTGTCGATCTTCAGTCAAACAAAGCCATTCCACAGAAGAGGTTAATTGAATCTGGAGGCCGTGGTCTGGGCCTAATGAGGACCCGTGGGGTCTACCTGCTACCAGCAGGACTGACGATCTCACAGCGTATGTATAATTGAAGAGGAGAGGGCTAATGAGCAGTGAAGTTATGAGATGAATCAATTAGGCTTTAATTCTGCTTTAAAAGGTTTTCAGCGCTCATATTCCCTGTACCTGCTGGACCCAGTGGAGTGGGCAAAAACAGGAATTTTACCCAAGAATCTGCAAGGCAGTGTTTTAGATGGCTCCGGGCCACAATGGCAGGGCCTTCGCTCACTTTAGCATGGACCAGAGAGATGAGAAGGGGACAGAACACAGCAGAAAAATGCACAAGATGAAAGACTTGGTGTGTCTGTGCATGCTGTGTTTGTTGTGTGTCTGCGGCACACTCATGTAGTTGTGACCAAAATGATTTAGTTGCTGGTGTCTGTGTTAAGCGATAAAGGCTCAATTGCTCTATCTGTCACATCAGTAGATTATAAAATACTGAGCAGACATATTCCATTGTAAGTTTTACTTTAATAATGGGGGAAAGCAATTGAGCGATACAGGAGTTGAAATGTGAGGCCCCAAGCTACAAAGCCTTGTGCAAATAAGATGCCAGGTGTTAGCTTGGATCACTGATATAAATTTCCATGAAAGAAAAAAGAAAGAATACCATGTATCAGCTTAAAGAGCAGGCAGTGCTTGTTCATCCATTAGAACACTGGCCGGTAGGCCGGAAGGGCAAGGCAGGTGCTGCAGGGCACTGCTGGCAATGCCACTGTCAGCTACCCTGAGTGAGTCGGCGAGGCCATTCCTGGGCTGCAGATTGTCTCTCAAACCAGCCCAGTGGTAAATAAGACTCCTGAAAATGATGCTAAACATCTTCACAGCATGAGTGCAGAAGGGGATCTCATGCCCTGAGAACTCTTGGTATCTTTGAGCTGGTTTTCATCATGCAGCGAAGACAGGAAAGCTAGAGCAACCTACAGCTGTCTTTCTGTTGTGTCTGCTCCTTTGATGTGGCATTTGCCAAGATGACAGAGATAAGCTCTGGATCATACTAGGTCCCAGCTGCCTCGAGAGCTTCCTGAGCGCCCTCGGCTTGCCTGGACTGTGTGGCTGGCCAGATTAGAGTGGGGGTTAATTTTGATGCAATAAACTAATATAAATAATAGTCATATTTCAGTTGTCAGCTTGTGGAAACTTCAGAGCATTTCTGGGCACCTGAAAAACTTCCAATGGAACAGGCCACATTATTTCTAAGTAGAATAACCACATCTGAATGACTGGGCTCTAGGAGCCCACACTCATGAGGTATGCAGTTTGCTATGCTGCTGTTTGAGCCGGTACAAGGCATCAACAGTAAACGTGAAGCATAAATAGCTGCACACACGGTTCCAGGAGAAGCCTAAATGTGGCAAGACACATTCATGGGTAACAGGGTGTGGCACACTTTCCTAAACAGTGTTCTTCAGAGGCCAGGCCTCCTATGACCCGTGGACAGGTATTTGGAGGCAAAGCCTGAGTACTGCTGTGCATGTTATGTCGGTCTCCTTCCTTGTTTCAGAAACCTGACATGTTACCAGTCTAGAAAGAAAGAAGCAGATGAGAGAGAAAGTGCTGAAGGCCTCAGTGTTTGGGGCTGATATGACATGAAGGCAAGCCCGCCTCCCCAGACAGAAAGAAGCCCGCAGAGGCTGTGCACGCACCCTCGGGGCCTCGTTCCTCTTCAGCAGCAAGTTCTTAGAGGCTGTCTAAGGTTGTTACCCACAACAAAACAGCACATTATAGAACAGGACCATGAGTGGGGTTGACAGATAAGTGATAGGATTCCCAGTTAAACTTGGATTTCAGATCATCAGTGAATAGGTTTTTTTTTCTTTTTTAAAAGTATGTCCTAAATTACCATGAGACCTACTAAAAATAAAATTAGTTGCTCATGTGAAATTCAAATTTAACTGTCCTCTATTTTCATTTGTAATGTTGGGTGGAGCAGCTGGAGGATGGAGCTGGCCCAGCAGGGTCAGAACAGGCTCTGTGTGCAGAAAAGGGAGGGCTGCAGGAGTCCTGGGAAATGTCTGTTCACCAAAATGAAGCTGAGTCACCCAAAGTAAAGAACTTCATCAGTTTCCTGAAACACAGGCCACACATTTGAATGAAGGTCACATAACCGGCTAGTAGGGAACCAGAAACTCAAGACCAGGATCAGCTGGAGATGCAGTGAATTAGGGTTTCTGGGCCGAGGGAGGTGAGAGGCAGGGATACAGGAGCCAGAGGGCTTCCGGAACAACAGAGTCGCTAATCACAATACAAGCGTGTCATGGAGAAGGGTTTTCTCCAAAGTGGTCTTTGCAGTCACCTCCCTTTCTCCACGGACATGCACATCCATTGTAGCAAAGATTAGCAACACAGTGCTAAGCGGGACAACCAAACAGCCTTAATCACGCAGGAGAGAGCGATAGGTAGATGGTTTATAAAAGTCAAGTCTCATGCTACAAATAAATTTAGGGTTCTTCAGTTTACAAAATATACTCTCCACTGAGCCCTCTGGCAGAGGCCACTGTCATCTTTGTTGGTATACATCCCAGAGGAGTGCACTGGATAAACGAAGAGTTGATGGAACTCTCAAATTCCAGGGAGAAGGCAGATGCTGTTGCATGGGGTAACAGTCACTGTCTCTCTCCCGGAGCGAGTCTGAGTCCCTCATGAACAGAGGGAAGTCAGGGAGGCACACAGTGGGACTGGACGTTTCAGCATGTGCAGCTCCGGGTCTGACCAAATCCAACAGGCTAGAAAAAGAACTGACTTCTTGTGCTTTAGTGTCTGTGTGTCAGCTCCAGAGGGGGGTCCAGGGGGCCACTGCACAATGAAGGCATGTTTAGGGGTATGTCACATAGAAAACACAATACTGGCTCTATAAACCTCTGACAGGAATGACCCACCTCTATGAAGTCACAAAACCACTGCTGCTGGTGCAGGACTGGGCCCCAAGGCAGTGGCCAGCAGAGATGAGACGCCCTCCCTGGCATCCTGGGGCAAAGTTATGAGGCAGAGAGGGGCAGAGAGACAGGGGGAGAGATGGAGAGAGAGAGAAAGAGAGACAGACAGACAGACAGACAGACAGAGAAACAGAGACAGAGAGAGACAGAGACAGTGATAAAGAGAGGGAGAGAGAAAAAAAGGAAGAGAGAGGGAGAGAGACAGAGACAGACACAGAGACAGACAGACTTGTGTTTTGGTATCCCCATTTGGGGATGTTTTGTCATAAAATGGTAAAACAGTGATTAGATTATACA
>NW_004524581.1:25889726-25894908 GCF_000260255.1 Octodon degus | reverse complement strand
TCTGCACTTGTTCTGGGTGGGCTTTGCGTTTCCTCCATATATTTCTGCATTTGATTCTTTACTGCAGATGTTATTAATTCAGAGATTTCTTTTTTTATTTCTAATCTGAGTTCCTCTATATCGTTCTGTAGCTGTTTTTTTTTATTTCAGAAGCCGTTGATTTATTGCTTTCAGCTGAGTGATCCCCACTTTGTTCTGTGTTAGTGTCCTCTGCACTTGTTATGGGTGGGCTTGGGTTCTGAGTTTGCATTTTGCTCCTTCTTGTTGTCATTTTGTGTAGCTCTGTCTTCTGACCTTTGTTGTAGATCTTTGTTGCAGTTATAACCATAACATGTACTGGAGTTCAGGTGTAGATCTACAAAGTTTGGATTTATCCAGCTGTGCCTGGCTTGGTCTGGCTGCTGTGCTCAGCTCCTTCCTGCTGTTGCACTTGGGGGTGAATCTGTTGTGCCCCTCTGGCAAGATTTTCTGCTCCTGGACTAGCTGGGTGGTTCTATCCTCTACACTTTGTTCAGGGATTGCAGCTGCAGGGTTTCACCCCAGGCCTGTATTAGCCTGGAGGGGACAAGGTGGAGTAGTGGAGAAAGGCAGCTCTCCCACACACTCACTGGGCCTGGGCTAGGACTGGGTCTGGGGGTTTCTGCAATGCGACAGAAATTCCTACTCGGCGGGCAGGGTGTGTGTGGGTACTACGGATTGATGGGGGGCATCCCAAGTCGGTTGAAGAGGGTCTCACCCATGCTGCGTCTGTGCTGGGACCAGTAGTAGTATCTGCCGGCGCAGGGTAGCTGGAAGCTCTCCTACACACTCACTGGGCCAGGCTAGGACTCTTTCTTTCTTTCTTTCTTTCTTTCTTTCTTTCTTTCTTTCTTTCTTTCTTTTGTGGAACATTTTACTTTTATCTTAGCCTTTGTGTATTTCAAAGCATCTGTAGCATTTCTTTTTTTTTTTTTTAAATTTTTTCCCCATAATTTTATTGAGAAACAAATAGCAATGAGACAGTTTCAAACCAAATTGGTAGAACAGTTTCAATAATTTCCTTCTTTCATTTGTCCTTTTCCTCATCCCAGGTTTTCCTTCCCATTCAATTTTTTAATTTTTTTTGAGTACAAGTAAGTCAGTCACTTGGGCAACTGGTCTTGTGCTAAGGGGCGCTAAGACCCAGTGCCAGGTCCTCTCCCCAGCAGTTTGAGAAAGGAGCTTTGAAAATTCCCTTGCACGAGCAGGAAATATCCAGCCTACTGTATGGGCATTACTGAATGCAAGCATTGCCTTACACCCCAAACTTGAGGGCAAGTTAGGAGAAAGGGGTAGATGTTCTTCTTACAACCAGGGAGGTGAAGCAGGCTGTGGATCTGTGTCCACTCACTGACTCTCAATAATTCCAGAACAGCACTCATCCACCTGGGCGACTCCAATGTCCAGAAGGAACAGGGACCTATTTTATCAAACCACTCACTGCCACCTTGATACTTTTGACTCTCTGGCTTCTCTGCGAGTTTAGAATCTGTGTTCCCGCTGAGGATCTTGCCTTCTTTTCTTCAAAGGACCTGGAGCTACTGGCCGACTGGACAACCTTTTGCGGGAACTCTCAACCACTCAGGCCCCTTTCTTGAACTTTCATGACAGTGACAGACAGCTCTGTCTACCTTCCAGGTTAAATGTGCCAGAGGTGCTCATAGATAGATTGGTAGGGAAGGAGATGGGTGGATGGATGGACAGATCGTTCAGCGAGGAAATCAATGGATACACAGGGCAGGCACACGGGTGAGCATGGGCACTAGCTTGTATCTGACCAAATGCTAGAAGCTGAATTCCATTGAGGGCTGAGTTACCTTCCGTTAGATGCCATACTGACCTCTACTTGTGTTATTCTTGTTTGTTTTTAGGTGTGAAAATCTTATTGGAACACAAAGACTATTAGAGAAAAGGAATCTTTGGAGGTGGGTGTAAACCCTGACTGGATTTCAAACAGAGCCCCGCGTGCTCACTGGTGCTTGCCAGCATGGCACCCACCGACTGCATTTATGGAGCAACCCGAAGATGAGAGGGTGGGATGGGTCACGAGGGGCCTGAAAAGCAGAGGCTGGTGTTTGTGCCTGAGGCCTACACGAAGCAGGCTGCAAAGGACCTCAGACACAGCCTGATTTGTATTCTTTCTCTCTGGTTCTTTGATGGGAGAGTTTGTCTCTGCTGCATTCAGTTTGAGCTTTCCTTTTTAACTCAGTGGAGGACTGTGCTTGTTAATATTTATAAGCAGTAGCTTCTGCTCTCTGGAGCAAGCCTTTGAACAAAAGCCAGGCCAGCCAGGTCTGAGACACATCCCACGGATGCTTCCTTCTTCTCCTGCTGCGCCAGCAGCTGCATCATTAGTGCCGAGAAGTGGAGGGTGGAAGACACAGCGCTGCCCTTTGGGCCACACGAGCTACTGTCCCCTGCCACCTAGAATCTCCACGCGCCTCTCCTTGTCTGTTCCTACCAGTCCTGCCCCGATTTGCTGGATTTCCTCGGCCGCTTCTGCTTCAGCTGTTCCCTCTTGACCAGATGCGGAAAGCTCCCTGGTGGGGCACTCAAGGGTTTCCATACAACTTTCTCAATACAAATGTAAGAAATTAAACAGTTCTCCTATTCCCTCTCTCTGAAGCAACTGCCAGCAATTTCCTATTTATTTTTCTGGCCATCTCCTGACTTCCTGTACACCTCCAATGCCCCAGTGAAGCAAACAATTCCATCAACTTTCCACAGCTTTTCTTTGCCTGTCTGTCCCTGAGCTTTGATCTCATTATCCTTTTTAAAGTTTCATTTTTATTTGTAAATTGACAAATTCTAGTTGTATATATTAGTGAGGTACAAAGTGATGCTGTGTGGAATAAACTAATTAATATATCTATCACCCTACATACTTAGTTTGTGGCAAGAACATCTGAAGTTTATTTGGAAGTGTATTATGTTATTGTTCACTCTAGTCATTATACTGTCCAATAGATCTCAAAGTAAAGGAGAACTAATTCTTCCTACCTGAAGCCTTTCCCTCTCTGACCCTCACCTCTCTGATCTCCCTTTTCCTGCTCCAGCCACTAGTAACCACCCTTCTACTTTCTGTTGCTCTGAGTTCAGTCATTTTCAACCCTGCACATACATGAGAACCACATAGTGTTTGTCTTCCTTCCTATGCCTCGCTTATTCCCCTTCCCATATTGCTCTTCAATTACATCCGTGTTGCCCCAGATGGCAACCCTGAGCTTTAAAGGCTGAGTAGGGTTCTATTTTGTATTCAGGGAGTTAAGCATGGTTACCCCAGATGCATTGATCTGGAATATTGATTATTTCAGGCTGGAGATAGTGGAGAAGCTATTGATGCCGAAAGGGCTGTCTGACCTGCATTTTTCTGTGGATGGCAGGTCATGACGATTCCCTGGGGAAAGGTGCCTGCCCTTCTGGAGAGAGCACATCTATTACCATGCTTTCCCAGGGCTGGGGAACAGATCTATCACTGGGGATGGGATTACTGCTGCCGTAGATCTGAACAAATGAACTCACTGAAGCAGCCCCAATTTTCCACTAGTTTAAACCTTTCATATATCTTCTGCTGACTCCCCTAAACCTTTGTCTTGTAATTTCTTCACAGATTTATTGTTCTTTTTCCAAAAACTTTCTTCTTTGGCCACTTCTTCAGGTTATCACTCCCTTGTGAGTGTCCCTAAAGAAAAACTAATAAAACTTATATGCATTCTCCTGTGTTAATTTGGTTCCCAGACCAAGCTGAAGATCATTAAGGGCTAAGATGGGTGGATGTGATTACTACTTTTCCTTACCTGTATGTGTACTATATTTTTAAAATCCACTCATCTGTTCATGGCACTTAGATTGACTATTCTGAACAATGATGTAATGAACATGGAGATACAGATCTCTCTTCAACAAACTGATCTCAAATCCTTTGGGAAAAGAGCCAGAAGTGGGGTTCCGGATCACACAATAATTCTATTTTTAGATTTTGAGAAGCTGTCATACAGTTTTCCATAATGGCTGTACTAATTTATATTCCACCTATAGTGTGTTTCTTTTTTTTCATATCTTTGCCAACATTTGTTATTGTTCATCTTTTTGAAAATAGTTATTTTGATAGGTACAAGGTGACATGTCATTGTGGTTTTAATTTTTGTTTTCCTAACAGTTAGTGATGATATTTTTCATATACTTGATAATGGATTAGAAGAGTTTACATCATTAAAATGCCCATCTATAGATTCAATGCAACCTCTATCAAAATTCCAATACCATTACCATAGAAATAGATAAAAATTAAAATTCATATGGAATCATGACATGTCAAATAGCCAAAGCAATTATGAACCCCAAAGAGCAAAGCTATATGCATCACACTATCTGATTTCAAACTCTACTACAAAACCATAGTAATTAAAACAGCACGGTATTGGCATAAAATACATACATTCACCACTGAAACAGAATAAGGAGGTGAACTCAAATGTGTACCATCAATTGAGTTTTGACAAAGATGTCAAAAACGTACAATGGGAAAGAAAACTCTCTTCAATAAATTGGGTTGGAAAATGTTTATATATGTGTGTATAACTATATATAGATATATAGATATAGATATAGATATAGATATAGATATAGATATAGATATATACAGTCCTTGACTTGCAAACATTTGAGTTGTGAACTTTCACAGGTGTAGTGTGTGAGGCTCCTTTTGTCATCTTATGAATGAATCCAATGTTTGAACAATTCTCATGGAATGGAACACCTTCACAATTTGGGGATCCATCTATTTAAATATGTGTAGAGATTGGACATGTAATAACAGATACAAAATGGGTTAAAGACTTAAAAAGAAAACCTGAAACTGTGAAACTCCTAGAAAAAAATAGGAGTTTTCACTCTGGCTAATTAAAACATTTGACCCCAAAAGTGCAGGCAATAAAACATAGACAATGAGGTTATAGTAGAGTACGAAGCTGTTGCTCAGCACAGGAGACATTAGGGTGAAGAAACAACGGATGGACTGGGAGAAAATATTTGCAAGCAATATTCCTGATAAGGGATTAATATCCAAAGTATATAAATAAATTGAAACAACTATACAGAAAGAAAACAAATAATCGAATTAAAAATGATGTAAACAGACATTTCTTTTTTTTTTTTTTTTTTT
>NW_004524581.1:25875864-25889626 GCF_000260255.1 Octodon degus | reverse complement strand
TGTGAGGTTCGAACTCCAGCAACCTGAGGCTGACAGCTTTGTGGAAGCAGCCACTTAAAGGGCTGAGCTAGGGCCAGGCCCCCAACAGACATTTCTTGAAAGAATACACTGATGCATTATTTTTTTTTTTAACACTGGAATCTTCCTCCCTACACCTCTGAATCTCCAAATTCAACCAAGCCTCTGAGACCTGGCTCCCACGAGCCTGATCTGCTACACCTCTCTCGGCTGCTCACTCCTTTGATTTCCACATTTGTCCCCAGTCTCTGCAGGAAGCACTTGTCACTTTACTCTCTGGGTACAAAGCCAGTCTACGCTCCTCAATCGCAAGGAGGCAGAGCCCATTTCTCAGCTCACTCTGGTACCCCGTTCCTTCCACGCCCACGGAGGGGATTCAGCGAAGCCTCCTGCAGCCAGAGAAAGCTTCCGGCTAGGAATGCGCAGCCAGAGAGCAGAGGGGAAAAAAAGAACACAAGGAAAACCCCAAACCACTCAGCTCTAAAACTTCTTAATTTTGAAGAGAACAATGTGATTCTCTTCCAGCTGCGGGGCGGAACAGTCCCTCTCCTTATTTCCGAGACACCAAGCACCAGGCGATTAACCCCCTCAAGCCCCCCGCCCCAGCTCCTGGCCTTCCTGGCCTTGCCAGCCAGCTGCCGGCTCTGCGGGGCTCTCACCGAACCCTGAACTCAAAGGGCCTCACTTGCCGCATGGGATGGACAGAACGGACGCGAGCGGGAGAGTGCAGGGCTGCGGGAGGAAGCGGCCAGCTCACGCCCGTCTGGGAGATGGCGGGATTTACTTGCTTTCTGCTCCAGGGATAGTTAATGGAAACTGGGCAACACCTACATGATACCGAAAACCTTCCACAACAGCAGGCTTATTAAAGTTTTGGTGCTTGCTTTAGTTTACATAAGTGTTTCCTATAGAAGACATTAAAATAATAAAACTCTAATCGGCTCCTAGAATTGTAAACACTGTACTCAACTGTCCCATTACCTGCTGCGCTGTAGCCACAACGATTACCAACCACCTTTTCCAGCCTATTTGTAGTTTCTGCCAAAAAAATGAAGTGGATCCCCACCAATCCCATCCCCAAGTGTTTAGATCATTATCAGGCCGTTTGCAAGGCCACTTCTGTCCTCTACCGCTAGGACTATATCCGGTGATGGTTAAAACAACTCAACCTCCCTTTCAAAGAGGAGGCTCATCTCCAAAACTTTTACCTCATTTGTACTTGGACTTTACAAACAATTTCCATTATTTTTTCAGCAATTTTCTGTTCAAGTAAACTTAATTCACTCTCCAAAGCAAACTGTCGGCTGTCTTGATAGCACTATCAAGGGAGGAAAACAGAGACTGCGGATGCGGGCTGTAATTATAAGGGAAGAGCCGGATGATGAGTCGCTGTGGGGAAGAGGAATTATGGGAAGGGAGAGGGCGTGGGCCCGGAGACATAGAAAGAGCAAGGACGTGGCGTGCCGCGAGGCCGAGGGTTGCCCTGCAGGTCCGTTCTGCACAGGACAAAATGCGTGTCCTTGGCAAGGGCAGGAAGCAGTGCCTTCCTTCTGTCACCTGCTGTGGGGATCGTGCTCCGGTGCTGCCTGTGACCCCCACGCAGCAGTGCAGGGGCAGAAAGTTCCGGACCTTTGCTCACCTATCGCAGCATCATGACCAACAACCCTAGAACAAAAAGCAGGCCAGAAAAAGAAAAGCATGGCAGTTTTATGGCATCCAAGTTTTATGTGACACAGGAGCTTTCAAAAGGAAGACCCCAAGACCCAGGGACAAGAGTATTTTTTTGCTCAGGGAGGAGGACAGCCATGGGGAAATCAGACTGGGAGAAGAGGTGGCGCTGATGTTCCAGCCTTGAGCCGGGCAGCCCAGAAGGCTGCTCTGTTCGGATTCTTCCTGCATCTCTGTGTGGCCTCCCTTCCTCCCAGGGGTGGCGAGGGACTCCTGGAATGAGAGCTTGTGACCATGATCAGACACAGCAGGTCTGAGAACTTCTTATCAGCCAGTCATAGGAAGGTGGGGGCAGGGTGGAGTAATTTCTAGGTTTTAGGGTTGATCTAGGAGAAACTAGAGGATCTAGTTTCTGTGACCTGTCTTGTGGAAGAAAGTAGACCAAGAGACCCAGAGGTAGGGCCAGCGTGTGAATGAGACCGCTCAGGCCCAGGGATCCTGAATAGACCAGGAGCGCAGTCCCAGTGCGCGAGTGATAGTACCCAGGGCCGCCGGATCCTGAATAGACCCAGACTGCAGGCCTGGTGTGGAACCCTTCAGCAGAACTCTCTGCAAAGAGGCTAGAGGCAAGACCCACCAAGCTGATTCAGGAGCAGAACATCTTGCCAGAGAGGCACAAAGGGTTCAACTCTAAGGGATGCAGCAGAAAGAAGTGGAGCACAGCAGCCAGATCCAAACAACACCCACCTGGAGGAATCTGAACTTCACAGATCCAGACCTGGTGCTAAGGTAATAACTCTATCTAAGCTCTACACCAAAGGTCAGAAGACAGTGGTATACAAAATGACAAAGGGAAGGAACAAAATGCAGTCTCAGGCCCTGAGTCCACCCAGTACAATTACAGAAGACACTAGTACTGAGGAAACTGGAAATCACATACCTGATATCTCTGAAATAATAGTGTTGGAAGTAAAGAAACAACTGCAGAAAGGTATGGAAGAAATTAGATCAGAAATAATTTCTGAACTAAAAAATGTAGTAATAACTATAATCAAAGAAGTACTAAGTGCTTCCAAAGAATATACTGATAAAAAATAGAGCAGAATATAAAAATGATGAAACCTCTGAATAAGCAATATAGGAAAGAAATATAATGTATGAAACAGATTCAAAGTGATACACCAGAGATTAAAACCTCAATCATAAGCTGGCAAAACCATTTGAGTGAAAGGGAAAATAGACTTTCTGACCTTAAAGACACCATTGCAGCTAGTGAAAAAGTAAGGAAAGATTTCTCAAAAACAACTAGGATACAGGAAAAAATAATTCAATACCTGCAAGATGATGCAAAGATGAACAATGTGAGACTAATAGGCATCAATGAGTCTGATTTCTTTCTTTCTTTTTTTTTTTTTTTTTTTGGCAGAACCGGGAATTGAACTCAGATCCTTGTATTTGCCAGTCAAGCGCTTATCCTACTGAGCCATCTCCCCAGCCCCTAATAGGCATCAATGAGAAGGAAGGAGTCAATACAAATGATATAAAAGGAATATGGGCAGAAGCAATAGCAGAAAACTTTCCAAATATGGGGCAACAATCTGACATTCAGGAAACCGAAGCATATAGAACTCCAAATAACATCAACCCAATTAAAACCACACCCAGACATATAATAATCAAGATCCCAGAAATTCAGCATAGGAACAGTATACTAAAAGCTGCTAAAGCAAAGAAACAGATCACATTTAAACGAAAACCCATCAGAATAGGGGCAGATTTCTCTTCACAAACCATCAAGTCAAGAAGAGCATGGAGCAAAGTACTTCAAGTTTTGCAAGAAAACAAATTCCAACCCAGACTGATCTATCCTGCAAAACTCTCTTTCAAGTATAATGGAGAAGTGAAATACTTCCATGACAAAGAACAACTAAAGAATTTCATGATGACAAAGCCAAGCCTACACAGACTACTAAATGTTGTTCTAGAGAGGGAGCAAATTGTTCACAGCCCCATGAATGAGAATGGAAAGAACCCACCAAATGGGGCAAACAATTAAACACAGGAGAATAAGAGGTATACAATAGTAGTCTTTCAGTTAGTCTTTTGTGTTCAGCAAAATATTTCCATCAGCACACTCTACAAATGGACTTTTCTCCCACCCTATGGGTCATGTTTCCACCTGAGTCTACAGGGTAGATTTCAAAGAAATAGCTGTAGCTCAGTCCCACAAGTGACACCTGGCCACCAGTAACTGTCACGGTCACTATGCATGTCCACAACACACTAGAACTTTGTGCGATATCCTATCCTCAAATGGTTAGAAATGCTGGTCATTTATTTGCCATTCCAGTATTTATCTTATGTTTTACTCTTAGTACTTCTTTGCTATCATGAAAACTTTTTCTTAGTTCAATTGTTTTGAAACATTTAATTTTCAATTAATTAGTATTTAATTTTCTGAATATTGCTTAATCTCAACTTTTGTTCTAAGATTTATACTATATCTCTGACTTACAATTCATTTAAAAGACATCGTGTGATATCTTCTCCTAGTAGAAACTTTAAAAAGTTAAAAAAAATATATATATATATATTTTTTTCCCACAAAATGTACATTTTGTATAGTTGGTCTTTTGTGAGTCAAAGTGATGTGTTCTCTGATAAATACAAATAAAATCATTGTTAATCTTTAAAAAAGAAAGAAAGACAGTGGAACAAGAGAAAGAAGGGCGGGAGAAGGTTAGAGTTTGGGTCGGATGCCCTTCCAACACCCTTGCATTCAAGTCCTCACATGCCAAAACGCAGTACTCTAGGGTGCTGGTATCCAAGATCCGAAAGTGCCACGTGCCGTGGGGCCATGGGGGACACTTGCGTCCCCCCTCTGGGAAGAGCCCACCAGCTGCGGCAGACGTGGGGTCAGTCTCACCCTGCATCTATTATGAGCCACCGAGCCTTGTTCACTCACCTCTCTCATCGTCCCCACCCTTGAGCCTGGACTCCACCCTGCCTGCTAGCTGGCCAGAGGCCCTGGTGTCATCACCAACCTGGCTGCCCAGATGCCAACCACGTGGGTCTCTTCACTTCCTGGAAGGCTTATTTCCACCACCAAGGCCCTGAGAGCTCTGCGAGCAGCTGATTCCCTCTGCTGCCAAGATCCCTTCCCTCACACCGGTCCCCATGCCCCCAACTATGCTCTTTCTGGTCTTGGCTGGAAGTGGGGCCTCCTTGGCATGCGCTTCCTCGATGATAAGGTGGTATGATTTTGCAATCAATTGTTTGGTGACTCTTTTCTTTGTCGTTCGCCGGATACTCTGAGGTCAGGGATTGTGTTCGTCCACATACGCTGTCTTCTTCAGTATAAAGACAGAACACAGACTTATCTCAAAGGTAAGGTGTAAGTGAGGTAGCTCAAGTGCAGAACTTAGCAGGGTATCTGGTGTAGGTGACAGCTGTGTGAGTTGGGGCCGTCATGACAGTAATTGGCACTGTGCCCAGAACTGATGATGCACTCAGCAAATGTCTGAGATTAAGGGAGGAATAACTGAGTGGCTACAGGATTCTCCAACCCAGATTGCTCCTCATTTGTCCCCCACAGCTGCTCTCCACAGTGAGGACAGCAACGCTATACCCATAAGGAAGAGCCAGTGAGGTTTACTGTCTGCTGCCACCATGAGAAAGGGCAACAGAGCACTTTTGTTTTTCTGGGATTTTAAATTTATTCTCTTCTGTTGTTGAAGGTACAGGAATATGATGTCGCAGAAAGTACCTCCTTGCTTCTCAGCATGGTCTCTGTAAGCTAAGACATGTGCTCCTGACTGAGTCCCGTGCCCTTTAGACATTCCCAGGCCAGCCCTTTGGAAAGCCAGGCACATCATGTGGTCCACCCCGACAAGCACTTACATGGAAAATGTCAATGTGTGTCGCCACAGTGGGGAGCTCCTCACCCCTTGGCTCCCACACAGCCCATGCTGGTTCACCAGGGACAAGAGCAGGCCGTAGTCATGGGACCGCGCATCAGGCCACGTGACCTAACGAGGCACGAGGTCCGCAGCAGCGGTGGTACTGGGTGGGCCTGACCCAGTCAAATCCTGTGACCCAGCAAAGCTGTGATGATTCATCAGCCTTCAAGGGGGGGATAGTATTTTTCAATCCTTTTGCTGTAGGCAACTCACTTGGCTTTAGAAATGAACGCGGCACCATCAAATGAGTGGCTCACCAATTGACTTCACACTTCCCTTCCAGTCGGAGGAAGGTTTCTTGTCCCTTTTTCTCAGAGCAAACTCTTCTGCTCTTTTCCTGGACCTGTCTACTGCCACCTGGGGATGTTGTGAAAATTCATATTTGGTTCGCCTCAACTGAGGCCCTCATTTGAAAAACTGCTATATAACTTAAAATAATTCTGACAAATAATTGTGAGTGCCTTCCTCCTGTGTTCATGTAAAACTAGAGGATGTGCTGCTGGAATCTATGACAATGAGATGTACTTAACATTTAGTGCACTGACCTGTTTTCCGGTGCAGCGAATGGGATCTGTACCCGGAAGTGCCGAGGTCCTGGGCCTGCACTGGAACTGAGGACAGGGACATCCTCTGCCCTTCCTGTGGGTTCCCAGGTGGGAAGGGCAAGCCTTGCGAGGGTCTCGTTTCACCTCTATCCATGCTAGACAGGTGGAGAGCATCTTGAGTTTTCTTCTTTTCCTTTTTTAACATGTTGACCAGAATATCTAAAATTTGACTTAAGGATGTCATGACTCCCAGATTATGATGATCAAAACATGAATGATATTCAGGCTGGCCAGATAGCTCAATGGACTAAAGCACCTGCTTAGGCAGGTGCAGGGACTAGGGTTCGATCCCCCGCTCTCCATGCTGGCCTTGTCCCAGGGGACACTGAGATGGTCACTGAGATGGCGTGGTGGCACAAGCTTATAATCCCAGTGCTTGGGAGGCTGAAAACAGGAGGATCACTACGAGTCCAATCTGTGTAGTGAGACCCTGCAGACTCTGTTCTAAATACATTTAAAAAAAGAAAGAATGATCTTGATGCAGGATCATACTCGTATACTGCCTGCTACTTCCTATGTGGTCAGGCCTGACTAAAGGAGGAGTTTTAATGTCCCACTGTCCCCTGTACACTAGTTCACAATTTAGGAGGTTATTCCTCTTTCACTAGATGCAAAAAAACAGCAAACACAGAAGTCCTTAAAATGTTCTGAGTATAAATGAGTTGCCTTGGACTCTTTCTGAAGCAGTCAATACAAAGTACAACAAATATTATGTTCTAGCGGGTGTTGGAGCTATGGCTGCAAATTGGTCTTCTATCTGGGAAAATTCCCCACTCAGCTGCCATGTCACTCTTCAGTCTGGCCCAACCAACCTGGAGCTTCCACAGGAGGAAGGCCTTCCAGGGTCCCTTTCAGAGACTCTCAGGACCCTGAGGCACACAAAGGAGGATGGACCCACGATCTTTGCCATCCCTGGTGATGGCTTTATGAACTCGGGAGCCCAGGAAATGTGGGGTGCATGGAAGGGCAGGCTGTTACTCAGAGAGACGGGGAGGCACCGGGACTTCCCTGTGCTTGGCGAGCAGCACAGACACAATGTGATCTCCACACTCCTCTTCCATGTTAACTCCAATTTGTTGGCAACTTCTGAAAGCCTAACTGGTTCTTTTTTCCTCATCATCCCTGATGGACCTTCTATTCATTGCCTCAAAAAGAAGTGGGCCTGACAGAAGTGCTCCAACACCGGAGTGTGGAGGCCGCGGCTGAGCCAAAGAACAGGGCCCTGCTTCACACTAACTGACTGGGACAGCACCAGACACCTCTGCTGACCCAGACACTGCATCGGGCTTTCCAGGGCTAGGGATTCTGTTCGAAGTGTGGATGGAGAACACAGAGACATAGAGTCCGTTTTTGTTCTCATGCAGAATGTGTCCTACTGGGGAGATAGGGGTGTCCATGCACATGAGTGTGCACATGCGCGCACACCATTAGAGGGTGCCAGGTGGCACCATTTCGAAGGCCAGCAGGGACCGGTGGCCGTGCTTTGCTGTGCACTGTAAAGGCCTCGCTAAGCGTGAAGTGAAGGCTGAGATCTGAAAGACAACACGGACCAACAAGGGAAGGCCAGCAGCTCTACAGCCCTTCATCTCCCAATGCGCAGAGAAGACCTCACAATGAAGAATCCACCCATCCTCAAATGGAGCAATGGCAGGGCTCAGCTCATGTCAGGAGGCAAAGGGGGCCACTGGAAGTGAGGCAAAGCACACAGGGGTCAAGGCATGAGAATGGAAGTTAGGATGGGGGCACTGTAACACAGGGAGCAAGGAGTTTGGGTTTTATTCTAAGCACGAAAGGAAACCCTTCCAACTTTTTTTTTTTTTTTTTTTTTTTTTTTGAGGCAGGGTTATGCTATGTATCTCAGTGGCCTTGGAGTCCTTGTGGAGCCCAGTCTGGCCTTGAACTCACGGCAGTCCCCTTGCCTCAGCCTCGAAAGTGCTGGGAATATAGGCACGCACCACTATACCTGGCCCCCTCCACGGTTTTAATTGGAGATGATATGCTCCTATTTACATTTCATGAAGATCACAGCTTGCCTCTAGCTTCCATGCTTTTTTTTGACCTCTCCTGTCTCCTCCCACTCCTCACTGTCATCTGACTGATGTCTTTGTGCCACACACTGTGCTGGCCCAGGAGGTTGGCAGGACAGGTCTGATGCACCTGCTCCCGCAGGGCAGGAACTCTGAGCAGCCACAGAGCGAACAGAGGAGGGCTGGGGTTCAGTGCAGGATGCAGTCAGGCTCAGTGTGGCTCTCGCTGCTCTGAGCCCTCACACACCATCTTTCTGAATCTGAGCCCCAGACGGAGGAAGCCCTGATGGAATAGTTCACAGTCAGTGAAGAATCAGGGGTGGGTCCACGTGAGTGGTGCTACCAGAGTCAGCACCGTGAAGGCAGGGGAGGATGCATGGCTTTCTTTCACCTTCATTTTAAAAGAAACACACACAGACAAGGTTGGACTGTTCCCTCCCTGTATATCGCATCGTACCCCCTGCGTGTACAGCATGTCATAAGCCACGAGGAGAATTAAGAAGCTGATAGCAGTGGTTAGGGGAAGAAGAGCCTCGACTAGGATCAAGGCCAAGAAAGAAGTGAAGCTCAGACTGGGGTCCAGGCTGAGGTCGTCCCTGGAGATGGATGGGGTTGGCGAGAGGAGAAGGAATGCAAGGGCGACAGTGCTGTGGGCAGTGCTCTGGACGGCTCGCTGGGGAGGGGCGCGGCTGAGGCTACTATTGTGGGCTGGAAACCAAAGCAACTGGGACTCGCTTGAACTTGACACACGGGCTCTGCTGAAACTCAACTAAAATTAGAGACCGAAGTTAATCAGGCAGCGTGCCTACTTGGTGTTTGATTTGTTTGTACCTCCGTGTTACTGGATTTCCTTTACGTAGACTATTATTCTGCTTTTTGCACAATAGCTGACGCTAAAGCCTTGTCATAATTTTAAAAAGTGAGCAAAAATATCTGTTTAGAAAGAGCGGGCCCAAATGATTTCTCATGTCTGTTTAAGTGCTGCAAATGTCATGAAAATGTCAGGTCCTACAAGGAGCTTGAAAGATAAAATGAGAAACAGTGCTGGAGAAATACCAGGGAGTTCTGAGGTCTCGCCACCCCAGCAGGGGCTCCTCAGAAGTAACCGACCGTCTGCAGCTGGAGGCCCAGCGTGCTTGCGGGCTCGACCGCTTTCAGCACCCAAAATACACGGCTCCTGGGAGCCCAGAAGGACTCTGTCCTGAGCGCTCTTCTTGCTCTCGCTTGCTTCCAAATTCAGGAACATTTGCAAGGGGAGCCCAGAGCCATAGAGCTGGCTTTTCAATAAATAAAAAAGAAAAAATGTTACATGGAACTTAATCTCTGCTCCTCATCAGCTAAATACCATTTACAATTTCTCAGCCACCGTTTGAGTCTCACCCACACACCCGCCCAAGTTCTGGGCCACGGGGAGGTTGTGGCGAGCCCTGTGTCCGGTTGGCTAGCTAAAGATAACCAGTGAACTTTGGGGCTTGGGACTGGGACAGACAGGGCACCGCAGAGCAGTCCAGAAATACACTGCCAACAAATAGGGCTGCTCCGAGGCGGTGTGCCAAAGCTCGGACGTTTCCATGAGCTGCAAGGCTCTCTGGAGGAGCCACTGTGCCAGGCTAAGGGTAAGGAGAAGTTTGCCTTCAGAGCTCCTCTTTACTGGTCGCTGCGCCTGGCTTGCAGAAAGGATGCTGTAGTCTTAGTGGAAAGGAGCAGGGCGAGCGTGAGGTGGCCAGGCAGGATGAAGACACCTATCTGTCCCCCTCCCCACGCAGGAAGGGGACGGTTTCCCCATGCTCCCAAAAGGATACAGATCTCGCTGTCTCTCTGCTCCAGTGTGTCCTGCAGCTTTCTGTATTCCTCCTCTCGAAAGCTTTCTTGCTGGACTTGGTTTCCGCTTTCGCAGGGGCCAGTACTCTTCCCAAGGATCGTCTTGTCATTCAGAAGTTTCTGTAAGATGAAACGGAAGACCAGTGCTCACGATGATCCCCCGTTCCCTTGGCCACTGCCCGCACACACCAGGCCTGCTCCCGCCTCCCCGCCTCCTCGCCTTGCCTGCAGCTGCTCTTACGTGGGATCCACGCGCTCCCCTCCCGCTCCTCACGGCCCCTCCCCTCTCTTTATCTCTTTCTCTGAACTGGGAAGCTACTACTCCGACACCTTCTCCCAGGACACCCCTCCCTTTCTCCGTGACCCCACAGCGCTCAGTTCATCCTGTCACCGTGGCACCTGCCACACGCAGGAATTCCTCTTTGCATACCTACCTTCTCCAGGACTCATTTATCTAAGCTGGCCTCCCTTGCCGGGCCACCGCAGACTCGGGACCAGTGGTCAGCACCTCCCCGAGGGTGCAAAGATACAATAAAGAGAGGCAGAAGCTGGCGCTAGCCCCGCTCCCTCGCCACGTGGGGTAAAATAGAAGACTGAGAAAAACCTGGGAGTTGTAAGAATAAATCAAAGTTGCTTTAAAAAGGCAGGCCACACTTCTCCTGATCCTGCTGTTCGGACATAAAACTATTCTGCATGGAGAGTAAAGACTCCTGGCGCAGGAACTGAAAGCCACAGTCTGGGCCTACTTATTGACAAGTCAGAACCACGCTCCAGAGAAAGGGCTAGTCACAGTCTTAGTCCAAGGCGCGCACCATTTTCTGGACCTGTGGACCTGGATCGGGACTTTTCAAGGGTGGGTCAGCTAGAAAGGTTTTCATTGCAGCTTGAGAGCAGCAGAAAATGGCTCCTACGGGAGGAAACACTGAAATTTACCTTTAAATGATGAAAACAGTGATGAATTTTACGCATATCAGCGCCAACCTCCAGCCTGCTCTCTGGGTCCTGGTCTTCCAGAAAGGAGGTTATTAGTTTTTCCAGCCTAAAAATACAAAGTGCAAAAGAAGCAGCTATAAGCAAGAGACTTCAGAAATCCTAGTGGCATGTCTTGGTTGACGCATGAAGTACAGTACAGTTCCCGCTCCTTCACAGAAATACTGTTATCTGATTGGGCTCTAAAAATGAAGGGGAAATCCTATTTGTAAGGTGACATATACAGTGGCGCAATCACTTGCTCACTGCCAATGTCCTGTCATAGGCAGTGTTTATTTCAGGAATCATTTGGCTTCCGCACCCACTCTGCAGCCACCTATTCTAGCCAAGCTGAGTGTCGTCGCCCTGTGCCTGGCTGCTGCACACAGAGAAAATGATGAGTCACACTGATTGTTAGTTTGATTAAATGTCCATGCCACCCTGCTGTCACCTCAGTGCAGCTTCACTCATCCTTGGCGATCCTGCTCCGATTTCCCTCCGAATGCAGTTCATTCAATGTCTCCGCAGTGGCTGTTCCCAGTCTTTTCATAAGCCCAGCCCCACCCCTTTCTGTCTCCAACAGGAAAGCAGCCTGTTGGCAGGCTGAGAGTCCTGGTGCAAGCGGCCTCCCATCTGTGCTCCACCTTCGAGTGGCGCCTGCCCTCAGGGCCCTCTTCCTTCCTTGCTGGACCCTGAACGGGGTCCTTCTACCCCAGGCCTGTCCTCATAAGTCACCTCCTTCTCTCTCAGTGGCCTCTCCCCTCTCCTCTCTGCACCAATGCTTTCTCTTGTTCATTCCCTTACAATGATTTTCCTATTCTGAAACAGAACAGACCACAAGACACCACTCCGAAGTCCTGGCCCTGTCTGTGCCTTGCTCCTGGGGTCACCTCCCGGGCCTGCAAGCACGCTGGGGCCATGCTTGGCTCTGCTTTGCCCGTGTCCCCTGCCCACATCAGCTTCAGCCCCTCTGTGTGGGTCTGGCTTTCTCAACCAGGAAGCCCAAGGGCGGCACGGATGCCAGGTTTCACCACACAGCCGCCGTGTAGCTCTCGAGCGTTACGGTGAAAATATCTGCATATTTTCAGTCACTTTGAAAACTGTCCTATTTTCCTTCCACTCTATCTTCCTACAACAACAGAGAATGATTTCTAACATGGAGTAGCCCTGGATTTTCATTTTGATCTCTTCTTGTAATCTGTAATACATGACGGCTGACATTTGTAAGTGTGAGATGCTTTATAATTCAGAGGATTTCTTCCAGTAGAGGGTTCCTTGGCATTTGTACTATTTGCTTATTGACATTTATTTTTTATTTTTGTTTTTTTGTGCAATAAAGCATCAAACCACCAGATATATGGAGTCATTTCTGATACAAAAATTAAAAATATATTTTTGTATGAAATATTATTAAAATATGTATTCATGACCAAGATCCAAAACAACATAGAGGCAAATGATTTAAGAAGTAAAAGCTCTTTCGCCTGTTGCCCTGTGGCCATTCTCACTTGATTGACTCTCACCACCATGGGTAATTCACAGTTCAACAGAGGAAAAGTGTTTATGCAGTTTTTAATGAAGTAGGTACCTATATGTAATAGATTTATTTATAGATTATGTTTGCTTTTACAGAAATGAAGTCACATTCTGAATAAAGTTGCATCACTATTTTTCTAAAGGATTGGCCTCCGATCACCTTTTATAACATACACGGCAGGGCTGATTCATTTTCTAATGGCGCTGTAGCAGTCCACACTGGGCCATTCAGACCCTCTCATGAGACACCTAAGGGGTGACACACATGCCCATTACTTTCCTCTGTGATCCAGGAGGTGGCCTGGATCAATAGTCTGCACCTTCCTGAGGCTTCAAAACCAGCAATGTTATTCACATGTACTTTTCTGAATACTTAGCAGAAATTCTGAAGGTTTAGAAAATCAGGCACAGTAATGCTTGTCTGTAGTTCTAATTATTCAGAGGCCAAGGCAGGAGAATCACTTGAGCCCAGGAGCTTCCAAGTCTAGCCTGGGCCGTGTACTGAGATCCTATCTCAAAAATAAATATATATTTTTTAATGTAAAAAAGAAAACCACCATGAGCTCTGGGCTTATTTGGAGTAAAAGCACTTTGCACTTTCTAGTAGCTACAAGATTTCTAGCAGAAGGTATTAAATTAGAAGCACTCGTACTTTTTTTAATCAGCCTATTCCTATTGCTTATTTTTTCTTTAGAAAGTAACTTCTTTCTAGTTTGACCAGAAAGCATCTATCTAGGAAGCAGTCCCTGTAGGAGGCTGAAGTGGAATTGGAGCTCCCAGGAAAGCTGCCTAAGAGCCAAGCTAGTGCATCTGCTGAATGGCTCCCTGGAAGTCCCCACTTCCCAGGGCTTTGGTTCTCCCTCCAGGGTCTCCCTGACCCACAGCAACAGTAGGATAAAAGACAGCCAGGGACAAAAGAAAAAAAGGGGGGGTCAGACCTAGAGCCCAAGCCCGGCAAGTGAGTGAGACGACCTGGGGCCCGCGGGATCCTGAATAGACCAGGACCCTAGGCTCGGGGAGTGAGTGAGACGACCCGGGGCCCGCAGATCCTGAGTAGATCCAGAGCCCAGACCTGGTGTGTGAGTGAGACCGCTTGGGGCCCGCGGATCCTCATTGGACCCAGTGTGCAAGCCCAGTGCGGAACCCTTCAGCAGAACTC
>NW_004524581.1:25868594-25873654 GCF_000260255.1 Octodon degus | reverse complement strand
AACAACAGGGGGGTCAGAACTGCCAGCTCCAAGTACAAGAACTGGATTCCCTTGTCCTAGGACCTCACTAGACTCATATCTGAGAATGGATTTCGCCATGTGTCTTTTCATTCTCGGCACTTGAGACAACACAGTGCCTTTCTAGATAAGGAAAATGTCTGATCTGTCCTTCACACATTTGACTTATTATTGAACTTATTTTCTTGTCAAGCAAGAACTTACTTGGTCTAATAATTAAAAGGCAGAAAAAATGCTTAATTAAGATATTTCCAATGTTTTCTACTAGTTAAGAGCAAACAAATGACCTCGAATACCCTGCATTATCTTGTCTCCCCTAATAGAGCCCAAGTTCATGCCTAGTCCCTGCTCCTGCTGGGCCACCCTGCTCTCAGAATCCCGCTGATGAGCAGAGGGTGTTCCCAAGGGAGCACCATGAGGCTGGTCTAGGGAAAGCCCAAGTCAACAGGAGATGTCCCCTTTCTCTGCTTTCAATGGAGAGAAAAGAGGAAGGAGCCTTTGGCTGAAGTAGAAATAAAGCCATAGCATTCTGCTCTTACTCACGTGGATGATCTCACAGATAGGCTGAGGAGCTGTTAGATGTCTGCTGACTTGCTTTTTTTAAAAATATTTATTTATTTATTGGATACTGGGTCTCACTATGCAGCTTGAATTCATAGTGATCCTCCTGTCTCAGCCTCCTCAGTGCTGCTATTACAGACGTGTGCCACCACCCCAGTTTTGGGGCCAGCACAGCATGCAGTATTGAACTTGCCAGGCTGGCACTTAGGCCACTGAGCTACCTCCCCAGCCCTGGTGACTTTCCTTCTCCAACCAACTGCTAAGAAGGAATCGTGGCCACCTGTGGGGGTTTTGTTACAAATCCTGATGCCTGGCCAAACAGTTAGAATTGACCACATCACCTACAAGTGCTTCACCGCTGAGACCACTGTCCTCCCCTCTCTGTTCATATTCCTGGCAAAATAAAGACAAAACAAAAACAAACTGCACATCTAAACTCTGCCGCGATTTGCCATAGAAACAGGTCTAACAGCATGAATTAAAAACAGAGCCAGCTTCTCACCGTTAACTAGCTAGTTTCTAGATAGACTCCTTTGCAATTTGCACTCATCTCCTTAATCCTTATAACAATCCTATGAGCTACTGTTGTTATTGTCCCAAATTGTAGGAGAACAAGCTGAATTTCAGATGGCTTAAATGGCTTGCCCAAGGTTCCAAAGGAAGCAAGCCACGGAGCTGGTCCTCAAACTTGGGCTGACTGATTTTGGAATCTGGCTTCTGAAGCACGGTGCTTATCATACTGTAGCCATGGTAGTCAGTGGACTTAAAAGCCATAGTGGGAAATGTACTTTTGTGAGGAGAAGGCACAACTTCTAGAATTACCTGAGGAGATAAACAGGAAGGGGAGCAAGCAGGAGAAAACGGAGGAACAGCCGCATAGACGCACACCCTTGACCAGCAGGACGTGGGTGCAACAGCAGTTGGGCATAACCAGGATTTGCCATATTAGAAGATGGGTTAAATAGGTCACGGCACGTTATGCACATAGGTTGTCATTTAAAAGGGCGGGAAGTGGTGTCGCTGAGGGTATCAGGATTACCTGAGCTACACGTGGATAGCTTAGCAATGAATTCCTTTCAGGATTCTGCAAGTGCTCATGCAACACACAAAAGACTACAAAAAGAAACAAAGGAAAGAATGCAGGAATGGAGACAGGACCGAGGATGTAGGGGACACAAGAATGGAAGGGGAGACCAGTGACCCTGGGACTTCTGGCCCGGTGCCTTTCGCTCCAAAACCTTTATCATTTCCCTGGGAAGAGACCAGCGATCCACGCGCAACTCACTTTTCTGCAATATTTCAATGATACGTTACATCTAACGATTAAAATAAATTCTTGTGTATATTAGCTGTGATTAAGCTGTTCTCATTAATCTCAAATAACCTTTGACATGGTCTTCTCAGCATGAGCTTCTAGAAGAGGCTGGAAATTGTGTCTCTACAGTGGGAGAGGTGGCAGCAAAGGGGAGCAGGGCACCCCCAAGAAGAGGCGGCTGAAGCTGGGTGTGGAAACCCCAGCTGGGTCTGAAGCGTGGAGCCACTTGTGGGATTGTGCTGTGGAGAGTGGGATGGTGGCTGTGGCTCTGTAACCAGAAAAAGTGGACAGGACGAGCCAGCAGCTCCGCCTTATCCAGGGGGTTTAGCAAAAACAAGGCCAGGGGTGCAAAGCATGAGACTTCATTTTCTATACTCAGGTAGAAAGCAAAGTAGATGAAAAGACGCCACAGTAGGTGAGTCAGGCTTAGCTGTAGGAGGACCTCGGAAACGCCCGGAAACCCAGAGCTGACAGTATCTGTTCCCTCAGTGGTTCTGGGAGAGGACTAAGTAGCTCATCCCAAGAGCTAGCAAATAATTTTTCTGATTTAAGAACTTAGGTGGTATTAGTTGTACCAAAGAGGACCGAAACCTGCCGGACCTCTACTAGTAAGTGCACCATTAAAGATGTCCCCACAGAGGATGGGTTGAGTCTGATGGCACTGAGTACTGGGGACACCAGTCTAATGTGGTGATGTGTTACATGAGCAAAGATCTGAAAAAGAACTGAGAAATGGTAACAGAAATAAAAATGATAATGATGGACTTCAAGGAATGAAACCAAATACTAAGAATGAAAAAAATAGTTACATAACAGAAAATAATTGGTCTCGGTAGGCTAAGAGATTTGGCTGGGTGATGGTGCCCAGAGAGCTTAACTAATCCGCCAGCCTCTCTGGGTCACAACTCTCCCACCTGTAAAATGGGCAGGCTCGCACCATCTCCAGACTATGAAGAGAGGGTGATTCCTGGCTTCTTGGGGCCTTGCTGTTCTAAGGGCAGACATGAGGCCTACCTCCCGGATCGAATGTGGGAGACACTTATTTCTATGATGCAAACTTTTCTTTTTAATTGATGCACAGGAAGGGTAGTACTTTGGGGTGCAGTGTGATATTTCAACACACGTGTGTAATGTGTGTCATGAGAACAGGGAAAGTGACACCTCTGTCAGTTCAGACATTTCTTGTCTCTTTGTGTTAAGAACACTCAGAATCCTCTACTAGCTCAATGAAATGCTCACTTAATTGTCATTAGCTGCTGTTACCCTACATTGGAGGCTATTGCTCTTAGCAGTCTGTCTCCCTGGGGGCCTTTTAGAAATGCAGATTCCCAGGCTCCATCCCAGGCCCACCGAGCCAGAACTGGCACTTTACCAGCTTGCCCAGGAGCTGCAAGAACACTACTGTGTAAAGTGCTGCAGGAAGCAGCTGTGGCGGATGCAGGAGAGCGCGTCGTCGCTCTTCATCCCCGGAAGCCAAAGAAGGAAGCAGGTGCGAGTGGGAAGTGAAGGGGAAGCTGGTAAGCCTAGACCGGTCACCCTGGCACTGGGCTAGTGGCACCACCCACGTGCTCTCCTTTCAGTGACCTTAAGGACTATCGTGGCTGGTTCTTCATCACCATTTCATAACTACCATGATTAATGTTATTTTCACTGAACAACTGTTTTCGAAGTCAGATGCTCCCACATGGATTTTGGTCCTTGCTGACACTGAAGCCCATGAATTACCAGCTTTCTTTCACAGATGAGGACGACAAAGCTCAGGACAGTTAAGAAACTCCCATACTATTATGAGGTAGGCACTGGAATGCAGAGGTTTGAAAATAGGTCCTTTGAATCAGGAATTTCTGCCCTCAGTTCGCACCCAAGAGACACCCAAGTTGGAGCCCTGCTTTTCCCTCGCCGCGGTTCCTGCCATCATTTGTATTTTCCCTTCACAACTTGCCTCCAGACTTTCCCTCAGAGCATGTGAAGACAACCAAGGTAACGGAGTTATCACATAGACTTCGCGTCTGTCCTTTCAAAGAGAAGTGTTTTCGACAAGCTGTAATGGGGGACCTCTGAAATCTGGTTGTGGGGAGCAAGGGCAGACCCCATTTCAGCGTTACAAACAGATGGGCTTCTCTCATGGGACGTGGCCCTTTAAGACACGTGGTGTTGGAAAAGCATGCCAATTACAAGAGGCGAGTTCAGATACAACAATAAACTCACAATTATGATTAATTAGGAGCTAGAGGACATGAAGGACTGAGGGCTGAGACTGCGCCAACAGGGGCTCTGACCCAGGGAGGCCACTCAAGTATCTTTTGAGGTCATTCGTTCCACGCTTGTTTTTTGCTAGATTCTGCTGCAGGCACCGTGCCAAATTGGCTTAAAGGTGGGCACTTCAAGGCATTTTTGTTTAAAAGTCCTTGCAACTGCGACAGTCACAGAGACACAGCGTGTCCCCCTGACCCTAAGCGGTAAGTGAAAAGCCCGGACCCAGGGATGGAGTTTAGCGTCAGGCCCCCTGGGGGGAGGAACTCCTTTCAGTAACATGAGGGGACCAGGAAGTTCATGGTCTGGGTGATGTAGAGGAAATTCCTACGCAGAGCTTTGCTTCCAGATTCATTTTGGTAGGGCGTGTTTCTTTCCCTTCCACAAATGCACCTTAAATGCAGAGATGTGCAGCTTCTAGATACTTTCAGCGATTTGAAATAGCAAACATGGAAATTCAGAATTAAAATCCAGTCTGGTTTGCCTCTGGAATAATGAAGATACGGCCTGTTTATAGGAGTAAGCATTCACAGGCATGCATTTCCATTTAGGCAATTTTCAAAAATTATTATTATCATCATTTATGTATTTGGTACAGGGTCTTACTATGCAACTCAGATTTGTAGTTATCCGCTTGTTTTCAAGGCTCCCAGTGCTGGGATTACAGACATGTGCCACCACACTGGGACTTGGTTACCAGTTCAGTGCGCCCTGGGGGTGGGCTGTTGTGTCATTCAGGACCCAGGATTGAGCCCTGGTCCTTGTGCTTGCCAAGGCAGGCACTTAGTCTGCTGAGCCAACTCCCTGGCCTTTCGAAAATTATTTTGAGGGCCAGAGAGATGGCTCAGTAGAATAAATGCCTCTCTGGCAAGTGCAAGGGCCTGAGTTTAATCCCCAGTTCCGAAAAAAAAAA
>NW_004524581.1:25864987-25867679 GCF_000260255.1 Octodon degus | reverse complement strand
GAAATTGCTGGGGAGGAAAAGCAGAGTTGCCTCTTATCTCTGACTAATAGAAACATCAGGTACTGAAAAGAAGTGGATAATTGCGAACCCTAAAATGGTTGCAGTTAGTTTGTTTCTGCCTGATATTACCCCCAAAAAAGAGGCTAGCAGTAGGAACCCATTACAAAGGCATAGACAGAGTCATAACACAGATTATGAAAATAGCATGTGGCAGGCAATATAATTATATGCATTTTTAAATCACATGAATTTTCTTCTGTATAAATTTCCTAAACAAAACTTGTACTCAAATTTCCATTTTCCATATAACTTTTGGTTTTAAATTTCGCATTTCTTTTTGGCTTTCCTTCATCCTACTTTTAAAATGGTGAAAGATTGGTGCTATGAACTCTCAGCCCATATCTAGAATTAAGACTTAAAATTCGGCCACATTTTCCTTCTCGCTCTGCATATTCTTGCTGAAACTTCTCAGAGTAGATTGCTTTAAACTTAAAATATCTTAGCATGCATTTTCAATGAAGAAGCAAATTTTTATATAAAGCCACAATAACATTTTTACATCTTAAATAATTCTAGTGTAATTATTTTAAGTACAAATTACAAATTTTTCTGTTTTAGAAAAAACAACAAGTGATACAGATTTTTAAAGTAATATGAATTCCACAGTATTTGTTGTAATGTATAGTGTTGCCTTCCAACCACTTATTCATATTACCAGATATATGCATATAAAATTGGAAGAAACAAATGTATAATAAATTAAGAAAAGAAAAAAGGAACAATTGAAAAAAAATGAAATAAATTAAAACATTAACTGCTTCTTTCCATTAAAAAGCAAAAATGCATAGTACAGTTGTCAAAAGCAAAAAAAAAAAAAAAAAAAGAGGAAGCAGGATGAAAATAGGGCCCTGTTCTGGGACAGGCGGTGGATGGGCACGGAGCTGAGGCCCAAGCCAGCAGGAGAAGAGCTGAGACATCGCACCACCATGTCCCTGCCACTTCTGCAAGAGGCCAACGCAGGTATGCTTGACCTCAAGGTGGCAGCTAAACCCCATCTGGGTGCCAGAAGCACAGATGTGCACACCAATGTGCTAGATGGCACCAGGTTGGGGGAGAAACCCCCAGGCCTGGCAGCAGTGCCCAGGACGCTCAACAAACTGATGGAGCTCCAGGAGCTGCCACAGTGGGAGCATGAACTGGACTGGCCCACAGCGTGCCCAACATGTGACTTAGGGGACACCTGCAGATGCTTCCTGGAGGTCTGTCCTGGCCAGCCAGGCCAGCCGCATGCCAGCTTGCAGGTGTCCACTGCAGAAGGCTGCGGCGAGTCTAAGAGCTGGCTTCTCTTGGAGACTGACGGGCCCCAGCAAGGTGGGGAACAAGGAGAGAGGGAGCGAGTGCACCGTCTGGGCTGCTGCCTTTGTCCAAGGACCGCCTGAGGTCTCTGTGCCTCCAGGAAGCCTCTGGTCCCCACAGTCCCTAGCTGGTCATGAACACCCTGGTCCTGACGGCTCCGGGGCCCAGTGGTTGCCGCTGGCCTGGCAACACTGGACAGCCAGCCGCTCAACCATAGCTGTAGCTCATCACGACCCAACCTTTCTGTCCTCTTTGCGCCCATGCACCCTGGTGGCCCCATGGGCATTTTGGGGGCTCCCAAAGAGCCACCCCTTTTTATGCCAGAGGTGAGTGCCTCAGCTCAGAGCTGCTGGAGGAGCTGACGTCCTTAGAAGCATCTGTCCACCTCCTCCATATTTTTCCACTTCCCAGAGATCAGGATTACTCGTGTGGCCTAGGTAAGACAGGGTGTCTGTGACCTCTTTTACTGGCCTGCTCTCAGCCTCTGGGACCGTCTGTCTCGGTGCTGCCCAGAACACCCCTAACCTGCGCACAGTTGAGAGCCTGGGCTTCTGCAGGCTTGCCTCACTGCCCAGCTCGGGCTAACTCCCAGTCCGGCCTGGGGCTGCGCAGTGCTGCGGAGCAGGGGATGGCGGCTCAGGCTCACCGCCAGGGAGCCGCTCTTTTTCTGGCACTTTGCCCATCTCCTATCCCTCGGAGCCTTCCCAGAGCCCAGGCCTACCTCCTACCTGCAGGAAAAGAACAAAGGACCCGCTACTGACCCCCTCCTGTGTGTCCCTCCACCGAGCCTGAGCTCTGTATGCCTGTGTGGTGGCAGCTGGGTGTTAGGGAGGAACGGGGGTCTCTAGCGTGGGGGGCTGGTGGGTCAGTCCTTCTGGACTGGCCCCCCTCTCACTGCCCTGTAGCCCTCATCCTTCCCATTTATTCTTTTACCCTCACTTAGAGCTATCTGCAGATTCAGGAAGATGGAGATACAGATTATTTTTATGTTTTTTTAACAAACGGAAGTTGTATTATTTATACGGTGTCCAAGCAAATAAAGACAATGCTCAAGGCTAAAATAAGAAATTAAAATAATATAAATTAATCAGCAGATAGGTTAGTAACTCTCATTTTAAATTCTACATGTATCTTTGAACTCCGTGTTTGCCACAGGCACAGGCTACATAAACTCGAGTTCACTTATCTACATAAATCCATATGCAAGAGGACTCCGCTTCAGGAGGGAGAAGAGTGTTGAGGGGGTAGGAGGAGGCCGGGAAGCCACGTAGCTGGTGGCTGGAAGCAGCAGAGATGGCAACAGTAGAGAAGGCCTCCGTCACTCTGGCAGACATTG
>NW_004524581.1:25862650-25864422 GCF_000260255.1 Octodon degus | reverse complement strand
TATATATAATTAGGTAGAAAATGTAAAATGTATTTCAAGCTCAAATGGAAATCCTTTTGGGTATGTTTCCACTTGATAACACATTGCTTTATTCTGTCATATGGGAAAAGCGCACAGCTCTTCAGAAATGTGCTCCCAAAATGAATATAAAGCAAGTTTATGTCAATTGAATGACCCGTTATCAGTGAGTTCTATATTAAATTGAGATGCGCTTACAAGGCAAAAACAGATTCAAAAGATGCAATGAGATAATATAGAATATTAAAAACTTAATAAATAAAATATTGAAAGAAAATTACCATTAACTTGTTAAAACAATGAAGCTATACAAAGAATAACAAAGTGAATGTTTACATATTAAAATACTGTTACAGTAAAAGACACATTACCATGAATCCCCCTCAAAATATTCTCTCTTCTTCAAACACTCTGATCCTATGGTTTTTGCATTTTTGGCAGCAAATCTACACATGATTGTTTGTAAGTATATTCTGTTGTGTTGTCCTGGCTGCCTCAGTGTCCTAATCAGTTCTAAATACTTTTCCTGGCCAGTTTGACCTCAGGGATGAGGCAGAAGCCTGCTGGAGCTGGGTCTGTGAGGACGGTGGCCGAGGACAGGGCTGGGCTCTGAGCCTGCCTTCCGTGGAGGGCATGCACAGCAGCGCTCAGCCTGTTTCTGGTCGTGTCTGGTAAAGACGCTCAGAAAAAGCACTTCCAGAGCTGCTTCAGAGAGCGGCAACGACGGAACGGTGTGTCTGAGCAAGGGGGCATTGTGAGGGTGTGAAGAGCAACGTGTACCTTACTGGGCTGATATTTTAGACATTTAACTATTCTCTGTGGTTTTGATCTTGCCTTGTATAAGAAAAGTATAGATTTAGAGAATGAACTAAGAAGATAAGAACATAATGGGCAATCACCAACAGAGTGAAAGGAAAACCCATGAATTGGGAAAAAAAATTAGCTGACTGTCATTCAGACAAATGGCTTCTATTTAGAACATATAAAGAAATAATAAAAATAAATCAGGCCCCCAAAATTCAAAGATTGGCATCTGAGATGAAGATTCACTTCTCAGGGGAACAAATACAAATGACAAGTAAATACATGTAAAAATGTTCAACATCATTGGTCATCTGAGAAATGCAAACTGAAACAACACTGAGATTCCATCTCATCTCGGGAAGAACGGCTGTCACCAAGAAGTCAGCCGACAGCAAATGCCGCAGGGGCTGTGGGGAGAAAGGAACCCTTCTGCACTGTTGGTGCGAGTGCAGACTGGTGCAACCACTGTGGAAATGAGCGTGGAGAGTCCTCAAAAAATTCAGATGCGAGGTTCCATTCAGCCCAGCTATTCCTCTCCTGAATATTTTTCCAGAAGAACTGAAAAAATCAGATCCCAGCAATACATGTGCACCCATGACTTTATAGTAGCGCAATCTGTCCTAGCTAAATCTTAGAAAAACCCAAAAGCCCATCAACTGAGAAATGGATAAAAAGATGTATTTTTTAATACAATGGAGTATTACTCATATATGAAGAAAGATAAACTCAAAGCTTTTATAGGTAAATGGATACAACTATAGATCATACTCATAAGTGAAATAAGTCAGACCCACATGTGCAAACATCATATTGTCTCACTAGTCTGAGAACCTGGAAGAGTGAATAAAATTGGAAAGGAATGATAGATACTGCAAAAGGGAAAGAAATGGCTAAAAAGGAACAACTGGGAAGAGGGAAAGGAGAAAAGAGAGAAAGAAGGGGAATATATA
>NW_004524581.1:25834278-25861831 GCF_000260255.1 Octodon degus | reverse complement strand
TAGGACAGATATACAGCTACCTTCTGTTAGTTCAATGAGAAGAAAGGTCTGCACTAGTATTGTTTGGGGCAGGTAATCTGCAGTACAGTGTAAGGAGAGCAGAGAGGCCAGCTGCCTGAGCTGCTGCCGCTCCTTTTGCTCTCTCCACACTGCCTTGGAGCCAGCTGAGTATGGACTGAAAGCTCCAGTAATTGTGAGCTAAATGAAATAAAACTTTCCTTCCTTAATTTTGGGTGTCGGGTATTTGTCCCAGCAATGAGAGAAGAGTAACTGAGACACAATATAACAGCATTATTGACTTCCTCTCATCTTGTTTTCTGAAATTCTGTATCATTTCTAATGTTTTTTTTATTCATTTTAAAATTTAACAAAATCCTAAAAAAGAAGAGGTTATACTGGGACTCTTATCATGCTCCTGAGTGGGAAGATGTAAGACTGTAATCTCAAATCTAACAATAAAATTTAAAGTAAAACCCAATAAAATTTAATGCAATCTTTCAGAAATAAAATATATACATACAATGCACAAAAGTTTGTATACAACATTTAGGTGGAGGGGTCCAAAATCCTCTAAAGTACATCTATGAATGTTATGGCTTACATTCACACGGTCCTCCCAAAGCCTCCTGTATTCAGAGGTGACGGTTTTGGAAAGTGATTGGATTAAGGGGTGCTGCAGCTGACTTTCTGTTAGGAGTGGGGTTCGGGCACAAGCAGCGGGCCCCAGAGGAGGAGGCATATAGCTCCCTCCAGCCCCTCTTCTCTCTCTGCTTCCTGGCTGGCACGGCATGAGCAGTCCTCCTCCACCGAGGCCCTTTTACCAGGCTGTTTCCACCTTGGAACCAACTGACTATGGCCTGACGCCATGAGCCCAAGGAAACCTCGCCCCCTTGAAGCTGTGGGGGTCTGGTCCTGCATGCCAGCATTGAGGAGTGAGTCTAAGACGGGGGTCTCGCAGGAACCCTGCTGGAGAGGTCCATGTATGGTTGGTATGGAAGGATGTCACAATCAAATGAGAAACACAAGTTAACAAAGAGCAAGTAAAGTCTGAGTCAGGCATGTTTATACTTAGTTGTTGAAAACCCTGAAGGGTGATAACCAGATTGTACTAGTTATTATTGCTGAATGCTGGAATTGCAAGTGGTTTTTATCATTTCTATTTTCATTCATCTATTATCACTTCTGCGTAAGGAATATGAACTGTTGGTAACAAACAAACAAGAAACAAACACTTTACAATTCTCAGAGCAAATGTGACAAATCCAATGCATACTCCCTCCCCCTTTTAGAGACAGACTCTCACTCTAGTTCAGGCCAACTTTGAACTCACTATGCAGCCCAGGCTGGTCTTAGCCTACAAAGTTCAAGGATTACAGGTGTGCACTCCCACTCCCTAGCTAATGAATACATTAAAAAATCTTTTATTTATTTATTTGGTACAAGGTCTTGCTATGCAGCTCAGACTCATAGTGATCCTCCTATTTCAGCCTCCTCAGTGCTGGGATTACAGGCATGTGCCACTACGCTTCGTTTTGGTAGCCAGCTTGGTGTGAGACTAGCATGGCATGCGGTACTGGGGATCAAACCTGGGTCCTTGTGCTTGCTGGGCCGGCGCTTGGACTGCCAAGCTATCTCCCTGGCCCAGTTTTAAAAACTGAATTTACAACTACTCCAAGTTCCTTTTCCTCCAGATAGTACTCTGGGAGAAGGATCCCTGTTATCTGCTTTTGGATTCCTAAAGTGAAATTCACAGTGGAAACCTGAAGCTGTTCTTTCTGTCGTGTCCAGATGGGCCCAATCTCTGAGATGATCTAACCCGTCCTGTGACGCATCTGTCTGTGCAGTGGCTGGTGGCTATGCCTTCCTCTGCGTAGGCTACCAGGACCAGGTGTCAGGTACTGCTGTGATTTATTATTTCCCTGAGTACACATTTCCACACTGTGGGCCTTCTTCAAGTGGCACAACCCATATAAAACTGTAATTAGAACAAACATTTGTCTCAGGAAGTCTTAAAAAATATCCAGCTCCATGTATATGCAAACTTTCCCTGGGAAAAAGTTATGGGGAAAAGCAAGAGGGTTTCCAATAAGCAAAGAGAATTAGCTTGAGAAAGCATTTAGTAATGAGAGCAGTGAGACTGCACGTTCATGTTTTCACACTCAAGACTTTTTTTTTTTGGCAGAACCGGGGATTGAACTCAGGCCCTTGTGCTTGCCAGGGAAGCGCTTATTCCACTGAGCCATCTCCCCTAAGACTTTCTAAGGTAGAAGCCAGTACTTGGACTTTGGATGAAAGAGCTATCTAGGCCAAAAGAATCCAAAGCGTCAACCGTAATCCAATAGATGGAACCGCCATTCACGCCTTATCCTTTTTTATTTTATTATCTGCATTTGATTTTCATTCGTTTATCCTATTAGAATCTAAAGGACTTAAAAATTTTTGAGAATAAAATAATCATTAAAGTGCAGACATGGCCCTGAGATGGAGACATGCCTTTTTAATCATATTAGATGACTATTTCTTAAGAACTCAAATGCTTCCACAAACTACCCCAGAATAATTAATGCAAGCTGTAGGCCATGCTTTTAGTTTTGGCTTTAATATCTTCAAAGTGTAGTGTCAAGACCAAAAACACTTTGTACCAAAGAGGAGAAACTTCATCTGTAGTGAATTACATCTCATGAATGATTTCAGAGATCTAATTTCTTATAAAAAACGAGCGAGAGGCGCATTAGCCACTAATGACCTCTGGATATTTAACCCACAAAAGTTGAAGTCACTGCTGTATAGCCAGCCTTTGCTAGAACTCAGGAAGCGCATCCAGAGGCCAAGAGATGTGAATTACAACCACGTTAGCAGATAACCCAGCAACTCTGCAGATAATGGGGACCTCTCTTCATGTGGTATGAAAGTCACAATGGGATAAATGCACACCATGACGTAAGATGTTTCTCAATTTTCTACCACTGAGCTGTGTTATATAAGCTCTATATTGAAGGCTTAAATGTGTCATTGCATAAAGGGGGATTCGAAGAAGACAGAGAACAAAAGTCATAAATGTTCTATGTTATTCATTTTTACATTTATTCAGAGAGCATTTAGTGACTATCATTATGTGAGTGTGGGGTGTATAAAGATGAACTAGATATCCAACTTCATTCACCTTAATTTCTCTTGGATTCTTATAAAAAATCTTTGAGGTGGTTGTGTTAATCGTGCTTTTTTTTTTTTTTTAAACTACAGTATTAACTGATTGTTTTTAAGCCAAAGAGATTTATGGAAATTATGCAAATAAAATAAAATTCTAGTCATAGAAAACAAAGCTGAAATAGGGTTTCAAATATTGCATCAGACATATTTAAGCTAAAAAATTATCTGTGGTTTCTATGAAACTCAAGCAGTCATCCTGCATTATTTGCTAAGTCTGGCCACCATAAGCCCAAAAGACAGAAAGTCCTCAGGATTCTAGTTCTAGGCCGACGAGTGGGTGCTCAGGACCAGGCTGCACTGAGCTGGCCATGCAGGGCCCCCGCAACTGCTCCTAGTTAATAACTCACTCACTGGTAATAAATCTGAGGCTAGGCCCAATGTTATCATTTTTTTTCTGAGAGAAGAAAAAGTACTCCAAGCACTGCCTACAGCATCTGAATAGTTCCACAGGAATAATGCACTACCTTTTCGATTGATTTTGAAGCTAATAATTCAGAGAGTTATAAAACTGTTTAGAGCCCTTAGGGGGGCTACAATTTGTGAAGACTGATTTTTTTCAAGCAAGCATCCAACATGGTAGAAATCTATGCAATTCACATCACTTCTCTGGATCTGTTTATGTATCTTTAAAATAAGGAAATCAGACACACAGTGTTGGTCACATCAAACCCTCTAACTGAAATGTTCCTTGGGCCAGCCTTGCTTTTTAAAATTCTGTCCTGGCTCATGGATCTGCTAAGAGATCCCTATTCTTCCCAATGTAACTTCTGCCCCCTCCAACTACTGTAGCACTTCTCCTGCAAAATGCATAATTTTTACCCCATACTGCAGATATTCCAATGCTTGTTTTCCTTACACACTGAAACTTTCTAGAGCCTGTGACTGTCAGCAGTTCCCCTCAGTCACCTCCATCTTGCCAACCTAGCACAAGGGCCTTGTTTTATTTAACACACATGTGGTGGCCCGAGGAGGCAGCTTTTTAAAGGGCATTTTTTGCAGAAATCATTGGCTGAGCATTTTCAGATTCAAATCAGGTCTTCTAGAATTTCTTGCTTTGGACAGATTTGAGCACACAGGAATAGCTAAGGCAATGAGAATAATATTGATATACCCCTGGAGTTGTGCAATTGGCTCTGCATTGTAAAAGGCTGGCTGTGGAGGGAGCAGATAATCTATCCCTACATTGAAAATAAGGTCTGTAATCAAAGCACAGCCAGCGTAAGTGCACAGGGCTACAAGAGATGGAGGCGGGGCCAGTCCAGATGGGGCAAGAAAATCTGCCTGCCCAGCAGCATGCACAGATTCTACACATGGGCTATTACAAACCTAGCAAGGAAAAGTTATAAAGATGAATTGAAGTCCTTAGGTATTTATAAGGAAATAGACACTCAGGATGCTAAAATATGAGTATCAAAGTCAAACCTTTCAGAAATAAATACTGTGCTTTCCTAAAGTGGTGAAGAAACATGATGTCCTGGAGGTTCAAAGCCCAGCTCAGCAGAGAAAGTGAGTGCTATACAGCACCCAGAGGAGAAGCGAGGGGACCCACAGGCAGGAGCACGCCCCTGGGCAGTCTCTAAAGAGGAACTTGCACGCTAGGTCTCCCTGGCTCTGCACGAGGTGACCCATGGCTCCTCGGCACTGCTGCAGCTCCTAGCTGTGGGACCTTCCACAGATGCTGGGTCAGAACGTGTTAGTGTGCGCCTGACCCAGACAAGAAGCCTCCTGCCTTCCACTTTTCCTCTGTGGCTGATGACAATGAAGAATGAGCAGGCAAACTTGGGGGAAGTCAGCTGCTTGACCCAAAGGATGACGAGCAGGAAAATGAGGATGCATCTCTGTTCTTGGCACATGTCCTATAGGTTAGTGGCCCCATGATTACTTGAACTGTGAGGAATTTCATTATTGGCATGAACCCTTGGGTTTTATCAGCCATGGCCACTTCAATATAAACCATCTGATCAAGTCAAGCACTGGTCAGTGTACTTTTTTTGTTGTTATTGCTGGCTCAGCCCACCCTGAGGGTGGAGCTGGCACGTATGTGGTGCTGGGGATCGAACTGTGGTTCCCTGCGCCTGCCTAAGCTTGCCTAAGCAGGCACTTTAGACCACTTAGCTTTCTCGCCGGCTCCCAGGTCAATGTACTTCTAACATACACACAAATCAAGCCATAGGCAGTGGGTGGATATTTACTTTATCTCTTAGAGGAAAAGGATACCTTTCTCACCAGGGGACAGATTCAAGGCCTTTCCTTGTGTCCTGTTAGATATCCCAGGCAAGATCATTTCTGTATAACACAGTAAGAAGAAAATCCAGAATTCCAGACAGGGCTTGGTTTCTGATGTTGATCAACACAGAAAAATCGTGCGGGTTCTAGAATATGGCTGAGAAGCAGAATGTAGGCTTAAGTTGCCACTATGAACCTCACATCTTCATGGCTCAATGGCCAGGAAAGGGGAGTCTGGACCCCGACGGAACAAGAGCCCAGGTCTGCTGGCTGAGTGTTATTTGCCTTATGTGCTACTGTGAAATTTTTTTTAGAATATATATATTCTACATTATATATACATGTATATCATCGAATGTAATAAGTATTAGCAAATGCTGAATAAATAGTATTATTAATATCATGATAATCACTTCTGAGTTATTTCATTATAACTTATGAAAATGTCATGAGGCACAGAATAATTACTTTAATAACTTTAAAATATTTTTAACTAGCTTTATTTTATTTGATACCTATACTGATACATACCCAATTAGAAAACAGATTAGAAAATACAAAAGACGAAAGAATCCATCCTGGATCCTGGAACAGTCCTGTGAAATGTGGGCGCCTACTTGCCAGACTTACCTGTGAGCATATATACCAACATACGATGTGCTCATACGCGCATCCTCTGTTACAAAAGTGAGAGCATCCCATAATACTGCTTCATAAACCCACCAATACAGTTTGGCCATGTCTCCAGGGAGATGAATGGGACCCCATTAAAGGCACCAAGACCTGATTTCCCATTATAAATGGTGTGGTGATAAATACTATTGTGCATACAGCTTTGTGTGTGTGTGTCCTTAAAGACAAATTTCTAAATGCACAGTTACTGGGTCTACAAGCACACCCATAAAAACAGCTTGTAAGAATGCTTTTCAGGGTTGCCCAGCCAAGGGGAGCAGGCTAAAGATCTCCTCTGGACCCTCCCAGGTCCCAGGCACAAGCTCCAGGAGCCCTGCCTGCACCCCCCTCCATTCCCACGACACAGGACAACGTCATCTTTGTTTTGACAGATGAGATGTGCAAAGAGTTCCATTTTATTGTAATTTGTGTTGCTTTAATAATTAGCAACTCTCTTTACAGGCAGTTTTGGCTACTAGATGGGGGCACGGGAGGAGTCAGTTGCAGAGAGAAGGGCAGCTATGCGGCTGCAGAGCCCAAGCAGGGCTGTGAATTGGAAAGAGAAATGAGCATGCAGCCCTGCGCTCTGCGAGGTGCATGCTGATGGATTTGTACAGCACGCCCAGAGGAGCACCTTCGGGAGGCACTCACAGGAGAGGATGGTGGGAAAGAAGTGGAAGCCAGACTTCTCCAGGAAGCTGTGGACCTTGACGTTGGCAGCGACACATTTTTGAGGATGACAAAAGTCACAAACATGCTTAGCTAGTGACAGACACAAAGGCAGCCACTAGGGAAATAAGGCCAGTGGGACGGGAGGAAGGATGAAAACCAGAAGGAGTAGAGAAATGCCTTCCTCAGGTCACCCCTGAGCACAGTGGCTCAGCACTGAGCTGCCAGAGCAGGCACAGATCATTTGCTAGGCTGATCCTGCGGCTGTGAGCCTCTCCCAGGGTTGTCTGCAGAGGTCTTTGTCATCTATAAGATAAAATGGCAGAGAGTAAGCCCCAAATTCTGCAGGCAGCCTGGCCATGCAGGACGGGAAGGGCCGTGGCTGCTCGGGCTCGGGAGAGCTGGACATGCAGAGGTGAGGACAAGTGCTTTTATGGGTGCATCTTGTGTTTCCTTCTGGTGGGCCTTGTGTGGGATCCGCATTTTAAATTCAGATTTCCATGGCATCCAAAGACACAATTCTATGTCATCTGTCCTTGCTGCCGCCACAGCGCTAAAGGGCCTGCCAAACTGCCATTTCTAATAGGCATCAAATTAAAAAGTAGAATTTATCCTAATGCTTAGCTGAATTAAAAGATGATACCATCCCACAGTCTAATGAATGACATAAATTAGCTTTGTTCTATTTCAAGTCATTGTTACCGTGATTAGCATAGTGTGCAGGTCCTGCACTAGAGCTCTTTAACAACAATGATGTTTAAAAACTGGATTTTCTCCCAAGTTCTCAGATCTGTAACAGACAGACAGGTATCTATATGGTACAGAAAAGCCAAAATACGAGCAGTGGCTAAACTCAGGCTTGGGAGCAGTGCGGGGGTCTGTAGACATTTACTGACATTGGGAATGGACTTTTTTTTTTTTTTTTTTTTTTTTTGGCGGAACTGGGGATTGAACTCAGGCCCTTGTACTTATTCTACTGAGCCATCTCCCTGGCCCCCAATGGACCATTCTTGAATCAGGTTATTTAACTTTATTTAAAAATGATATGCACAGACAGTTACTTGAGTAAGCAATTAATCTTTCTTTCATGACTTTCCTTACACTCCTGGTCTCTACTGCACATTTTGTACCTCATTACTTGTCTCCATCTTTTATTTGTTTCTTCAAGAGCAGAGACCAGGCACCCCCACAAGGCACCCCCTGGGGAGGCACCAGGCTTTATGTGCGTTCTGCTCCTTTGGCAGCTTCTCCTGTATGCCAAGAGGTGTCAATAACACTCAGAATCATGGGCAAGACCCTGGGGGTAGACCGGGGTCTCTCATTTTCAGGAGAAGCAGGGCCAGGAAATCAAATAAAAGAAGGATTCTTCAACACCTCTTCTCAGGAACCTCAGGGAATGAAGCTAAGACAAATGGTTCCCTCTGAACTCTCCCTGGCCCACAGATTTGTAAGCAAATTAGATAGATTAGAAGATACATAAAAAAGTTAGGTTCCTAATTTATGCAAAGAATTAGCATCACCCTTGCCTCAGACAAACAAACAAAACCCAAGTGAACAAATAAAATCTTTTCCAGAACAACAACAAATCGACTCAATTCATCTTGCCCACTTATAAGATTTTGTGGTGTTCCTTAACCATTTTATAGTATGTTTGAGTAGTTTTAGTACAACTATTATGCAGATGTTGAAAAGCTAAATTCAGAAAATGGAAACCAGAAGGTTTTGTTGACATGGCCAACATCCTGAAAGAAGGAACGGAGAGTCCAAAATAAAAGCAACCGGGCAGTACCTGAAAGAAGCATTAAGGTATTAAAACCAAGCATTGCATGCTAGACTTCCACAGAGAGAGGCCGAGAATTCCAGCTGGCGGGAATCCTCAAGAAGAAGGCAGAAGAAGGAACATAGGCTTGGATTCCACACCTTGAAATTGGCTATAACGCTTACCAGCTCCTTGGAAAGCCATCAGGAGAAGTCTTCACCAACATCTCTGTCGCATAAAAAGTCTGTGATTTGTCCCATTCACTCAGATATGGGTATGGACATGGACTTGTCTTCTTTATGGCTGTCTGTATTTTTAGAATTTTTACAATGAGTACGTTCAGCTTATCTTCCTCTGCACATTATATTGTATAAGCCCACATGCACATATTTGCAAAAATTTTTAAAAGAAATTTGCCATTTTAGTTTAAGTAGGTACAAAGTTTATGCATCAGCTGTCTTTAGGATTCAGGCTGCTACTTTATGTTTTGAATTCTGGCCAGTTGTTCTTATCCAGAGAGTCTGTGGAATTCTGTTATGGTTAAGGAAGTGGACACTGAGATGAAAAGCAAACAGTTCCAATTTGGAAGCATTTGCGAACATTCCATTCCGGCAATTTATAGTTTTTGTTTTATTTCGGGCTTTTAGGTCTTCAGCCTTAAGTCCAGCATGTAAGAAAAGCAACCATCCGAGATGACTGATTAAAAATCGATAACACTCCAGTGCAAGTACACAAAATAACACAAATATTAACTATGAAAATAATGTAAAGCCAGCATTCCAGAAGCAGATGTAATTTAGATCTCAGACCCAACTACGCACATTGTGTAATGATTTGCTATATGCCAAGAAGAATATTTGTTTTTAATTTAGCTATGAAGTTCAATGTAAAATTGGAGTTAACAACACTAGGCATTTTTTTCTCCTGTTAATTGGTTAGACAACATTATGTAGTCACTTGGAGGCATATAATTGACAAATATCATTAATTCTCTTAAAGATAACCTTTATTTTTCTGTACAAGGTTTAGAAAATACATGCAAGTAAAAAAGCTAAGACAAAAATCACTCACAAACCTAGTAATACTTGCACATTTTTTCATCGGGTACTTTTTCTGTGTGTGCCTACCTAGATGTATGCACATTTTAAAGAACGACAAGAAAGCCTGGTGACAGTGAAGGGGCAGAGGCAACTTCTCTGTTGCTGGTGACAAATGTTTGTTAGTGAAGTGAATTTGTCTACAAGAATAAAAAGTGCACCAAAGAATCACAAAGAAATAAAAACAGTATTAGCGGACCCTGATGGAATGGCCGCAGGTTGGGTGTTGTGTTCTGGGAATGAATTACCTCTATGCTGTCCCAAGGGCTTGTTATGGCTTGCGTCAAAAACAAAAACAAAAATAAAACAACAACAACAACAACAACAAAAACCAAAACCGTCCATCCAGAGGATCTTGGTGTAGAGGCGGGGCTTCTGGAACATGGTGGGGCTGGTGATTGGAGAAGGGATGGGCTGGGGTGGAGCACACCACTAGGCGGCAGGGCTGGAGGAAGAGACGCCCCTTCCCAGCTCCTTCCCCTCTTCCTGGTCTCTCTGCTTCTGGCTGTCGCCAAGTGGGCAGCTCTCCCCACTGTGATGTTTCTGCTGTGGGCCCACCTGATCGTGGACGGAGACGTCCGGAACCAGCAGCTGAAGAGCAAACCTTCCTCCTTTAGGGTGTTTATGTCAGATGTTTCCTCCCAGGGATGAAACTTGACTAATACGCAGTGTAGGTATCACTGCTGTTCTCTCGTAGCAGAGGATGAATCGGGGCCTGCAGGGATGAAGTAACTGGCACGCGCATGATTAGAAGAGTGAACTCCACAGAAGGAGAGACACCGTTTGAACTTTGCTGATCTTCCGCTGCAAGGAGAGCCGACATTAGAATCCAAGTCTCTTGACTTCCAGTCCCTTCAAATATATTTCCTCCATCTGATCTTAGTGACCCTTGAAAAACGCTCAAAGAAGAGTTTGGGGCAAAATTCTGTGCATCTCTGAAGCGTCCCTGGCCATGCATGCTTGTGAGATCAAATTCACAAGACCCGGCGGCACTCAGGGTAAGCCGAATCCACGCACACTGAATGGAAACATCAGGAAGGGGTTTCTGTGGACACACCACAGATGTGTGCCTTGGAACAGAGGCCCAAGAGGTCTGCGATGACCGATTCACGGGAGAAGCCGGGAGGGAACGAGCGCCAGCAACACTGCCCACCACTCCATCCAGCACATATTATCCGAGAGCCTCCCACGGGCCAGGCGCCGGCTCAGGCCGCAGGGACACAATGGGATCAAATCAGCTGAAGTCTCAATCTTCTGGGAAGCTCACTCAGATTAGTGGTGGAAGGTGCCGATGGATAACTAAACACTGCTGTGAAAGAAGACAGCTCAGTAAAAAGGAAGAAGAGTGGCGGCGGAGGAGGGCTTCACAGAAGGTGGCCCTCGGAGTCTTCCTGATGGAGACAGTGGAGGGACGGAGTGGGGAAGAAGGCTTCCGGGAGAGAGGGCAGGGAGCCAGGGAGCGAGGGAAGCTCGGGAGGAAAGGGGTCCTCGGGGCCTGTCCAGGGCCAGGTGGGGTCCTGGACGGTAAGGAGTGGCCGTTATTATTAGTAAAATCTATGTAGTGGCAAGGAAAGAGGCACAGACTTTCTGGAAACTTTTCACTTCCTAATGAGCAACCTGTGTAGGACACAGCTGAGCCATGTTCCCAACAACTTACAAGAAGTTGTTTGCAGTTCTGTGGGGGCAAAGTTGGGACTCTGTCTGTCTCTGTCTGCCCCTCTGTCTCTATCGGTCTCTGCCTGCCCACCCGCCGGCCTGACTGTCCGCCTGTCTCTGCCTCTCTCAAGCTTTAGGTACAGTTCCCTCAACTCCATTCGTCCTACCTCCACAGTGGAAGACACTTTTGAGGAGCAGCCAGGGAGGCATGCCACATTAATAAAACTCACACAGCACATGGCACTTTGAAATATACTTTTAACATTGATTTCACAATTAAAACCACTTTGGAGGCTTGTGACAATAAAGTGGGTGTCAAAAGCATAAAGCACTATCGATCCGGAATCACACACCAACAATGGACTCTTGCTACAAAAGTGCTTTGGTGTCTGATTCTCACTAAGTTACTTTAACTCAAACATGGTGGGATTTTATTTGGTCTTTCTTTTTTCATTTCTCTTTTGAGAGAGCCTGAGAATCACACTTTGTGACTTAGTCACACTACATCACTGTGGTGATGGGCCTCAAATTAAATGGAGATGGCTTAGATTTGAATTATCTGTTTCGAAGTTTTAAGAACAACTTATCAAATTTCAGGTTCAAAAGCGCCGCCATACCTGTAGCCGAAATTTGTTTTATGGTTGTAATCCCGTGCAAATCTATTGAGGGACTGAATCCCATTAAACTTTTATTAGACTAGCCAATAAAAAAAAATTTGAACCGTAAGTTGAATGTGGTGGAAATGACTTCTCCTGATGTGACCTTTAAATGCTTACTTTAAAAGTCAGAAAGCAGAGATGGTGTTTCTGTGCAGTGCTTCCTCTATAAAGTCTTCTCCCCTGTTCCCTGTTCCCTGGCCTTCCCTAAGTGCTGCCAGCTGTCTCTGCCCAGGTGTCTGTCCCAGCAGGTCACAGCAAGGAGCACTGTCTGCTTCTTGGCTCCTGGCTCCTGCCAGGTCAGGCTCCTGAGGAGCTAACATAAGGTTGGATGTCGTTCCAGCGGTACCTGCAGCCGGGCTTAGTTAAAACCAACGAATAGGGGCTTGTGGGTTAGCTCAGTTGTTTTGAAGCTCCTGCTTGGGCAAACTCAGTCAGGGGCAGGGGACCGCAGTTCAACCCCCAACTCTACAAGCCACACCAGAGCAGCCCTTAAATGCAGCCTGAGCCAGAAAAAAAAAAAATCCTTTTTGAATTAAAAAAAAAAAAAGACCAATGAATAAAGATTTGAATTTGTTGTACTTCAAGGTGAGATTTCTGGATTGGGTCTTTAAATTTTGGGGCCCTAAGTTTTTTAGTTCTTTATAACTTCTAGAGAGCAGACCTTTGTTAGAGTGCTTATTAGTTAAGATTTTTTTTTTTTCCAATTTGTAGGTTGTCTTTTCACTCGGTTGGTAATTTTTTTTGATGTGCAAAAACTCAATAAGAGGAGGTCCCAGTTGTTAATTCTTTCAAATATTACCCATGCAGTTTGATTTTTGTACATGAACTGTTCGCCTACTCCTATGTCTTCAAGAGTTCCTCCTACTTTCTCTTTCAGGAGATTTAGTGTTTCTGTTTTAATGTTTAGATCTTTAATCCATTTTGACTTTAGCTTAGTGCATGGTGATAGACCTGGGTCGTTTCAGTTTTTGGCATGTAGAGAGCCAGTTTTTCCACCACCATTTGTTAAAGAAGCTAACTTTCTTCCAGCAAGCATGTTTGCCCGTGTCGAAGATAAGGTGGCTGAGTGTGTTTGTAGTTGCTTCTGCATCTTCTAATCTATTCCATTGATCCACGGAATCAAATCATTTTTTGACAATACTATGCTGATTTTATCAGAGTAGCTTTGTAGTATTTAGATAAAATCATGTCTGCATCTTGTACTATGAATAACTACTACAAAGACAACAATATGCAATGTATTAATTATTGTAACTGTCCTACTAACTTGTTTTGAAACTGTCTCATTGCTATTTCTTTCTTAATAAAATTAATGTTAAAAGAAGGTGAAATTTATTTGCTGGAAAGTGGAGATTTAAGACTCTTCCTCTTGGTGTATTTATTTGCACTTATATGGAAGGTTGGCCATCAAGGAAACCTGATTAGTATAAAATGCATCCTTCAGATGCAAATTCTACTTTTGAGTGTTACTACACTGTGCATTTAGTTTAAAGCTACTTTTAGTTTGAACTATTTAACTGTGCCAAGAATGACTTTTAAAAAGAAATCCTGTCAAGTAATCAGGTAATGGTTTTTTCCAGTTAGCTAGCCTGATGCTTTTAGATGCAGCCCGGAGGTGCATGTATCAATGGTCCATTCCATTTTTACTGCTGTGTAAGACTCCCTTCCATGGCTGTCACTGTTTGCTTCGCTGGCTGAGGAGCAATGGGGTTGTTTTCAGTTCTGGTACAATAAGGTTGTGGTAAACATGCACGTAGAGCTCTCTGTGTGGGCCACGTTTTCACTTCTCATGGATAAATTCCTAGAAGACTACAAGGCTTACGCCTGATTCATATTACAAGACACTGTCAAATCGTCTTTCCCCGGTGGGCTCTCAGCTCAGCAGCACTTGCTGTGGTCAGTTTTAACAACTATCCTAATAATTACACGGTATTGTTTCATCATGTGCATTTTATTTCTCTGATGACCAATGATGTTGAGCTCAGGTGTTCTTAGTTGCCACAGGTATCTTCTGACATGATGTTTGCTCATATATTTTGCCCATTTTTTAGCCTATGTTTTTACTTTTGTTTTCTTATTACTTAGTTGTGGTAAGTTTTGTAAGTATTCAGGATCCAGGTCTTTTATCAGATCTATGTATTAAAAATAATGTTTAGAAAACAAAAATACATTGTTTTAAACTTTTTCTTGATAGAATCTTCCAAAGAGCAAATGTTTTACATTTTGATCTCGAACTGAACATCTTTTTTTAAAAAATTATACATTTGGTACAGGGTCTCCCTATGCAGCTTGACTTATAGTGATCCTCTTGTCTCAGCCTTTTCAGTGCTGGGATTACAGGTGTGCACCACACCTGGTTTCGTTGGCTGGCACACCATGCCCAGGGCTCTGGGGCCAGCATGGCATGCAGTATTGGGGATTGAACCTGGTCCTTGCACTTGCTAGGCAGGTGCTTAGACTGCTGAGCTATTTCCCCAGTCCCATCTTTTCTTTTATACTTTGTACTTCATACGAAAATGACACAGATTTTCTCTTATCATCCTGTTTTTTTAAATGTGTATTATCTCTAATGTCTTATCTATTATTTCTATACTCTCTTTAAAATAAATTAAAATACAAAAAATAAAAAGGACAAGGAAAAAAGGTTTATTGAAAGGAAGAGTTAGTGTTTAATTGTTTGATCAATTCTATCTTTTTTTTTAGAAGTTGTATGTTTGTGTCTATGATCTAGTTGATTTTATTTCCTCTTCCTCCTCCTCTTTTTTTTTTTTTGTGCTAGTGATTGAACCCAGGACCTTATGCATGGCAGACCCATCTTCTACTACTACAATACATTTCCAGCCCTATGATCCAGTCCAAATAAATATTTGTTTATGCCCCAGTATAAGGTATGGGTGTTCTTCTCTTACTAATTGTTTTAACTGTTCTAGGCCCTTTACATTTATGCACAACTTGAGTCAGTTTTTCAGTTTCTACATTCAAAAAGAAGGCTGTTGAAATTTTGAGTAGGACTGCATTATAGCTATAGTTCAATCTAGGGAGAGTCAGTACCTTGGCACTGAATAACTTAATCCATGAACACAATATACAGTTATTTAGTTTAATTTTTAATTAAACTAATTAAATCTTTAATTTTTATAGTATTAAGCATACAAACATCATACATATTTTGTGAGGCTTTTCTTTAAATATTTTACATTTTTTGATGCTAATGGCAATGAACTTTTTATTTCAATTTCTCACTGTTCACTTTATACAGAAATACAATTGGGTTGATATATTGCCTTTGTGTTTTACCATGTCCTACACTCATTTTATTAGTGATAGCAACTTTTTGTAGATCCTTTGACGTTTTGTGTACAGAAATCATATTTTCTGTAAATAGCTCTACTGCTTCCTTTCCAGCTGTTTATATGTTTTATTTATTGTTCCCCATACTACACTGACTAGATCTTTCAGTATGATGTTGAATTTAAGTAGCAGGATAAGACGTCCTTGTTTTATTTCCAATTTTAGGGAGAAATAATGCTTTCCTTCACTATTAAGTATTATAATAATGAAAGGTAACTTTCACCAAATTGTGGGAGCTTCCTTCCATTCGTATTTTGCTAAGAATTTTGCCCATGAATGGATGTGAAATTTTATCAAATGCTTTGTCTGCATCTATGAAATGAACACATTTTTCTTTCATCTGTTGATATGATGAATTATACAGATTGATTTTTGAATGCTAAGCCAGTCTTCTATTCCTGGGATACTCTCCACTTGGTCAGGATTTATGATCGTTTTTCTATTTTGTTGTACTAAATTTGGATTGTGTTAAAGATTTATGCTGGTTTGCAGCTTTCTTGTAATTTATTTCTCTGTTTTTGATATAAAGGAAGTACTGGCCTTGTAAAATGTATTGGGAATAATTTCCGCTATTTTCTACAAAAGATGGTGTAGAACTGGTGTCATTTATTCTTACATGTTTGGTAGAACTTTCTGTGATGCCCCGGCCTATGATGTTCTTGGCTTGAAGGTCTGTACTATGAGTATAGCTTCTGACACAGATGTGGAAGTATTCAGGCACACTTTTTCTTCAGTAAACCTTGGAAATCTGTGTCATTTAAGAATTTGTCAACTTTATCTCAGTTAGTAAATGTGTTCTTGTACCCCATTCATGATATTCCCTTGTGACTATGCCATTTTCCACACTGCTTACTATCACTGCTTTAGGTCACAAAGACTCAGAGGACCCCTCCCCCATTGTTAGGTGCCTGATGAATGAAGATTTAAAGTAAAAAGACACAAGGAAAGGGACTAGGGTGTGGGTAAGTGAAAAGAGCAATCCAGTTGGCGATCTCTGGGAAGCCCGGATGTAGGAAGATACTATCCTGAGGATCCTGAGTATTACTGACTTCAAAAAGGTCACTGCGTTTCCATGCCGACCCTTGGCCTTGACCTCAGCATAGTATCAACTCAATACTGACTGCTCCAAAGCTTGAATCTTTAGTTTCAACCCCTTCTGTAAAGTTCCAGAATCTAGAAAGTGGGTGTGGTGGTGCATGCCTATAATTTCAGTACCGGGGAGGCTGAGGCAGGAGGAGTGTTGTGGGTTGAAGGCTAGCCCGGGCTACACAGTGAATTTAAGGTCAGCTGAAACTATGCAGTCAGCCCTGACCAAAAACCAACCAACCAACTAACCAAACAACTGCCCCCCAAAACCTCCCAACACCTCAAACAAAGAAAAACAAAACAAAAATTCCATCATCTGCTAGTTCTTTCATAGTCATTCTCCTAAAATGGCAACTCCTACTTGATTTTTCTTTGCATTTCTGCTATCTGAAATGCTCTCTACTTTAGTTATATGTCTTATGTACTACCTTCATCTCCACAAGAATGTAAGCTTCACGAGGGCAAGGAGTTTATTTTCTGTATTCCCTGCTTCCTGGCCTAGAACAGTGCCTGGCATGAGGAAAGAGTTTGGTAGATGTTTACTGAATGTATGAACTCATTACTCTTGACTCATAATTGATTAGCCAGTCACATAGCTCCTTGACATATGGTACTCATAGCCTATCATGAACCTGCCATTTATCTGTGCAACCCTATTCTTTAATTCCTTGATGATAACCTCAAGCTCCTGCCAGTTCAGTCTTAATCCAGAACCTCCTATGAGCCAGTGCTTGGAACACCAAGCTCTCCCAACGGCCCCGTCCCTGAACCCCATGGTTGATGCCTGCTGTGACTTTCCCCATCTCTTGAATTCCTACATAATGGGTTAAAGCATATATAATGAATTGATATTTAAAAGCATCATAGTTATTGCCAGCGCGTGTACTGCAGTGTTTAGTTCAATTCTCTCACTTGACACAAAATGAAGCTGAAGACTACAGAGCTATAAAACACCAAAAATGGGTAGAATTTAAACTAGAATTAAAATTTTAAAATTCTGTGTTCATTTATGCTTTTCACTATGATAATGACTTTTGTTTCATATATACATGTATGTATATTGTTTGTGTGTGATGTGTGTGTGAATATTTGGGTAAGATTTCCTCAATAAGCTAGGCATGGTGGTGCATGCCTATAATCCCAGCACTCAGGAGGCTGAGGCAGGAGAATCATTGCAAGTTCGAGACCAGCCTGGGCTACAAAGTGAGCTCAAGGCCAGCCTGAGCTGCATAGCAAGACCCCTGTCTCATAAAGACAACAAAACAAAACATTTTTAGGGGCTGGGGAGATAGCTCAGTAGAATAAGGGCTTGCCTGACAAGCACAAGGGCCTGAGTTCAATCCCTTGTCTCCCCCCCAAAAAAGATGTCCCTAATAAAACTAATTTCTTCACATTTTTGTACCTTATACTTTTCAACTCCTACAAACATCTATTAAAGTGATAAATGTCTAACAGATACTAGAGAAATTCAGGATGGGAGATGAACTATACACATAGATTTACTTTCCTGTTAGCCAAAGATCTAGATGTTTGGATGGACCAGAACACTTGGGGTGAACTTGAGCCCATGAAATCTGATTCAGTTCCATCTGAGGAGTAAAACATTGCAGTGCAGAAAGTGTTCTACACAGATTCAGGCCAGGGAGTAGTGCTTCCACCCTAGCCCAAGAGCTACAGGCTTATTATTTCACCAGGAGAACAAAGCTGTATGTGTGCAGAGTCAATCACAATCAAATCTTCACGCAAGAAGCTGTGTATAAACATTAACTTGGTGATCCCGCCTTCACCCAGCTGTCTCCTTTCAAATTTCCCCAGGGCGAATAAAAGAAGCAGACTAAAATAGCCCAATAACAAGAGGTTGACGTCTGAAATCCTCTTTGCTAAAGTATCTAAGTCAATGTAGCAAATATTTATATTAAGAACAGAAATGCTGGGAAAAGTTTCAAAAATTGATAGGGCTGGATATTAACAGACGTGTCAGAACTGCCCTGGGATGCTACACAAATGCCAGATTGATTTACCAGCTCCCTGCCATCCTTCTGAGAATCCCCAAGAGGAGAGTCCCTCCACCGTGCCAAGCAGCGCGAGCCCAGCAGCCACCAGGATGGACAGCAGGCTGGGCATCCTAGCCACTCTGCCCTGCTGAGCTGCAGACCCTGCCCCTCCCACGCTGCTCCCCTCCCCAGCCCTGCCCCCACCTGGGAGTTGCATGCACTGGGGGGATGGCAGCCAAGTCCCACTCCGGAGTGCACCTCCAGGAGCCCTGGAAGGCAAAGCTCCCACCACTCTCCTGGTGTTAAAAAGCAACGCCACATTCAGGGCAAGTTTTAATGTATCTTTCTCATTTTAAGATGATAAGGGATTTTTTAACCTGTTCACACCTATGTTGCACTAACAATCTAGCTAATAATGGAAAAACACGATGACAACAACAATAGAAAAAAAAAAAAGCAGTAAGACCAAAACTCTAATCTGAGTAATTCACAGTGTCAGTGTGAACAAGCACTGAACTTACTGCACTGCTGTAAAGCCCTGTGCCTCGGCCAGGCAGTGGTGGTCTGCAGCATTTGTTGTTCCCACCCACTGATCAGAAATCACTAACCAGACCAAGGTCATGTGCTCCCAGCAGCAGAGTGCTTGTTTCATTAAGAATCGCCAAGCTCACTTCTGTAGCTTGCTGGTCAGCATCAGGGTGCACAAGCTCTGGAGTCCTCCCAAAGAAAGCCCAGCGCCGCAGCTGAGTCTCAGGGAGAATTGGGGAACAGAGGGCCAGCCAAATAGCTCAGTGGATTAAAGCTCCTGCAAGCAGGCACAGGGGCCAGGGTTCGATCCCTGGGCCTGCCATGCAGGCCCTGTGCTGAGATGGTGATTGAGACTGGGCATGGTAATGCGTGCCTGTAATCCCAGCACTTGGGAGGCTGTAAATAGGAGAATCACTAGAGTCTGATCTAGTAGTAAGACCTGAGCACGCTGTAGACCCTTCCCTAAAGTGCAGAAGAAGAAGAAGAAAAAAGATCCTTAAAAAAAAGGGGAGGGGGAACAGGAGGATGAACCCGCCTCTACTTTCCTGACTGTGTCTCTCCTAGACCACCAGAACTGTGCAGGAATGTTCAGGTCTCCACTTATTCCTAAGACACAGAATAAAGTTCAGGCTTGGAAATGAATAGACCCACAGTTATACCTAGGCTTCTATGTACTGCTTGGGAAACCTTATATTCTTTTTTTTTTGTATTTTAGGGAAGGGTCTACAGGGTGTTCAGTCTCACTACTAGATGAGACTCATAGTGATCTGCTTGTTTATAGCTTCCCAAGAGGTTACAATTTGTAACCTCCCAAGAGATTACAAATGTGCACCACCATGCCCGGTTTCAGTGGCCAGCACTTTGCGCCCAGGGCTCAGGGGCCAGCATGGCATGCAGTACTGGGAATCAAACCCAGGTCCTTGCGTTTGCCAGGCAAGCACTTAGATCATTGAGCTAACTCCTCAGCCCTTGCTCATCTTTGTATTCTTTTCAGAACTTATGGCAATTTGCAAATGCTGGATGAAAAATGGAGGAGTTAAATGCACAAAATACTATCTGTATATTTGTTATCTATAGATGAACAGAAATCAATCCCAGACCTAGGAGTCCCTCCAGTATTTCAACTTGTTGCCACAGTTTTGTGTCCACTCTACTTCTCAGTCTCCTGTGGGCAGAATATCTGCTTGCAATTTTAATAATGTAAACTGAAAAATTCAATGTAGAATGAGGATTGGTAAATGATATAATGTACATATTATACAGTTTAAGTATCATAAATAAGATATTGCTTGTTCTTTCTGTGTCTTATACTTTATTACATTTTTGTTTCCACTTAAGTACAGTCTGTGGTAGCTCTTGGAAAGCAGCCCTAGGGTTGTACCCTTTCTGTCTGAAAGCTTTTACGTCTACAAAATGCATTTATTTCATCTTCACAGTTGGAAGCTGATTTGGCTACATTTAGAAAACTACATTTAAAGTGCTTTTGGTTTTGCCTTTTTGTTTGTTTTTCATGCGAAATTCTTGTTTCCAGAGCTGCTGCTAAGTCTGATCTCAATCAGAGTCTTAATTTTTGCTAATTTTTTCCTCTTTGGCATCTTTAAAGATTCTTTCCTATACCTTAAAGTTCTCAAATTTTTCTGCAATCCACCTTAGTACCTAAGAACTCTCTCATTCTGCAGTTTTATGGGATTTTTGGGGGGTGGGGTGGGGGTTAGTTCTAGAAAGTTCCTAGATGTCATTTTTTTGACTACTGGCTCTTTTATTGTCTTTACTTTCTTTCCTGCAAGTTTCCAGTCACTAGATGTGACATAGCTACACTCCATGAGTCCTTTTATTTTAAACTTCTCTTTATCGTTTCATCTCATGCTCTGGCTACAATTCCTTAGTTTTAATCTTCCCAACTCACTAATTTGCAACTTGGTTTTGTTTTTTATTCTGCAACTGAGCCCTCTATTAATTTCTCAGTGACAGCAAGTACATTGTCTCCATCTCCAAGGTCTCCTCTTGATTCTGTTTCATGGATGTAGTACTGTATTTTATTTTTCTGAAGATATTACTCTTCCCAGAAAGCTTAGCTCTCTGCTGCAGCAAGTTGTAAATTCCTTTTGCTTTTGTCGCTTCAATTTCTTGCTGTTGCTACTTCCATTCTTTCCTGATGATGGCTTCATCTTCCCAAGATGTCCCCATGTGGGCAGCCAGGCTCCAAGAGGCTTGAGGTGGTTGTGGGTGCTTGTGTTTCTCAGTTTTCACTGAGAACAGCAGATGGGCTGAAGACCCTGCTGCTGCAGAGAGCTTCTGTGTGACCGTGGCCTGGGCCCTCCCTACTTCTCCAGCCCAAGCCCCATGAAGGTGGAGGCACCAGGGCTGGAGGACAAATGCCCCCACTGACCAGTTCTGCCGATGCTCATTAGCTGTCCCTTGCCTTCTTCCCGCCAGCATTCCTCTAGGACTAGACCCACCGTGGGGCACCACATCTTCACTTATCCTTCTGCACACCTCAGCTCCTCCCTTTCACCGTCTGAGGAATTCCTCGGGGCCGCTAGTCCCTTGGTAAGTCTGCTTCTGGATGACAGGTGTGGCGAGGGATTCATGTGTTTTTCTGCATCAGCTCAAGACTTCTCTGGATTTGGTGCAGTGAAAAGTAGCCTAACATACCAAAATCACCCTCCTGAAAAGTATAAACTTACACTGAGTCTCATACAGGATATAGATACTAGAGAGGACGCTGGTACTGAATGGGTGTGCTGCCCTGAGCCCCCTGTGCATTTCTCCCGTCTGAGTCTGAATCACAGGAAAATACATTTCCTGACTCCTGTAACAACTGGCTTCCAGCTAATTGTAGCCAATGGGAGGCACTGGCGGATGCCTGGAAGGGGGTGAGAGGTCAAGGGTGTCCCTGCAGAGGGTCTCAACTGGTACCCAGGTCCCACCAGTGGTAACCGCTTATGTCCAGTTCCTGTTATCAGGTCGAACTCCTATAGCTGGCTGTAGCTCTGGGGCATGGTAGCACCAGCATGTCTCACTGTCCCTTCAGTCCGTGGGCTCCAGGAGCTTCTGTGTTACTGACTCTGGTGGGGGGGGGGTCTCAAAACCATCACAATTTCCTTGATTAAAGAAGATTATGGGGCCACAGAGGAACATGATGGATGATGCCGAGTGTGCCTAAGGAGAGTCACATGGAGAGAAAACATTCTCTCAGGCTTTCACAGAGAGCACATTGGCCAAGCAATGGCCGTGACTCATCCACATGGCTGACACTCACAAAGGATCTACAAAGTGCGGTACAGGGGTACAAGATAAATCCTGAGGGGACTTGACTGACCTTATCAGATATAAAAGTTACATTTCTTGTTATATAGGTCTTGCTTTATCTTGTTCTTAACCATCCAGCACAAAAGTATAAAAACAAGGTATAAAAAGTAAAGCCATATTAATATGCTGATTTGTAAAAGGCTCAAGTCAACAACTTCTGACATTGCCAGTCTTACGGAAAACCCACTACTATTATGGACTACTGGACTATTCTGGAATATTTTGCTGAATTCACACACTTATAATATTTAAATGACAATGGAATACCCTTCTCTGACAAAACTAAACAAAAAAGGGGATACAAATGAAGGACCATTTTGTATCTGTATATTCAATATAGTTACGATAGATGTACAGCTACATTCTCTTCATTCAGTGAATAGCAAGATTTGTTCTAATACTGTTTGTAAACAGAATATCATGTCTGCATCTTGTACAATGAATAACCACTAAGACAACAATATGCAATGTACTAATTAGTGAAACTGTCCTACTAATTGGATTTGAAACTGTCTCATTGCTATTTGTTTCTCAATAAAATTATGGGCTGGGGAGATGGCTCAGTAGGAGAAGCGCTTGACAAGCAAACGCAAAGCTCTGAGTTCAATCCCCGGTTCCGAAAAAAAAACAAAACAAAACAAAAAAAAACCTACCAATAACAACAACAAAAAACACCCTAACAAAACAAAATATTCAGTGTTATCTCAATAAAATTACGGAAAAAAAACCAATTTCCTTGATTAAACCCTTTTGCCGAAAGGTGTTAAGTGTTCTTGTCTTTTGGGCTTGATGACTTGATGATACAATCAAGGAAGAAGGGATATCTTCTTTGAAGGGAAAGAAATGAAGGAATTCTCAGCCACTGTTCTCAATCTCAAGGATATCCCAAATCATTTCAAGGAGTGACACGATATTCTTAACAAGGTGAGTCAAGGTAGTTTTGGAAGGAAAGCTTCTGGGGCTCGTCATATTCTTAAACACAGCACTGGAGTTAGGAAACACCACGGGTGTGTATGTGTGGGTGTGTGCACGCATGTGTGCGCACACGTGTGCATGTACCCTTTGAACATAACAGGGACCTTGCCGAAGGCTTCTCCATTTTTAGTTGTACCTCATGGGCAAACATAGTTTTTATAAAAAAACTACTTCTAGGGCCAGGGAGATGGCTCAGTGGAATAAGCGCTTCCCTGGCAAGCGCAAGGGCCTGAGTTCAATCCCCGGTTCTGCCAAAAAAACAAAAAAACCCCCAACCCCCCCCCCCCAAAAAAAAAAAACAAAAAACTACTTCTACTTCACTTGCCATGCTGGGGATTGAACCCGGGGCCTTGTGCATGTTGAGCAAGTATTTTACCTCTAGACTATATCTTTAGCCCCAAGAAAATCACTTTTTTAAAAAAACTAATTTTATTGAGAAAGAAATAACGATGAGACAGTTTCAAAACAGGTTAGTAGGACAGTTACAATAATTAATACACTGGATATTGTCTTTGTAGGAGTTATTCATAGTACAAGATGCAGACATGATGTCTTGTCTAAACACTATTAGTACAAATCTTTCTTCTCACTGAACTAAGAGAAAGCAGCTATACATTTATCCATATATATATATATATATATATATATATATATATATATCACCACAAAGTGGTCCTTCATTTATGTCCCCTTTTTTTGTGAAAATCACTTTTATTTTCTCATTTATTTACCATTTTCTCTGTTGAGGGAGAATGAGGTGAAACGACATTCATCTTCAGAAAACTTAAGGAGCTCTACTTCTTATCTGGAAATAGCATGCCTTCCGTCTAAGCCTAAGCAGCATCACCTCTGCAGGAGGGCTTTGGAAGCAGCCAGAGAGCCCACCCTGTGCTCACAGCCACAGAGAGAAGGGGGCGGAGAGAGAGAGAGGGAGGGAGGGAAGGAGGGAGGACGAGCCGCATTGTGTCACGGATAGGCCATCTGGCTGCAAATCTGAAGGCTCTGAGAGATGCCGTGCCTCTGTGAAGTCCTGAATACCTGCCTTCATGAGCAGCACAAGCGTTTGAACTGTAATCTATGGGCCATCTATTTATTAAGGGAGAGAGTTGACTTGGCATGGGATTAAACTGGTGCTTGCAGCAAGGTGCAGCTGTGCAGAAAGGCTTTTCTTGAACTGCTCTCAGGCCTGAGCCCCACAGTTGGGTCTGTCTTTCAGCTGCATGCCTATTACCCAGCCAGCCCTGCAGCTGGCGTGAGAAGGACGCTCCCACCCTGCCATGCTCTGCTCCTCACTTCCTCCACGCTGAGGCGGCGAAAACACTGCCAGCCCTCCCCTTTCCAGCTTTTCATGGAAAGCTGCCACTCCTAACCGGCGCCTCGGTGTGATTTCAGACTGGCCCAGGGGACCCACGTGCTTTGAGGTGAACTGGTAACGCAGATGCCAACGGGCAAGTTAACCCAAATGCTCACTGTGAGGTGGAAAGAAAAGACCGGGCGCGCTTACTGCCGGAGCTCCTCTTCTGTGAGCGCCTCGGTGCTCGGCTCCCCGGTGACAATGGCCAGTTGGTCCTTCAGCTCTTGGACTTCCTTCTGCAGGTGGATGATCATCTGCAGGGGGAGAGGGGAAGAGGTACGCATGTGAATGCCAGCTTGGAGGGGACAAACGGCCTCCTAAATTGTGAGCTTCCAGGGACACATAAATGGACAGAGAATGATGGAGAAGGCATTGCTATAGCTACCAGCCAGCTTTATATGGAGTCTTAATGTTGTCAAAATAGTTCTGGAATCATGATCATCATCATCATCATCATCATCATCATCACCATCATCATCATCATCATCTCTACTGTCTTCTTGAGGCAGTCTTGCTATGCAGGTCAGGCTGGCCTCGGGCTTACTTTGTAGCCCAGGCTGGCCTCAAACTCTCAGCAGTCCTCCTGCCTCAGCCTCCCGAGTGCTGGGATTACAGACATGCGCCCCCACACCTGGCCTGGAATTATTCTTTAATATAGGAACCCACTACTCCTGTTTCCTTTCCATCCTTCCTGAAGGATCCGGCCGAGACATTCAGAGGGCGTCACGCCCCTGTGTGTTTCCACACGTCTACCTGTACATAATGCATGGCGTCAGTTTTCATGCCTTCAATGAAAAATGGAAATGATACATTACTGCGTATAACTGCAGCTTTTTTTTTTTTTGCTTTGTTTTTGAGCTTATTTATATTGTTTCCTAGGGCTGTAGCTCACTAATGTTTACGAATGTGTAGTGTATCGACACTGCATTTTGTGTCTCTGTGCGTCTTGTCCACAAGGATTTTATTGTTGCTGAGGATGTCAAGATGTTCCCCCGCTGCTAGGTGAGTTTCCCTAGAGGGCACCTTTGCGCTACCACGTCTCCGTAGTGGAGCATGGGCATTGTGCCCTCATGGTACCCAGTTAAATCACTCTTCGGAGCTGTAAACTTCACCTCCCCATTAATGACATATGGATGTCCTGCTTCTCCACATTTTCAGGTTATGTCACGTTGACAACCGCTCTGTTACCAGCCTGGCAGGCGGGAAATGACACCTGGTTTGTACTTTCATAACTGCCCGTGAAGTTGACCATCTTTACACTGGTACTTGGACTGTTTGGGTTTCTTTTCCTGAGAGTCATTTACTCACACCTGTGCCCGTGTGTCAGCGAACTTGTTTTTCTTTTCCATATTAATTGGCAGGTTTCTTTAGCTATTCCAGGTGCAGATGCTTTGTTGATTTTATGCAGGGCGCCTATTTTCTTTCAGTCTATGCCATGTCTTTTTACTTTGAGGTTTTTGTTTTCTGGTTAAATGAAAGCTCTGAATTTCAATACAATTTAATTAGAAGCTTTTTCCTTTATTAGTTGTGCTTCTACATTTTCTCAATATCTATCTTACCCAAGCCATTGCAATATTTTCTTATATGGTCTTTTAAAAGTGTTAAAGTGTCGCTTTTCACATGTCAGTGAATTTTATTGTATACAAGGCATGACAAAGATCAAGCCTCACTTTTACGTGGCTACTGCACAAGGTCGGCTAGTAGAATTCTGTTCTGCAGCATGCTTGCATGGAGAAGCCTGCCTGTTCCGGGGCATCTGTCAGTTTCTAGACACATGGAAGCCCCACACTTGCAGCTACTCTGTCATAAGAAATTGTATCATTGTATCTAAATAAGACAACCCCCTTCATCTTGCTCCTTTATAAGATCAGAGCTGGTTGTTCTTGACCATTTGTTCTTCCATATAAACTTTACACCCAGTGTGTCAAATTCTGCCAAAGGCCCTCTTCCGATTTGTACTGGAATTATATTTATCTAAAATGTTAGCCTGGTAAGACGTTGAGTTAACAATACTGTACTGAACCACACCATCCGTGAATTTAGGAAATATCTCTGTTGACTCTTTCCAATAAAAATGTATAATGTTTTCTAAGTATCTTACGTGTCTTTATTATCTTTTGATACAGAGTCTCGCTACACAGCTGGACTTGTAGGGATCCTCCTATCTCAGCCTCCCGGCTGCTGGGATTATAGGTGTGGGCCACCATGCCCGGTTCTGGTGGCCAGCACGGCACACCCAGTTGCGGGGCTGATGTGGCATGTGGTATCCAGGATGGAACCTTGGTCCTCGTGCTTGCCAGACAGGCACTTAGACCGCTGAGCTAGCTCCCCAGCCCTCTAAGTACATTTCTTAAGACATGCTTATTTTATTCCTTCTAACGCTTCACCTTAAAGTGATGTGTATTATAAATTTTTGGTTATTATGTTTAATCAGTTTGAAATGTTCCCTTATAGTTTAATGAATTTTGTCAACATATGGATGAATGCTTAATGTTATCAAATCCTTTTTAGGCAACTGGCGATGGGATCATACAGTTTTTCTCTTTTAAAATGTGCATGAGATGAATCACTTTAATTCATGCGATTATCTTAGTATTAACTATTTCAAATACACCAAAAGGCATAAAAGAATCATTGTGCTGTCTTCTTAGCTTCAGGGAATACCCACATACCCAATACCTTGAGAAGAAACATTGAGAGCCCTTTCAAGTTCTCATCCTGTATAGCCTTCCTTAAATCAATACCCATTATCATGGGTCCTAAATTTGGCTTTTATTTGTTCCTGTTTTTCTTTTACTATATCCACTGATACATTTCCTAGTGTCAGATTATCTTTAAGCTCCTGAAATACCCCAGGTAGGTCATGATACCATAATATGACACCATAATGAAAATTCCTAAAATAGAAATTAGCATGCTGAGCCCAGTGTTGCCTTCTCTTTGAATACCTGGTATTACTAAAAACAAAACAAAACAAAACAAAACCAAAAAAAAAAAAAAAAAAA
>NW_004524581.1:25833276-25834178 GCF_000260255.1 Octodon degus | reverse complement strand
AAAGAAAGAAAGAAAAATAAACCCAACCCAAAACAGAGCAGATCTCCCTCCCTCCAAGCCTTTCTCCCTCTCCATTCAGCAGTTTCATTCATTTTCTAACTTTTTTGCTTGGTGGTTTCCACACTGAGGTGAGTATGTAAAGCGGAATTCAAGTGCAACAGAAGTAGAGACTCAGGTTTTAAATTTTCTACAAAACACTTTTTGTTTTATCTAGGTCCACATTAAAGTAGCCCAGTTCCTTGTGAAGGGGCTGTGACTCTCACTCCCTTGTTATAATGCCTTTAACCCACTCCAGACAACTGTAGCTCTTAGCTTTATTTCTGGGCTCCAGAAAATTCTTTTACTTTCTCTCAACCTCAGATATGTGTTTCAAAGATGCTTGTAAAATTTTGTATAGGTTTTTTTCCTCTCTCCTTTTTAACCAATGGTGCATGGTTATATCTGGTAATCTTTACAACTAATATGAAGACACCAATACGCATTATAACAACCTTTTGTTGGATTCCTATTATTATTTTTTCCATAATTTTATTGAGAAACAAATAGCAATGAGACAGTTTCAAACCAAATTGGTAGGACAGTTTCAATAATTAACACAACGCATACATTCTTTCTAGTGGTTAATTACTGTACAAGATGCGGACTTGATACCCTATTTAAAAACAGCATTAGAACAAATCCCTCTATTCATTAAGAGAATGTAACTATATATCTATCCTAACCTCTTTGAATACACAGATACAAAATGGACATTCCTCTGTATCCCTTTTTTTTTTTTTTGCTAAGTTCCATCATTTAAATATTACAGGTGTGTAAACTCAGCAAAATATTCTAAAAAAGTTCAGTAGTCCATAATAGTATTGGGTCTTCCACTTCACTGGCAATGTCAGAAATTGTAGATC
>NW_004524581.1:25814843-25827156 GCF_000260255.1 Octodon degus | reverse complement strand
TCTTCTGACCTTTGTTGTAGATCTTTGTTGCAGTTATAGCCTTAGCACCTACTGAAGTTCTGCTGTAGATCTACAAAGTTTGGATTTATCCAGCTGTGCCTGGCTTGGGTCTGGCTGCTGTGCTCAGTTCCCTCCTGTTGCTGCCCTTGGGGCTGAACCTGTTGTGCCCCTCTGGCAAGACGTTCTGCTCCTGGACTAACTGGGTGGTTCTGTCCCGTACACTCTCTGCAGGGATTGCAGCTGAAGGGTTTCACCCCAGGCCTGTATGCCAGGGCTGAGCTGAGTCTGGAGGGACAACGTGGAGTAAGGGGGAAAGGCATCTCTTCCACACACTCACCAGGCCTGGACTAGGACTGGATCTCGGGGTTCCCAGAACACGACAGAATTTCTACTCTGTGGGGGTGTGTGTGGTGGGGTACTATGGAGTATGCGGGGGCGTCCCAAGAGAGTGAAGGAGGGTGTCACCCATGCTGCGCCTGGGCTGGGACCAGTAGGTGTTGCCAGCACAGGGCATCCAGAAGCTCTCCAACACACTCACCGGGCCTGGGCTAGGACTGGATCTGGGGGTTCCCAGAATGTGGCAGAAATTCCTACTGGGCAGGCAGGGTAGGAGAGGTGGTGCGGAGGGGTGGGGGGCGTCCCAAAGGGCTGGAAGAGGGTCTCACTCACGCTGCGCCTTGGCTGGAACCAGTAGGTCCCGCCGGCGCAGGGTAGCTGGAAGATCTCCCACCCACTCACGAAGCCTGGGCTAGGACTGGGTCTGGGGGTTCCCGGATCGTGGCAGAAATTCCTACTCGGCGGGTGGGGTAGGGGTTGTGCTATGGAGTGGTGGGGGGTGTGTCAAGGGGGTGGAAGAGGGTTTCATCCACGCTGTGCCTGGGCTGGGACCAGTAGGTCCCACTCGCGCAGGGTAGCCAGAAGCTCTCCCACACACTCACCAGGCCTGGGTTAGGACTGGGATTCCTATTATTTTGCTTAGTGAAATTCTGTATCTTTTCTAATTTTTTTTCTTTCACTATTTTTTATTCTCTTTAAACAATTTTAGAGAGGTGAATTTGGGTTAACTGGATCATATCAATACTAAAAGTCCCAAAGAACATGATTTTGGGTATTCTGAATATGTCATGCTCCTAGAATTTCATTTAAATATACAGAGTGGCATGGTTTTATTTGCATCTTTTTCAAAAACATTCTCAGAATTATCAAACTATGTAGAATGAAAATCTTTAGACACTGAGTCATTCATTTGCAGTCTCCTCTACTACATTAATACTGATGTCATATTTTCTATTCTTATTGAGGTTTCCCAAGTCTAATCAAAACAAATTAATTTTCTGTGTTACTGAATTGAAATCTCAAAACTAAGCCACATATTCATGGCGTGAGATGGCCCCAGACACACCTCCCACCCGATTACTGCAGGAACTCCAGAGTGAGAGCCACGCTTCGTGGAGTCTGGCCCAACCAAGCCAGCGGCTGCAGATGCCAGCCTGCCTCACGGTGCAATCACCTTGTCGCTCTGAAGTTCCAGTACTTAGAAAGAAAGCGAGGCCTGCCATTAAAACTTAAGAGAGAAATACAGGAAATCCCATCTAACTCACACTTGGGTAATTTTTTTAGGACAAATTTTCAGCTGTCACTTGTACTTCAGACAAGCTCAGCATGTAGACTAATGAACAGCAACGTCAGCTTGTAGATGCAATTAAGAAGGAGGCCAGGAAACAACACTTGTCAGTTACCAGATTATTCCTTCTGTCCCAGGAAGACCTCAGCGATTTGTCCAATTATCGACGATTAGCTTTTCACTCCTGGCTCCTTCTTTAGGGCTCTCTCACAGCTCTACATCAGACATGTGACAGCGTTTGACTTTCTTTAAATTCCTCAAGTTCATTTAGAGGAAACTTTCTCTGGCTGAAACTTTCCAATGCCTAATGTGTTTATTTTCCTTACATTATGAACTAATTTTTGTCTTTAGGCTAACAGTGCCATTACTGTTCTTTTTACTCTGTGCAGGAATGCTGCGGGGGTGCCGGGAAGGACAACGAAAGCAGGACAAGCCACCTAGAAGGGCAATGTCCCTGGGTGTGTGCCTCTGCTTTCTGTCCCCTCTCCACAGCTGGGGCTCTGTACTACGCTGGCATCGGTCCAGGGCTGGCACCAGAAATAGATTCTGTCTCACCTGTTGGTTTCTCCAGTAAAAAAAAAAAAAAAAATCTCTGTCAAGGAACTTCGGTGTCCCCTGAGGTGACCAGAATAGAACAAATGGAATCACTTCAGGGGAAACAGGGCAAATAGGCAAGAGAAAGTAACTAATATGGGTAATGATGGAGTTGAGATTTTTTTTAAAATTTGTGACATTTTTTAATGAAGCACTGTGGGTAAGATGCCATGATTTTAAGTAATGCATACATCTCCTTAATGTTTTAGAGAAATAAGAAAAACTGGGTGATTTGAAAAGTAATACACTCTTAATAGAAATGGACACAACAGGTATTTTCTTTCAACATTGTCAGTGTTGGCATGAGTTGATTCAGTGCTATACTTCCTTTACAGAAAGCTAACAAAATAATGAAAAAAGGGTGAGGAGACAGCTTGGCGGTCTAAGTGCCTGCCTGACAAGCTCAAGGACCCAGGTTTGATTCTCGGTACTACATGCTGCGCTGGCCACCAAACCAGGCATGGTGGCGCACACCTGTAATCCCAGTGCTGGGGAGGCTGAAACAGGAGGATCACTATGAGTCCGAGTTGCCTAGAAAGACCCTGTTCCAAATACATAAATAAATAAATATTTGCATTTAAAATAAGTAAATGAATCTTATAACTTGCCACTGTTTTTGTGCATAAAAGCATTTTGATAAAGCTGGACTTATTGGTGTAGAACAAGAAACTTGGTAATTTTTTTTGTGGAACTGGGATTGAACTCATGGCCTTGCACTTGCCAGGCAAGTGATTATTCTACTGAGCTATCTCCCCTGTCCCTTAATTTTTCCATAAAGTTAACTTATATTTTAAAAAGCTCTCTAGAATAAGTAACAGGACAATTATAAAAATGCTTTTACTTGAGGCTGGGGAGATGGCTCAGTAGAATAAGCACTTCCCTGGCAAGTGCAGGGGCCTGGGTTCAATCCCCAGTTCCGCAAAAAAAAAAAAAAAAAAAAAAAAAGTTTTAACTTACTAATCATTAGGAGTCCCACCCTTACAAGCTTTTATAAAAGATGGCCTGTCATTTATGTCTTGAAAGTTAGGCTGATGCTTGTGAAGGGCTGAGAGTCCCATAGCGGTCTGAGCTGAGATTCACTGCACAGCCCCAGGGACGCCTGACCCAGCTGCACAGGGAAGCGTGGGGACCGGAAGGCAGGGCACAGAGCTTGGCCTGACTTTTGGTGGTGGCTCCTGGCTCACCTACTGATGAGCACTGAGACCCTGGTGAGTTATTTAACATCACTCTGCCCTGACTTTGTTGTCTGCAGACAGAGGCAGCTGCTCCTCCTCAGCTTGTTCCAGGAGCGAGTGTGGCCACAGTGAGCTGCAGTGGGCCCTTGAGATACTTTCTTTCCTAAACACAGTTAAAGCAGCTTACCAATCTGGGGTCGACTTCTTCGTTAAGGACGGCTTCGTTCTTTATGAGTGCCACTCTTTGTGCGAATCTGCAGGTCGATATAGACTCCTAAAAAAGCAGAAATCTTTTCTTAAAATCCTGTGGCACACAGAGAGACATCTTTCCAGATAAAACTCAAGTTTTATGCACAGCAAAAGGACTCATACCTAAAGAATGATGTGCATGAAAAAACCACAACGAAGAACCATGCTGCCAAGTGAGGGAGCTTTGCTCCAGGACATCATTTTTTTACAAAAATTTGGTTTTGGTTTAATAAAATGACCAATACTGAAAATATGGGAGAGCCTGACATCCTAAATGGCAACCGCTATGTGTTTTCAACTATTAATCTGTTAAACCAGAAATACAAATCAGCTGGTATCATAATACATAAACATGAAAGACTACAAAATAAATATTTGTAAAAGACCAAAAAGAGAAGCTTTTCAAAATGGCTCTCCCACAAAGCCTAGGCCTGCTGTTTTCTGTTTTCCTCTGTGAGGGTCGGGACCCCAAACACCAAACTGAACTGCTTGAGATGCCAGCTGATCTACAACAGTGCAGGAAAGCCACTGAGCCCCAGCTCCCGCCAAAGCATCCTACGCATGGCACCCAGTATCTGTCTAGGGACAGATCTTGGGGACATCTCTGAGCTACAGAGACCTTACTAGTCAGGGCAGAAACTGAGCAAAAGAGGCTGAGGGTCCCCTTTGCATTTCTGCGGGTAAGTGTGAACTCACAGGTAGGCTTTCCAAAAATCGCAGGGGGCTTCTTCAAACCATCCTGCACTGTGTGATGTCAGGTCTCCGGTGTGCTAGGACAAGACCGGCAAAGGACTCCGATCTGTGAAGTCTGTGGTCTGTCTGTCACTCACCCCGCACCTTCAGCTCCATCTCCCAGATGTGCAAGAGAAACTCAGCGTGAGCTCGCCAGCCAGAGAAGCCAACGCACCTCGATGTTCCTTTTCTCTAAGGACAGCGTGGCGATCATGGTGGTCATGCAGTTCCCCCCCAAGCTGTCCCTGAGGACGCTGGTCATCATGGAGTTCCTGTAAGGAATGTGTGAGCGGTTCTTCTCCGAAAGGGCGATAATGACCTGCGGTGACGAGAGGGAGGAGCTCATGTTGCGGGCAGGAAAGGCACACCACACCGTGGAGTGTGACAGCAACAGCCCACTCCAAGAAAGAGTAACTAAATGCATGGTGATGCCTAGAAATGGGGCCTAGACTGAATATCTGAAGAACATTCAGTAAGAACTGGTGATGACAGACTCAAGGAAAAGCAGCATCAACAGCACCGTGAGCCTTTTAATTTTAGACAGATGATGTACCTCTTATAGGACTGGATACGCTATTATTCTGTTTTCAGCCATTGGAAAAGCTGTATAAAAACAACAACCATGCCTGATAAATTTAATCCCACCCAAATCTGAGCTGTACCATGATAGGGAAGGCAAAACAGCAAGTAAGGATGATGGGAAGTTGCCCAGGGTAGAGGCTGAGATCCGACAATGGGACCCACCACTGTCCGGGTGAAAATCCTAGTCTTCCTAAGCATGATGTTCAACATCGCTGCCTCAGGCTCCTCTTTCATCAAACAGGGATAAATACTTGGGATGGCCAGAGAGCTGCAACGCGTGAATCACTTTCAGTAAGTCGCCTGTGATGAGTCCTGTGTGTGTATCTGCTGTCATCATGAGCTTTGGGGTAGTTTAGTTTGGTTCGACTTGGGCTTGTTCACCTTGTACCTCATGAGTTTCTTAATGGGGAGATGCTAGGGGGATGGCAGTTAGAAAGATGGAGATGGCCAGGGCTGTACCAGAGGGTCCACCAGGTGCTCTGGGCTGTCCTGGGGACATTCCCATGCTAGGAGGGCCATGGCAGAGCAGCTGGAATTAGATGCTCTCAGAAAGTGACGTCGGGGCACCTCAAGATCCTGGCTCCCAAAATACGTTGCCGACACCTGTTGTTCCAGCCCCGCCTCCACCTGGCCATGTGGTTTCCGTCAGCACAACTGTTTCACTCATTTGGTTTACAAAACGAAATGAGAAAACTTTTCTGAAGTCTGTTTTGAGCAAAAGCAAATGAACTGCACCACTGGTCTCACTTTAAATCCAGTCAGAGGTTTTATTTTAATTAATTAATTTATTTATTTGTGCAGTACCAGGGATCAAACTTGGGTCCCTGCACTTGCCAGGCAGGTGCTTATGCCACCGAGCTAACTCTCTGGCCCCCAAAAGGTTTGCTACAAGCCAGCAGCAGTTCGGGGACCTCTGTCTCGCCATCACTTTTCTACCCTCGGCTAGGAGGCCTCGGTATCCCCCCCTTCAGATCCCTATCCCCCCCTTCCCTTTCTCCCTTGCTTAGTCACCGCCCTTCTAGCAGGCACAGGCAACATAGCCAGAGCTTCCTCATGCCCCTCATGAAAGCCCAGCCCGTGCTCCACCTACCTCCTGCCCCTGCGCTGCTCCCAGCCCTCCAGCCTTGCCTGTCTCTTCTCAATGATCCCGTCAATAGCTGCCACATCCTGCCCCTTCAGCATCCCGTATTGTCACTCATCTGGGTGCCTCCCACACCACACGCCATTACTGCACGGGGCTCAGAGGACTCTGGCCTCTGTCACTGGGATGCCCTGTGCCCACGCACGAATTGCTGTCGCTAGGTGAGCAGGCTGCACCCAGCCGGGGTGCTCACTACTGCCTGTGGGAAATGGCTTCCTTGTTCATATGGTAGTCAGGACAATATGATTTCTTTTAGTTTCATCTTTTCTTTAAAAAGTTATTTAATCATTCTTTCCAAATGATAACTATTGGAACATTCCTAAACTGTGTTTTAAGTGTGTTTTGCTGTGTCAGCATAACGAGATTCGCGATAGTGCCCTGGTACATGTGCACAAAACGTCTGCAATGCCTTCATCCCTGCTGCTCCTTGCCCGCTGTCCTCCCTCCCCCTTATCTCTTCCCTAGCCCTGAACTCTTACTTGGAGTCTCCTGTCATCTCTCCTTTATCTATTGAGATTGCTCATAGTAGAGAAAACGTGGTATTTAACTTTCTCAGGCTGGCTTATTTAACTTGGCAGGGTGGTCTCCATTTATCTTTCAGTGAATAACGTACTTTGCTCTTCTTTGTGGCTGAATAATACTCCCTTGTGGATGTACACCACATGCGCCCCATCCGTCTGTCTGTCTGTCAGTCCACCCATCCATCCATCCATCCATCCATCGACAGGACAGACATGTGGGTCGCTTCCATAGCTCAGTTGTAACTGTGGTGCTTTAAACACGGGCATGCATCGCTTCTCGGCCTTTTGGCTAAGATCAAGTGTAAACACGGGCATGCGTGTGTCACTCTACTCTGATGTCTTTTAATTCTTCCAGGAGCATGCCATGGTGTGGCGGAGCTGACCAAATGGCATTTCCACTTTGACTTTGGAGGAGTCTTGGTGCGGATGGCCACAGAGGGGCGCCGGCCCTCGTGCTCACCAGCAGGGCAGCAAGGAAGCTCACTGCTTCCCACGCCCAGATTCTGCTGTCGGCCCCTTCTCGATCACAGCCTCTGCCCAGCATATGCCTTCGATCTCAGCCTCTTTCCCCCAAGCACTACCTTCTCGGCAACTCTAACCTCTCCCTCTGGATTTCTCTTCTGGGTTTCTGCTCCACTTCTGCCCTGACCCTGATTCTCTTCCAGGCCCGACCCATCGTTAGTGGCACTGTTACCACCAGTAATAACCCAAAGTGTCAGCGTTATCCTTGATTTGCTGATCTCTAAGCCAACCACAAGTTCCGTTACACTTACCTACAGAATGGGCCTAGAGCTGGGCCCCATCTCCCGCTGCCCACTGCTCTGTTTCCAGCTTCCTGGCGCCTTGCGTGGACCACCCCCTGACGCTCCAAGTCGGCACTGTCTGCCCTTCATGACCTGGTCTCCACCCGTAGCCCGAGGAGCCTTTATCAAATGTGAGTCACGCCAAGCCACTTCCCCGCTTCCGGCCTGCCTGCTCCCCAGGGCGCTCACTGCGATCCCTCAGGTCCCTCAGGGTGGAGGCACTGGTTCTGCTATGGCAGCCGTGGTGACATCCTGCAGTCCTGGGCTTCTTGTCCTAAGTGCCAGGTGGGTAACTGGAGGCTTTGTTCCACACTTAGGGGTACAGCTCTGTGTGTTCTTGTCTGCTCCCTGTTGGGCAGGAGCAAGGCTCAGCTTTCTGGATTTTCCTGAGATTCCTTTTTTTTTTTAAATCTTATTATTTATTTGGTACAGGGCCTTGCTATGAAGCTCAGACTCATAGTGATCCTCCTGTCTCAGCCTCTAAAATGCTGGGATTACAGGTGTGGGCCACCATATCCAACTTCAGTGGCTGGCATGGGTTCTGGGGCCAGCATGGTACATGGTACTAGGGATTGAGCGCGAGTCCTTGCACTTGCCAGGCAGGTATTTGTCCACCAAGCTATCTCCCCAGCCCTATTATTATTTTTTAAAGGACTGGGTATAGTTCAGTGTGAAGACCCAGGGTTCAACTGTCAAGGCTATCAAAAATGAGTAAATAAACTAGGATTCCCATGCCTACCTGTTGAACGTTTTAAATCAATCAATGTATCTTAAATGTTTTATATCAATCATTATAAGGTCAGTGCTGCTCTCAGTGAGCTCTCAGTGAGCCAAACAGAACTCAGTGCTGTGCAGTCTTCAGGAAACACTTTCCCTTCGTGATCCCTTTGGAGATCAGTTTTAGCCATGCAAAGGCCAGCCTGGGCCATTTCTTTAGGCGACGACCCTGAGCAGCCATCTTAGCTCTCCTGGAGAGTCAGGGGCACTACGCTGAGCCAGGGCCTGCTGGGGCCCGTGGAGGTCTGCAGTGACCCGGCATCCTCAGGTATTTAGGAGAGGGGCTGCTGTGGGCTCTCTCACCTGAGCAGGAACTCAGTGATCTTTGAAAAGCACTGGGGCAGGGCACACACACCCCTGCCACCAGCTGTGCATGCATGCGTGCGTGCGTGCATGCGTGCGTGTGCACCTGCGTGTGTGAATGTTTGCTTCCACCTTGGGCTTCTTGTATAAATAAAATGACAAATGTTCCTTTGGGCATTCTTTTTTATTTTTAAAAACATCTTTTACTTATTTATTTGGCACAGGGTCTCGCTCTACAGCTCAGACTCATAGTGGTCCTCCTGTCTCAGCCTCTGCAGTGCTGGGATTACAGGCGTGTGCCACCATGCTCAGTTTCAGTAGCCAGCTTGGCATGTGGCCAGCACAGCCTGTGGTTCCAGGGATTGAACCTGGGTCCTTGTGCTTGCCAAGCAGGCACTTAGACCGCTGAGCTATCTCCCCAGGCCTGCTTCAGGCATTTGTTAAGAGACAGATTGGAACCTCACATTATCCTTGTCTGTGTGGACCTAGAGGTTATGGTTGGCATCGATAATTCAGCTTACTATTTAATGAAATAAAGAGATTTTTATTTAAAGAGCTCAGAAAGGCATGAAAAATTATCTTCAGAAACGGACACCAACTTGGAGCAGTTATGAGCGGCCCTGGCCCCATTAATTATTTTCTGAGCACAACACATTCAGCAGGAGCCAAATGGAAACCGAACCTCTGAACAAGTCGAGCTTCTGTTGCATAACCGCTGAAGGAGCTGAGGCTGATGGCTGTGGGCGGAGGCGGCTGCTGCTGGTTCCCAGCCGTTGTTTCCAAGGTCTGACAGTCACCTTGGGTCACACCGGGGCCACTCAGTGAGGCTTGCAACCAGGAGCGCAAGCGTTTCTGCTCCCTGCCTTTGCCTCACATAAGCTCCACTGCTAGGGCCAAATGGACCCTGTTATTGTGATGGAAAATGTTGTTGTGATTTTTTTAGGAAACATTTTTGGAAAAGTACTGCATGCACAGAGAGGACTACAAAACTAATGCTATGCTGGCAAACACAAAGTTACGTATTTATGGTCATAACAAGGTGCAGTCGACTAGGCAGGCTGCGGCCTCCGAGCAGGTGGGAGGGCTCCCTGGTAAAGGGTCCCAGGAGGATGGCCAGAATTCTGCATGAAATTCCTAAAGCAGGGCAGCTTAAGGACAGCAAGGCAGGGGAACAGACACTTTCTATCCTGTGCCTCTGTCTCTTACGTTGGGACTGAGTGATCAATCAGCACAGTGTCTCTGGATTTCTACTCCAGCATCCGCTGACTATGTCACAGGTGTCCATGTGTGTGGCTGTTTTGCTGGTAGTGCGACAGCAAGGCCTTCCTGCAGTCACGCATTTGTTCCTTTGACTGCTGTAGCTCACAGTCCCAGCAGACCCACAGTGCACTGAGGAGGGAGAGAATATGCCCAGTCACACCAAATCGCATCACGCGTCCAGGCCCCCGAGGCATATAATACGGTATTACAGAAAGGGAATTTGATTATAAGCAGCCCAGAATCCTGTTATTTCATTAAGCACCTTCCCATTCTTTTTATTACTTTTTATTACCACGTCCTCCACAGGTTTCCCCCACTGCCTTTTCTGAGTGAAGCTCCAAAATTCCTTTTATTCCATCCACTCGCTCTGGCAGCTCCTCCTAGACTCACTCAACGCCATGCATCCAGGACTTCAGCCTGCAGTTTTCTCACAGTATGCTCTGCCTGTCCCTTGGGATAATCTCTCTTCTTGACCTTGTCCCAAGCCCCTCCTCGCCCACAAAGGCACTGGGTATCATGGTAAATAAAGTGGGAGAAAATACAACAGATACATTCATCGCAGAGGGCTGCTGATGGCATGTGAATGACGTCGTGACCTCCAGCGAACTGGTTCCCTGGGGCTGCAGCAAGCTGCCCCCTCGGCCCGCCCATCCCTGCTTGTTCTTCAGGTCTCTGCTTAGCGTCAGACCCGCAGGGAGCTGTCATGAGCTCTCACCTCCTCAGTCTGAGTCACATCTCCCATCACGAGCGCGCCGCACAGCCATCGGGGATGACGACCACATACTTCATCATGACTTATTTAGTATACCTCTCCCTGCACTGAACCAGCACTTTTTTTTTTTTTTGGATACCGGGGATTGATACCAGGGTCTTTGCTTTAAAAGCTATATCCCTAACTCTTTTCATTTTTATTTTGAGGCAGGGTCTCTATAAGTTGTCCAGGCTGGGGTCAAATGTGTAATCCTCCTGCCTCAGCTTCCCAGAGTGCTGGATGATGCCCACAGATCGCCACATTCGGCTGCCCCATGAGACCTCTGAGGTAAGGACTGTTCTGGTCTTGTTCTAGCGCAGCCCTCGACATGCTACAGGTCTGCACAAATACTTGTTAGATAAATACGTGGAGTGAAGGTCAAAGGCTATATAGCCACCAAGGCTACTCACACCATGCTGATGTGAATTTTGAAGAGAAGAAATGTGAAGAGAGGCGTTTAGTGACAAGTTTAGTGACAAGCAGCAGCTTGCAGAGGTTGTATAGACCTGGGGAAGCAAAAGGCCTCGGGGCAAAATGTTTCCTTGGGTGATTACAGTTCATGCGAGGTTGACTTCAAGTGATGCGTGCAATTGTGCGGAGACAGATGGACACAATGGGGATTAAAACAGTGCTACTTTCAGAAGCGAGACGACGTACTGCTTTGAAATATAGCACTCTGAGTAGAGTTCATTAAGTTTTCATATCATTGTTGTGGAAGTGTTCTGTTAAGGAAAAAGCTCTGTTAAGGACAAGCGGTGCGGACTATTTGAGCAAGAAAGCACTCAGGACTGCTGACTCTTGTCACAAACACGGAACTGATTGGAAGGTCATGCGGGCCCCGCCTTCCAGGTGCTGTGTTAGTGGGGTTCACTCGATCAGCATCTAGCCGGTGTGTGCTGTTCAGGCAGATGCCCCGAGGCCACTCTCGCCCTTCTGTCTCAGCCAATGTGTCCAGCAGGAAGCAGTCCGCATCAGATAGTACAGGTCTCCCAAGGTTCATTATGCAGTTTAAAAAGTTTTTTTTTTTTTTTTTTTTTTTGGTTTTTTTTTTTTTTGTGCAAATCTTTCAGCCTCAACACTCATTAATAAGTCCTTCTGCCTCGTCTATAGGTTCTGTACTCACCACCCCAGTTTTGCTCAAATTTCTTTCTTGTGAAAATAGCAAATTTAGAAATCGCTGCTATCTTTAGCATTCAACTCACAGCCCTTCTACTTGCAGAGCTGAAAGGAACCTGAGAAATCATCTCATTCAATTCACTCTGTTGCGAGGGGAAAATTTTATTTTTACTGGAAGATTTATTTTGCTAAACTCGGATTCACTCTCTCTGCCCTCAGAGTCAAACTCAGAATTTAGAAATGGAGCAGCACCTGGGAGGGACCTGAAGCCACCAGGGAGCAGAGGTAGGCAGTGAATGCGGAGGCCCAGGGAGAGAAGGGTCAGCGCTTTCGATTCGGGGAAGCCACTAGGAACTGAAAAAATATCATTCACCTCTGAAGTCTCTTCCCACACCTAATCCACTGCGGCAGCCTGGGAAGCAGGCAGTAGGAGGCCATCTGCAGTGTGCTCAGCAGCACTGAACTGCTGCTTAAAATGATTAAAACTGCAAGCTTTATGTTGTGTGCATTTTACCAAAATAAAAAAGAAACAAAATAAAACAGAAATATGAGCCTGCTGCAGAGCATGCCAGGCAGAAGTGGCCACGGCCACGTCTCACTCTGCCCATGCGGCCACGGCCACGTCCCACTCTGCCCATGCGGCCACGGCCACGTCCCGCTCTGCCCATGCGGCCACGGCCACGTC
>NW_004524581.1:25778676-25814478 GCF_000260255.1 Octodon degus | reverse complement strand
CGCTCTGCCCATGCGGCCACGGCCACGTCCCGCTCTGCCCATGCGGCCACGGCCATGTCCCGCTCTGCCCATGTGGCCACGGCCATGTCCCACCTGCCCATGTGGCCACGGCCACATCCCGCTCTGCCCATGTTACCTGTTCTAAGTAATGTAGCGACAAGTTGATGTACTTGGCCTCTGTTAGAAGCTGGCCCCCGACTCCACTCTTGGCCACTCGCTCGGAGCCGGCCAGGTCCACCAGGTGGAGCTTGGCGTGTCGGATGGTTGTAGATCCGGGCTCCTTGCTTGATAAATGAACAGTGAAGATGCAGTGGGAGCGGGTGGAAGCTTGGTTCATAGGTGTCTATAAAATAGAAATGACAACACAAAGGTCAGTAGTAAGAACTTAAAAAAATATTTTAAAATCATTTATCTATCTATTTGGTACACAGCTCATACTCATAGTGATCTTCCCGTCTTACCCTCTCCAGTGCTGGGATTATAGGTGTATGCCACCACACCTAGTTTCAGTGGCCAACATGGTGTGCCTGGGGTTCTGGGCTGGTACAACATGCAGTACCGGGGATCGAACTCCAGTCCTTGAGCTTGCCAGGCAGATGCTTGGATGGCTAAGCTATCTCCCCAGCACAGAAAAGCAAGAAGCTTTGAAGACCATTAGAAGATTTAGATTTATATTCCTAATAGTAACACATTTCCCATGAGGCCACTGTTGTCACATGGAGCAAAAACACTCGTGGCTGAGACCGTTAAAGTGGCTCTTTCCATGTGTCCCCCATGGATGGCTGACAGCCAGTGTGGATGGGGAGACTCAGCAAGTGAAGGAAGAGTTCTAATGGAGGAAAGACTGAGGCCTTCCTTTTGCTCTTCAGCCAGTGTACCCACAATGCCTCACGGGATGGCGGGAGAATGTGCACAAGAAGGAGCTCATCTACACGGCCGTGGGCGGGACTCACGGAGAAGGACACCCAGCACTGCTGCTGCTGCTCGGCACTGAGCTGAGAAGCAGCATGAACAAGAAGACTGAGAGGGCAGAATGCTGGGGAGAGTAAAGCATCATTGTGTGCAGAAAATACAGTGTTCTCCCTCGAAAATGCAAGAGCTTCTATAGAGTGATAAAAGCCGAAAAGCTTACTAGGGTTCCTGGATGTGAGATCATTATGTGAAATGGATTAAGTTCTAATGACAATAATTCATCAGAAAACACAGTATTATTCATAATGGCAACAACGAGCTCACAAGGGGCTCTGCACATTAAAGACAAGCAGTCTACGGAGAAGTAACAGAACAACACTGACGTACACCGGAAGAAAGCTTGAACACATGATGGGCGGTGCCCCTCAGATGGCGCGTGGCTGGGAAAGCTGAAGTTTTCTGTTTACGCCTATGTGTCTCTACATTTAATGCAACTGAAATTAAAATGCTGCTGGTTTCACTTACAGAACAAGAAAAACTGATTCTAAAAACAATGGGAGAGAAAATCCTCGCATAAGAGAAAAGTTAATTTTGAGAGGTGGAAGTCAAAATTGTTCTTTCATATGTTAAGTTATACCATAAAGCTGTGATGATTAAAACATGTGGCAGTGGTGCAGTGGGCTAGAGCCAGGCCCATGAAACACATGGTGCTCCTGAGGAAGTCTACACAGGACAGCACGGACACTGCAGCAGAGTGGAGAGAGGGCAGACTGACTGACAGGCTGATTAACAGACTGATTAACAAAAGGTGCTGGGGCAACTAGCCTCTTCTCTCAAAAATTTTTTTTTTTCAGATTGACTTCATATTGTACACTTGAATAAGTTCAAGAATGAATCTAAGCCTCACATGAAAAACAATACAACTTTAACACTAATATAAGAACATATGGAAGCATATTAATAACCCCAGGGCAATACATTACAAGATAACACATATCACAACACAAAATAAGAATGAATTGACTGTGACCAGATAACTTCAAACATCAAGATTTGTATATGAGAAGACATGCCTTAAACTTAAAGAACTGAGAAGAGGTATTTGCTTTTTTATTTTTATTTTTTTCTTGTGGTACTGGGGATTCAACTCAGGACCCTGCGCTTGCCAGGCAAATGCTTATTCTATTGAGCCATCTTCCCAGCCTGAGAGGAGGTATTTGAACAGAAAAAAAAAAAAAGAGTATTTGAAGTAAAGAATGCCTACAAAAAAGACAACTCAGAAAAAAAATAGGCAAAGGCAAAGAGTAAGAATAGGGAGCCAATAAAGAAATCCAGAATCAATAAATGAATGATTGAAACTATAAATAACAACTGTGCAACTTAGAACTATAAGGATAAACTATTTCACACCCATCAGACAGTAAGCATTGAAAAAAAGTAAAGTCTAATCATGTGAGAAGGTAAGGAGATGGATTTGTATATCCTGCTAATGAGAATATAAGTAAGCAACATTCTTTTGAGAGCAACTGTGTTTTCCAAAAAATAAGACCTTGCTGCAAAATAACCAGCCCTGAAAGCTAGAGCTCAAAACCGCCAGCCCCATCAGGCTGTTCTTGTCTCTGCTCCCTTCCTCTGTGGACACCGAGCAGGGAGCACGGATGGCTGGTGGGGCAAGGCTAGGCTGATGGGGCTGCCATTCCTGAGCGCCAGCTTTCAAGGCTGATGGTTTTCCAGCTGGGTCTTATTTTGGGGGAAAGAGAGACTCTGGCAATATATGGGAATGCTGCAACTGCCTGAAATCTGTGACCCAGTATCTCACGTTGGGCATCTGGGGCTGCTTCCTAGAGAGAAGTCTTGGGCAAGCATGCCAGGAAACACGTCAGAGGCCACTCACCGCAACACTACCCAGAGCAGCAAAAAACTCATGTGAAATATACAATGGACATGGGAATCTTGGGGAAAAGGATAATAAACGGGGATTGGAACTACAGAGAAGTTAAAATGAAAAGCTTTGGGGAAAATGAACACATTTTTAGAACAGAATGCTGAAGGAAAAACAGCAAGCTGAAGGAAGATGTGGACTGCATGACAGAGTTTCTATAATCACACAAGTGATACTGTTGTTCATGGAACTGGAATGTAAGTGCACTGAGATACGGAACAGAACAACACGGTGATTAACAGCGGTGGCTGCCTTCTGATGAATGGAGTGAGAGGCCAACAAGGGACTTCCAGTTTACCTGCAGCATGCTTTTCATTTTGCTTACAAACTACTAGAAGGAAATTCTGGGTTGCGAACACATTATATGCTGGTCACACATCATTCTTTGTACATTCGAGAGTTTTCTATCTTCCACAAGAAAGAGAAGAATCTGACTCAGTACATGAGTGATGTTAGCAGGATCACCCTCTCAAACAATAAAGAAAGAATATTTCAAATGAATGTTCATGTATGTCCAGACGTCCATCTTTGCAAAATGGGATTTGGACAGTGAATGTCAGCATGGAAGCACAGCTATCAGGTGGGCCAATGTTACATGGACGCTGCTGCAACCAGAAATTCCTTGTGTACATGTACATACTTGATACACACAATGGTTGATTTATACCAACAAGCAAAACACACAGATGTCAATGTGCTGGCAGTGTTGGTGATGTCGACGTAGCCAGCAGGCTAAGTACGCTGCAAATTTGAACCATTCCTTGTTGCCACAAGAGCTGTGCCCCAACATAGCCAGTGTGTGATTTTGCACACGAAAGTAGATCAGCAAATAACTGCATGTCAAACCGCAAACTCAAATTTAGAACCTAAGTTGAGGTGTTTTGGAAGCAACTGTAAGTTATTTGCAGAACTTAAACATGGGTTTCATTTCGTTGTTCTATTCACATAACAATAAATCCTACAGCACTGTAACGAAAGTCAAATTAACAATCGATATACATGAATAACGCAGAGATGATTCTCAACAGCTGCCTTCGCTTCGAAACCGATATGCCGAAACTGCAATCAAATGTGGACCATTAACAAGCATTGGAAGCACGAACCCATTTCAGAGGAATATGAGATTTACAAAAAAAAATTAAATTGCATTTCTGGAGTCTGTAATTAAAGTGCAGTAATATGGGAGTCCGTGCCTGCAGTTCTGCAATGTCTCATAAATAGTTTCGGCATGAAGTAGTGGTTGGTGTCCTCGTAGATAAAAATTTCGTAAACCTCAGCAGAGACGCTTTATGGGGAGCTATTTCAGTGTGACTGCATGTGTTGGTGTCTGCTCCGGGGTTAGCTAAGGATGTCTGCAGGTTCTCACGGCCACGCCCTGTCGCTTGTCCTTTGAAAGGTAAAATCACATTCAAACGTTTCTGAAACGGCTGGAGAACAGATGGCACCACTTAGGCAGCCCGTTCACACCGAAGCACATGTTTGAAACAAATGTGTTTCTGGCATGAGACTTTGCCGCTGGAAGAATTCTCGGCACGATTAATCATCGGCACACAGACAGCTGTCGCGCTGCCTATCAGTCTGTGGGGGGAGCGGGGGCAGGCGGCGTGGAGACAAGAAGGGAAAGGAGACGCGGACCTCACCTGCGAGGAGATTGCTGTAATCTTGTCGGGACCTGGAGCCGAAGGGCAGGAGGCAAGGGTGCACGCGGAGAGGCAAAGCCGCAGCGTGCCCAGGAGTGCGGTCTCAGTGCAGACCCTCGGGGTCAGGCGTGTTCAGCCCTCGGCCTGCAGGCCGTTGGCCCTCTTTTCTTTTAAAGTTATAATAAAAACATCTTTAAAAGGAAAGTCCGGGTCGGACCTGAGAACCTCGCTGCTCCTGCATCGCACAGGCTCCTACCCTGCTTCCCTGCTGGCTTCTACCGTCAGACGCTCTCTCCCTACTTCTCACTCCATCGCTGTGCGTCTCCTCTTCCTGTACTGCCCCCCCTTTGGCCCCTAGAAATAGGCATGTCCTGGGTGACAGCCATCATATTTTTCCCCTTGGGGGCTCTTTGGTTCAGCTCCAGTCCTTATCGGCTGGGCTCCATAGTGTAGTGAAATCACACAGTCAGAATTGGGGACTGATGGCCTGGTTTCAAATCCTGGTTCTGACACTTGCTGGTGTGGAAAGCTTAAGCAAATTTGTATGTACTATCGACTTCCATGTCTGAAGGCAACAATAAGACCTGCTCTGCTGCAGAGTTGTAGTAAATGCTACATGAGTTATTGGGTGTTGTCTCAGTGACTTTTCTCTTGTTGCTGGGACAAAACACCTGACACCCAAAATGAAGGAAGGAAAGCTGTATTTAGCTCAGTGTTAGTGGAGGTTTCAGTCCATGCTCAGCTGGCTCCAAGGCAGAGGGGCACATGACAGAGAGCAGCTGTTCATGGCAGTGAGAAAACAGTGAAGAGCAAAGGGGAGGGCAGTGGCTGCAGCTGCTGGTGAGCCTCTGCCCCCTCCTTACACTGTAATGCAGAGTACCTTCCCCAGGGTAGACGCAGCATCCACACCCACAATCTCAGCACTAGAGCAAGAATCAATCATAAACTCCAGAAGCGGCCCCATGACTGCATGAGGCTTTGGTGGGACAACTGAACACAAACGGTAACGGGTGTTGAAGGGCTTGACGAAGGGCAGAATACATGAGTGTCCAGCACTGTCTGTAGTTACTCCTTTCCAGTGCCTTGTTTCCTTATTTCCCGACTCTGAACGCCTGATGAGAACATCCAGCGGTTAGTGGGAGCTGCCGCCAAGATGCCTTGACACTGTCTTGACTATGTCGCTTTCTCTCTGTATCCCATGGATGGATGTCTAGGAGGAGGGGGCCTTGATGTCATGGTGGCCTTGACATGTCTGTGAGGCCTGCTCAAAGCTCGGAGTCTAACATGAGACCCCATCACAGTTACCCTGATGCTTGCTGGAGTTACCTGAGAACATACTGCCTACAATCTTCCCATCTAGATACCCTGTTACTGGAACAATCCACAACCTCGTGTTTTCCTTTCTGACTTTTGTTCTTTATAAAATGCCTGATTTTTCACAAAAGCAATCAAAATTATTTCCTCTAAATTCAGGATCATAGGTCTCATTTTTATCTAGCAAGCTGTCTGTCAAAGTATAGTGGTTTCAAAAAAGAGAAAAACAGATGATGCCTACCAGTTCCATTTAAAAGTTAAAAACAGCTTTAGAGCAATCTAGAACAGATGCCTTGTAGTTACGATTCACCTTTATGATAAGAATGGCCTGCTATATTTTTCTATATATCCCTTTTAACATTCTCAAAGATCTATTAGCTGATTTAGTAACATGAGGAAGATGGACTGTCAGCATTAACGAGTGGTGCTGTTCAGGCTCCTCTTTGCACGTCAGGACTCAAAAGATTCCTTCCCTGTGGCTCATTTTTCCAAGAGTTGGCAAATCAGAGTCAAGAGGATTTATATAAAGATCTAGACCTGCTAAGTGGAAAAGCTACGCCCAAGTGAGAAGCAATTTGACGGAGAGTATCTTTAATGGGAATGAAATTCAATGACCATCCCCGCTTATCACCCTGAAAGAGCATCGGAGCATCCATGAGGATAAAGCTCTGGACAATGAAAACAGCACAAGCCAAGCATCCCCCTGCTTTAGTTTTTCTTTCTTTCTTCTTTGGAAGTATTTTTATTTTTATATTTTCCCATAATTTTATTGAGAAACAAACAGCAATGAGACAGTTTCAAACCAAACTGGTAGGAGCTTTAGTTTTTCTTGATGGTAAGAAACATCACAGTGAAATTGAAATTTAGCCCCAGTGGCAGTAAGTAACACATCACAGTTATCTTCCAGAGCCATTTTTCATCTTTCAGATTGAGTTTATTTCCTGTTCTTTTAAAATTCAGTCCAGCACAAAAATGTCTAAATCTGACCATGCACATAACCAGAGTAGTAATATCTGACTAAAAGAAGTTTGAACTTCTAAGAATTTATAGCAGTTTATTTCTCCAGTTATTTATTTTTATGTATTTGGTACAGGGTCTCGCTATGCAGCTCGGACTCATAGTGATCCTCCTGTCTCAGCCTCCCCAGTGCTGGGATTACAGGAATACACCACCATACCTGGTCTCGGTGGCCAGCTCAGTGTGCCGAGGGCCAGGGCTGACGTGGCATGTGGTGCCAGGGATTGAACCCTGGTTCCCGTGCTTGTCTAAGCAGGCACTTAGTTTGTTGAGCTATGTTGCCGGCCCTTATTCCTACCTTTATAGTAGCTCATTTGCATATGTAATACTCCAAACCTTGAGATTATAGGTAAAGAGAAAATACCTTTACTATTCTGTATGGATACAGGTGATGTAACACAGCATGCAGAATTCAGATGTGCTTTTGTATGATTTTGTTCTCACGAAGAAGTCCTTTCAGGTTTCACTGTGGTAATTCCAGGGCAATCCTGGAGCACAGACATCAAGATCAGAGACAGACCTAAATCTGAGGAAAGCGTCCCTCACAGAAGAGCCCAGAAGTCCTGTGCTAGGCATATTCCTTCACTCCTCTTATCTGCCAACAGCCTCCTCTCCACACTGGGAAGATTATGCAGCTCTCTCTCTGACTGCGATGATCTTGTATTGTAGCATGGGCAAAAATGTCATCCCCAAACACAAAATCAAAGGAGTCACTGAAGATGTTTGGTGGCTCATAAGACCCATGTTCTTCTAGCTTGGAACCAGCATTAGGCATAGAGGTAAGTCAGACTAGAAAAAATTAAAAATATCTATCAGCCTTCTTGCTAGAAGAATAGCTCTCGTGCAGGAGAGGACAGGCCATGCTGACTTCTTATGAGCATTGCTGGGAATTCTTACAAGCAAGCTACAAGCAATGTATCTGAATGAGGGTCGCCCCTTCTTGCAGAAGTCGCGTTAGAGAGGCCAACGACAGGCTTCTTGGTCCGCGGATCCACTTCCTTCTTTCCCTGCACTGCTAGACTTCACAGAGATGCAGATATGTCGAGGTAACATCTCCCAAGACCTGTCCCAGAGCGTCCCATGAAGACGACGGCGAGCAGAGACGCTGCACCCTGGCTTCTCTCTTGCCTGCAGCCTCCAACCTCCCGCCAGCCTGCCTTGGGCCCTGCCCAGCTGCCTGCAGTGGCTCACGCTGCTGGTGGTCTCTGGGTTGCACCCCATTCCCTGTTTGGCTCAGAGTTTTCTAAGCAACGAAATGACCTATGCTGAATTTCCCATTTAAAAACTGTTCCTGGATGGGTCCTAGCTGATACACTTGCTACGATCAGTTCTCGGATACACGGGGCTGGTAGGAATAAAATGGTCTTGTGTTATTTTTCAAGGTTATAGGCAAGATGTCACCTATCCTGCCACAGGAGACCCTTCAACAAGTATACACACCGGCATGTTACCTATTACTCACTGGCTGGAAGCTTGCTCTTAAAAACAACGAGAAGCCCATCCCTTGAAATGCCGAATGTTTCTCCAGCCTTCACTTGTGTGTCTGGAGACTCAAAGCTGCAGTCTGTCTTGTGTGGCCTTCCTTATCTCATTCTAATGGAGTTTTCCTTTGGAAACTTTTTCTTTTCTATTTTGGTCCAGATTTATATGGGTTTCAATACTGTCCATTGCTTCAGATTCTCTTGGAAAATCAAAGCTGTTTATGACACTAATATAAACATTGTTTTCTTGCTTAAAAAAGCCACGTAACACTTTGGATTTATGATGGGCTAAGGGATGATTTCATGAAATGGATATATACTCATCTTAGGGCACAAAAATACATCAAGTTAGGCTCTAGTGGCAAATTAACAAATAGCATCATCATCTCAGGTTTGGCCAGTAGTGGCCCCATGGTGGCTCCACGAGGCTGGCGAGGCCGCCATCTACAGAGCTTTGTGGGGTGCAGCACCAGGGAACCCTGCGAGGTCAGTGGGCTGCTCATGTGCCCCAGGCCTTACCCAGAGGCAGCACCACACCTCCTCTCGCCCTGTGCTGGCTGGAGCAGCCCTGGGAACACTCTCGACCTCAAGGAAGTGCTGTGGCAAAGACACAGGCCAGAGGCTCCACTGAGCCCTGGTGACCTCCCTGGACCCAACTCCAGTCAGAGGAGAAGAGCAAAGAAGAGAGTGGGATTCCACCCATCAAAAGCTAGCACCACTGAAGTTTGACAAATGGTGTTCGGATGCTTCTTTACATCCAGAGAGGTAGAAGAATAGATCGTGGTAGTGCTTTCGCCAAAACACAGCATATGTGTTCTTGATAATGGAAAATTATTCTATTTTGTTAAAAGAAATTTCACTAAAGAACTGATAAGCTTCAGAGATACACCTATCACCATGGCAAGAGATGTGTATTTCTTTTACTGAAATGATCTTACAGGTAAGGAAAAGCAATATACTACAGGATTTAAGGCACTATGTTTTATGTTTCTTAACTATATAGTTTACATATTAGATAGCATATAGAATAAATATACTTACATATAAGTATACTATATATATGTATTTATGCTGTATTCATTTCTGGCTATGAAATACAAGGAAAATGAGCCGTTATCATACTTCTAACTTCAGATTTTTGTTAGCTCCATTTTGTCTTTATTTTCAAATTTATATTATTTACACGGTTGTTGAGTTTTTGTCTATGTTTAAATAAATCCAACATCACAGTAGCCCAAATCTCTAACACTGGGCCTAGGTGCCCCTTGAAGATGAATGGATAAGAAATAGGTGGCATAAAACACACAACAGCATATTATTCAGTCACGAAGAAGAATGCAATTGTGCCATGTGCAGAAAGACGGATGGAATGGGAGAGCTGCTGGTGAGTGGAACGAGCAGGCTCAGAAAGAACGTATGTGTTCTCTTACATGTGGGATGCAAAGTAAAATACAAGGGAAATATGGAAGTACAGGGGACTATTATTATTAGCAAGAGGAAGAGAAAAAAAAGAAAAAGGGGAACTGTAATCCCAGCACTGGGGAGGCTGAATCAGGAGGAACACTACGAGTCTGAGCTGTAGTGGGACCCTGGACCAAATATATTAAAAAAAAAAAAAGAAAAGAAAAAAGAATAAAAAGGAAGGGAATAAGGTGGAATGGGGATAAGGAGAGGGAGAATGGGTCAAACTATGATATATGCATGTACGAAGATGCTACGTGAAACTCTGTTTTGTAAAATTAACATGCATGAATAAAATATGTACAAATAAAATTTAATAAAAAGTAAATTTTTGATACCATTTTAATTATTTTATTAATAAAATAGTCTATCTATCGATTTATCTATCAATCTATCTATCCACCTATCTGGATATTGAGAGAAACAGAGGGCACCAGACTGCCATGGAGTACACTGTATCCTCCCTTGTGCTATCCAAGTGTACACACAGAAGCCTGTTGCGTGTACCAAGTAGTTCTAATTTCTTTTTTCTAAACTACCAACTTAACATTTTCCTTGTGTCTCAAGAATCTCCTAAGATATTATTCATAACCACAGCATAGCATTTCACTGAATGAATATATTGTCATTTAATCAATATTAGTATTGTGTATATTCCCATTATTTTTATTACTTTACTACTTTAAATAAATGATAGTATGTTGAACACTCATATCTGTTTTTATAAGTATCTCAATATTTTGACGTGATAAATCCTATAGGGTTCCTCCCAAAAAGTGCAAACTTGTTTGCAATCTTAGGATCATATGAGAGTTCATTAATTCTGTCTATCATGGGCAACACTAACTAATTTTCAACATTGTGAGAAGTCAGAGTATTATCTTTTTAAAAAATTTTTTTAATCATTTTAATGAGAAAAAAATAGTAATGAAACAGTTTCAAAATAGATTAGTAGGACAGTTATAATAATTAATATATTGCATATTGTTGTCTTCATAGTATTCAGAGGACAAGATGCAGACATGGTATCTTGTCTAAACAATATTAGTACAAACCTTTCTTCTCACTGAACTAAGAGAAGGTAGCTGTATAGCTATCCTATTTTGTATATACATTATATATATATATATATAATTTTTTTTTTTACTATAAAATGGACCTTTATATTCCCCTTTTTTGTTTTGTCAGAGATGGGCCCATTGTTGTTAGAGAAGCTGTATTTGGAGAAGTCTCTACAGAATATTCTCTTTGATTTAACTCACTTATATTGAAAATTGCAATTTTTTGAATTGTTGCATGAAATTTACATATATTATCTAGAAAAACCTCAAGGAACAGGAATTTGAAGAGAAAAAAAAAACTTGTTAAATTCCCCTGTCATAAGTGTTCTCCAACTGGAATACTAGGCATTAGAGAGTTAATTTGTGATCATTGCTATCGAGTGAATCTGAGTATTTTAGGCAATTTTGGAAATTTTAAAAATCTTCTTTCAGGAATTATGTCTTTCTCTTAATTTCCTATTAGGAACTTTTTTTAATGATTTATAAAAATGTGATGTGTTAAAGCTATTACGTATTTGTCTACTAAAAAAAAAAAATGAATTCAATGCACCCCACAGTCCTTCTGTCACGTTTCTCAGTTCCTGCGTTATCTCAGTGTAACTCTTATTTAGACGTCTCTGGCAAGGAGCTTTTACAAAGGAGGCCTGGCTGCTTTTTCCTCCTGAAGTCACATATGCTTAAAAATACTCGTCTGCTGCTTTTGTTTTACAAGGACAACTGGGCTTGGCTGGGGCATGTCACACTGTGCTTCGGGACGTGGTCCGCGTCTAGTGGCCCTGAATGTTGCTGCGAGCATGTCTGAAAGCATCTAGCTTATGTTCACTCCTAGTTGATTTGTGTGTTCTGACTGGGTGCCTACAGGTTCTTTCTTTAGCTTTGGAACCGAGTTGTTTCCAGAGAGGACGCCTTGAAGTCGAGCCCTTCCAATTTTCCTTTGACACAGCATGTCCTTTTCATCTTTGGATTCAAGTAATTACAAATTTCAGGGAGCCTTTCTCTCTCTGTGTCCATGTTTTCTCAGTTGCCTTTGTTCTTTGCATGCATAATTGGTTTCTATGCATAACTGGATTCTCCTTTGTCTCTCTAATTATTACCTTCTTTCACTACTTTTATATCCCTAGCCATTTTCCAACCTTGTTTCTTCTTCCTCCTCCTCTCTCCATATCCTCGTTTTCCTCTCCCTCCTCCTCTTTCACATCTAATGGCACTTTCATCTCTTTTTCTTTTATTCTTTCCTGAATTCTTCAAGCTTGCCTTTCTTTGTTTTGTCTTGTAATGATTTTCTTTGAACTCTTCTATAATTTTGAGATAGTTTTGAAACAAAGACTGTGGTATTTAGGAAACAGATTTAAGCATGAAGGGTGTGCCCTCTGCTCTTGTTGTAATCAGCTTTCAGTGTACATTCCTTGCCTCTAAGGGGCCCCGCCTCCCCGCCCCCATTGTCTAGAGGGATAGGTCTCAGGCCACTTTCTTTCTGATAATTTTATCTTTGAACAAGATCATTTCTTTTCTAAAGAAATTAAGAGATGGGTGAGGAATATTCACATTGGGCTGTGTCCTAAATGCTTTTATATTGTATCTGTTACATCCTTAGCCTTAGGAGCATAAACTTTCCTTAATGGTCTGCAGTAATGTGTCTGGAATAGCTCATAGTAAAATCCCTTAAATCACAATGCCCTGAACCTCCCCCACCAAAGTCCGTCTTTCCTGGCATGGGCCTCGACCGCTGGCCATAAAAATGGCCCGTATTTAAGGCTTCTTCTGGGGCCCCGCCTTCAGCAGTGCGGAACGGGCATCGGCATCGTGTTCCCAGGCCCTTGCTCCATGCTTGCCTGTGCTCTACATCTCATCACTCTCACCAAGAGATCACTGGATTCGTGTTTGAGAACTGCGACCCCTTCTTTAGGGGAAACCCTATCCTGCCTGAGGTCGCAGGACACATGTGCTGGCTCTCGGCACCGTCCCTTGCCATAATTCAAGTTTCATAGCATTTGGCAGCTTTTCCTGTACTTTGAGGTTGTGGCTGTTTCCTTGTTTCACTGCAAACAGCCTTTTCCCCCCTCTACTTTTCATTTTTTGGTGGCTGTATTTGGGGAATTCTGATAACAGGGAAAATGACTTTCTTCTGCTACATTTAATTACAGATGAAAACTTTAAAGATCAGAAGAAATGCTCAGAATAAATTTTTATAGCCTAAAGACCGTGTTCCGCTACCCATGTGCATGGAGTGCGTCCGTGGTACATTCTAACAGTGCCTCTTGCCATACCACTTCTCCTGTTTTAATCAGTGTTTTAAATCTTAAAACTTATGGTCCATGTAATAACACTAAGCTAGGTTAGATGGGAGCAGGATACACACGATGCTGAAGCACAAGAACACTATTTATATGACATCGCCTATTTCTCATACAGAAGATGGAGAAAATGCTTGGCAAAGAGTAAGCACGCTAAGTTTCCATCCTTCTAGCTCCAATAGTTACATGCAGCCAATTAGAAAAGATGATCAAATTGTCAGAATATCTTTGGATAAGGCGTCTAGCTGCCTCTTAGGACGTAATAATAAGAGAATGTTTTTTTGATGTATCCTAAGATCAGGGCCAATGTCTTTTTCCTGCAGTGTATTTTGCTCACAAATCTTATAACATGCCTCCTGATTATATAAAACAGATATATTTTTCAAATAAAATATTGTGAGGAGGTGTCAGGGCTCCTGTAATGGTGTGGCACAGTCTAATTTTAAACACTCATTGTGACCAAATCCCTCTTGCTTCCCACACCTCAAGGCTTTAGTGTGGTGTGAACAACCATCACCACGCAGCAAAGCTACTCTTTCCTTCCTGCACTCTCACGTTACTAGAGAACAGGTCCCAAAGCCCTGGCACAACCTCCAGGCTCAACCTCCATCAACAGCCTGGATTTCCACGAGGTCATATAGCTCAGTCCAAAAGCCTGATCATATGCAAAGCTGAGATCTTACAAAACACACCAGCACTACTGTGATACATCTGATGTGCTTGCTTTCAAGCAAAGAATTAGGTACAAAGAACTCTCGTTGCTCTTGGGAAATAATGTAGAAAGCCGGTTGACTTGGTTGATAGGCTAACGACTTGAAGAGTTACCTGTTCCAAAAAGTTTGGAGCTTACAAATTAAAAAAAAAAAAAAAAAAGGGTTGAAGTCATCTCTGCTGTTCTCTGTACTCACCACCAGGTGCAGTGTCGGCGGAGCTGGCCCACTGTGCCTACCGTGGGGCCGCATGTCAATCACAGATGTCATGAACTTTGCAAAAGGGAAAGAGTTTATTCACGAGGAGGCAAGTGTCAAGTCCACCTCCCTGGGCACAGGGTTTTGGGATACTCACATGTGCCAACTGTACAGGCAGCAGGGTGACTGGGGCAAGAGGAAAGCTGATCAGGGGATGTAACCAGTGATCTAAGGGGGACTTTTCTAGCCCCTGCTGTCAAAGAAGCCACCTGTCTGTGCAGACCCAAGGGAAGGGTAGGTGGTTTCAACAAAAACAGCCTTCAAGTTCCTGAAAATCAACCTCGGTAACCACCGTCATCACAGCCCCCATGTCAGAGGTGGCATTTATGGCAAAGCCAGTGGGGAACTGACAGTATACTGCCTGGGCACAGGGCCTCTAAAGTGCATGATTTTTAAAGTCACCTAAACAAAAGTGTGGCATAATAAATTCAGGTCTTCCCAGGGTTCCACAGTGTTCCATGAAATCCCTTTCAGTTTGGAGCCCGAGACTACAGACTTTATCATGCTCACTCAGCAGGCCTTTCTGTCCCCTCAAGTCCACAATTAATTTGCCACACATCACTTATGAGTTGGCAGGTGCTTAGACAATGGAGATGAAGGGAAGTCTTATCTTTCGAAGGTTGCCATCTGAGGATTTCAAGGTCTTCCCTAAATGCCATTTAGTTGAATTCTTACTCTGGCTGCCGAAGGTGGGCATCATTATTTGGACTTTACTGGTTAGCAAATGTGGTTGGGAGCAGTTATAGGACTTGTCTGAGGATATGTGCATGGTAAGGACGAAACCAGGAGTAGGAGAGCAGGTCTCTAGAATCTACCGCCTGGCCGAGTTGGGTGGTGGAAGGGACTCCCTTGATAGCCCTCAGGAGGGGTCATATGGGAGGAAAGAAAGCCACCCACCAAGGTAAGCACTGACTCTCCACAGTTCCCCTCGGGCAGTTTCTTAGCAAATGCTGTAGGGTGGATACAGCATATCCCTGCTCCTGAATTCTTCAGGGTCAGAAGCTACTGCATTCAGTATCAACTGAAGGAGAACTAATACATGGCTCATTTGTTCGCTAGGAAGGCTGAAACACAGGCCCACAGATGGGTGGCACCCACAGCCGAAATGTATCACCTCATAGTTCCGAAGGCTGGAAGTCTCAAAGCAAGGGCTTGGCGGGGTTGGCTGCCCCCGAGGGCTGAGAGGCTCCGCTCCAAGCCCCTCTCCCGGCCTTGCCGGCGCCCACCTTCTCCCGCGGCATGCATCTGTCTCACAGTGGCCCAGTCTTTAGGGTCCACCCTAATGACCTCATTCCATCCTAGACACCTCCATGAAGACTGTGACCCAAGAAGGTCAGTATTTTCACATTCTGGGAATTGAGACTTTAACATACGGGTTTGTTTGAGGGCTTGGCACACCTCAGCCATCAGGCACCCTTCTGTGAAGCTCGAGGGGAAAGGCCCGCAGATACCATGCTCTTCTCCAGAGGGCCTCTCTGTAGAGTCCCATGCGAGCTAACGATTCACTCTGAGCAGAATTAGGACTCCTTAAAATAAATACTTCAATGGCATTTCTTTAATCCATGGAGACTATTTCTGCAGGGAGGATACAACAGGAATTCTGATTCTATTAATTTAGTGTGGCTTTCTTTTAAATTTCAGGTAAAATCCTTATGCTCCAAAGCCCTCTGAAATCCACTTCTTACAACACAACACAACACAACACAAAGTTTGGAATCTAAGATGCTAGCTGTGTTAATTATCTTAATTAATTATCCTCCTTGCACTTAGGACTCATCACATTATTCTACAGCTATAAATATATATAACTATAATTTGTTAATTCACAATAAATATAATGAATAATAATGAGAAAGAGCTGCTTCAACGTGATGACGACCAGGTTTGTCATGTCCCAGGCTCAAATGGAAACAATGAGACAGATGACCAGGCATCAAATTTCAATGTAAAACAACAACATACCTTTTGATAGTTAGAATTATTCATTTGTGAAACTCTTGACTTTACACACGATACCAAAAATAGAAAACAAAATACAAAGATTGTTTGGCTATTTGTTAAAAAAAGAAAATCTATAAAATGAGGAAGTAAGTGCTAAATACATGACAAGAAGGTCTCTGTGCTCAGCTGGAGAGATAGCTCAGTGGTATAAGCGCCTGCCTGGCAAGCACAAGGTCCTGAGTTTGATTCCCTGCTACTGAAAGAAGAAGAAGAAAAGAGCTCAGCGGATTAAAGTGTCTGCTTGCAGGGGCTGGGGGTTTGATTTCCAGGCCTGCCGTGCCAGCCCCACCCCTGGGGTGTGCTCAGACGGTAATTGAGACTGTGTGTGGTGGTGCACACCTATAATCCCAGCTCTTGGGAGGCTGTAAACAGGTGGATCACTATGAGTCCAATCTAGTAGTGAGACCTTGAACACTCCGTAGACCCTTCCCTAAAATACAAAAAAGAAACCAGTTGTCTTTGCTGCTGATTCATTCAATAATTATTTATGGAAGAATTGATCTAGCTCTGTTTCTAGGTGTGGTGGATGTGTGGGGGTACAAGACTAAGCTCTAGCCCTCATAGAATCAACCAAACCTATCCCAACACTCGAAGAGAAGAACAGAACAATGAGCAAAACAGACATGCAGATGCCCAATAAAGATAATCAGGAAGTTGATAATCAAAAATGCAAAATAAAATAGGATTGTCTTTCTTTTTTCTTTTCCTTTCAAATTTTGTAGTACTGACAAGTGTGGAATGTAGCCCTGCTACATACAATTCTTTGGGAGTAGACTGCATCCAGCTTTCTGAATGGCAAAGCTCAATCTGCTGTGGTACATGGTAATGCACATTTCTAGGCTCCACTACAGGTTCTGAATTCATCCACCAGGAATGGGATCCCAGAAGCTGCATCTCTTAACCACCACAGGGTATTTTCATGCAACTTATGCTGGGTCCAGATCCTGTGAGTGGCACAGTCTCCAAGGCAGGGACAAAAGCCAACAGGGCTGCTCTGGAGCTGCCAGTCACAGGCAGAATGTCACATCTATACTCCAGCTCTTTGAGAGGCTGAGGCAGGAGGATCATAAAGTAGAGCCCAGCTTTGTTAATTTAACAATGTAGTGAGTCCCGTCTCAGACTTGAAAGAAACTGAAAGGATTGGGGACTTCACTCTGTGTGAAGGCCCTGGCTTCAATCTCCAGTACTGTGAGACAAAACGAAGCTCCAGAGTGTCTCAATTAGATTTGATTAATGGTGTAAATATTTCAACTATAAGACACAAAAATATCAAACCCAACTGGCTACTGGTGGGCGATGAGGCTGGGTCATACACAGTTCAACTTTTACAATATTTATTCTCTTTGACCTAGCAATTCAACTCCAAAGAAAGTACCCTAAGGACATAGTCAGATTTTATTCAAAACATTGGTAAAATCACAGAAATTATTCAAGAGTTCTGAATAAATAAGAAGAGAATGAGGATACTCTTAATAACTTTCCCTTAAAATCCTGGCGAGGAGTATAGCATAGGAAAGGAAAGGGCCCTCTGCTCTACGTCTGACAGATGGAGACTTTGTTTTGTAAATGTTTTCTGGTTACTGTGGAAACCTCTGGATTTCTCTGTGTAAATGGGAAATTGGGACTTAGGTTTTTTTTTTTTTTTTTAAAAAATGATTAGTGTGTTCTTTTTATCCTGGTAAGCTCGTTCTGCGCTGACAAATTACATTCTGACAGTTAGGCTGTAATCCAAAACATGGCTTTTTTAGAGACCATGAATAATAAAGAATTTCCAAGGGTTAATGGCTATGCTTCATTTGTATTTTGAACATAGGTGTATTTTCTTTCACTGGATTCAAGAGATCAATGAAGGTGCTAACTACTTGGTGCATATTTTAAATTATTCAGAAATATATGCTCATTTGAAAAATTTGACCTATCTTGATTGGGTTCCTGTGTGCATGGTATAAGGAAAGAACATAAACTTCCCATTCAGCTGGGTGGAGAGCTGAGCCCTGACTGCTCTGCTTATTAGCAGTGTGAGCAGGGGGAGAAGGCTGTCTTTCAGCCCCAGTTTCTACCTATAAGGTGCAGATCAGAATGAAATATATATAAAGCGTGTGTCGTACAGATTCTCCGTGTGCCATGGCAGCTCTTATTACCAAGGAAAAACATCAGCAGGTACTGAAGCACAACAACTACTGGACAGGGTTTCAAAAGGTCAGACTGCATAGGGGCAAAATGAGTAGCTGAAATGAACACGTGGCCAGTATGGTCAGCACTGGAGTTTAGGTTTTAATGATACTATTATTCGATGCATTCATCAGTAAGAGGAAAAGACTTGGGATTCTGGAAGGTGGAAAATATGACAAGTAGGTTTCACAGAGGAAGTTCCTCAGAACTTCACAGAGCAGCTTGGAAATACACTGGATGTGGTCAGCAAATGTAATGCATAACTCTGAAATACCGAGTGCTGCTGGAGACCACAGTGAGACTGGGTCGGGTACCTGCCACAGTGGAATGAGGACCAGGCCTCCACTTCGTAAGGATGAGTCACCTCTGAGGAAGGTCAGCATGTAGCCATGACAGGGTCTTTCATGTGGCACTAACGAAGCCACCTTTTCTCTTCTGCATATCCACCTACCTTCTGTATCTCTAGGTTTGCCATTTCTTAAGCTGTGTATAGACAGAGGAGCGTGCTAACTCCCTCGGCATCATGTGCCCTAATTCTTAATCTGCTTCCTCCTTTAATCTTCAATTATTTTAACAAATAAGAGCATCACAGATGATCACACGGGCAAAGCCTCACAGCACTGAGCAGCAACACAAAACATGATGATAAAACTGAGCAAGAGAGTCTGAAGTTAAAGCTATGGGAGCTCTCTTCACAAGCCCAGCTTTGAAGAAGCGCAAGGTGCCAGCACTGTGATTCTACTCTCTGGGTCTGGCTTCCATTTATCTTTCTGCATCGAAGGCTGTGCATTCAGAGGGCGGAAAGGAGCAAAGGACGGTCACTTGGTGGGTGGGCGCTGTGCTGGGCTGCTCGTCCTCTTATCCTCTACGATCCTCACTTCTACGTGGCATAGGAGAGCAGGTAAAACACGGAACTCAGAGGGGAGGCATGGTTTAGGAAGACAGTGTCAGTGCAAACCGCAGGCTGTGTACTTGGGGAGCTGCTCCCACACCGCCTCCTCCTCCTCCTCCTGCTCCCCTTCTTTCGCCTCTGTGTAGCTGGACGAGAGCCTCCCTCTCTGATCGGTAACCGGTAAGGCTTGGCTCCTGACCCCGATGGGTTAATCCCAGCTCCGGTCTAAGGTTCCCAGATCAAATAAATGAACTCAGCTAAACTGAACTTCAGACAAACAGTGAATGCTTTCTGAAATACATGTGCCCCCAATACTGCATGGAGACATACTTTTTTACTGCACACCGTGGTAGTGTTCCAGATGTGGCAATGACAGCTGCCAACCCACAGGGGACACTTCCTGCGTTTAACATGTTGTTTTGAAATGCTTTACCAGTATTAATTCACCAACTAAATGAATCTATATGGATAATGTCAGGGTAGGAAGAAGAAACTATATATGTTTAAATCCCACAAACTATACAAAACTTGCTATAAGATGTTTTATAGGTTGTCACTGATTAGCTGCAAACCAATTTGTAAAGACATTAAAATATATAAAAATTAAAACTAAAAGGCACACAGCAAAGTGAAGTGGAAAAAATGGAGCTGAGCACCCAGAAGTCCAGGTGCTAGTCCCTGCTCACTGACTAGCTGGGGAGCCAGAGGTGCCTCCTTACTTCTCTGCAACAGGAGATTCGGAGGAGGCCACTTTGAAGGCCTCCGCTGCCTCACCCTTGTATCTAATCAGATCAGAAAAGTAGTGTGCAGACAGCCGCATCACCTCTGCGATCATTCTGTTGGTGTCTCCTAAGAAGAGCAAGTTCAGAGCTTCTTCTTCCGTCGTTGCCTGATGAAGAGACAGGTTTTTTAGGTGAATGTTCTGATCCGGGTCCTCCAGAATTATCACTTTCCTAGGGAAATGGGAAGCAAGAAAACAAGGGACTGTTTAGAAGGGAAAGAATCTAAAGTCTTCCCTACAGGCCTATTTTTTAAAAAATACTGTACAGTGGGATGTCTTGAACTTACAAAACTGAACTGCACCCAAGAGGCCAGAAAGCGCTGGATTACCATCAAACTCTGACATTCCCTTGACAGCATATCAAATAGCTGAGGGGCTCAAATACAGGTATCACAAGATTCCGATGTAAAGCTGCCTGTCACTGTAATCAGGCCATTCGATCATCTTCGGATGCATATTCTTACTGAGTTACAAATGCAAATACCTCACTTTCTTACTGTGTACCATGAAGTCAGGCCACAGGTTTTTTTTTTGGGGGGGATCATGGTTCAGTTTCTTACACAGGTAACACACTAATCCTTTCATTCTTTTTTTTTTTTTATCGCTTTCAATTTACATGAGATCTCATGTTGGTCATCGCCTCCACGCAAGCGTGCTGAACATGAGGCATCTGCTGCTCTCTAGGAGTCACTCTCTTACTTAGTTTTCTCATCTAAGAGAATAAAATATTCTCAAGCAGTCTTACACTGAAGATCTAGCTTGTCATTACTTCTGTCTGTCAAGTCTGTTTCTTCGCCCTTTTTCCTTTACGATCTTTCACTTCCTTCCACCCTTCCGGCCATGGCTGGGGTCTGCAGTCACACTCATCTGCTACCCAGACCTAGAAGGGCACCCTGCTGCCAACGCCTGCTCCTCCCAGGTGAGCCCCACCCTGATTTCCAGAACTGGCTTATGAATGTGATCCTTACAGAACGTTGAGGACTTTCTGCTACTGAACAAAAGTTTGGCCAACATCCACAAACTGCCCCAAAGGCCTCCAGAGCCATGCAGTTTCTTAAGAGTTTCCTTTCCAAGTCTGGGCTTTTGCTCTTTTGATTTTCTTAAGACTTGTTATAGAAAGGAACGTGAACTGCCACAGGTAGCACCAAAAAGTGCCTACAAGGATTTTCACTTGCTTGCAGCATTCAGAATTGAAAATAATGCTGGAGCCATCTACGTAGCTCTACTTTAAAGGAGCAGCATGCAGACAGGTGTCGCTTATGCTCCTACTTGTAAAAAGATACTTAGAATGCTTTCAAAATAAAAATTTTTCCTTGGTCTGTTTTGTAAAGAAGTTATCTGGCCTTTCATAGGTAATTTGTGGGCACTTAAAACACTAATTGGAGGGAAAAAAATGTAGCTCTACCAGCACATCTGCGACCAATATGTCACTAATAATGTGCTCCTTTGCTGAATTTTGGATTCCTTTTTTGTCTCCTTCAACAATATCCGTAGAAATGGAAAAAGATCCCTTCCCTTAATGAAAACAAGTATAATTTATTTATTTTTTAATAAGACTCAGAAGTGAGCTGATTAAAAATGCTTAGGAGTTTGGAAAATATGAAGGCTTTTTTTTTTTTTAATTGAAATGGATGAGCTGTATTCTATTTTTAGAAAGCTCCTTTATTTCTTAAACTATATTTCCACCCTGATCCTTTTGAAGTGCTAAAAAAAAAAAAAAAAGCTTGGCTAAATTAAACCCCCAGGGACAGAGAAGTCGGAATTTTTCCTGGGTCCAGCTGTCCTGGGCACCTGGATGTCCCACCTGTATAGGTGAAAGGCGTTCAGCAGCCCTGTGAGAAGGAGGCATGAGAGGAATGAGCACAGAGAAGAGGTCCGATCTTCTTCAGCATTAAGGCCACAACGTCTGCAGCTCTGAGGCAAGGCCCTGTGCGACTGAGACAGACACACAACGGAATCCTGTGTGAGCTCACAGCAGGGAGGCCGGGGAGGGATGCAGGGAGAGAGAGGGGCAGCAGGGCGTGCTTCAAAGAGGACCGTGAGCTCCTCTGCACCACACGGATGCGCGCCTGGTATCAGACTGCACACACCTCCAGAAGCTCCTCACGTGCGGCCGCCATTGAGAGCCGCTGGCCTCACCCTTAATAACCCACCAAGGCAGATACGCGAGGAAGAGGCTGCAGGTTGAGCTGTGTTCATTTTCCACCATGTATGTGCCATCTCATGCCCCATGGGGAAGACTGTGCAGCTCACCGGCTGCAGCTGAAGAGCGAAATGGACTAGCAGGCAGGTAACTGAGCTGGAGTAAGCCCCGGTCACAAGGCTGCTTCTACCTCTCTGACCACAAGGCCAGTAGGTAAGCCGAGCCGCCCAACAGCAGTTACCATTCCACTGCAGATGGGATCTCACTAAACATTCGTAGGGCCAGTGTGACTGTTAAACCAAAAGGGGTAGCTCTGAGTGTGCTCGCTTGTTAGATAACCTAAGGCACAGTTGACTTAGGATCATATGGATGCAGAATAATTATAAGCATAAGGTAGAAAGCATAGCGAAATGTCATCGGTGGCATCAGGCCAAGCTTTCTTCTAAATCAATTAAAGGCTTTGATCTCCACTGTGGCTATTTGGGAACTAGTGCACTTATGCATCTGCTTCCAGGTTCTTGTCCCGTGCTGTCACTTTGATCACAGTGCAATCTGCACATGCCCCGGTTTTCCTGCGCAGAACTCTCGGCCATCTTCCGTACCCAACTGCATGTGCTTCTCCGAATTTTCTCTCATATCAGGCCTCACTCACTGTGTTCTGATTTCTTATCTACAGAGGCTTTGAGGAGTAAATAAAGAGGCAGACTGATGTCTAAACTAGCTTGGCTCCTTCCGTGGCCATCCCTGCTACGTGCTCATTTCCGTGTGCCCCATAAAAGGCTCCACCTCGGGCATTTTTCTGAGACACAATCTTCTCCATCAGCGGCTCTCTTGCCAGCTCTTCACAGATTCTTTCCTGGTTTCTGCCCAGTCCCCTGGGCAAGAGGCTCTGGATTTTCCCTTATTGTTCTGCAGGCCCTTGATGAAAATCTCTTTTGCACTAAACCCTTCTGCCAATATGTCAGCCCTACCTCTTTGCCATACCCTGGCTCCTGTCTCTTGCTGTGAAGAGCCACTGTGTAGCAAGCACATTTTAAATTCTACAGCCAGTGTGATTGTTTTTCAAAGTTGGAGGAAATAAGCATCATTAGTAAAAGTGTCTCATTAAGATGCTTTCTTCACTGCTTCTCTCTGTCCCTCTGTCTATCTGTCTGTCTGTCTGTCTCTCATCAATAACTATTTCCTGACTCTTTAGTTCACCACTGGGTTCTGACTGTAACTTTTATGGGCTTGAAAGAGGGCTTTATTAGAGTTTCTTAAATAAACATCTTACTTCCAAGATGGAAACTCACCAAACTATTTATTTGATTCTCTTTGAATGAGCCTGTGAATAGTTTTCCCTACAAAATGCTTCTAAAATGTTTAGATTTAAGCAAAAAAGTCACCACTGATAGTCTTAACTTGGATACCAAAGTGGAAAAGTCCTGTTAAACATACCCAGCTTGGTTAATGATGGGGAAGAAACATGCTTTGTGTTTTCTCCGTAAACAGAGAATCTTTTCCATTGGCTATGTAGTACTACTGTGGGTCTTTTTAACAGATGGGGACACACACCCAAGAACAATAGCTGAGCTCTCCTTCGCAGTAATGGAAGCCATCAAGGAAGGGACCCCCCGCCCCCCACCTGGCTCTGGACCTCCGGAGCCTTAAAAACACCAACTTACTGGATAGAAACTTCCCGGGAGTTACCGCAATGGAGTCGGTTTTCTCATTTTCACATCCCAGACAAGTGTTACCATGGGGATTTCTATTTTTTGCTACTTGCAAATGTCCGGTACGACTGTGCAGTGCATGGTGGCACCAGGCCCGAGGAGGTGCCATTCACACATGCTTTTATGCATTTATGATGGAAAGTGAGTACTGGTGAGTAGTAAGCGTCTTCTAGCAGAATCATCCTACTGCAGCCATCTTCCCCCAGATGGCAGGGAGCCTTCCAGGGACTCACACAAAGATGCCACACAGACCAGAGCTCTCCTCATTTAGCTACCTTGACATCTTGCTAAATTGGGAGCAGGCCAACCTCAGGAAAATTGGACAGGGGCTCCAGAATCTTCTGACTAACTAGACATGTTTCCCAGAAGACAATGTTCCTAGTTCAGCAGTTTTCAACCTCCTTTTTATGTTCAGCTCAACACATTTTCTCAGAAGGTCTCAACATATACAAATGTCCCCCAAAGCTAATTTACCTAACCATGGCTTGTTGTCTATGTGCCTACAGGCTATTGCCATTTGCATGAATTCCCCAAAGTGAATATTTCAGGTAATAAACATTAGCTTGTTACCCTCTGTTATGGTTTGTGTCTAGGTGTCCCCCCAAAGCCTCGTGATCCACTGAGATTATGGGTCTAAGAGCTGCTGGGATTATGGGTGTGAGTGCTGCTGGGATTATGGATGTGAGAGCTACTGGGATTATGGATGTGAGAGTTGCTGGGATTATGGGTGTGAATGCTGCACTCAGCCGGGAGCAGAGAGCCTGAATGCAATGTAAGGGAGACAGACTTGCTCTCTGTTGCTGCTCCTCTTCCCTCTTGCTGTTGTGCTGTTTTTTTTTTTTTTTCTTTTTGTATTTTAGGGAAAGGTCTACATGGTGTTCAGGGTCTCACTTCTAGATCAGACTCTAGTGATCTGCCTGTTTACAGTCTCCCAAGAGCTGGGAACACAGGCATGCACCACCACGCCCAGTCTCAGTTGCCATCTCAGTGTGCCTGGGGGGCGGGGCTGGCACAGAAGGCCTGGGGATCGAACCCCCCAGCCCCTGTGCCTGCTTTCAGGTTCTTTAATCTGCTGAGCTATCTGGCTGGCCCTGTTGTGCTGACTTCTGCCACCATGAATTGCTGCCCTCTGCCATGTGCTGCTCTGCCTTGGAGCCAGCAGAACATGGACTGAAACCTCCAGTAATTGTGAGCTAAATAAACCTTTCCTTCCTTCATTTGGAGTGTTGGGTATTTGTCCCAGCAGTGAGAGATTAACTGAGCCAGAATTTGGTACCAGAGAAGTGGGGTCATTGCTGTGGCTAAATCTGACCATGTGGATTACAAGCTTTTGGGAATGGTTTAGGGAAGAGATAGGAAAGGTTTGAAGATGTTGCCTACAAGCAATGCACTGGAACAACTTTGGACGTTCTGTATGGGAGATTCTGGTCAGAGCTCGGAAGACCAGAAGGCTGACAGAAAGCCTACCTGTAAAGACCAGGCTGGGGAGGTTTCTGCTGGAAAGAAGGACTGCATCGGTTGTTGGACTCCAAATGATTTGTGATGCTCATGGAAGAAAGTTTGTCTGAATTTTGCTCATGTCCAGAAACTGCCTGAGACTAAGATTAAGCAGGGTGGACTGATTAATCTTTCAAAAGAAATTTCAAAGCAGTCAAATACTGAGGCAGTGGCATGACTTTTAGTCAGATTTATGTTGAGAATCAAGAGCAAAGAGCCCAGCAGGATAATTTAAAATGTGAGTTTGGCCAGAAAGGAAGCTTCAATAAAGCTGTGGAATGCAAAGATAGAGCTGAGAGGATTTCTATTGCTGAGGAGGAACCAGAGAATGGAAAGCATGGCCTGAGGGCATCACAGGAGGCAGCAGGTCTCCATCCTTTGCAGCTGCAGAATTGGAAAGGTGAGGGCCTTTGCCGTGAGGGGAAAGCCACAGAGCCCCATGTTCCAGAAGGAAGGCAGTGGCCATATCAGGTTCCAGGAGGGCACTGGCACAAAAAATTCATTCCTCAGAATCAAGGTCAGGGTGCTCAGTGATCCAGGCACTCGACCCCTACGGCCAAGTCAGAAGAAAGCCTGGCTACCGCTTCAGCTGGCAGCAGCCCTTGGCATCATCCACGTGGCGCTGGTTTTAGGCACATGCAGAATGAAGGAATTCTGAGGTTAAGAAGGCTTGCACCTAGAATTTAGAAGGCCTGGGAGGCCAGGCAGTGTGTCCCCGAGAGTGCAGTGTGTGAAGTTGGAAGGGAGAAGCCTTTCAGTAGAAACCCCAGAAATTTGGGAAAGCCAGAAATGTGGATTGCCTAAGAGAAGCTACAAGAAGAGAACAAAGCAGGCCTGAGAGAGAAGCAATGAGACCTATCACCAAAAGTGCTATAGGGGTGGAGCCATGTAAGGCTTTTGGAGCTCACAACTCATTAAAGATTGCTTTGGGCCGGGGAGATGGCTCAGTGGAATAAGCACTTCCCTGGCAAGCACAAGGGCCTGAGTTCAATCCCGGTTCCACAAAAAAAAAAAAAAAAAAAAAGATTGCTTTGGATATTCCACATGGAACTTAAGGACTTGTGTTGGTCCCAGTGCTTTATATTCACCTATTATTTGTACCTTTTTGGAATGGTAATGTTTATTTTATGCCACTGAATGTTAGAGGTGCTTTTTTCATTTGTACAGGGGCTCACAGCTAAGTTTGCCTTAGATCTTGGAAGAGACTTGTGACTTGGACTTTTCAGCAATGCTGAAACTATTGAGACTCTGGAAACTCTTACAGATGGACTAAACTGCTTTTTGCACAAAGGGATGTACATGAGGCCTTGGGCATCAGGGGCAGAATGTTATGGTTTGTGTCTAGTTGTCCCCCAAAGCCTGGTGCAGTCATAGGGCTGGTATATATTCATTAGCCATTCTTTTAAGACTGGATAGTTACACTACTTCTAATTTGAACTTATTTTAAATAATACTGCATTTTTAATAGTTAGGGCTTTCCTCTTAGGATGATTTCAGAGAGGATGTTATGGGTATGTGTTTCCCAACAAACTGTGTACTGGGGGCTTGATTCTCACTGCAGCAATGTTCAGAGGTGGGGTCCAGAGATGATGCTGGATTGCGCAGGTGCTGACCTCATCCACAGGTCAATCCCCTGAGGTGGGGCCCTGCCTGGGACCAAGTCCCTGGGGGCTGTGCCTCGGAAGAGCTTCTTGTCCCCAGCCTGTGCCCCTCTTCCTGAGTCAGTCTCTCTCTCTCTGTCTCTGTCTGTCTGTCTGTCTGTCTGTCTGTCTGTCTGTCTGTCTCTCTCTCTCTCTCTCTCTCTCATGCCATGAGGTGGGCAGCTTTCCTCCACTGTGCCCTTCTGCCATGATGTTCTGCCTTAGCCCAGGCCTCACGCCACACGCTAGCTGTGGACCGTGCCCTCTCAAGTGTGAGCCCAAACCAAGCTTTCCTCCTCTGCAGTGATTTTCTCTGGTAGGATATGGTCGCTGAGATGAAAAGCTAACAGAAAGGGCATCACGGGATCAAAAGTTCTGAACAGCTTTCTGGCTTTCGCTGGCCCTAGGCGGTCCATGGCACAGTGAGCAGGAGCACACAGTGCAGACTGGCCATGCTCTCATTGCCTCTGTCTCCTCGGCTGGCCGAGGACAGCACCACCTTCTGCAGTGGATCACTGTGCTGAAGTCCCTGTTCCTTACCAAGATCCAGTCTAGAAAGATGCCTGGCGGGTCTTGGATGGGTAAAGATATGTTGGACAGATGGGATCTGTGGTCTATGTGACAGTGCAATTCAACAGGTGACAGGTACCTTGGAGCTGGGTAGGAAGACACTTTCTGAAAATATGCCAATTTACATGCCTGCTGAACAAGATTGCTTGTTTCACTGTTACCTCAACAACACCGAACACTGTTAAATCTTTGCTAGTTTGTTAGGTTATCCTGTTGTTTTAATTTGTATTCTTTGAATGGTTCATGAGCTTGAATCTATTTCCATATGTGTGCTAACTTGCACACTTTTGTCCTTTGTCCACTTATTTGGTGAACTCATGTGTGTGCCTCTTCATAAAACCTTTACTTCTAGTATGCGTTCTGTAAGTTTTATATTTCTTTGCTCATGAAATTTGGTTGTCTTAGAAAGTTTTTAGCATATAAAAGTTTAAATTGCTACAATCTATCAATCTTTTATGTTTTTCCTACAGTTTTTAGTCTTTCACAAACAAGGGATTAGATAACAATTCACTCATTTTTCCCACTACTTTAGGATAAATGCATGCATGGAATTAAGTGAGGGACTTGAATGGATTTTCCCACACTGTACATTGCCTATACAGGATTTGCTCTTCCTTTCTCTCCAACTATTAGGCTCTGATTTTGTTCTGGAAATTTTATGTAAAATACTAGACTTTCTTAAACTCTCCTGTAACTAGAGCTGGGCAGTGGTCAGTTACCTGAAGTCACTGGATGGAACTTCCAGCATAGACTACAGGAGGGCAGCCTCAGCCAGCAGGTGCCCCGTTCCTTCCAGAAGCATGGCTGTGTCACTGGCCACGGGCCCCTTCATGTGAGGGCAGAGCCACCTGCCAAGGACAGCTGAGTGGCCCCACAGAGGGCAACCCTGCTGGCATCGCAGAGCTCCCTCAGGCGCCTGGCCATCTGTCTACAGATCCTTAGTGTGGTGGTGGCGTCATGAGCTACTGAGCTAAGGAAGCCATTCGAGGCTGAGCTGAAGCCACACGAGGGGCTAATGCACCAACACCACCTTTTAACCCCAGTGACCCATCAATTTCCTCCCACCTCCATCGGTCAGTTCCGCACGTTAGGGCCCGAGTTTGGCTTCTCTGCGCTCTTTTTCTCTCTCTGAATCTTGGAGTGGTCTAACACCACTGTATTATTACAGCTTTTAACTAACTGGAATATATAATGTCACTATGTTTTCTCATCTCTCTTACTCGTTTAGACATTTCTTTGCTATTCTTGGTTGTTTATTCTTTCAGATAAACTCTAAAATCCCATCTGTTTTTAAGTCTTTCATAGTTGCTCCAAACTGCATTAGGCCTATACTTTGATATGGCGATGCCTCTTCAAGTGTTTCCACTGAAAACTAGATTGGTAGCTCTTTTTTTTATACTTATTTTCTTTTTTTAATTTAATTTTACTTTATTTTTAAAAATAATTTTAATGAGAAACAAATAGCAGTGAGACAGTTTCAAAACAAATTAGTAGGCGAGTTTCAATCAGAGTTAGATAGTACCTTGACATAGTATTACAAATATTTTTGAATCTTCTTTTATTTTCAAGTTTTTTATTTCTCACAGAAAAAGTGTACTATCGTCCTCACAATTGAGAACACTTTCTGGAGCACGGTGGCCTCTTTTGCTGTGGTAAAAGGTGCTTAAGCACTGTTTGTTTTTTAACTGGATTATGCCTGGGACTTGCTTCTTGGGTTGAGTTGGATAAATACGGACACTTCACAGGGGACTGCCAGCCTGACTAGCATCTGAATCATTTCTAGTGCAAAATAATGAGTGTTCATTCTGCAAGGTGTCTTCAACCAACCTACAGTTCAAAGTGAAAACACAGGGCCAGTTACACACAGAGGCCGAAGCACACAGAGGCTATCTGCAATGGAGGTTTCAGGGCAGGGACAATAATGGACTACCGTGGCTGGCACCAGCAAGGCCCAGTGCAGCCCTTGTGTGTGGCACCAGCCTTGTGCCTACCACACCTCGATGGCGTCCTCAAGGCTCCTCCCCACCTCCTCAGTCAGCACTGTTGGCACCTGGGCAGCACCATCAGCTCCTGCCTCAGTCAGGTGCAGTTAGGTTTAGATGGAGTCATGGGGGTGAGGGCTTCGTGGGAAGGTCTGCTATCTTTAATAGAAAGGGAAAAGAGACTACAGCTCTCCATCACCCACAGCAGGACATAGCAGTGGGGAGGTGGCCATTGGCAAACCAGAGAGAGGCCCTCAACAACATGGCTTCTGCCAGTACCTGGGCCCTGGACTTCCCAGCTTCCAGAACTGTGGGAACGAATGTCTGATGTTTACCTCATCCAGTCTGCGCGAGTTTGCTCTGGTAGCTGAAGCTGACCAAGACAACATCCTGGTGTTTCTAATATGGGGAATGATCTCAATTGGCCATTCGTAGCAGTGAAAGCCACCTTCCCCTGTCCTCACCCTGGCAAGCCAGGCTTTAGTGGGAAATGGATCATTTTCCAGGCCAGGAGGACTTGTATGGCTGCTGACAGTGTTCCAGGTCTCAAGGAACACTACATCTGGAATCCACGATGGATAGATAGATAGATAGATAGATAGATAGATAGATAGATAGATAGATAGATCTGGTTATAGACATCTCTCTGAGGTTACACTTTGCTTGGCAAATCCTTTTATTCCTGCCTTCCTATCTTAATGAGCTTATCTAATCCCCTATGGGTTGCAGTTAGGTCCAAAAAATAGCCCAGAACAAACGCTGTGCTTTTCAACTGTCCCTCTTTCTTTCCACGGACATGCCGCCCCTTCCCTCACGGTCCGTTTTGTGGTCGTCATCTCCAGGACTCTTCTCATCTCCTACACCGTGTGCCTTCATTTCTTTCTTTCTCTTTGGGCTCTTTCCATTCTTCATGCCTTTTGAACAGTGTTTCTCACACAGTCCCTAGCACATGCAGTTTTGCCCAGGTTCATTCACCCTGCTCTGAGTTCCAGAAAAGCAGACTAATTCAGGGCATTTGGGGTCCAGCACAATGCGCAGGACAGAATAAGACTTTGATCAATATGCTCTGAGTGTATGGACGAATTCCCTTGACCCACTGAGACAGAGGCTGTGCAAGAATTTTTTCTGTAACTCCTACAGTACCTAGCAGTGCCTTCCACCCAGTAGGTACTGAAGTATAAAGACTTCAGTTCAACATCTGGCAACTTTTTCCTCTTGGATGATGAATTATTAAAAAAAAAATCCAAGATTTTAGTACTCAATGCTGGCGTTTACTGACTCTTACAGTAATAACCATGACAATTGCTGGACTCTGAAGTGGAATATATTTTCCTACCAGGAATACTAAAATTATGCTGAAGTAAGGTGACTATTTTCCCTACAACGAAGGCCAACAGTTATAATGTTTTACTTCATGAGACAGATTTAGATTCTAACTATATTCTCATTATAGCATGTGAGAAAAGGTGCCTGCAGAAGCAAGATCTATTTTCACTTGAAAGTACTAAATATAGGATAGACTTCAGACACGCATGTGTGTGCATATGCTTCTATATAAATATGGCCAATTGCTGTTTTTTTTAAAATTAAACCTTTTATTTTGAGATAATTGTAAATTCAGATACATTTATAGGGAGCAATGAAGAAAAATCCCATGTATCCACTGCCCAGTTTTTTCAATGAGAATATTCTGGGAAACTATTAGAATATCACAGAGAAGGGCTGGCGAGATAGCTCAGTGGACTAAGAGCCTGCTTTGGCAAGTGCAGGGACCAGGGTTCGATCCCTGGCACCACATGCCTGTAATCCCAGCTGGGGAGGCTATAAACAGGAGGCTCACTACAAGTTCAAGCTGCGTAGTGAGACCCTGCACACACACACACACACACACACACACACACACACACACACACAAATCACAGACAGAACATGGACATGGTGATTTCTCCAGTTGTGCTTGTACACGTGTGTATTTAGCTATGTCATTTTACCGTGTGATTAAGCTTTGTGCATCCACAGCCCAGTGCAGATGCAGAACAGCCTATCCACGTGAGGATTCCTCATGTACCCATCTCCTCTCCCCTCCCTGCCAAGGCCTGATAGCTCAGACTACTCTCCATTTCTACCATTATGTTACTTTAAGAATGTTATGTCAATGAAGCCATACAGATACGACCTTCTGGAATTGACTTTTTCTCTCAGTAAAATCTTCTGGTGATTCACCCAAGTTGTCAATCATATCAACAGTTCTTTCCAGTTTGGTGCTGTTTTATTAACTACAGCCTGTGTTTTGCATTGGGATCTGCTGCTTATACCGCGAATTCTGCAGGTTCTGACAAATTCATGGTGTCATCCTCATGGGTATGCAGTAGGATTTCGCTGTCACTTTAATTTGCAATTCTCGGGTGATGTTGAGCTTTTCATATACTTATTTGCCATCTCTACATTGTCTGTAATGAAGTCCTCTTTTGCCCATTTTTATTTTGGTTGTTTGTTTCTTACTGTTATGTTTTAAGAGTTCACCTAAGAGCTTGGCAATTATTTTCTCTCAGTCTGTGACACGTCTTCTTATTCTCTAAACAGTCTTTCATGGACCAGAAATTTTTAATTTTAATGATTTCAACTTACTAGTCTTTCTTGTCTTGGATCAATCCTCTTGGCCTTGTATCTAAGAACTCACATAGATTCTCTTCTGTCATCTGCCACTCCTTTCAAGTTCGTTTTGTCCATGGTCCAATGTCGGTGCCACTGCGTTTTCATTGCTGTACCTCACAGCATACCTTAAAGGTGGGTACTGTTCCCCCTCTGACTTTCTCATTTTCCCCTGCACTGTGCTGCCTATCCTAGGTCATCTGCCTTTTCACGTAACATTTGTAGTCAGGTGGTTGCTATTAAGAAGGAATTTTCCTGGGACTGCATGCATCTGTAGCTCACCTGCAAGTCAAAGAGGAAGAGCCGGCATGTGAACTATATGGAGGCCTCCCATCCACCAGCAAGGGAAAGCCTTTACTGAAATCTTTGTTCACTTACTTTGTTAGAGTTTTGTAGCTTTCCATCATAAAGATCTTGGGTATGTTTTGTCAGATGTAAGCCTAAGTGCTTTATGTTTTTCCTTTCAAGTTCATTTGCCTTGGGTGGCACGTAGGACTCCAACTTATTCATTTAGTATTTGTGATGATGGGATGGAGCCCAGGGCCTCACAAACGCTAGGCAAGCACTCTATTGTGCTTGCTGCAGCCTTTTTTTTTTTTTTGGTATTTTTAAGACAGGGTTTCACTAAGTTACCTAGCTGGTCTCAGACACTCAGTCCTCCTGCCTTGGCCTCCTGACCTGCTGGGGCTACAGGGGTGAGCCTGTGAGCCCAGCAGCAATTTGCCTTTGCATGTTAACCTTGTGTTCTGCAACCCTGCTATAATCAGTAACCTCAGGAATTTGTGGATTCACTGGGATGTTTGACACAGGCAATCGTATCAGCTCTCAACAAAGAGCAGTACATCTTCCTTCTCAAATGCTCTCCTTCCTTCCCTCCTCTCTCTCCGCTCCCCTCCTCTCCCCCTGCCTTCCCCTCCTCTCCCTTCTCCTCTCCTCTGTTTTCTGTTTTTGTCTTTTTGAGACAGGGTTTCACTATACAGTTTAGGCTGGCCTGCAACATATTTTGTAGCCTAGATTGGCCTTGAACTCAGCACTTTCTCCTGCCTCAGCCTCCAAGTGCTGGGACTGCGACACGTGCCACCACTCTGGACATCTATTTCCTTTTCCTGTCTGATTGCCTTAGACAGGATTTCCAGTAAAATGCTGAATACTAGGGGTTCTTGCTTGTACTTGATCTTAGGGGGTAAGCCTCTAGTGTTTCTCCATTAAGCAGGATGTTAGATACATAAGGGTTTTGTAGATATTCTTCATCCAACTGAGAAAATTTCCGTCCATTTCTCTTTGCCAGTGGTATTTATCAGAAATGGGCATTTGATTTTCTCTAGTTTTTTAAAAATTTACTGATATAATCTTATACTTTTTTTCCTCATTAGCCTATTGATGCAGTGGATTAAATTAACTGATTTTTGAATGCTGGACTCATCTGCCCATAGGCAATAAAATCCCATTTGGTTACAATGTATAATTCTTTTTATACACTGCTGGGTTTGACTTGCTAATATTTTGTTGAGGGTTTTTGCATCTGTGTATATAAGAAAATCAGTGTGTAGTTTTTCTTTCTTTAATGTACTTATGTGTTTATTGGTATTTGGATACTGCTGGCCTCACCGTGTGAGTTAGAAACTGTCATTTCTGTTTTTTTAAAGAAGAGATTGCATATTCTTTGGAACATTATATGTAGATATTCATACGATTTGAAAATACAACAATTTTTTTCTTATTTCTACCTCATTACAATGGTCACTATTTCTGGACTCTATTGTATAATGACAGTAAAAATGAACCTTATTGCACTTTATGTTAGGGGCTAGCGTTCAGTCTCTCACTGTCACACAGGATATGAGCTGTGGGGTTCTGTGGGTGTCCTTTGACACGCTGAGGTGATGTTCCTCTAGTGCAAGTTGTTGGAATTTCTATCATGAATGAATATTAAATACATTTTCTGAGCCTCCTATAACTTGGTCTTTGCCCCGTGGTTATGGCAGATTACGCCAATTGATTTTTCAAGTGTTGAACTACTTTTGCAACCTAAACTAAATCCCACTTGGCTGTGATGTATAATTCATTTGATATGTTGTTGAATTCAACTGCCAATACTTTGATGAGCACTTCGGAGCCTCTGCTCATGGGAGATATTAGGATGTAGTATTCTTGTTACTGTTTGTTTTAACAAAGTTTTGCTTATATCTTTGCCTAGTGTTTTGGTTACTTTTTTATTGCTGGAGAAGAAATTCAACACCTACGAGTTAAAGGACGAAGGTTTATGTCAGTTCAGCCTCTGTGGAGGGTTCAGCCCATAGTCAGCTAGTTTCAAGGGGGTGGCATAGCGGAGGGGTGTCGCAGAGGAGGGACATGTCGAGCCGTGGCAGGCAGAAGGGAGCAGCAGCGTGGAGAAGCAGCGAGCCCGCCTTTCTGTTTCACCCTATTCAGGCTATGTCTCGGGTACTTTCCTCTCTTTGCTGGGACAAAGTACCCCAAACCCAAAATTAAGGAAGGAAAGGTTTATTTAGCTCATAGTTAGTGGAGGTTTCAGTCTACACTCAGCTGGCTCCAAGGCAGGGTGGCACATGGCAGAGGGCAGCTGTTTGTGGTGGTGGAAAACAGCAAAGAGCAAAGGGAGGGGCAGCGGCTGCAGCAGCCAGCAACCTTCTCTCCCCTTCTTACACCACATTCAGGCTATCTGCCCCAGGGAGGGTGTAGCGCTCACACCCATAATCCCAGCACTGGATCATGAATTAATCACAAACTCTGGAAGCTGCCTCAATGACTGCATGAGGCTTTGGGAGGACACCTAGCCACAAAGCATAATAGGCTATAAGCCCAATGCTGGTGCCGCCCACACCCAGGGTGGGGATCATGATCCCTACCCTAACGCCAGCATAGAGCCCTTAGTACACATTCATATGCGCTAAATCCTACCACCTCACAAAAGCCCTACTTACGAATGAGGCTTTGGGAGTGTACAGATACAAGCCATGTCACCTAGTTCTGGTGTTTGAGAATAACTCGGGAAGTCTTGTCTGTTTGTCTGTCTGTCTATCCCTGCTCCCCACCTCCAGGGTCTTGCTATGTAGTTCAGACTGGCCTTGGGCTCACTGTGCAACCCAGGCTGGCCTTCACCCTGCCTCAGCCTCCTGAGTGCTGGGATCTACCAGGAGGGTGACACCACACCCAGCTTCTTTCCTAATTCTTCAAAAACACCACACAAAATAGTTAATAGTTAAACCGTTTTGGCCTGGAGACTTCCTCTTGAGAGGATTTTAAATTATGAATTCACTTGCTATAACAGTTACAGGACTGTTCAATTTTGTATTTCAATTCTGCCTGAGTTTTGGGCTAAATATTTTTAATTGCTAATTTAGATGTCAGTGAATGTTTCTGATAGTTACTCAAATGACTATAGCAAAATTTGCAAAAAAGCAATTGACTTTAATCTGAAATATATACAAAGCAAGTTATATACAAAAACCACAGGCATTTTTATAGAAAAAAACTTCCACAATAGCAGAAGGCAGAATGCACAGAAAAAAAAGAAAGGAAAGAAAAGAGAAAGAAAAAGAAAGGGCTGGCCAAATAGCTCAGCAGATTAAAATGTACCTATGTTTACAGCAGCATAATTTGTGATAGCCAAATCTTGGAAACAACCAAGATGCCCATCACCTGAAGAATG
>NW_004524581.1:25774339-25776670 GCF_000260255.1 Octodon degus | reverse complement strand
AGCAAGCAAGCAAGGGAAGGTAGAGTGCAGGTAAGAAGAGGACCAGGAGGTGATGCTTAAAGAAGCTATGTTGATCAATGGTAAAGAAACCAGTAATAGTGGTTTATTGTACAACATCAAAATGACCTTGAGTTTGACTTTGTAGGGTTAAACCTAGTATAAGACCACAGCGATTTTTTCCCAATCAGATTTTCTTGGCACAATGATCATATTCATCATAGAGAATTTGTACCTGTACATGTCTATCTATCCTCCCTTCAACCCCTCCTCTCCTCCCCACTTACGAAAGCTTTGCTTCCATATTTTCCTCCTTTTCTCGTTTTTTAACTTTCCCCTTCTTTCTTTTCCCCATTCCCTCTTCCTCGCTCCCCTCCCCATTTGGTCATTTTCTTCCTGTTTCTCAATACCTACTACACATTTTGGTACTTATTTACACTTTTGGCTTCTCACACCAGAGAAACAATGCAATATTTGCACATGTGTGTCCAATTTATTTCACTTACGAGTAGAAATAAAGACTCAAGGTGCATTCATTTTCCTAGAAATGACCTGAGCGCACCCTTCCTTATGGCAGAGCAGTTCTCCACTGTGTAAGACAACCGCATCTTCTTTACCCACTGACCAGCTGACGGGCACTTGTGTTGTTTCCAAGATCTGGCTGGGGCAAATCGTGCTGCCATAAACATAGGTGTAAGACCGCAGCAATTTTTTTTTTTTTTGTGGCTAAGCCTGTTATTAAAATGCAGAATGAATCAAATGTGTTTATTGTCACTGTCTCTCCAATAGATGATTACAAGGGATGGTGACGAAGATCAAAACAAATTTGCTCACTGTTTTTGGAAGGTATCAGGGTGTTTGGGACCCTTCAGCTCACAGCAGTGAAGCCCATCAGCCAGATAGGGTTTCAGAGCAAGAGTGTGTCCTAGCTCCAGAGCATGTGAAACCAGATGAACAAGCCAAACTCTTACTCTAGATATAGGAAGTCATGCTCCATAATAAAGAATGACTTTATAACCTCAGTAAAAAGAAAAATGTTCTAACCACCCCCCAGAAAACTAGCAAAGTGACTACTGATGGGATCCCATTTCAAACTGAAAGATAACATAATTCTTGAGTCATTTTGAAATTGCATAGTATAAAATATATATGAAGGAAATAGCCCATTTATCTGAACATGGGAATCTTTATTTTTCTAAATTTTTCCTGTGCAAGTTAACATTAAATGTGATGGGATTTGTGCATTTAACTGACTGGAACCAATTTCAGTCCCATCATTCTTCTCTTCCTTTTTCCCCCTTCCTCACTTGTTATCTTCCTGGATTTCCATCCTCTTTCTTTGGTCTCAATTCTTTATTAACTAATGCATTTTTAGATTTCTTACATAAGAGAAAATATGCAGCATTTAATTTTCTGAGTCTGGCTAATTTCACTTAAAGTGATGGTTTCTAGTTCCATCCATTTTTTCCTGCAAATGACAGGATTTTATTGTTCTTGATGGCTGAATAATCTATCTATCTCTAACTATGTATCTATCTATATCTATCCATCCATCTATATCACAGTATCTTTATCCATTCATCTGGTGATGGGTGTCTAGGATATTTCCACATCTTGGCTCTCGTGAACTCTGATGCCATAAACATGGGCATCCACCGATCTCTACGCAGGCTTTAATTCTTCCAAGCATATTCCTGAGAATAGCACATCTAGGTCCAACAATATTTCTTCATGTAGTCCTTTGAAGGATCTCCACCCTGGTTTCCATAGTGGCTGTTGCAGTTCACATTCCCACCAGCAGTGCCGTCTTCCTCCTTCCTGCATCCTCGGCAGCATTCAATGGGTTTTGTATTCTTGATAATAGCTATTCAGAGTTGAGACAGAATCCCAGTATAGTTTTAAATCGCACTTCTCTGCTGATGGATAGGATTTCAGAACACTTTCCCCATACACTTTGGCCCATTTGAACTTATTTCATGAAGTATTTATTCAGTTCATTTACCTGCTTTCCCACTGGGTTCATTGTTTTATGGCCACTGCTTTTTAAAAGTTCTGCATACATTCTAGACATCAACTGTCTTTCAGAAGCACAGCTAGCAAAGCTTTTCTCCCACTCGATGGTTGTCTCTTTACTCTGCTCAGTTTTTTCTTTGCCACACAGACATTTTTAATTTGATGGTCTTATTTGTTGATTCTTGATATTACTTCCTGTGTTTTTGGAGTTTTGTTCAGGAAGTCTGTGACCATGCCTTTGGCACCATGTGTTTTTTCTATATTGTTTCAATATGTCTGCTTTTACATAGAAATTTTTTTTTTCAAAGTTTTATTGACAAA
>NW_004524581.1:25773640-25774239 GCF_000260255.1 Octodon degus | reverse complement strand
ATTCTCACCCTGACTGACTATATATGCTGATACCTGTGAACTAAGCAACTGCACTGAAGAAAGCAGTATGTAATAGAAGGGTCATGCTTGGAATGACTGTCATTCTAAATATGTACTGCTTGTTACCACATACCAATTATTGTCATACTGTCTCTCAAGTAAAAGTTTGTTTAAAAAAAGGGTAATACATGAAAAAAAGAGACAAGGGAAAAAAATGTCACAGGACTGTCCTGCTACAATGCTGTATATGGTTAGATTTCTAAATTTCTGTGCAAAAATATGTAACTGTTTATTCATATTTTTAAAATATTTTTTATTTTTTTTCTCCATATTCTGTAGAGACTTAAAGTTTAACATATCAATACTAGATACTAGATGGAAAATACCCATTCCATGTTATGCCTAAAATATTTGATATTCAGACAGATAGTGAGGTCAAACCCAAGTTCATATGTTGTAGGGTAATAATAAGCATTTCTTCTGGAGGATTAACAACCTAAGTTTGCAGACCAAAAATTAGAGAAAAAGGAGGGCTACAAGGACAGTCAACATTTTGGCCCTAGCCTTTCAAGGTCAGTGAAGACTCAGGACATAGGAGA